>NC_090325.1:30622149-31300006 GCF_035084215.1 Heptranchias perlo
AGCAAAAGCACGATGGGCCGAATGGCCTCCTCCTGTGCCGTACCTACTATGATACATACATACTTACCAATGTGTCGTCTCGTCATCTCAACTGTTGCGTTTCTGTTGACATTGGACAGCAAACCCAGACAGAATCTTTCTGAGTTTGATGGGTCTGTAAACCCATCCACAGTTAACGAAGGCTGCGAAGCATGAAAGGTTTCACCAACTCTCTGGTTTAACTCATAGTATGCTATTGAACACCAAAATGCTGGCTCTGAGTAGGTTACAGGTTGTAGATCTGAAACAGATAAAGGCAAAGTATTTCATGTCTAGATACATTCAGATTCATATCTTGGCACTTCTAGGACTCGAGTCCACATATATCAACCAACCATGGACCTTTTAACTAGGCTTATCCTTTCTCAGAACTAAACTTGTGTTCTTGTGAATGTATTTTGAGAGCTAATTTGTAGTCTATTATTTTCTTGTCTAAAACTAGTCAATATATTCACAATACTGAGGCAAGTTCACAAATTTAACAAGTTGAATACACATGATTAGGGATTCAATAATGGCAAGTAGATAGTTAAGTGTTTTAAGATGAGTATGATGGTGTGTATATTTATATTGCACCTTATAACTTCCCTCAAATGCTCCAAAGCACTTCAAAAGCACCGAATTATTTGAAAGTGCTGTCACTGTTATGTAGGCAATTGTACACAGTTATGTTTCATAAATAGCAATGAGTTGAATGACTGTTCAAATTATTTTGGTGGTGCTGGCTGAAGGAAGAATTTCGACCAAGACCGCAGAAAAACTCACTGCTCTTTGAATTCTACCATGAAACCTTTAATGTCCTCCTAAACCATCTGGAACAGTCAGATGGGCCCCTAATTAGTGCTTCACCCGAGGTCAGCACTATTGACAATGCAGCACTCCCTCAATCTGCACCCTAGTATCAGCCTATTCTGGTACTTAAGTCCTGGCACAGGGCTTGAACACACAACCTTTTGATTTAACAGTTAAGAGTACTACTACCAACTGTACAAAACTGAATGACAAACAAATGTGCAAGTAAAACAGCAAGTTGTTCAGATATGGTATATTCCATTTATTGTGGATGGGGTTTGTACAGACAATCAAATAAGCTGGACCAAACATGTAATCCAAAACCAAATGCATTAAATGTAACCTAGGTCTCTCCTCTTTGCCCAGACACAATTAGTTAATTTATAAATTTCAGTTCATTTGTAGTTGAGGAGGGTGGGGGTAGGTTTTGACATCAAATGCGTGCTCTTGCAATCCTGGTTCAGAAAAGGACTGTATACATAAGTACAAAAACAGACGTAATTGAGTTCAAACAACAATTGTCTGTGGGAGAGCATTCCATTGGCAGGACTTGCAATGTGTGAAGCTTTGCTGCTGGATAAACATAGCATTTTGAGCTGTAGGAGCACTGCGCTTCATGATAATCTCAAACAAGCAGGCTGAACTGAACTGAAGCTTCTGGTGCTGCTCATGTAAAAGACTAGCTGTCCAGCTATCTCTCTCTGTTGGGTGCCTACTGTGTCATGGAGTAAGCCATCTTGAACCCAGCAGGTTTAGGTGACTTAACAGGCAGGAAATGGGTTTTCTCTATAGTCTGTCAAAAAGGACTTCAATACTCATTACTGATATAGGCTTTGTGCAACACAAAACTTCTAATTATCCAGCATATCATCCACTCAGTTGGCCCACTACAGATCACAGGAGCTGAAGATAGCTTGTTATACGTGAGTGGGTGGGTAACAGATATTCTCCATATCAATCTCCCTTTACGTCTGCCATCTTGCAATTCTTCAGTGATTTGGATCATGATTTTAGCCTGGAAAAATGGGTGGGTTGGGGGGGGTAGTAACAATTACAACAATGAAAACCCACCCCCAACCCGGCCATTTCCAGTTTTGATGGGGGCGGGACGAGGGGCGGGCAACCAACCCACTCTCAGGAGACAGGTAGGGCATTAAAAACTTTTAAGGAAACTGCAGGCCTCCATTTTCAAAGCTTTTTTTATTTTAGCCCCTGGGGGCCGGGTTTCCTGGGCCTTCTATTTCACACCATGTGAGGAGGCGAGAAGGCCTGAAACTGCCTTTATAGCACAGCTTGTGGGTCCGAAGGAGTACTTCCCCCAGGCCCTACAAGCCTACTTGCTGCGAACCCCCCTTCCCACCCCACCAATCTAACACTTACCTGATCATGTCCTCTTCTCCCATCTAACCAAGAGCCAGCCTGTAAATCAGGCTGGCCTGTCGGGCAGCAAACTGGCAAAAAAAAACTGACGTCCGTTCGTCAAAATCATCAGGACATCTGGGAAACTCATACTGCCGGGTTTCCCGTCAGGAATTCCACCCCCCCGCCCTCCCCACCGGGTCCAGGCTAAAATCATACCCTTGGTGTCTGCTCACTTCCTAAATAGGGGGTTAACTATTCTGTGGAGGAACGTATCTTCAAAGAACATCACTTTTGAGAACATCCAACAGGTCACTGATGAAGATAAACTGTGTGGGACTAAACACTGTCGCAGAAGGACCGCTGTTGTGATACGGTTATGCAATTGTATGTTGTGATGCGGTTATGCAATTGCAAATGTAACCGTATCACATGAGGAACATGCTTGCCCCTAAAGAAGTCATATCCAGTTCAACAGCTCAGCAGATGTCACAACAGACCAGGTTCTTAATAAGACTGGGATGTTTAGAAACGTTAAAGGACTCCTCAAACATCGCACTGGGCACCAACAGAATCAATCATTCAACTACTTGATCATGAAATTGAGATCATATATCAACCAATTTGCTTTGAAACTAATCTAGTGAAGGATATATAATGATTTAATAGCTTCACCTGATCCACAGTGGTATGGGTCCCATTGTCAACCCATTCATGAGTGTGTGAAAACTGAACAAGTTCCTTTTATCTTAACAGGGTCTCCTCACATTAGGATTTTATATGAAAATAGACATCTCTGTCTTTCCGGTTGCTTGGTTTTCCCAATCTAACATCTACTTTTCTTCGAGGCAAAAAGTCAACCTCGCACATCACTACTCACAATGTCAAGACCAGTATAGTCTTCAGATGAACAGGGGTCAGAGTGTGGAGAAAATTAGATCAGGGCATGCAGACATAATTCAGTCCCAATTTTAAAATCATACATTCTGTCCTTGTTTTTATAGTATCATTAAAAATTCCAACGTCCACGTTTATAATGGAAACTGCCTATGTTAACTTGTCATGTTATAATTACACCCCCGTCAGTGTTACCATTGCAGCACTTCCACTGGGCTGGAGGGGGTGGGGGGGGCGCGGATGTTGAAGGAAGGGATGTAATTATAGCCTGACAAGTTTTATGCAGACTGTTTCCATTCTAAACGTGGACACAGGAAATTAGAATGAAGTTGATAGAAACTGCATGCAGATATTTAATACATCACAAGTCAAGATCCACACAGGGAGTGAGGGTATTTGTTTAAAATATCTCATTGGTATTGTGGCGCTTGAGTGAATTTTTTTTACATGTTGGCATTGGATGGTAGGGCTATTTAATTGTATATTAATACATTTCAGAGAGAGTTTGAAGAAGAGAAAAGCAGCATGCGAGCATCTGAAATAGAAAGATTACAGAACAGAAGGAGGCCATTCAGCCCATCAAGTCTGCGCCAGCTCTATGCAAGAGCAATCCAGCTAGTCCCACTCCCGCACTCTATCCCCGTAACCCTGCAAATTTTTTTTACTTTCAAGTACTTATCCCAGTTCCCTTTTCAAGGCCACGATTGAATCTGCCTCCACCACCCACTTAGGCAGCACATACCAGATCTTAACCACTCGCTGTGTAAAAAAGTTTTTCCTCATGTCACCTTTGGTTCTTTTGCCAATCACCTTAAATCGATGTCATCTGGTTCTTGACCCTTCCGCCAATAGGAACAGTTTCTCTCTATCCACTTTGTCTAGGCCTTTTATGATTTTGAATACCTCCATCAAATCTCCTCGCAACCTTCTCTGATCCAAGGAGAACAACCCAGCTTCTCCAGTCTATCCACGTAACTAAAGTCCTTCATTCCTGGAATCAGTCTAGTAAATCTTTTCTGCACCCTCTCCAAGGCCTTCACACCTTTCCTAAAGTGTGGTGCCCAGAGCTGGACACAGTACTCCAGTTGTTGCCCAACCAGTGTTTTATAAAGGTTCATCATGACTGACTTACTTTTGTACTCCATGCCTCTATTTATAAAGCCCAGGATCCTGTATGCTTTTTTAACCGCTTTCTCAACCTGTCCTGCCACCTTCAACGATTTGTGCACATATACCCCCAGATCGCTCGGATCCTGTACCCCTTTTAGAGTTGTGTCCTCTAGTTTATATTGCCACTCCTCGTCCTTCCTACCGAAATGTATCACTTTGCATTTTTCGGCATTAAATTTCATCTGCCACGTGTCCGCCCATTCCACCAGCCTGTCTATATCCTCTTGAAGTCAAATGAAGTGAAATGTAATCAAATGAAGTGCAACAGGTTAAAATGAAGTCAAATTAAGTGAAATTAGGTCAAGCGAAGCTTAATCCCACTTTCCAGCAGTTGGTCCGTAGACCTGTAGGTGACGGCACCTCAAGTGCACATCTAAGTACTTTTTACATGAGTTGAGGGTTTCTGCATCTACCACCCTTGCAGGCAATGTGAAAAATAAAGTGTGAAGAATTGATTTAATATCATACCTGGAAGAGAATGAACAAATTATAATATTTCTGGAAAGGGGGTCAATAGCATTATTGAATTAATAATTTTTATGTTGATTTCCATTTGTACCAAATTTAATTTTATAGTCAGAGATTTGAGGAAGTGAGGGAAATGATGGAATGAAGAGATAAATTGAAAGTGGACGATTAATAAATCAATGTATAACTGAAAGAGTACTATATATTTATTTGATGGTCAGTAGATCTATGATGGCAGCAAACAAATTATTCATTTTAATTTAATATTTAGAGAGCTTAGATTTGATATTGAGCATGAGAGAAATTATGCATAGCTTGATGAATTAAATGTGGAAGACTGGACAAATGAATTTCGAGCAACTTATTTGTTATCAGCAGGTTTCCTAATGATTGTTAAGTTGTCATGTTATGGTTCATAAATGTTAATATACAGTTGAAGAATAGAAGGAGCTGATACGCTGGGTGGAGCTAGTGGCGCAGAAGGATGAGCAGAGCTGAGTGTCAAAATCATAAATATGAATATTAATAGGCCCATAAGCAACTACAACAAATGGATTTATATAGCGCCTTTAACGTTGTAAAACATCCTCTAGATTCTGGAACGGTCCCAGTGGATTGGAAGGTAGCAAATGTTACCCCGCGAGTCAAGAAGGGAGGGAGAGAGAAAACAGGGAACTACAGGCCAGTTAGCATGATGTTAGTCGTCAAGAAAATGCTGGAATCTATTATTAAGTTTAGTGGAGTTTTGCGAGGATATAACCAGCAGGGTAGATAAAGGGGAAATCAGTGGATGTAGTATATTTGTATTTTCAAAAGGCATTTGATAAAGGTGCCACATAAAAGGTTGTTACACAAGGTAAGGGCTCATGGGGTTGGGGGTAATATATTAGCATGAATAGAGGATAGGTTAAAGGACAGAAAACAGAGTAGGGATAAAGAGGTCATTTTCAGGTTGGCAGGCTATAAGTAGTGGGGTGCCGCAAGGATCAGTGCTTGGGCCTCAGCTATTTATAATCTATATTAATGACTTAGATGAAGGGACCGAGTGTAATGTATCCAAGTTTGCTGACGATACAAAGCTAGGTGGGAAAGCTGTGAGGAGGACACAAGGAGTCTGCAAAGGGATATGGACAGGTTAAGTGAATGGGCAAGAAGGTGGCAGATGGAGTATAAAGTGGGGAAATGTGAAGTTATTCACTTTGTTTGGAAGAATAGAAAAACAGAATATTTTTTAAATGGTGAGAAACTATTAAACGTTGGTGTTGAGAGAGACTTGGGTGTCCTCGTACAAGAAACACAAAAAGTTAACATGCAGGTTCGGCAAGCAATTAGGAAGGCAAATGGCATGTTGGCCTTTATTGCAAGGGGGTTGGAGTACAAGAGTAAGGAAGTCTTATTACAGTTGTACAGGGCATTGGCGAGAACTCACCTGGAGTACTGCACACAGTTTTGGTCTCCTTATCTAAGGAAGGATATACTTGCCTTAGAGGCGGTGCAACGAAGGTTCACTAGATTAATTCCTGGGATAAGAGGGTTGTCCTGTGAAGAGAGGTTGAGTAGAATGGGCCAAAACTCTCTGGAGTTTAGAAGAATGAGAGGTCGTATTGAAACATAAGATTACGAGGGGGCTTGACAGGGTAGATGCCGAGAGGTTGTTTCCCCTGGCTTGAGAGTCTAGAACTTGGAGGCATAATCGTGGGATACGGGGTCGGCCATTCAAGACAGAAATGAGGAGGAATTTCTTCATGCAGAGGGTTATGAGTCTTTGGAATTCTCTACCCCAGAGGGCTGTGGATGCTGAGTCATTAAATATATTCAACACTGAGATGCATAGATTTTTGGACTCTAGGGGAATCAAGGGGTATGGGGATCGGGCGGGGAAGTGGAGTTGAGGTCGAAGATCAGCCATGATCTGATTGAATGGCGGAGCAGACTCGAGGGGCCGTATGGCCTACTCCTGCTCCTATTTCTTATGGCGCTTCACAGGAGGGTCATCAAACAAAATTTCACATCGAGCCACGTAAGGAGCTATTAGGGCAGGTGATCAATAGCTTGGTCAAAGTAGTAGGTTTTAAGGAGCGTATTAAAAGGAAGAGAGAGATGTAGAGAGGCAGAGAGGTTTAGGGAGGGAATTCAAGAACTTCGGCTCGAGGCAGCTGAAGGCACAGTCGCCAATGGTGGAGCAATTAAAATCAGGGACGTGCAAGAGGCCAAAATTGCAGGAGTTCAGAGATCTGAGAGGGTTGTAGGAGGTGATAGAGATAGGGAGGGGCGAGGCCATGGAGGGATTTGAAAACAAGGTCGGAGGAGCAACGTGATAAAATCAGACAGTGGAGGCATCGAGAGAGGTGATGGTGAGGTTGAGCTGGGTGTCATCAGCGTACATGTGGAACCTGATGTCATGTTTTCAGATGATGTTGCCAAGGGGCAGCATATAGATGAGAAAAAGGAGGGGGCCAAGAATAGATCCTTAAGGGGCTCCAGAGGTAACGGTGTGCAAGCTAGAAGAGAAGCTATTGCAGGTGATTCTATGGCTACGACTGGACAGATAACAGTTGAACCAGGAGAGCGCAGTCCCAACCCAGCTGGACGACGGAGGAGAGATGTTGGAGGAGGATGGCGTGGTCAACCGTGTCAAGGGCTGCAGACAGTTCATGAAGGATGAGAAGGGATAGTTTACCACGGTCACAGTCACATAGGATGTCATTGGAGACTTTGATATGGGCCATGTCAATACTGTGGCATGGGCGGAAATTTGATCGGTGGGATTCAAACATGGGGTTGCAGGAAGTTGGGCATGGATTTGGGAGGAAACAACATGATCAAGGACTTAGGAGGAAAGGGAGGTTGGAGATGGAGCGGTAGTTTGTAAGGACAGAGGAGTCAAGGGTGGTATTTTTAAGGATGGGGGTGATGATGGCAGATTTGAAGGGGAGGGGGACACTGCCTGAGGAGAGGGAACCGTTAACAGTATCAGCTACATGAGGCCGGGAAGGAAAGTTTGGTGGGAATAGGATCAAGGGAGCAGGAGGTCGGTCTCACAGACAAGATGAGTTTGGAGTGGGCATGAGGGGAGATCAGAGAGAAACTAGAGAAAGATGAGAGTTCAGGGCTAGGGCAGGGGCAGGGGCAACTTTAGGTTAAGTTTGGCTTGGTGGGCTAGGGGAAGGGAGGGAAGTGGCAGGGGCAGCTGAACAGATGGTCTAAATCTTAGTGACAAAGAAGCCCATGAGCTTCTCGCATTTCTTGTTGGAGATGAGGGTGGAGGAGGCAGGGGAAAGGGTAATAAACAACAGTGTGCCTTCTGATATAGATCATGAAAGGGATCTGAAAACCTTTAACACTAACAGTAAAATAATGTTCATAAAATATCAATTTTGGCTATTTGAAAATGGGATTTAAAATAATAAGATGACTTGCACTGCCCAATACCCCTCAAATGGATGTCTCTGAGCTGGTGTTTGGCAGGTGAATGATGACAGGGCCATAAGCAGAAGGGCCTGGTAGAAGTTTTAATGCAGATCATTTACAATAATAAAAAAAATAGCATTCCTTCTGATATCAGAAGAGGATGCTGCCATTGTAGCAGTAAAGGAGAAGGTAGTAGCGATATTGGATAGGATAAAAATAGATTAAGGAGGTACTTAAAAGATTGGCTGTACTCAAAGTTACCCAGGCCAGATGGGAATTAAGAGTGGAAATTGTGGAAGCTCTGGCCACAGTCTTCCAATCCTCCTTAGATATGGGGACTGCGCCAGAGGACTGGAGGATTGCAAATGTTACACCCCGGTTTATTTCCACCCAGGGCAGAGGAATAAACCCGGCAATTACAAGCCAGTCAGCCTGTGGAAGAGAAACAATAATCTGGGACAAAATACATTGGCACTTGGAAAAGTATGGGCGAATAATCGAAAGTCAGCACGGATTTGTTAAAGGAAAATCATGTTTGACCAACTTGATTGAGTTCTTTGATGAAGTAACGGAGAGGGTTGATGAGGGTAGTGCAGTTGATGTTGTATATTTGATAAAGTACCACCTAATAGACTTCTTAGCAAAATTGAAGTCCATGGGATTAAAGGGATAGTGGCAGCATGGATACAAAATTGGCTAGGGACAGAAAACAGAGAGTAGTGGTGAATGGTTGTTTTTCAGACTGGAGGGAAGTATACAGTGGTATTCTGCAGTGGTCAGTATTAGGACCATTACTCTTTTTGATATATATTGATGACTTGGACTTGGGTATAGAGGTTATTCAAAATTTGCAGATGACTTTGAAACTTGGAAATGTAGTAAACAATGTGGAGGATAATAACAGACTTCAGGAAGACATAGGCAGACTGGTGAAATGGGCAGACACATAGCAGATGAAATTTAATGCAGAGAAGTGTGAAGTGATGCATTTTGGTAGGAAGAATGAAGAGAGGCAATATAAACTAAATGGTACCATTGTGAAGGGAGTGCAGGAACAGACACCTGGGGGTTCGCAGACACAAATCTTTGAAGGTGGCAGGTCAAGTTGAGCAGGCCGTTCAAAAAGCATATGGAATCCTAGGCTTTGTACACAGAGGCGTAGAGTACAAAAGCAAGGAAGTTATGCTAAACCTTTATAAAACACTGGTTAGGCCTCAGCTGGGCACCACACTTTAGGAAGGATGTCAAGGCCTTAGAGAGGGTGCAGAAGAGATTTACTAGAATGGTGCCAGGGATGAGGGTCTTCAGTTATGTGGACAAAATGGAGAAGCTGGGGCTGTTCTCCTAAGAACAGAGAAGGTTAAAGGGAGATTTGATAGAGGTGTTCAAAATCATGAATGATTTTGACAGAGTAAATAAAGAGAAGCTGTTTCCAGTGGCAAAAGGGTCGGTTACCAGAGGACACAGATTTAAGTTGATTGGCAAAGGAGCCAGAGGCGACTCGAGGAAACATTTTTTTACGTAGCAAGTTGTAACGATCTGGAATGCGCTGCCTGAAAGGGTGGTTGAAGCAGATTCAATAGTAACTTTCAAATGAGAATTGGATAAATACTTGAAGGGAAAATATTTAAAGGACAATGAGACTAATTGGATAGCTCCTTCAAAGAGCCGGCACAGGCATGATGGGCCAAATGGCCTCCTCCTGTGCTGTACCTACTATGATGATACTATTAGGAAATGTTTGTGAAAGCGGACTTGTTGAACAGCAAACAGGAGGAAATAAACATCATAAAATACTTGAAAAGTACTTGAAAAAAAGAGAAAAATTAAAAATCAGGAACGAACAGTAAACTGAAAAAGAAACGTCCAAATATAACTTGTATTTAAGAATCAACTAAAAAAAAGCAACGTACATTTTTAAGGATAGGAGGACGATGACAGCAGGGGAGCAGATAGGGTGCCTGAGTGACCGGACTCTGAGACACAGTCAAGCTACTGGCGAGTGACTTGTGGTACATAGGAACATGTCGCAGAACATAATGCAGAAGCAGGTATGTCTTCCTTTTTCTTCAAAACGAAGATTCTCCTCCACTGTAGTTGACAGGGCCCTTGATCATGTCCATCCTATTTCCCACACTTCTGCCCACATCCCTTCCCCTCCCTCCTAGAACCATGATAGGGTCCCCCTTGTCCTCACCTTCCACCCCACCAGTCTCCACATTCAATGCATCATCCTCCGCCATCTCCAGCACTATGCCACCATCAAACACACCTTCCCCTCCCAACATTCTGAAAGGACTGCTCCCTATGTGATACCCTGGTCCACTCTTCCATCACCCCGGTCCACTCTTCCATCACCCCCAACACCCACTTTGCTTCCCACAGTACCTTCCCATGCAAGCGCAGGAGATGCAACACCTGCCCTTTCATGTCCTCCCTTCTCACCTTCCAGGGCCTCATATACTCCTTCCAGGTGAAACAGCGATTCACTTGTACTTCTTTCAATTTAGTATACTGTATTCGCTGCTCACAATGCGGTCTCCTCTACATTGGGGAGACCAAACGCAGATTGGGTGATCGCTTTGCTGAACACCTCCGCTCAGTCTGCAAGAGTGACCCTGACCTGCTGGTGACTTGCCATTTTGATTCCCCGTCCCACTACGGCCTCTTACAATGTTCCAATGAAGCTCAATGGAAGCTCGAGGAACAACACCTCATCTTTCTATTACAACCTTCCGGACTCAACATTGATTTCAATAACTTCAGATCATAACCACTGCTCCCATTTTTATGGACAGCAGGTACTGGTAATGGTTCTGCTGTTGCCATTTACAGCTCCTCTACACCCATCTTTTGTTTCTTCACTTGTCCCATTACCACCCTCCTTGCCTAGCACCATCATCCCTTTTGTCATTTAATTGCTCCTACCCATCAGTGGCCTTCCCTTTTGTTCTTTCCTCCCCTCACTTTCCCAGGCTCTGTTCTTGCTTAAAAACTGTTTCATCTTCAACCTCTACCAGTTCTGACCAAAGTCATCAACCTGAAACATTAACTCTATTTCTTTCTCCAAAGGTGCTGTCTGACTTGCTGAGTATTTCCAGCATTTTCTGTTTTTATTTCAGATTTCCAGCATCTGCAGTATTTTGCTTTTGATCTGTACCTCAACTCCATTTACCTGCCTTGCCTCCATATCCCTCAATACCTTCACCTAACAAAAATCTAGCACTCAGTCTTGAAAATTGCAACTGACCCAACATCCACAGCCTTGTGTGTGTGTTGGGGGGGGGGGGTATGATAAAGAGTTACAGATGCTCAATACCCTTTATATGAAAAAGTGCTTTCTGATTGCACTACTAAATGGCCCAGCTCTAATTGTAACAACTTGCATTTATATGGCACATTTAATAAAAACATCCCAAGACACTTCACAGGAGCGTAATCAGACATAATAATTGCACCAATGGAGGAGATAAGAGATGGGGTGATTTGAAGCTTGGCTAAAGGCACGGCTGCCAATGATGGGGCGATGGAAATGGGGGATGTACAAGAGGCCAGAATTCTTGGAGGGTGTAGGGTTGGAGAAGGATACAGAGATATGGAGGGGCAGCACCATGGAATGACTTGAACACAAGGATGACAATTTTAAATTAGAGTTGGTAGAGACCGGGAGCCAACGTAGGTCAGTGAGCAAAGGAGTAATGGATGAGCTCAAGTTTCTGGAAGGTGGAAGATGGGTGGCTGGCTAGGAAAGCATTGGAATGATCGAGTCTGGAGATGACAAAGGCATGGATGAAGGTTATAATCCTGCAGTTATAATTTAAAAGGAAATTAAAGTAGATCTTGTGTGTATAGGTTGGGGGCTAAGAACCCACTGAGATTGGGAAATATCAGGAGCATGTAAACTAAATAAAAAGCAACTGGACGATACATGCTCAGCTATCAACAATATTCTCCACATTTCTAAACCTGAAACAAAAGTTGCACTTCTGGATCTTGCAATATACATTTTTTAAGCATCTACATTGGGTCAGTGCCCTGCCCCTCCCCCGAAGCCAAATTAATCTTCTGACTAGCAAATAGGACACGCTTCAACATACTGAAACCATTCTAATTGGCTGCCATATAGCCAAAACAATATATCTCATGATCCTTCCTAAATACCAACAAAAGGTCACTGATACAAACCAAGCAGTGATCAAATACACCAATTGGTGCTTCAAATATTAAAGTGCTTTCAGGTGATCGAAGTAGTTGGCCAATGTTTGATCCACATATGTACAGTTAAATCAAAAATCAGACTAAGGCTATTAGCATTTATGATGGGAAACACATCCACGGTGTCAGATTTGACACAGTGGTAGCACTCTCACCTGAGTCAGGAGGTCATGGGTTCAAGACCCACTTTTGAGACTTCAGCATATAATCTAGGCTGACACTTCAGTGCAATATGAAGGAGTGTTGCATTGTCCAAGGTGCCATCTTTCAGTTGAAACTTTAAACTGACGTCCCATCTGTCCTCTCAGGTGACCATAAAAGATTCCATAAAAGATTTGATGACGAGGACAGTTCTCCCAGTGTCTGATCAATGGTTATCTCTTAACCAACACCACCAAATCAGATTAGCTGGTCATTTACCTCCTTGCTTTTTGGAGGACCTTTCCATGCGCAAATTGGCTTCAACATTTCGCTGCATTACAACTGTGATTGCACTTTAAAAGTACTTCATTGGCTGTGAAGCGCTTTGAGGCATCCTACGGTTGTGAAAGGTACTATATAGATGCAAGTTCTTTCTATCCGCAGTTCACTAATCATTTAAGCCGAATCTATTGCTAACAATGCAATTAATGTCATGTTAGAAGGAATTTGAAAAGTGGTTAAACCGAATGAAACTGAAGTCCCAAATGGGAACCAGTAAGGGCCTAATTTGAATTACAAGAGATTCCTTAATGATCCAAAGATAAATGGATCATAAAAGACAAACAACTTTCACATGAACCTAGATATAACTAACAAAAAGAACGTATCCACTTGAGGTGTTGTTTTTAATGTCTTGTGAACATGACCTCCCCAATCCCTTAGCCTTCCTCCAAAGTATAATTACTACTTTCTTTTTCAAAAACCAAAATGTACCTCCTCACATTTATTGACACTGAAATCAGAGGCCTGAGACCAGTGGCGGCAGCAGCAGCAGCAGTAAGGGAGCGGCCTATAAAAGAGGCAGGAGTTGGAGATAAGGGAGCGCGGAGCATCAGGGAGAGAGGTTAAAAAAAGTGATGTCAGCACAAGGGAAGGAGCTGATTGGAGAGTAGCTGGTGAGTGTTTTGTTCTTTTTTGTCCAGATCAGGAACAAGTCTTAAGTTTACTTTGATAACTTTAGTTAGTAGTCTAATAAATAGAGGCATGGCAGGGTACCTCAGTCCCATCGAATGCACATCCTGTGCCATGTAGGAAGTCCAGGACACTTCTCCTGGACAGCAACATGTACAGGGAGTGTCGTCAGCCACAGGAGCTCAAGCTCCGGATTTCGGAGCTTGAGCAGCAGCTGGCGTCACTGCAGTGCATCCGCGAGGCTGAGAGCTACGTGGATTGCACATTTTAAGGACGTGCTCACCCCGCAGCTAAACAGTGTACAGGCAGAGAGGGAATGGGTGACCACCAGACAAGGAGGACCAGGCAGGTAGTGCAGGATTTCCCTGAGTGCATCTCACTCTCCAACTGGAACTGGTGAGGGCAGTGGTTCCTCAGGGGAGTACAGCCAGAGCCAAGTCCACAGCACCATGGGAGGCTCAGCTGTACAGGGGCGGGGGAGGAGGTGGTTAGAAAAGCAATAGGTGATAGGGGATTCAACAGTTAGGGGAGCAGACAGGCGTATCTGTGCCACAGATGTGATTACAGGATGGTATGTTGCCTCCCTCATGCCAGGGTCAAGGATGTCACTGAGTGGCTGCAGAACATTCAGGGGGGTGAACAGCCAGAGGTCATAGTCCACATCGGTACCAATGACATAAGTAGAAAGAGATAGGAGATCCTGCAGGTCGATTTTAGGGAGCCAGATTAATAAGCAGGACCTCAAAAGGTAGCACTCTCTGGATTACTCCCGGTGCCACACGCTAGTGAGCATAGAAATAGAGAGGATAGTGCAGATGAATGCGTGGCTGGAGAGATGGTGCAGGAGGAAGGGCTTGAGGTTCCTGGGGCATTGGGACCGGTTCTGGGGGAGGTGGGACCTGTACAAGCCAGCCGGGTTGCACCTCAACAGAACTGGGACAAATATTGCAGCGGGGAGGTACGCGAGTGCTGTTGGAGAGGGTTTAAACTAGCTTGGCAGGGGGATGGGAACCTGAACGTAGATTCAGAAGGGAGCAAAGCAGAGCTGGAAATGGAAGGCAGAAAAGTAGTAAGCAAGTTTGGAAGGCAGAGGAAACAAAGGCTAGAAAATAGACGATAAAGGAGTGTGGCAGTGCTAAGGGGTATGTACTTCAATGCAAGGAGTCAAGTGAATAATGCAGATGAACTGAGGGCACAAATGGACAAGTGGAAGTATGATATCAAAGCTATTACTGAAACATGACGTAAAGAGGGGCAGGAATGCCAGCCCAACATTCCAGGTTACAGGGTTTTCAGATGAGAGAGAGGGGGGCGGTCGCAATATTGGTTAAAGAAACAATTACTGCTGTGAGGAGGTCACCCTATTATAGAAAGGATATTATTAAACTAGAAAGGGTGCAGAAAAGATTTACTAGGATGCTACCAGGACTTGATGGTTTGACTTATAGGGAGAGGTTGGATAGACAGACTTTTTTCCCTGGAGAGTAGGAGGTTTAGGGGTGATCTTATAGAAGTCCATAAAATAATGAGGGGCATAGATAAGGTAGACAGTCAAAATCTTTTCCCAAAGGTAGGGGAGTCTATAACGAGGGGGCATAGATTTAAGGTGAGAGGGGAGAGATACAAAAGGGTCCAGAGGGGCAATTTTTTCACTCAAAGGATGGTGAGTGTCTGGAACGCGCTGCCAGAGGCAGTAGTAGAGGCGGGTACAATTTTGACTTTTAAAAAGCATTTGGACAGTTACATGGGTAAGATGGGTATAGAGGGATATGGGCCAAGTGCGGGCAACTGGGACTAGCTTAGTGGTATAAACTGGGCGACATGGACAGTTGGGCCAAAGGGCCTGTTTCCATGTTGTAAACTTCTATGATTCTAGGAGGGATGATATGTTAGAAGGAACAACAAATGAGGCCATATGGGTTGAACTGAAGAATAAAAGGGGCAATCACACTGCTGGGAGTATACTACAAGCCCCCAAACAGTCAGAGGGAGATAGAACAGCAAAATTGTAGGCAAATTTCTGAGAAGTGCAAAAACAACAGGGCAGTAATAGTAAGGGATTTCAACTACTCTAATATTAACTGGGATAAGATCAGTATAGGGTGCTGAATTCTTAAAATGCATTCAGGAGAACTTAGTACTTAGAACCCAGTACATAGCAAGCCCAAGACAGAGGGCAGTTCTGGACTTAGTTTTAGGGAATGAAGCTGGGCAGGTGGAAGGGGTATCAGTCGGACAGCATTTTGGTGGTAGTGATCATAACTCAGTTAGATATAGCGTAGTTATGGAAAAGGACAAAGATAGAACAGGGATAAAAGTTCTCAATTGGGGAAAGGCCAATTTTTTCTTATTCGTTCATGGGATGTGGGAGTCACTGGCGAGGCCAGCATTTATTGCCCATCCCTAATTGCCCTTGAGAAGATGGTGGTGAGCCACCTTCTTGAACCGCTGCAGTCCATGTGGTGAAGGTGCTCCCACAGTGCTGTTAGGAAGGGAGTTCCAGGATTTTGACCCAGCAACGATGAAGGAACGGAGATATATTTCCAAGTCGGGATGGTGTGAGACTTGGAGGGGAACGTGCAGGTGGTGTTGTTCCCATGTACCTGCTGCTCTTGTCCTTCTAGGTGGTAGAGGTCGCGGGTTTGGGAGGTGCTGTCGAAGAAGCCTTGGTGAGTTGCTGCAGTGCATCCTGTGGATGGTACACACTGCAGCCATTGTGCGCCGGTGGCGAATGGAGTGAATGTTTAGGGTGGTGGATGGGGTGCCAATCAAGCAGGCTGCTTTGTCCTGGATGGTGTCGAGCTTCTTGAGTGTTGTTGGAGCTGCACTCGTCCAGGCAAGTGGGGAGTATACCATCACACTCCTGACTTGTGCCTTGTAGATGGTGGAAAGGCTTTGGGGAGTCAGGTGGTGAGTCACTTGCCGAAGAATACCTAGCCTCTGAACTGCTCTCGTAGCCACAGTATTTATATGGCTGGTCCAGTTAAGTTTCTGGTCAATGGTGACCCCCAGGATGTTGATGGTGGGGGATTCGGCGATGGTAATGCCGTTGAATGTCAAGGGGAGGTGGTTGGACTCTCTCTTGTTGGAGATGGTCATTGCCTGGCACGTCTCTGGTGCGAATGTTACTTGCCACTTATCAGCCCAAGTCTGGATGGTGTCCAGGTCTTGCTGCATGCGGGCTCGGACTGCTTCATTATTTGAGGGGTTGCGAATGGAACTGAACACTGTGTGCAATCAGCGAACATCCCCATTTCTGACCTCATGATGGAGAGAAGGTCATTGATGATGCAGCTGAAGATGGTTGGGCCTGGGACACTGCCCTGAGGAACTCCTGCAGCAATGTCCTGGGGCTTACATGATTGGCCTCCAACAACCACTAGCATCTTCCTTTGTGCTAGGTATAAGTCCAGCCACTGGAGAGTTTTCCCCGATTCCCATTGACTTCAATTTTACTTGAGCTCCTTGGTGCCACACTCGGTCAAACGCTGCCTTGATGTCAAGGGCAGTCACTCTCACCTCACCTCTGGAATTCAGCTCTTTTGTCCATGTTTGGACCAAGGCTGTAATGAGGTCTGGAGCCGTGTGGTCCTGGCGGAACCCAAACTGAGCATCGGTGAGCAGGTTGTTGGTGAGTAAGTGCCGCTTGATAGCACTGTCGACGACACCTTCCATCACTTTGCTGATGATTGAGAGTAGACTGATGGGGCGGTAATTGGCCAGATTGGATTTGTCCTGCTTTTTGTGGACAGGACATTCCTGTGCAATTTTCCACATTGTTGAGTAGATGCCAATGTTGTAACTGTACTGGAACAGCTTGGCTAGAGGCGCAGCTAGTTCTGGAGCACAAGTCTTCAGCACTACAGCCGGGATGTTGCAGGGGCCCATAGCCTTTGCTGTATCCAGTGCACTCAGCCATTTCTTGATATCACGTGGAGTGAATCGAATTGGCTGAAGACTGGCTTCTGTGATGGTGGGGATATCGGGAGGAGGCTGCGATGGATCATCCACTCGGCACTTCTGGCTGAAGATGGCTGCAAACATTTCAGCCCAAGCTGAGATGTGATTTCTCAAACGTGGATTGGAAACAGCTACTTGAAGGTAAATCAGTGTCAGAGCAGTGGGAGGCATTCAAGGAGGAGATAATGAAGGTTCACAGCAAATACATTACCACAAAGAAAAAGGGTGGGACTCCCAAATCTACAGCCCCCTGGATGTCAAGGAGCATACAGGGTAGGATAAGGCAAAAAAGGGGAAGCTTATGTCAGATACCAAGAGCTCAATTCTGCAGAGAGCCTAGAGTATAGAAAGTGCAGGGGTGAAATTCTATAGGAAATTAGGAAAGCAAAGAGAGGGCATGAAAAAATATTGGCAAATAAAATCAAGGAAAACCCAAAGATGTTTTATGAATACATAAAGAGCAAAAGGATAACTAAGGAAAGAGTAGGGCCTATTAGAGAGCAAACAGGTAACCTGTTTGTGGAGGCGGAAGACGTGGGTATGGTTTTTAATGAATACTTTACAACTGTCCTCACAAAAGAGAGCGGGATGATGCAGACATTGTAGTTGAGGAGGAGGAGTGTGAAATATTGGATGGGATAAACTTAGTGAGAGAGGAACTATTCAGGGGCTTAATATCTTTGAAAGTAGATAAATCGCCAGGTCCGGATGAAATGTATCCCAGGATGTTAAGAGAAGCAATGGAGGAAATAGCTCTAACCATCATTTTCCAATCCTCTGTGGCTACTGTGTGGTGCCACAGGACTGCTAAAGTTGTACCATTGTTTAAAAGGGGGGAAAGGGACAGATTGAGTAATTACAGGCCAGTCAGCCTAACTTTGGTGGTGGGCAAATTATTGGAAAAATTCTGAGCGACAGCATTAATCGTCATTTAGCAAGGCATGGATTAATCAAGCACAATCAGCAGGATTTAAGGGAAGGTCGTGTCTTGCTAACCTGACTGAATTTTTTGAGGAGGTAACAAGGAGGGTCGATGAGGGTAGTGCGTTTGATGTAGTCTACGTGGACTTTAGCAAGGCTTTTGACAAGGTCCCACATAGTAGACTGGTCAGAAAAGTAAAAGCCCATGGATCCAAGGGAAAATGGCAAGTTGGACCACAATTGGCTCAGTGGCAGGAAGCAGAGGGTAATGGTCGACGAGTGTTTTTGTGACTGGAAGGCTGTTTCCAGTGGGGTTGTGCAGTGATCAGTACTAGGTCCATTGCTTTTTATAGCATATATATCAATGATTTAGACTTAAATGCAGAGGGCATGATTAAGAAGTTTGCAGATGATATAAAAGTTGGCTGTGTGGTTGATAGTGAGGAAGAAAGCTGTAGACTGCAGGAGGATATCAATGGACTGGTCAGGTGGGCAGAAAAGTGGCAAATGGAATTCAATCCGGAGAAGTGTGAGGTAATGCATTTGGGGAGGTCAAAAAAGGCAAGGGAATACACAATAAATGGTAGGATACTGAGAAGTGTAGAGGAACAGGGGGACCTTGTCCACAGATCCTTGAAGGCAGCAGGACAGGTGGATAAGGCAGGTAAGGCAGCATATGGGATACTTTCCTTTATTAGCTGAGCACAGACTAAGAGCAGGGAGGTTATGTTAGAACTGTATAACATAAGAACATAAGAAATAGAAGCAGGAGTAGGCCATTTGGCCCCTCGAGCCTGTTCTGCCACTCAATGAGATCATGGCTGATCTTAGACCTCAACTCCACTTTTCCGCCCAATCCCCATAGCCCTCGATTCCCCGAGAGTCCAAAAATCGTTATCTCAGCCTTGAATATACTCAACAACTCAGCATCCACAGCCCTCTGGGGTAGAGAATTCCAAAGACTCACAACCCTGAGTGAAGAAATTCCTCCTCATCTCAGTCCTAAATGGCTAACCCCTTATCCTGCACGTGTGCCCACTAGTTCTAGACTCTCCAGCCAGGGGAAACAACCTCTCAGCATCTACCATGTCAAGCCCTCTCAGAATCTTATATGTTTCAATGAGATCACCTCTCATTCTTCTAAACTCCAAAGACCATAGGCCCATTCTACTGAATCTCTCCTCATAAGTCAACCCTCTCATCCCAGGAATCAATCTATTGAAGCTTGGTTGCACCGCCTCCAAGGCACGTACACCCTTCCTTCGGAAGGACGACCAAAACTGTACACAGTACTCTAGGTGAGGTCTCACCAAAGCCCTGTACAATTGTAGCAAGTCTTCCTTAATCTTGTACTCTAACCCTCTTGCAATAAAGGCCAACATGCCATTTGCCTTCCTAATTGCTTGCTGCACCTGCATGCTAACTTTTTGTGTTTCTTGTATGTGGATACCCAAATCTCCCTGAACATCAACATTTAATTAGTTTCTCATTTTAAAAATTCAGTTTTTCTATTCTTCCTGCCAAAGTGAAAAACTTCACATTTCCCCACATTATACTCCATCTGATATCTTCTTGTCCACTCGCTTGACCTGTCTATGTCTCTTTGCAGACTCTTTGTCCTCCTCACGGCTTACTTTCCCACCTAGCTTTGTATTGTCAGCAAATTTGGATATGTTACACTCAATCCCTTCATCCAAGTCATTAATATAGATTGTAAATAGCTGAGGCCCAAGCACCGATCCTTGCGGCACCGCATCAGTTGCAGCCTGCCGACCTGAAAATGACCCGTTTATCCCTATTCTGTTTTCTGTCCGTTAACCAATCCTCTATTCATGCTAATATAATACCCCAACCCCATGAGCCCTTATCTTGCAAAACAACTTTTGTGGCACCTTATCGAATGCCTTTTGAAAATACAAATATACTATATCCACTGGTTTCCCTTTATCTACCCTGTTAGATAAAAAACTAATAAATTTGTCAAGCACAATTTCCCTTTCATAAAACCATGTTGACTCTGCCTAAACATATTATGATTTTCTAAGTGCCCTGTTACCACTTACTTAATTATGGAATCCAGCATTTTTCCGACGACTGATATCAGGCTAACTGGTCTGTCGTTCCCTGTTTTCTCTCTCACCCCTTTCTTGAACAGCAGTGTTACATTTGCTACCTTCCAATCCGCTGGGACCGTTCCAGAACCTAGGGAATTTTGGAAGATCACAACCAATGCATCCACTATCTCTGCAGCCACCTCTAAGAGCCCGAGGATGTCGGCCATCAGGTCCAGAGGATATAAAACACTAGTTAGGCCACAGCTAGAGTGCTGCGTACAGTTCTGGTCATCACATTGCAGGAAAAATGTGATTGCATTAGAGAGGGTACAGAGGAGATTTACGAGGATGTTGCCAGGACTGGAGAATTTTAGTTATGAGGAAACGTTACCTAGGCTGGAGTTATTTTCTTTGGAACAGAGGAGGTTGAGGGGAGATTTAATTAGGTGTATAAAATTATGAGGGGCCTAGATAGAGTGGATAGGAAGGACCTGTTTCCCTTAGCAGAGAGGTCAATAACCAGGAGACATAGATTTGAAGTAATTGGTTTAGAGGGGAACTGAGGAGAAATTTTTTTCACCCAGAGGTTGGTAGGGGTCACTCACTGCCTGAAAGGGTGGTAGAGGCAGAAACCCTCACCACATTTAAAAAGTACTTGGATATGCACTTGAAGTGCCGCAACCTACAAGGCTACGGACGAAGAGCTGGAAAGTGGGATTACGCTGGATGGCTCTTTTTCAGCCGGCACAAACACAATGGGCCGAATGGCCTCCTTCTGTCCCGTAAATTTCTATGAATTCCATCTGCGACTACATTGCCCATTTCACCAGCTTATTAAAATCCCCTTTCAGCTTCCTTTGGCCCTCAGAATTATTTACCATGCCCCCTATTTTATGAGCGCCTGCAAATTTGAACACTACTCCCTCTAGTCCCATATCCAAATATTTAAGCAACAGTGAGCAAAAGCGATGCCAGAACCCATCAGTTTGGACCACCCCTACCGACTTCCAATCATGATGAGAAACTGCCCTTAGCATGTAGTCTCTGGATTAAAAACTAGTTAGAAGGGAGGAAACAATGTGCTGCTCTTCCCCTAATTCCCTACCCATTAATCTTCTCCCAATTGTCTCCCATGTGGTACCTTGTCTCCTGTGTGATACACCACATCCACTGTATTTCCCCCATCCACCATATCTGACATTTCCTCAAAAGAACTCTATGAAGCATGACCTTCCTTTCTGAAATAAAAACAGAAAATGCTGGAACCAGTCAGCATGTCAGGCAGCATCTATGGAGAGAGAAACAGAGTTAACGTTTCAGGTCGATGACATTTCATCAGAACTGGAAGAAGTTAGAGATTTAACTGTTTTTAAGGTTAACCTGAAATGTTAACTCGGTTTCTCGCTCCACAGATGCTGCCTGACATGCTGACTGGTTCCAGCATTTTCTGTTTTTATTTCAGATTTCCAGCATCCACAGTATTTTTCTTTTACCTTTCTTTCTGAATTCTGTGTTGGCTGCTTGTAATTATTTTCTATTCTACTAGATATTTAGTAATTTCATCTTTAAAGATTCCAAAATTTTCTCTACCACACATTTAACATTAACTGGTCTCGAAATACCCAGGTAAGCTGTGACTTCCCCGATCCAAGGGATCAAGTTTGGGTACAGCTGATATGCACATCAATTTCTGCTGCTGGAACCCTACAGTAGAGTTTTCCTTAGGCTAAATTTTGGTAGGACAGTTCTTTTTCTTAAACTAGCTATAAGATGTGATCTTCTACAGCTAGCAGGCATCACCACAGAATCTTTTCAGTTGGCATGAGTATGGAGTGACAGACCTTGTACATTGCATTTAAGCAATGAACTTGTTTTTAACCATAATCATTTCTGTTGCAAACTGGAGCTTTATAGGACTTCTCATTTCTTACAAGTAGATTTGATTATGTCACTGGGTGCCCTTTCATGTCAAAGAATACTTTGTGGCATTCAAGATTGAAGTCTCATTGATCTCTCCCTTTCACTCATCATTCACTCTCATGACAAAGAAATTTCATGTAATTCCAGTGGATCAAATAAATACAAGCTAAGTAAGTACCAACATTTTAGTTACATGGAGATAATGACAGAAGTGTGGCCCTTTTTTAACCACTTCATAAGAAAAATCATTACACCATTTTAATACAAAGTTTAAAAAGTCTGATTGATCTTACCCAAGCTGTGATTGACCGGTGACAAGGTACTTGGTGACATTTCGGCAGGAGACCCTAAAATGAAGGAATTTAGTGACTTCTTTATAATAAAAAATTTGCACAAAACTCACATATACAACTGAAGAGTTCCTTCACTATTCATTATATTTTCCTCAGCTCATACTTCAAGCTTGACTTTTGTATTCATTATGAAGTTAGCAAAAGACACTCACTCTAACCTTGTAACAAATTCAATTTTGTATAGTCATAGGCTTTCTATAGTCACTTTCCAGCAGTACAACTTCTCGCATTTATTCTGAAGTTAGCCAAAATCTGCATCATTTCAACATCAGAAGAAACTAATCAAGCTTCCTGGCACCCAATGAGAGTTTGTCTGAGAAATAATGAAGTTATCAAACATTGTCTCCTCATTTCCATTTTATTTTAAGTAAATTTGCAGAAAAACATCGTAATCTACAGTTTCCTTCTAAATGCAAAAATCTGCTCAGTCTCAATACTTCCTTAATAAATAAAAGTAAACCGATCAAAAGCTGCATGATTTACTGTAAATTCACCCATATACAGTATGCGCAGCAAAAAAAGCTCACCTGTATCCATACTTTGGTTCATCTGTTGATCACTCGTCTCCCCATCTTCACTGATGTAACCAGGTGGTGGTGTTTCTATTACAATAAGAGAGATGTCATCCTAGCCATAAAGCCCAGTTATTGAAGTGATCAGATACCACCTTAAACTGTATCCAGTAATAGGATTAATGTACTACATTATTTTCACCAGTACTTCTGATGTCTATCTTAACTTGTTTTGTATTATCAAACTGGATTAAAACAGCAGTTTCTTTGCATACTGATTCACTGCAGATTCAGAGGAATGTTTTAGATGTCACATGTAGCAATGTACATTAGGTCCACAAGTTAAGTCCACAGAGAAAGCTGGACTAGAACATGTGCAACTACCTTCAGAAACAAGCTTTGAAGTTTTGTTCCCATATTTTGTTCCCGAAAAGGAAATTTTTCTGTAACATAAGACTCTGACAGCTCCAGAGACGTGTTGGACACACATCACAAAATTTAGAAGCAGAGTTCTACAGCTGACAATGTTTGATTTGTGGTTTCATTTTTGAAGTAGTGCAAGAATTTAAAAGTATGGTCCATTCCCTCTAATATAATGTGCACAACTACATGATCATAACCTCTGTCTAACCCAATTGAAAAACCAGATGATTTAAACAGGTTAAACCGACAAAATGCAAAAACAAATTCCTTCCAAATATTCTGACACACTAAACAGTTTAAAAACTGATCACCTTTACCTAAATTTATCTTTCTAACTTTTTTAATTCAATTCAACACTTTTTTTCAAAAAGAGCTGAAAATTAGCACGAAATCTATAGAAGTTTATTCCATGTCAAGCACTCAAGGAAAAAAAAAAATCACACAAATCTAGCTTTGCATGATCTTGAAACTAGTTTGAGTCACAATTGAAGTTAAAACATCTTCTTGCATCTATATAATTCATTCCTTTCATCATTTTGAAGACTTAAATTGTCATGTCTTCTTTTCACCAGTGAAAACAAATTCAATTTTTTTAGTCTAACCATATAATTTAGAGCTTTAAGTCCCAAAATCATGCAAGTCATATTTTTCTGCATCCCTTCCAATGCAGTCACATCTTTTTGAAGATAAAGTAACCAAAACTGGGCTCAGTACTCAAAATGTGCTTCACCAAGAGTTGAAGTAACCAACTATGATTTGTAATTGAATGCCTTTGAAGTGCATTGTAGGACCAGAATTGTCTCAAGAGTCACACTCAAATATTTTCTCCCACTCGCGTCAATGGAAACCCCTCCATTCTGTACATACAATCTTCATTTCCTACCAAGATGTATTATCTTACATTTCTCCCCAATTACCACTTCTTGGGTCATCAACATAATTTCTCCACTTTAATATTTTCCATCTTCTCTCTAGTAGAGACCTAACCACATCGTTTGGTATTCAGAGTAAATTTTATAATGTTACTACTGGTTATGGACAGTCTTAAAAAAAAGAGCAATGAAAGCACAACCCTGTTAAACTCCACTAGTCACTGCACCCCAAACACACTAAACTGAATTCACCTGCTTTCTATTGCTTAAAATCAATTTTTTTTATTATTCGTTCATGGGATGTGGGCGTCGCTGGTACGGCCGGCATTTATTGCCCATCCCTAATTGCCCTTGAGAAGGTGGTGGTGAGCCGCCCTCTTGAACCGCTGCAGTCCGTGTGGTGAAGGTTCTCCCACAGTGCTGTTAGGAAGGGAGTTCCAGGATTTTGACCCAGCAACGATGAAGGAACAGCGATATATTTCTAAGTCGGGATGGTGTGTGACTTGGAGGGGAATGTGCAGGTGGTGTTGTTCCCATGTGCCTGTTGCCCTTGTCCTTCGAGGTGGTAGAGGTCGTGGGTTTGGGAAGTGCTGTCGAAGAAGCCGTGGCGAGTTCCTGCAGTGCATCCTGTGGATGGTACACACTGCAGCCACTGTGCACCGGTGGTGAAGGGAGTGAATGTTTAGGGTGGTGGATGGGTTGCCAATCAAGCGGGCTGCTTTCTCTTGGATGGTGTCGAGCTTCTTGAGTGTTGTTGGAGCACAGGATGCACTGCAGGAACTTGCCAAGGCTTCTTCAACAGCACCTCCCAAACCCACGACCTCTACCACCTAGAAGGACAAGGGCAGCAGGCACATGGGAACAACACCACCAGGCAAGTGGAGAATATTCCATCACACTCCTGACTTGTGCCTTGTAGATAGTGGAAAGGTTTTGGGGAGTCAGGAGGTGAGTCACTCGCCGAAGAACACCCAGCCTCTGATCTGCTCTTGTAGCCACAGTATTTATATGGCTGGTCCAGTTAAGTTTCTGGTCAATGGTGACCCCCAGGATGTTGATGGTGGGGGATTCCACGATGGTAATGCCTTTGAATGTTAAGGGGAGGTGGTTAGACACTCTCTTGTTGGAGATGGTCATTGCCTGGCACTTGTCTGTCGCGAATGTTACTTGCCACTTATCAGCCCAAGCCTGGATGTTGTCCGGGTCTCGCTGCATGCGGGCTCGGACTACTTCATTATTTGAGGGGTTGCGAATGGAACTGAACACTGTGTGCAATCATCAGCGAACATCCCCAGTTCTGACCTTATGATGGAGGGAAGGTCATTGATGAAGCAGCTGAAGATGGTTGGGACAAGGACTCTGCCTTGAGGAACTCCTGCAGCAATGTCCTGGGGCTTACATGATTGGCCTCCAACATCCTCTACCATCTTCCTTTGTGCTAGGTATGACTCCAGCCACTGGAGAGTTTTCCCCCTGGTTCCCATTGACTTCAATTTTACTTGGGCTCCTTGGTGCCACACTCGGTCAAATGCTGCCTTGATGTCAAGGGCAATCGCTCTCACCTCACCTCTGGAATTCAGCTCTTTTGTCCATGTTTGGACCAAGGCTGTAATGAGGTCTGGAGCTGAGTGGTCCTGGCGGAACCCAAACTGAGCATCGGTGAGCAGGTTATTGGTGAGTAAGTGCCGCTTGATAGCACTGTCGACGACACCTTCCATCACTTTGCTAATGATTGAGAGTAGACTGATGGGCGGTAATTGGCCGGATTGGATTTGTCCTGCTTTTTGTGGACAGGACATACCTGTGCAATTTTCCACATTGTTGAGTAGATGCCAGTGTTGTAACTGTACTGGTACAGCTTGACTAGAGGCGCAGCTTGTTCTGGAGCACAAGTCTTCCGCACTACAGCCAGGATGTTGTCTGGGCCCATAGCCTTTGCTGTATCCAGTGCACTCAGCCGTTTCTTGTTATCACGTGGAGTGAATCGAATTGGCTGAAGACTGGCTTCTGTGATGGTGGGGATATCGGGAGGAGGCCGAGATGGATCATCCACTTGGCACTTCTGGCTGAAGATGGTTGCAAACGCTTCAGCCTTGTCTTTTGCACTCACGTGCTGGACTCCACCATCATTGAGGATGGGGATGTTTACAGAGGCTCCTCCTCCCGTTAGTTGTTTAATTGTCCACCACCATTCACGACTGGATGTGGCAGGACTGCAGAGCTTTGATCTGATCCGTTGGTTGTGGAATCGCTAAGCTCTGTCTATAGTATGTTGCTTCCGCTGTTTAGCATGCATGTAGTCGAGTTGGAGCTTCACCAGGTTGGCACCTCATTTTTAGGTACGCCTGGTGCTGCTCCTGGCATGCTCTTCTACACTCCTCATTGAACCAGGGTTGATCCCCAGGCTTGTTGGTAATGGTAGAGTGAGGAATATGCCGGGCCATGAGGTTACAGATTGTGCTGGAATGCAAATCTGCTGCAGCTGATGGCCCACAATGCCTCATGGATGCCCAGTTTTGAGCTGCTAGATCTGTTCTGAATCTATCCCATTTAGCACGGTGATAGTGCCACACAACACGTTGGATGGTGTCCTCCGTGTGAAGACGGGACTTCATCTCCACGAGGACTGTGCGGTGGTCACTCCTACCAATATTGTCACAGACAGATGCATTTGCGACAGGTAGATTGATGAGGACGAGGTCAAGTAAGTTTTTCCTTCGTGTTGGTTCGCTCACCACCTGCCGCAGGCCCAATGTAGCAGCTATGTCCTTCAGGACTCGGCCAGCTCAGTCAGTAGTGGTGCTACCAAGCCACTCTTGGTGATGGACATTGAAGTCCCCCCTCCCAGAGCACATTCTGTGCCCTTGCTACCCTCAGTGCTTCCTCCAAGTGGTGTTCAACATGGAGGAGGACTGATTCATCAGCTGAGGGAGGGCGGTAGGTAGTAATCAGCAGAAGGTTTCCTTGCCCATGTTTGACCTCATGCCATGAGATTTCATGGGGTCCAGAGTCAATGTTGAGGACTCCCAGGGCCACTCCCTCCTGACTGTATATCACTGTACTGCCACCTCTGGTGGGTCTGTCCTGCTGGTGGGACAGGACATACCCAGGGATGGTGATGGAAGAATCTGGGACGTTGGCTGAAAGGTATGATTCTTTGAGCATGGCTATGTCAGGCTGTTGCTTGACTGGTCTGTGGGACAGCTCTCCCAATTTTGGCACAAGTCCCCAGATGTTAGTGAGGAGGACTTTGCAGGGTCGACTGGGCTCGGTTTGCCTTTGTCGCATCCAGTGCCTAGTGGTCCGATGCCGGGTGGTCCGTCCGGTTTTATTCTTATTGTGACTTTTTTTTTTTAAACGAGATTTTACAACTGAGTGGCTTGCTAGGCCGCTTCAGAGGGCAATAAAGAATCAACCACATTGCTGTGGGTCTGGAGTCACATTTAGGCCAGACCGGGTAAGGACGGCAGGTTTCCTTCCCTAAAGGACATCTAACTATTTCAATCGTAATAACATTCACTTTTATATTTAAAAAAAGACAAATGCAAAACCTATCTCATGCTTTTTGAAAATTCAAGTATATTATGTCCACTGGATTGCTCTCAACCATCAACTTTGTCACCCTTTCAAAGAATTCCAGTACAGTCGAGAAGGAAGACCTGTTCCTTCTAAAGTCATATTGACTTCCCCTCATGACTTAAAACACACTATGGACAAACCAATATAATTTCATAAAATAGAACAGAATTTAGAAATAATGTTATGAGCAATTGGAGTTCCCTGATGTAATAGTGCTAGCTTTCATTTATGCTGTACAATTTTTTTTTCCCTTTATGCTCAAACAAGATTGATAAAAACATAAACCAATTAATTACACTGCTGTTACAGGAGTTTGTTTCAAAATTAATACCTGGGATATAGTTGCTCTGTGGCTCAATTCCAGCTGGGAAATTAGTGTTTTCAGGAATGGAATGAGTGTAGTCATCAAGTGGGGGCAACTCTGCTGGAATTTCTGTGTGTCGTGGCACCAATACAGGAGGCAAAACTGAAATTAAAAGTACAAAACATTAATTATATTGAAACACTGTAGACTATTCTGGGGCTTAAACTTTCTTTTCAATTATGCATGTCATCACAGCTATACCATAATGTAGTATAACAAACAATATTTCCATCCTTCACATTTATACCAATGATATAAAAACAATTCAGTGGAAAGGTCGACAAGCATCTGAAACAAAAAGGGGATACCAAAACAATCGGCCCAAGGCTTTTATTTTCTTTCAGGGGATAGAGAAATCTCCCCAAGTCCCAAAAGGATAATATCAAACTCACTTTTTAATATGGAAATGAAAATGAAAGTCCTCCCTAACTCACAGGGGGACCAATTTACATACTAAAAACCTTTAGCCACAAATTCCTGCAACTCAGGACTAACTGGACCCTTATCCACTCCTTTGAACCTCTTGGGAGTTGAAGTGGCCTTAGAAACCAACTCCAAATGGTCCAATGTATGCATGGAAGGCATACCAGAGTCTGATCTTCCAGGTGTAAAAGCATATAATCAAATGGAGTTGATACTTCAATTCCATGCACTGGACCTTCAAAAGCAAATAATACCGATTCCTACTCTTCACCAGCCGATCAAAATTCCAAAGACACCACAATCCCATTATTTTTCTTTGTTCAAATACCTACAAAAAAATAAGCACTTCATTTTCAGCGGGTCTGAGTAAGAGCTTGCCTCTCTGAATGCCTTCTTGCTCTCTTTATTAAGACACTCTTCCTCCAGTAACAAGACTCTGAAAAGTGAATCAGTCCCACAAGTCCTGACAGCGAGTGAAAAATTCAAGACTACTCTAGTCTGAAAGGCATCGAACTTAACAGGTGTCATTAGTACCAGAGGGTTACTTGCCTTCCTTGACTGATTCCTATGGCTTACATGACATTTGAGAATTACCTGAGAACATTATTAACCCCAGTGGGCTGGTGGCGAGAAGCTGCAAGAACCCAAGCATACGCTAAAGTTACATTTGAAGAGTTAACACTGGAGGCAATTAGCATGACTGTCTGCCAGTGAACTCATTTGCGCACTCAATGCAATATTTAAATTGGCTTCTGCATTTTATTGAATGCTCATGAAATAATGTTTTTCAACACCAATGCAAAAGCTTTGAAAATTCAAACATTGGAATGCCAACTACATCTTTAGGGGCACTTTTAATAGAATGCAGAGACTAATGGCCCAGGGACATCCAATGCGAGACTATCTTCAGCATCGCAGTAAATTCCCCTGTTGCCAACACAGAAGTACATGGAAAATGCAGAGCTACTCATCGCATTTTAGCCTTCACTTATTGTGTTGAGCTTGAGGACAGAAGCTGGTAAGGACAGAGAGTGAACATCTAGCGGAGTGAAATGCTAACAGAGTGAGGACTTTCAACTGAATTTGGAGAGTGTGGAAATTAGGTGCAGAAGGGGAAGGAGGTGCAATGTGATGTAAAGTGAGGGACTATAAACTAATCTATCAACTTTTAAAACTTAACATTAAAAAACACAAAATAAAGACTAAGTAATTACTAATTATTTCAAAATCAGACTAAATCCATATACTAAATATAGTAAATCCATATACTACATCAAGTAATTCTATTAGTCCTAGAAATAAACTACAGATAAATAAATAAATATGGCAGCTCAGGCTGTCTTTCAGGACTATAATATGTGGGAGTTTGTGGACAGCGAGGCTATCACGGATTGCTATATCTGCAGTAAATGTCGCTGGCTTGAGACACTCCGGCTCAGAGTCTTTGAGCTGCAGTGCGAGTTAGAGACCACTCCAGCACATAAGGGAGGAGGATGTTAAGTCAGCGAGGTAGTGGGAGCCTGTAAGAGGTAGAGAAGAAGGTCCTGCAGACATTGGTCCTATCCAACAGGTACAAGATACTTGGTACCTGTGAGGATAAAGGCTGCAGGGAGGATGCCCAGAATGCTAACCGTGGCACCGTAGAGCATGAGGCAGTCTAGGGGTTTGGCAAGGGGAGAGGCGGGGGAGAAAATCAGAATAGAAAGATTGTAGTCATAAGGGATTCTATAATCAGGGGGATAAGAGAGCGACCTCTGCAGTCCCAACCGAGAGTCTCGGAGGGTGTGTTGCCTACCTGCTAAGGACATCTCGGAGGAACTTGGAAAGGGAGGGGGAGGATCCAGCTGTCGTAGTCCATGTCAGCACCAATGACATAAGCAAGGATAAAGACAAGTTCCTGTTAAGGGAGTATCAGAAGCTAGGAATTAAATTAAAAAGCAGGATCTCAAGGTGCAATCTCAGGATTACTACCTGAGCCACGTGCTAATTGGCATTGGGATAGGCAGATCAAAAAGGTGAATGCGTGGCTGAAAGAGTGTGGTGGGAAGGAGGGGCTCCATTTCATGGACACTGGCACCAGTACTGGGACAGTGAGAAGCTGTACCACTGGGACGGGTTCCACCTGAACCAGGATGGGACCAGAGTCCTAGCGAAAAAGATAAATAGGGCAGTGGACGAGGCTTTAAACTAGCAAGATGGAGGGAGAGATCAGGTAGCAATAACAAAAGCCCAAAGATAACAGTAACAGGAGATGAGTATAAAGGTCAGACCTGGGTACGGAATAAAACATAACAAGCGATCATGGAGCAAATACAGTGATAAAACAGAAGTATAAAAGGACTGTTAAAAATAAACAGAATAACTATTAATGATGAATTAAACTGCTTACTCAGCATCCAAAATAAAATGGGGGAACTGGAGGCAATAAATCCATAGCAAGGAACCAGATGGAATAGGAGTAACTGAAACATGGCTACATAAAAGAACAGGACCGGCAACAGGTTATAACAAACAGAAAGGATAGGAAAGGAACGGTAGGGGAGTAGCTACACTAATTAGAGAAAATATAATGACAGTAGAAAAAAAGGGGCATAACTAACAGAAGGATAGAAACGGAATCCATATGTATTGAAATAAAAGATACGGGAGCGATCATGCTAATAGGGATATTCAACAGACCACCTAATAGTAGAAATGAGATGGAGGAAGAAATAGGTAAGCAAATATGTGAAATGAGTAAAGGACAAAGAAGAATAATCATGGGATATTTTAACTACTCCCAAATACACTGGCAAGAGGTAGCTAAAAGGGTACAGGGAATGGAGTTTTTAAACAAAGTGTGCAGGACTCCTTTCTTGCCCAGTATGTAAAAAGCCCAAGAGAGGAAGCACTGCTGGATCTACTAATGGGAAATGAACCAGAACGTATAAGCGAAGTAAGCATAGGGGAACATCTAGGCAATAGTGATCATAACATAATAAGGTTTAAGATAAAGATTGAGTAAGACGAAGACCAAAGTAATAAATTAGAAAAAAGCTGATTTTAAGGGGATGAGTATGGAACTAGGGAAAATAAACTGGAAAAATTTTCTGACAAACAAAGAAATGTTTCAATGTATGCATTTTTCCACACAAAGGTATTACATAGAATGTACAGCACAGAAACAGGCCATTTGGCCCAACTTGTCCATGCCAGTGTTTATGCTGCACACGAACCTCCTCCCACCCCTCTTCATCTAACTTATCAGCATAACCTTCTATTCCATTCTCCCTCAGGTGTTTATCTAGCTTCCTCTTAAATGCATCTACACTAGTCGCCTGAACTATTACTCGTGGTAGCGAGTTCCACATTCTCACCACACTCAGGGCAAAGAAGTTTCTCCTGAATTCTCTATTGGATTTATTATTGACTATCTTATATTGATGACCCTAGTTCTGGTCTCCCCCACAAGTGGAAACATCTTCTCTACGTATTCCCTATCAAACCCTTTCATAATATTAAAGACCTCGATCAAGTCAACCCTCAGTCTTCTCTTTTCTCAAGAAAAGGGCCCAAGCTTGTCCAAGCTTTCCCGATAGGTATAACCCTCTCAGTTCTGGTATCACCCTTGTAAATCTTTTTTGCATCTTCTCCAGTGTCTCTATATTCTTTTTATGCTATGGAGATCAGAACTGTGCACAGTGTAGCCGAACCAAGGTTCTATACAAATTTAACATAACGTCTCTGCCTTTCAATTCTATCCCTCTAGAAATGAACTCCAGTGCTTTGTTTGCTTTTTTAAAAAAATGGCATTATTAACCTACATCGCTACTTTTAGTGATTTTTGTGCCTGTACCCCAGATCCCTTTTCTCCTCTATCCCATTTAGACTCTTATTTTTCAAGCAGTATGTGGCTCCTTATTCTTCCTACCAAAATGCAACACCTCACACTTACCTGTACTGAAATTCATTTGCCAATTACTTGCCCATTCTGCAAGTTTATTAATGTCTTCTAGTATTTTGTCAGTCTTCCTCAGTATTAACTATATTCCCCCAATTTGGTGTCATTCGCAAATTTTGAAATTGTGCTTCCGATTCCAGAGTCCAAATTGTTTATGTAAATGGTGGCCAACAGTGGTCCCATAACTGAACCTTGTGGATCACCACTTCCCACTTTGGTATTATCCTGGGTGTTCACATTTTTAAAAAACTATTTTTAAAAACTTAATATTCCTTTAACATTTAAAATCACCTATGTGGGACTTCATGATCAGGGCTTAATACTTTGATACCTTTAGATATGTGAATGAACGAGATTAAAATTAATTTTCTAAATTTATTTGTATTGCCAAGCATTAGCTTTCACTCACCTGGTGTCTCCACCCTTTGATAGTGGTAAGGGTTAACACACACTTCATCCTTCTTAAGATTGAAAGCGTATTCACAAGTTTCAATGGCTCGAAGCTCATGGTGACTGTGAAGATCAGGCCAGCGCCACAAGCGACAGTAAATAACATGGGGCAATCCTTTGCGATGTGAAACCTGCAGCCGGCCATCAAGTGATCTGCACACAAAGGAGAGATAAGATCATATGGCTATCAAATTACAAGTTTTAACGTTACATATTTATTACTGAAACAAACCAAAACATTTAACATATAATTTACTGAAGAAAATGATTAAAGTTCAAAATTAAATAACTGACCTCTTACTAGCACCTGGTGGATCACAATGTCTTGTGGTTAGGTGGAGGGGGGTAAGAGGGGCAATTCAACTTCTCAATTTACAGTACTTTAGTGTAATCACAGAATATTCTCAGGACAGCCTGTGCTGTAAGGATATCAAAGGATAAGGCAATTTGTTTCAGATAGTACGAATATCTCCAGAAGGTAAAATGAACCTAGCTATCACAATACAAGTATTTAGACTAATTTTCTTGAAAACCTAGCCCTGTTTAAATTCTAAAGTTCATCTTTAGCTTTAGCTGACTACATATTTCTTCTTAGTATTTCATGTTTCCTAACAGCAGTCATGCTAGATCAGCAATTTGTAACCCAATTTACCATTAGGTTAATTGTAGCAATACTAATTTTACTGATGAGAACATAAACAGTTGTAAATTATTAAGTCAGATTTAGTTTATTTGAGACTCATTAACTCATACCTATGGATGTGGAAAAAATTCTGTGATTACTAATCATTTCCAATTATAAAAATACTTGATATACCTGGTTTTCTCGCATTTAAATAGTGTCAACCACATACCAATCATGAAATTCCTATTTTTCCCTACACATTAAAGACTTTTGAGGTGGCAAGACATTCAAGTTATAATCCAAACCAAAAGCACTATCCGATATTATAGCACTGCTGCCAGAATCAAGCCCTTACTCGCAGCAGTACTGGGACATATAGATGACACAAGAAGCAAATCAATAGAAATTCTTTGAAATCTAGGTTTGAAAAACTAGATTAGCTCTCAAATTTCATAAAATCTCACTTTACATCAACTCCTTCAATGGCCTAGTGGCAGCTTGGCTCAGTCAATACTACTCTCATCTCAAGTCACAACTTTATATGTTCAAGCTCCACACCAGGACTTCAGCACATAATCTAGACTGACAGTCCAGTGCGGTAATGAGTGTGCGCTGCATTACTGAAGGGGGTCATCCTCTCGATGAGATGTTAAACTAAGTGATTTCCTAGAGCACAGGCCACTATTTCTCTATCAACCAAGCGACCAAAAACAGATTAACTGTCATTGCTGTTTGCGGATTCTTGTGCATAAAAAAGCTGCCATGTTTTCCTACCTAACAGTCAATGCTGTTCAACGTAAAAGCAGCACCAAGGCATATGGACCAGAAAGCCCTCTGTTTGATTTCTGGTCTCGAATGAATCAGATCTCAGCAAGGGCAGCAATTGAGATTTTGTAATTAGACCTAGGGTTAGGCATGGAAAAATATCAGCTCGGGTTCTTGCTCCTGATTACCGGAAAGTACTCGTGTGGATATCAAGAGAGAACAGCATCAAGATCAGGCTCAGCTGCCCTCCACAGTCAAAAAGACTGCCAACACAATGTCTGGAATCAAACATGTAGGTAGATTGGCAACTTGAGCGAGGTACGAGAGAGCTACCAGCACTTGTAATATCATTACCCAGCAAGAGTTGCTGCCTTCAGTGGTGAAAATTTGGGGTTGGGAAGGGTCGTCATTGAAAAACTTTACCATAAATCATTAACATTTTAATTTTGTGCTCAGGGAGCAGGGAGGGAGAAAAAGGACAGAAAAGTAATCGTTTCAGTTCCCATCAAGAGGCTCATCCCAGCAAGGCAAATTCAAGCAGTTCAAACTGTTACAGAATATAGCTTTGGGTTTCAGTTACATTCACATGTGTAAACACCACTGAAAATCTCAGACCACATAGGGCTCACATTCTGCTTGCATTACTATAACTTGGCAATACAAAAGGATCCATTTTAAACCCATCAGTAGATAAAACCTCAAACTCAGCAAGGCTAAAGCCATTTTTATAAGCAGAGTTAGAAAGTATCTTTATTTTTCTTTATCCCTGGTTAAAACAGTTGATTTTAAATACAAATGCAGTGGAGGCCAAAGATAGCAGACTTCTTTGTGATGGCTAAATGCAGGATCATAGAAAAGGACTTGTTTTGTCTTGCTGGAGAGGGTTAAAGATAAAACAGTTTAAGCCATTACCAGTCAAATGTGCTTGCTCAGTAGTATCCAAGATGGCAGATTACAGGGCACACTGCTCTTTTTTGTTTAACATTTCAAAAGCAGTACTAGCCAACACTAGTCCACAATACTGCACCGTGCCAAAAGGACAGTTTACAACATGTGTTGTTGGCTTACAAGCTAGAAATTCCAGACATACCTCTAAGAGTGCAATGTTATTTTGTTCCTAACTATGTGTTACCACTCAAGCTACTAGTTTCAAATGCTTTTCTAACATTATTCACAGTGGAGTTTATTTTCAGTGATGTGAATCTGTTCACTTGCATTGCTGAGTTCGATGTGACAGCAAAAACCAAAAAAAACTAGCCAAGTGGTAACATGGGGAAAAAAACGGTTAAACTTAAATGTTCCAATGAGCATCAGGTCACAGAGAAGATGAAGGTCGGCTGTGTGAGAATTCTGAGTACTAGTGGATCACCCATTGCTCTCTGAGTCAGAGACTGTTTCCCCTGGATGGAGAGTCTACAACCAGGGGTCATAGTCTGAAGTTAAGAGGTTGGCCATTTAGGACCAAGACGAGGAAAGATTTCTTCACTCAGAGGGTTGCGAATCTTTGGAATTCTCTATCCCAGAAGGCTGTGGATGCTCAGTCGTTGAGTATATTCAAGATTGAGATAGATAGATTTTTGAACACTAAGGGAATCGAGGGATTATGCGGATAGGGCAGAAAGTGGAGTTGAGGTAGAAGATCAGCCGTGATCTGATTGAATGGCCGAGCAGGCTCGAGGGGCCATATGGCCTACTCCTGCTCTTATGCACTATTGTAAAAACAGGAACAGTTTTAAATCAGAAAATATATAGCAACAAGTACAAGCTGGAGTTAGATATTTAGTAGTATTGGGATGGGGAGATGGGATTTAGCTGCACTGGAAGCAGCCCTGCATTTTCGTACAGCTCTAGGCTTTGGTAGTGCTGGGGGATGGTCACGGGCTTTGGCTGCACTGTTGTGGGACTGCTGGGGTTTGGCAGCAAATAGGGGGATCCTCTGTTTTAACATCACTGTGGAGGAAGAAACCAGAGATTTGGCAGAACTGGGGTTTTGGCTCAACGGTAGATTGCTGATGTGTCAGCAGTGAGGGAAGAGCATAAGTCTGGCAGCACTTGGGTGGAGGGAAGAGGAAGGAGAGAAAGGTTTTGGCACCCCATGTCTGGCAGAGCTTCTTTGTAGCTTTCTCAGAGGTATCTGCAAACATTAAATTTTATGTAGTCTGACTGGTTACTTGAAGAAGATGCTGCCAAAGTCACAGAAAAAAGAAAAAGAAGTAGTAGTTGAGATACTAGATGGGCTAAAAATTGATAAAGGAGGTACTAGAAAGGTCAGCTAAAGTAGAGAAGTCACCCAATCCGGATGGGATGCATCCTAGGTTGCTGAGGGAAGTACGGGTGGAAATTGCAGAGCTGCTGGCCATAATCTTCCAATCCTCCTTAGATATGGGGGTGGTGCCAGAGGACTGGAGAATTGCAAATGTTATATACTTGTTCAAAAAAGGATGTACGGAAAAACCCAGCAACTACAGGCCAGTCAGTTTAACCTCGGTGGTAGGGCAGCTTTTAGAAACGATAATCCAGGACAAAATTAATACTCACATGGACAAGTGTGGATTAATAAAGGAAAGCCAGCATGGATTTGTTAAAGGTAAATTGTGTTTAACTAAACTGATTGAGTTTTTTGATGAGGGAACAGAAGGTTGATGAGGGCAATGCAGTTGATGTTGTGTATATGGATTTTCAAAAAGCGTTTGATAAAGTGCCACATAATAGGCTTGTCGGCAAAGTTGAAGCCCATGGAATAAAAGGGGCAGTGGCAGTGTGGATACAAAATTGGCTAAGTGACAGGAAACAGAGTGTAGCTGTGAACAGTTGTTTTTCAGACTAGAGGAAGGTGTAATGGTGTTCCCCAGGGGTCAGTATTAGGACCACTGCTTTTCTTGATATGTATTGATGACTTGGACTTGGGTGTGCAGGGCACAATTTCAAAATTTACAGATGACACAAAACAGTGAGGATGGTAAGAGACTTCAAAAGGACAGACAGATTGGTGGAATGGGCAGACACATGGCAGATGAAAATAAACGCAGGGACATGTGAAGAGATACATTTTGGCAGGAAGAATGAGGAGCTGCTATATAAACTAAATGGTGCAATTCTAAAAGGGGTGCAGGAACAGAGAGACCTGGGGTATATGTGCACAAATCTTTGAAGGTGGCGAGACAGGTTGAGAAAGCAGTTAAAAAAGCATATGGGATCCTGGGCTTATAAATAGAGGCAAAGAGTACAAAAGCAAGGAATTTACATTAAACCTTTATAAAACACTGGATCGGCCACAACTGGAGTACTGTGTCCAATTCTGGACACCACACTTTAGGAAGGTTGTGAAGGCCTTAGAGAGGGTGCAGAAAAGATTTACGAGAATGGTTCCAGGGATGAGGGACTTCAGTTATGTGGATAGACTGGAGAAGCTAGGGTTGTTCGCCTTAGAGCACAGAAGGTTAAGAGGAGATTTGATAGAAGTGTTCAAAATCATGAAGGGTTTAGATAAAGTAAATAAAGAAGAACTGTTCCATTGGCAGAAGGGCCAAGTACCAGAGGATACAGATTTAAGGTGACATGAGAGTTTACGCAGCGAGTAGTTATGATCTGGAATGCGCTGCCTGAAAGGGTGGTGGAAGCAGTTTTAATCGTGGCTTTCAAAAAGGAATTGGTTGAAGGGAAAAAATTTACATGGACTAACTGGATTGCTCTTCCAAAGAGTTGGCATGCGCTCGATGGACCGAATGGCCTCCTTCTGTGCTGTAACCATTCTATGAAGTTATCAGTGTCTGGGTTTGTCCCCCTCGGTTGGTCTCTCTCTCGCCCATCTCACAATGGTCAGTAATTAGAATGTTGACATTTATCTAATTATCAACAAAACACAGGTGATACGTTTGGAGGCTTTCAGTTTGCTTTCGAAATTGAATTTATGCTTTTTTTATATAAAGAATAAAAACTCAAGTCTGAACAAGGAAAGAAACTTGTCTTGCTGCTGGTATCTCTCTCCCTCACATACTCTGTGTTTTAATGAAAACCTCCAACATAAATTCTTCCTGGCCAGAAGAACATTGGCATATTCTAGTTTGGAGGAGACAACGTCATGGATGAAGTTTTCAGCAGCAGATGGGCTGAGTCAGAGGCAGAGATGGGTGATGGAGAGGATATAGGATTGCTGCTCAACTGGGGATCGAATAAGATGCTACGGTTGTCAACTATGCAGGTCAGCCCAAGATGGTGGCCAGGGAGGCAGACAGAATCAGTGGGTAAGGGTGCGGGCATGCGGTGGGGGCCAAACAATGGCTTTGGTCTTCCTGACGGTTAACGAGAGAAAATTGCGGCTCAACCAGGACTAGATGTTGGACAAGCAGGGTGACAACAGAGGCAGTGAAGTGGTCCAGCTGGACGTCGTACACATACATGTGGTATCTGACCCCATGTCTTCGGATGATATCGCCAAGGGGCAGCATGTAGATGAGAAAGGGGGATAAGGATAGATCCTTGGGGACTCCAGAAGCAACGGTGTTAGCGGGAAGGGAAGCCATTGCTGGAAAGCTCTGATTACATTCAGATAGGCAAGAGTAGAACCAATCGAGGGCAGTCCCACTGAGTTGCACAAAAGAGAAAAGGCATTGGAGCAGGGTGGTGTGATCGCCCATAGGACTGCATAGTGTCAAGGAGGACGAGCGGGCACCATGATCACAGTCACAGAGGATGTCATTTATGACTGATGACAGCAGTTTCAGTATTGTGGCAGGGGCGGAAATCGGATTGGATATTCAAACATAGAGTTGTGGGGAAAACGGGCGCAAATTTGAGGGCGACAACAGGAAAGGGAGGTTAGATATGGGGCAGCAGTTTGCAAGGGCAGAGGATGGTTTTTTGAGGAAGGTGATGACAGTGGTTTTGAAAGAGAGGGGCAAGTGTCTGAGAAGAGGGAACCACTTACAATGTCAGCTAGCATGGTGCTAGGAAGGCAAGTTGGTGGTGAGCAGTTTAGTGAGAATAAGGTCAAGGGAGCAAGAGGTGGGCTTTGCTCGGAAAGGAAATGAGGGGCAATAAGAATGAAACTAGAGAAAGAAGCAGGGTCTGGAATAGGGCAGGGAAAGCCTTGGAGAAGGCTTGGCTTGGTGGGCAAATGGAATGGGGAGGAATGCAGAAGGGCAACTGAATGGACAGTCTCAATCTTTGTGACATAGAAGTCCATGAGCTCCTCACACTGTTGGAAGCGAGAGTGGAGGTAGCAGGCGAAAGGCGTTTAAGACAACAGTTGTAGAGAAAATAAGTTGGGGTTATCTTTGCTCTCCAGAACAATCCTGGACTGGTGAGTGGCTTTGGCAGAGGAGAACGAGCTAAACCAGTTGTATGCTAAATACGCTCTCAAGTCTGTGCCCCTCGGACTTAAGGGAGCGGTTGAGTAAATTAACACCTGCAGAAGTATTATGACGAATGGAAGGTCAAAAGCTAGGCAGCTGGAAGCTTGACAGTTTAGTTAGGGAGAGTTCATTCCAGGGACAAACACAGAAGCAAGTGGGGTTGGAAGGGAGTAGCGAGATGCGAGTGGTGAAGGATACAGGGAAGTGGGCAGAGATGGCCTTGGCTGCGATTGAGACCATGGCAGTAGAGAGGTCAAATGAGATGGCAAAGTCGAAGGGATGGCTGTGAATATGGGTAGGAGAGGCGACATGGAGAATGAGGTTAAGAGAGGACAGGAGCACAGTGAACTCAGAGGAGAGGGCAAGGAGAATTGAGATGAAGATTGAAATCACCAAGAATGAGGAGTTGCTCGGTGCAGAGGCTGGGAGGAAAGAAGGGAGGGTATCTTGGTGAGAAACATGGGGTGGGGCATGTGGAGTGGTAGAGAACAAGGGTTTTGAAGGAGAGTCAAGAGGGGTGGAACAAGGCGAGATGGGTAGGGAGAGACACCAAGGTGTGATTTGATAAGGGCCATACTGCCACCGAAGTGGTCTACTCCTGCTCCTATTTCTTATGTTCTTATGTTCAATGGTGCGCCGGTGGTGAAGGGGGTGAATGTTTAGGGTGGTGGATACTGTGCGAATCAAGTGGGCTGCTTTGTCCTGGATGGTGTCGAGCTTCTTGAGTGTTGTTGGAGCTGCACTCATCCAGGCAAGTGGAGAGTATTCCATCACACTCCTGACTTATGACTTGTAGATGGTGGAAAGGCTTTGGGAAGTCAGGAAGTGAGTCACTCGCTGCAGAATACCCAGCATCTGACCTGCTTTTGTAGCCACAGTATTTATATGGCTGGTCCAGTTAAGTTTCTGGTCAATGGTGGCCCCCAGGATGTTGATGGTGGGGGATTCCGAGATGGTAATGCCGTTGAACGTCAAGGGGACGGGGTTAGACTCTCTCTTGTTGGAGATGGTCATTGCCTGGCATGAATGTTACTTGCCACTTATCAGCCCAAGTCTGGATGTTGTCCAGGTCTTGCTGCATGCGGGCACGGACTGCTTCATTTTCTGAGGGGTTGCGAATGGAATTGAACACTGTGCAATTATCAGCGAACATCCCCATTTCTGACCTTATGATGGAGGGAAGGTCATTGATGAAGCAGCTGAAGATGGTTGGGCATAGGACGCTGCCTGAGGAACTCCTGCATCAATGTCCTGGGGCTGAGATGATTGGACTCCAACACCCACTACCATCTTCCTTTGTGCTAGGTATGACTCAAGCCACTGAGGAGTTTTCCCCGATTCCCACGGACTTCAATTTTTACTAGGGCGCCATGGTACCACACTGTTGAACTATCCAGGAGATTTGGCGAAACAGAACGAACACAAAAAAAAACACGTACCCAAGGAAAGGCGACTAGACAATCTCCAGCCTGACATAGCCTCCACTTTTAAGCGGAAGCATAGGATTTGGAGATACCAATAGGTCTATTTCTAGACATCCCCACCTCCTGTAAATGTCCTACACTACCTCCAAGTGGATCTTTCACTTATGGGGATGAACCATGAGATGATAGAGTATCTGTCGCTACACTGACGACTTCAGCTAAATGCTGAGCCAAGAGAATAATCTCATGACCACAACAAAAGTGTACAAGCAGGACTGCATCTTAAAAAGAACATAAGCAAGTTCCTTCCCCCTTGTTTAATTAGGAAAGCTGTGATGTCCACCTGTATCACGTTCCAGTTAGTCTTACGACCCTTCATTTCAATTGATCCACTTGCCTGGTGGATTGCCGGATCATTTATTTGCTGTGAGCCTGGTTTCCTTGCAAAAGGGCATCCCATCCGGTATGGGACAACTCTGTTATCACGGTCAACTGTAGGGGAGATGTTTATTGACCTGTACTAAGTTGTCGCGTAGCCCCGCAAGAACTAGGCACAGTCAACCCTTACTGGTTGGGAAATGTAAGCAACCACTAGTCCAGCAGGCTAAACTTTTTAAATTTGTTTTTAGGAGGTGAGTAACACTGCCAAGGCAGCATTTATTGCCCATCGTTACTTGCTGCTCTTGTCCTTCTGATTTGTAGAGGTGGCATGGGAGGGACATGCCGTCAAAGCAACCTTAATGAGTTGCTGCAGTGCATTCTGTAGATCATGCATATTGCAGTCACAGTGCCCCAGTGATGGAGCAGTAGAAACCATCAAGACAGCTCCTGCCATCAGACCTAAAATCTTAAATCTGCAACCACTTTCTATAACAGGACTATCATTTCCAAGTGCAGTAAACTGGTCTGAAGACAGAAAACGAGACTGTTGGATTGTAAAGAACAATGCCCTGAAGAATGTTAGCTCCTGTTTGGGGCTGTTGTGACTTATTATTGACTATGAATTGATTTTCTACTGCATGACCTTTTTTGGCAAAACTCAAACATAGGCTCCGATGAGCAAATCAATCACTCAGGCATGTACATACATGAAGATGCCGCATCCCATCAAGATAGGCATCTTACACTTAGCTTATCTATTGCAATTGACAACCCTGCTACCATGACAGCCTCCAATCTGATCGCTCACAGAATCTTGGGTTAAATTTGTGGAACAGATAGGGTAATCTTAGCCTAAAGTTTCTATGCATCTATAGTAACACCTCCCTGTAGAGAGACTGGAGTAAACAACTTCTAGCTAAGTAAAAGTGACCTGTCGCAATGACATCAAAACGTTTACAATTTGCAAGAGATAACCATTGCCTCCACCCATTAGCTGCTGCTAAGCAGCAACAACTTGCACTTATATAGCACCTTTAAGTGCATAAAAACTTCAGAGGTGGAATCAGAAATAAATGGATACCGAGCCAAAAGGAGGAGATATTAGCAGCGGTGACCAAAAGCTGGGTCAAAGAAGTAGGTTTTAAGGAGGTCTTAAAAGGAGGACACGGATGTGGAGAGGCAGAGGGTTCAGTGAGGGAATTCCAGAGCATGGGCATTGGCAGCTGAAGGCAATGCCACCAATGGTAGGGAAAAGGAAGGGGAGATGCACAAAAGGCCAGTCAGAAACCGGAGAGTTCTAGGGTCCCGGGGTGGGGGGAGCGGTTGTCGGGCTGGAAGAGGTTACAGAGATAGGGAGAGACAAGACCACGAAGGGATTTAAATGCAAGTATGAGATTTTAATTTGGACGCTTTGGAGAACTGAAAGCCAATGTAGGTTCGCAAGGACAGGACTAATAGGCTGAGGCAGAGGCAAGCCAGGTTACAGAAAAGAAAGTCGGTGTTCTTTGTGATGGAGAAGAAATGGGGTCAGAAGTTCAATTTGGGGGTTGGAAAGGATGCTGAGGTTGCAAACAGTCTGGTTCGGATTTAGACAGCGGCTAGGAGGGGGATGCAATTGGTCGCAAGGGTACAAAGTTTCTGGCAGGGGCCGAAGACGATCGCTTTGGTCTTTCCAATATTTAACTGGAGGAAATTGTAGCTCTCTCAAAACTGGACATATGATAAGGAGTCTTAAGTGGGGGCTGACCTGTGGATGATATCGTCGAGGAGCAGCATCGAGATGAGGGGGCCAAAGATAAATCTTTTGGGGACTCCGGAGATAACAGTGCGGGGTCAGGAAAAGGAGCCATTGCTCCGACTACGACTGCATAAATAAGAGTGCGACCTAGTGAGGGCACTTCCACTGAGCTGGACAACATAGGAGGTACTGGAGAAGGATAGCGTGGTTGACAATGTTAAAGGTTGCAGAGGGGTCCAGGAGCAGAAGGAGGGATCATGCACCACGGTCACAGAGGATGTTATGTATGACTGCTCTTTTGACCCCATTCTTACTAAACTGCTCACCATTCACTTTCCCTTCTTGGCTGCCATGTTAGCTGATATTGTAAATGGTTCCCTCGTCAGGTCCCGTCTCCCGCCCTTTCAAAACCGTTGTCACAGGAGGCCATTCAGCCCTCCGAGGCAGTTCCACCACTCAATTAGATCATGGCTGAACAGTATCTCAACTCCATTTACCTGCCTTGGTTCCATAGCCCTTAATACGCATACCTAACAAAAAAATTATCAATCTCAGTTTTAAAATTTTCAATTGACCTAGCCTCACCAGCTTTTTAGGGAAGAGAGTTCCAAACTTCACTACCTTTGTGTGAAGAAGTGCTTCCTGATATCACCCCTCAACTGTTACTGGACTAGAAATCCAGAGGTCCTGGACCAGTAATCCAAAAGTCATGAGTTCAAATCCTGCCATGGCAGCTGGGGAATTTAAATTCAATTAATTGAATAAAATCTGGAATTAAAAAACTGGTATCAGTAATGGTGGCTATAAAACTCCCGGATTGTCGTAAAAACCCACCTGGTTCACAAATGCCCTTTAGGGAAGGAAAGCTGCCGTCCTTACCCGGACTGGCCTGTGTGTGACTCCAGACCCACAGCAATGTGGACCCTGCAAAGTCCCCCTCACTAACATCTGCGGACTTGTGCCAAAATTGTGAGAGCTGTCCCACAGACGAGTCAAGCAACAGCCTGACATAGTCCCAAAATCATACCTTTCAGCCAACGTCCCAGACTCTTCCATCACCATCCCTGGGTATGTCCTGTCCCACGGGCAGGACAGACCCACCAGAGGTGGCAGTACAGTGATATACAGTCAGGAGGGAGTGGCCCTGGGAGTCCTCAACATGACTCCGGACCCCATGAAATCTCATGGCATCAGCCCAAACATGGGCAAGGAAACCTCCTGCTGATCACGACCTACCGTCCTCCCGTAGCTGATGATTCAGTCCTCCTCCATGTTGAACACCACTTGGAGGAAGCACTGAGGGTAGCAAGGGCACAGAACATACTCTGGTTGGGGGATTTCAATGTCCAGCACCAAGAGTGGCTCGGTAGCACCACTACTGACCAAGCTGGCTAAGTACTAAAGGACATAGCTACCAGACTGGGCCTGCAGCAGGTGGTGAGTGAGCCAACACAAGGGAAAAGCCGACTTAACCTCGTCCTCACCAATCGACCTGTCGCAGATGCATCTGTCCATGACAGTATTGGTGGGAGTGACCACCGCACAGTCCTTCCCGTCTTCGCACTAAGGATACCACCGTGCTAAATGGGATAGATTCAGAACAGATCTAGCAGCTCAAAACTGGGCATCCATGAGACGCTGTGGGCCATCAGCAGCAGCAGAGTTGTATTCGAGCATAATCTGTAACCTCATGGCCCGGCATATTCCTCGCTCTACCATTACCAACAAGCCAGGGGATCAACCCTGGTTCAATGAGGAGTGCAGAAGAGTATGCCAGGAGCACCACCAGGCATACATGAAAATGAGGTGCCAACCTGGTGAAGTTCCAACTCAGGACTACATGTATGCTAAACAGCGGAAGCAACATACTATAGACAGAGCTAAGCGATTCCACAACCAATGGATCCGATCAAAGCTCTGCAGTCCTGCCACATCCAGTCATGAATGGTGGTGGATAATTGAACAACTAACGGGAGGAGGAGGCTCTGTAAACATCCCCATCCTCAATGATGGCAGAGTCCAGCATGTGAGTGCAAAAGACAAGGCTGAAGCGTTTGCATCCATCTTCAGCCAGAAGTGCCAAGTGGATGATCCATCTCGGCCTCCTCCAGACATCCCCACCATCACAGAAGCCAGTCTTCAGCCAATTCGATTCACTCCACGTGATACCAAGAAACGGCTGAGTGCACTGGATACAGCAAAGGCTATGGGCCCCGACAACATCCTGGCTGTAGTGCTGAAGACTTGTGCTCCAGAACTAGCTGCGCCTCTAGCCTAGCTGTTCCAGTACAGCTACAACACTGGCATCCACCCGACAATGTGGAAAATTGCCCAGGTATGTCCTGTCCACAAAAAGCAGGACAAATCCAATCCGGCCAATTACCGCCCCATCAGTCTACTCTCGATCATCAGCAAAGTGATGGAAGGTGTCGTCGACAGTGCTATCAAGCGGCACTTACTCACCAATAACCTGCTCACCGATGCTCAGCCTTGGTCCAAACATGGACAAAAGAGCTGAATTCCAGAGGTGAGGTGAGAGTGACTGCCCTAGACATCAAGGCAGCATTTGACCAAGTATGGCACCAAGGAGCCCTAGTAAAACTGAAGTCACTGGGAATCAGGGGGAAAACTCTCCAGAGGCTGGAGTCATACCTAGCACAAAGGAAGATGGTAGTGGTTGTTGGTGGCCAATCATCTCAGCCCCAGGACATTGCTGCAGGAGTTCCTCAGGGCAGTGTCCAAGGCCCAACCATCTTCAGCTGCTTCATCAATGACCTTCCCTCCATCATAAAAGGTCAGAAATGGGGATGTTCGCTGATGATTGCAGTGTTCAGTTCCATTCGCAACCCAGCAAATAATGAAGCAGTCCGAGCCCGCATGCAGCAAGACCTGGACAACATCCAGGCTTAGGCTCATAAGTGGCAAGTAACATTCGCGCCAGACAAGTGCCAGGCAATGACCATCTCCAACAAGAGAGTCTAACCACCTCCCCTTGACATTCAACAGCATTACCATCGCGGAATCCCCCACCATCAACATCCTGGGGGTCACCATTGACCAGAAACTTAACTGGACCAGCCATATAAATACTGTGGCTACAAGAGCAGGTCAGAGGCTGGGTATTCTGCAGCGAGTGACTCACCTCCTGACTCCCCAAAGCCTTTCCACTATCTACAAGGCACAAGTCAGGAGTGTGATGGAATACTCCCCACTTGCCTGGATGAGTGCAGCTCCAACAACACTCAAGAAGCTCGACACCATCCAGGACAAAGCAGCCCGCTTGATTGGCACCCCTTCCACCACCCTAAACATTCACTCCCTTCACCACCAGCGCACTGTGGCTGCAGTGTGTACCTTCCACAGGATGCGCTGCAGCAACTTGCCAAGGCTTCTTCGACCGCACCTCCCAAACCCACAACCTCTACCACCTAGAAGGACAAGAGCAGCAGGTACATGGGAACAACACCACCTGCACGTTCCCCTCCAAGTCACACACCATCCCGACTTGGAAATATATCGCTGTTCCCTCATCGTCGCTGGGTCGAAATCCTGGAACTCCCTTCCTAACAGCACTGTGGGAGAACCTTCACCACACGGACTGCAGCGGTTCAAGAAGGCAGCTCACCACCACCTTCTCAAGGGCAATTAAGGATGCGCAATAAATGCTGGCCTTGCCAGCGACGCCCACATCCCAGGAACGAATAATAAAAATAGCTCCAATTTTAAGGTCATGCCCCCTTGTGTGGACTCCCCACCAGTGGAAATAATTTACCTCTATCTATCCTATTAAATCCTTTAATCATCTTAACCACCACAATTAGATCACCCCTTCATCTTCTACACTCAAGGGAACAAGCCTAGTCTATGCAACCTGTCCTCATAATTTAACCCCTTTAGCCCCAGTATCGTTCTGGTGAATCTGCACTGCATCTGCTGCAAGGCCAATGCATCTTTCCCGAGATGCAGTGCCAAGGACTGAACTCAGATCTCCAGATGCGGTCTAACCAGAGCTTTTTACAGCCATAGCATTACTTCCACACCTTTGTATTCCTGCCCCCTTGAGATAAAGGACCAACATTTCATTAGCCTTTTTAATTAATTTTTGTACCTGTCCTCTAGCTTTTAGTGATTTCGGTACATGCACCCCAAAATCTCTCTGCTCATCCAGTTCCTAGCTTCCCGCCATTTAGAAAATACTATGCTCTGCCTTTCTTTGGTCCAAAGTGGATGATCTCACGCTTCCCCACATTGAACTTCACCTGCCACATCTTTGCCCCCTGACTTAATCTATCAATGTCCCTTTGCAACTTTCTGCTCCCATCTGCACTGCTTACTGTGCCACCTAACTTAGTGTCGTCAGCAAACGTGAATATCCGGCTCTCAATTCTCTAAGTCATTGATAAATATAGTGAAAAGCGGAGGCCCCAGTACAGATCCCTGAGGGACACCACGAGTCACGTCCTGCCAATTGGAGTACATACCCATTATCCCTATTCTGTCTCCTACCTCCTAACCAATTCCCTATCCATGTCAATAGGTTGCCTCCAATTCCATGTGTTCTCATTTTTGTCATCATCTCCCCCCTCATTAAAAACCCCACCCTTGACCCCTCTTCTCCTTGCAAATTATCACCCCAATTCCAAACTTCCTGTCCTCCAAAGTTCTTGAACATATTGTAAGCCCCCAAATCTATGCATCTTTCCTGCAACTCCATGTCTGAATTTCTCCAATCAAGTTTCCATCCCTGCCACAGCATAAATTACGTGGTTCCAATTTTCCATCTGAAGACATGATCTTTGAGTCATTTCAATACCAAGGAGACTCAGCTGGTCTCCTCCCTCAAGGAGGATATTTTCCTCAGAACTCAAATGTTTTCCATGCTTTAACTAAGAAACCCCAAAGGGTATAATAGTCATACAGAAAATCTTAACAAATTACACAGAATTTACAGCAAAGAAAAAGGCCATTCTGCCCAACAGGTCCATGCCAGTGTTTACACTAATAATGCTAGTACACTCAATTATAAAATACAACTCCACTATATCAATTGCATTTCAAGAACAGTATTAGTACTATACTGGTTTCCAACAGTACGGCTGAATGAAAGTGAACTCTGCAGACATCTGTATTTAATTAAGCAAGTACTTGCCAAATAACCAGTTTAAACTCTCGTAGCAATAGGCATTCTTCCTTGAACAGAGGCCCAACCAGTCCCCATCCATCGCCACCCTCCTCCACCTGGCTGAACTTGTTCTTACATTGAACAACTTCTCCTTTGACTCCACTCACTTCCTCCAAATAAAAGGCATCGCTATGGGAACCCGTATGGGTTAGATATGCCTGCCTTTTCATGGCATACGTGGAACCATTCTTTGTTCCAGTCCTACTCAAGTCCCCTCGCATCTCTTTTTCCAGTACAATGACGACCATCGGTGCCGCTTCTTGCTCTCGCCCCAAACTGGAAAATTTCATCAACTTTGCTTCCAATTTCTCCACCTACAGATGGTCCATCTCCAACTCTTCCCTTCCTCGACTTCTCCATCTCCATTTCTGGGGGTTGGCTGTCAACCAATATCTACTATAATCCCACCGACTCCCACAGCTACCTTGATTACACTTTCTCCCACCCCGCTTCCTGTAACGACTATCCCGTTCTCCCAGTTTCTCCGTCTCATCAGTTTTGACGATGCCACCGCCCACGCCAGTGCTTCCATTAAGTCTTCTTCTGTCCTCAACCGAGCATTCCCCTCCACTGTAGTTGGCAGGGCCCTCAATCATGTTTGTCCCATTTCCCACACTTCTGCCCTTACCTCTTCTCCTTCCTCCGAGAACCACGATAGGGTCCCCCTTGTCCTCACCTTCCACCCCACCAGCCTCCACATTCAATGCATCATCCTCCATCATTTCCACCACCATCAAAAACATCTCCTCCCCCCACCACCAACATTCTGAAGGGACCAATCCCTCCGCGACACCCTGGTCCACTCTTTCATCAACCCAAACACCTGCTTCCCTTCCCACGGCACCTTCCCTTGCAAGTGCGGGAGATGCAACACCTGCCCTTTCACCTCGTCCCTTCACAACGTCCAGGGCACCAACACTCCTTCCAGGTGAAACAGCGATTTGCTTGTATTTCTTTCAATTTAGTATAATGTATTCGTTGCTCACTACGCGGTCTCCTCTAAATTGGGGATACCAAACGCAGATTAGGTGATCGCTTTGTTAAACACCTCCCTTCAGTCCGCAAGCGTGACCTTGACCTTTCGGTCACTTGCCATTTTAATTCTCCATCCCAGTCCCTCTGTCTTCGACCTCCTACATTGTTCCAAAGAAGCTCAACGGAAGCTCGAGGAACAGCACCTCATCTTTCGATTAGGCACTTTTCAACCTTCCGGACTCATCGATTTCAATAACTTCAAATTATCACCACTACTCCTACTTTTTCCAGAGAGCGGGTGCTGGTAATGGTTCTGCTGTGGCCATTTACAGCTCCTCTAGACCCATCTTTTATTTCTTTACTTGTCCCCGTACCAACTCCTTTTACCTTACACCATCATCCCTTTTGTCATTTAACCTTTTGCCCTCCACCCTATCACAGTCCTTCCCCTTTGTTCTTTCTTTCTTTCCCTCCCCCGCCAACCCCCCCCCCCCTCCACCGGCTCTGTACTTGTTTAAAAACTGTTAATTCTTTAACTTCTTGTAGTTCTGTGAAAGGTAGTCAACCTGAAATGTGAACTCTGTTTCTCTCTCCACATAAGCTCTCTGACCTGCTGAGTGTTTTCAGCATTTTCTGTTTTTATTAACAATAGGCATAATTAGCCAATGAAGCACGAGCATTTACCACATGCTTGACTAAATAACAGACGTGGCCATGCATAATTCACACAGGTACTAAACATTTCCAAAGCATAAACAAGCCCCAGCATCAAATCCCCAACCAAACCTCAAGTAAACTTGGTAGACATGCCTTCAAAAGCATTAGCCAACATCTGGAAAGTCATCAATTTATAAACTGGGAACTGTGTGAGGATGAATTTCAACAAGCCTGAAGTTAGAATAGGTTTGCAATTCTAAAAACAATCAACTGAAAAGTGCACAGGAGGGCAAAGGATACAAATAACCTTTGAATAATATCATCACGTTCCACCAGAAACATATAATCCAGACCTCAAATGAAAGTATCCATTACAAGCCTTCAGAATGGTAGTGCACAAAGTTAGTCATTACTGATGATTGGTTTTGGAGGACCACAATTGGTTCATTCTGTCCTCATCAATAACTAGATAGCTAAGACAAGAATGCATTCTTTAGAAGATGTCTCTCCAACTCCAGGACAGAATGATGATTGACACAGGCAATACAACAAAAAAAATCCTTGCCTCTGCTCTTTAGTCTTTGAGATAAGCCTGAGAAAACCACAAAAAAAATTGAAGAACTCCATAAGTGACTTTCCTAACCAGGATATGGACATGTTTGTGGAAATGAAGGGGTCAAAATCCTGGAACTCCCTACTGTGGGAGAACCTTCACCACACGGAGTGCAGCGGTTCAAGAAGGCGGCTCACCACCACCTTCTCAAGGGCAATAAATGCTGGCCTTGCCAGCAATGCCCACATACCATGAATGAATAAAAAAGGTTACACTAGTTTCATGAATGATAATTCAGCATGTGTGAGTGGCATAACAACGGAATAAGCCTTCACTGCAGTGTCCAGACCTCAGGGCATCGCAATACCAGTCCAATAAGCCAGTGAGAGGACCTTTGTCTACAAAAACACATTTTCCTTCTTCAGTGAAAATACTTATCCATAGACTGCTATGGTTTCCAGACAGATCAATGCTGGTGTACATTACGGCCAAGACTACGTACAGTAATTTATCAATTTGCTCAAATGCAATGGTACAAATGAGACAGGTGGGCCAACTACATGCTGCTTTAGTTTGAGATTTTACCAGCTCTACAAGCTGAAACAGTTTTTAAACCTTCCCCAGAATTTTTAGTAGGATGTCACATTTGAACAAAAAGGACCAGATGTTAATCAAAGCTTTCTTGAAGTCAGAATCCTAAATATTGCACAGATGAGAAAGTTGTAACTTGCAGGAGCATGATTACCGATAATCAAAATCTCAAGTACACATGGAAGAGTCAAGGTACACAGATTAAGAATCTCAATACCACAGAAGTCTTCACCGATTTTCAGACTTACCCATCGTTCGCAAAAGATAAAGACACGCAATAGTTTTAAAACATGGACTGTGTCCATTATTATTATAGCTATGCTCTAGATTAACATTTTTTCAAGTTACATTCCCATTATGGACTCCAACACTAGGTAAAATAGAATAAACCTAGCAAACATTATTTTGTTTGAAAAGTTAATTTAAAAACAAATACAGGTCTTATTATTTGACGTATAAATTATACAAAATTTGTCACAAAAACATAGATTAAAAACAGAAAGTACTGAAAGTACACAGCAGGCACATCTGCATATGCAGAGAGAAAAGATAGGTTAACATTTTGGATGTCGACCCTCTTTTCAGATGTTGATGGACCTGTGTATTTCCACTCAGTTTTTATTCGCAATTTTTTTTTTTTAACTCCGCAAAAAAAAACTAAAAAGACACCAAGAGTGAATTCAAACATTGACAATTCTGAAATGCCCAACACCCACCAATTAATCCCAACATCCCACTGTGTGGAAGAACAGAGCTTTTAGTGACTGTATATTCACCTGGTTTGCTCAGGAAAGCTGTAAAGGCCTGTTGTATCCCACTGATCTACTGTACCAGGTGTACTCAGTCCCCAAATTTCAGAGCATGTGCTGTGCATAAAATTAGAAAAAAAAAATGGGTAAACATGGGGCATGGTGTAGTGAAAAGCTGATGGAGGATCATACATGTAGACAAACATAAAAATAAGTCTCTTTAAAATAAGAAATGTCAAGGTTCCACTCAAACAATAAGTTATTAGGAAAAAAAATGGAGAATATGCATTTGTTCAACTTACCATGGAAGCTTATTGCATAGTGGTTGGTTTACCACAATGCATGCCAGGAACAAGACATCTTTCACAAAGCATGCTTCAAAAGAATTTTCTCTGTGATAAACAAGTAGGCACTTCACATTTTTCCCTTCACCCCAAAACTACAAAATATTGAACATAATCAAAAGGAGGAATTAAAGGTCATAACATTTGTTGAAAATGGCCTCTAAATTTTGTTCAAAGCATCTTTTAAAAACAACAGTATAAGGGAAGTTATGGATCTCCACTGTAATTGCAATATGCAATATTAAAATAAAATCAACTGACTGTAAGAGTGCACCGCAGCTTTACCTTTAGTTCAAGTTCTCCACGCGTATACAAGTAGCTTTTACCATGTGCATCTGCCACGTTTCCTTTGAGCACTTTTATGAATCCTGCTTAGACCCCATCAATACTTTGTCCTAGTGTAGGTGATGGATTTGCCAACTGCCTATGCTAGATCATCCGGAACAATAGGCTTCAAATATTTTCAAGCCTTTCTAAAAAATGCATATTGCAAATACATATGTGTTTATATGATTCCAAGACAAACAGTTTATGACCTTCAAAATAGCACTAGCAAAAAGTTATTCAGGAACCGTGTATACACAAAGGAATGTCAACTGTGGTCTTCCTGCCCCTCCAGCTAATGCTCTCCCTGGTCCCTTGCCACAACAGTTTTTCGTAACTTGCAAATCCTCCTTTCCACTCTTCTTCCATCCAAATAGTAGTTGCTAGTTCTCGGAGAGAAAGCACAATTTTTTGGCTTTCCCTCACCAACTCTAATCTTGATATCTTGGCTAAAAATATCCCTCTAGTGCTTTGTTTTGCTAGACTACTTAGACAGATATCAAGTTTTATTCCAGCCAGGTTAATCGGATCTTTGCACTCCAATAAGTGCTCTGGTCCTGATATTATTCCCATCATTATCCTAGAGATATATGCCTCCAAATTTGACCCTGTCCCATGTCATCTCTTCAACCTTAACATATTCTTCATTTTGGAAATGCTCATGTTCACTTCCATTCCTAGAAATCTGACTCTTAAAACTACAACCTATGCACTTACATTAGTTCTTTTTGAAGTTTACAAGTTCCAAATTCCCAACTTATATGGCCATTCTAATGGTGAACTGGTTTCCTAATTTGCCTAAGCTACCATAGGTTCACAACTGTCCCAATTATGCTTTACTTGATGGTTGACTGTGACTTTATCCATTAACTCAAGAGTTCTCAGAGTTACTTTCTCTCCCATTCTGATCCTTTTTCATATCAATGACCACTTACCCACCCAACCATATTCACTCTTGTTGATGATTCCATTCTCGATGTCGAATTCCTTCAGATTGTACGCCTTTTGCACTCACAAGCTTAATCCTCATATTGCAATATGAATTGCTACAGTTTGTTCCATGCTCTTCAACGGGGCAATGAAAATCATGTACCACCTATCCAATTCTAACACACGCTTCCCCAGCCCAGTGCCCAGTTGTGCAAGTAGTGCCAACATCCCCTTGCTAATGGACATGACAATAGAAGGGGGGAAAAGCATTTAAAATAAAAATACACGTCCTCCCCCTTTTGCAGCAGGGTCTTTCTCCCTTCCAGTGGCATCAACCACACTTTCCCAACAGGGTTTCTTTCTCCCCGTCCCTCCAACGGAGTCCATCTCTCCTTTCTTCCTGCAGACAAAAAATAGATTCTTCCTTTCCTAGCCCAGCAAGAAGGTATATCCATGTCTGCCAACACTCCCAGCATAGTGTTTCCCAGGCTACTTCTTTTCTATTCTAAAATATGGTAGCCTTTATAAAGGATTTTTCCCCTTGTATGAATCTGTGTTGGCTTCTGAATATATCAAAAATGTGGGGTGGAAAGCCCAGATCGTCATGACTGCAAATTCTTCAATTCATACATTTGTCAGACATTAATGCCATTCATCTTATTGGCCAAAAACCCCAATAAAAGGCATCCCACCCACTACAATTTCTTCTGAAGACTTTTTTTTAAATTTAGGTCCCCATTTCCTGAAACTTGCAAAACTACTTTCCCCAGATGGGAATAGTCAATAACTAAATTATTTCCCTTTCAAATATCCTACAAATCCAGAAGAGAAAGCTAGTTATTTAGAGAAATTCTTTAGTTCTATGATGCTCCCAAAATAACCCAATTTTTCAGGTGCTGAGCCAAATAAACCATTGGTGTAAAAGAACTTCAAAATAAAATTCTAAAAACTTCATGCAAGGAAGATCAAAGGGCAAATACACTGTTTTGAAAGTATTTCCCTACACTATTCTACTTTAGTAACCCTTTTTGAATATACAGTTTTAGTAGTCTATTGTTGACATGTGGAGCATCTGAACTAAGGATAGCTTAAAAAGGAAAACCAGAACAAGATTACTGACAATTAGAAGCAATAGCTTGAATCATTACACATGCAGAGTCAAGTTTGAACTGTCCCAGCAAAGAGCACTAAAGAAAAACGTCCCCTCTTGCTGTCAACGTGCAGGAAATTTAAGATAGCTGGAAAGTGGATTTATCACCTGCATACAAGGAATTTTAATGATGTACAGAAATTATACAATGAAAAATGTAATTTCTTAATGCAATTAAAAATGGTGCAAAACACTGAAATTGGCAACTGGAAGTATGATGAGAAGAATGAACAGCAACAGTTATATACTTCGCACAAGACTAGAATCATAGAATCTTATAGTACAGAAGGAGGCCATTCGGCCCATCGTGCCTGTGCCGGCTCTTAGAAGGAGCTATCCAATTAGTCCCACTTCCTCGCTCTTTCCCCATAGCCCTGCAAATATTTCCTTTTCAAGTATACATCCAATTCTCTTTTGAAAGTTACTATCAAATCTGCTTCCTCCATCCTTTCAAGCAGTGCATTCCAGATCATCATAACCAATTCAATTCAAGATCTTTGCATCCTTTACTGGACATTAAACTTATTAAAAAGTTACTTATATTTTAAACCTCTGCAATTTCAGAATTATTACAGCTCACTAAAATATTACTATCACTTTCTTCCCCTAGCTTCTTATCACTATAGTCCACCTCCCCAGAAGGCAGCAACTAATGCAGGGATATAGTTTCACAAAGAAGATGCTTTCTGGTAAATTGCTCGGTTAGCCATTCTTCAAGTATAAGGCTAGAAATTAGTGTCACTGGACTACGTAATAATAAAAGCCAATGGCTTCAAGCTTAACTGTGTCCTTGTCGAACATTTATATATGCACTTCCAACAGCGTCACTGAATAGTGATCTGGAGCCAAGACCCTGGCTGATTTTTTTTCCCCTTACCAGCCCAGAGGGCCTGGGGCTAGTTGCAGCTCCCTAGTAGAGATAACTCAGAACAGATCCAGGGTTAAACTTAGAACCGTCCTACTCTGCAAAACCAAATGCGACATGGGGCGAGCTACACTAGGGGTCCCCAACAAATTTTCTTGTAATGGTCGGGGGGGAAAAAATAACACCCCTAATTTCTCCCAGTTCCAACCCCCACCACAACCCCACCATTATATCCTGCTCAGCTGATTCAATGCAGTCTAGAGGCATCTCTGCAGACTGCCAACATTTTCTTTGGTTAACCTACTGTGATGCACAAAGGTTGTTACCTCCGAAGCCAAGTGCAAATTTACGTCAAGACTTGGAGTAGAACTTCGTTCTCCTAAGTCCCAGCAGTCTTGCCACCAAGCTGCCAAGAGAAGATCTTCAAAACACACAAATATACTTCTTTGTACAATTTCTTTTAAAACACCAGTATCCATAGTTTTAGGATTCACTCTGTTTTAAATTTAAACAAAGTAATATCTAGCTTCTTAGCTATATACATGCACAATGTGCATTTTTTATTGAAAATAATAAACAAGTAGTGGCGCTAAAATTGCAATCAAGTATTATGGCGTGCATGAGTTGGAGAAATATCTCGACTATGACCACTTGAATTAAACACACCAGCATAATTATTGACTTAGTCCTTCTAAACTTGGAATGTGGCTGGAGAATATTTTGAGTTATGGAACACTGGGGTGAAGTACTAGTGCTGATAGGTGATGTAAGTGATGGCTGCATTTGGAAATGAGGGATTAACATCACAAAATGCACTGGCACTAGTATTTTTTTTCCATAGCAGATTGGTAGCAATATGACAAATAAGCCTAGTGACAACAATGCATATGCTTAGAAAGACAGTTGTCGCAATACTTTTCACAAAATATTTATTAGCAAAAGGTCAATAAAAGTTCAGCAGCTTTGAAAAGAAACATCAACACATAGTTCATTGAAACTCATCCTTTTTGGCCAAGGAAAAGTGGGTTTATAAAATTCCTCAAAGCCAGCTTCAAGAAATTGGTAATGAACACAGCAGCTAAATGCACATCTTGTACATTTATTATGGTATCCACACAATCTATGTATAGAAGCTTTTTTTTTAATAAACTGAACTAAGTTATATGTAAAGATTAAATTTAAAGAACTTAAATCTTCACGAGGGCTCTAAAAGATAATCAATCTAAAGGGACTGTAAAACCACTTTTCGCTGCTGCTTCCACTCGTAGTACAAGGAATGGCATGAATAATGTTAGAAAACATTTAGCAGGACGTACATCATTGAGCAGTACATGTAGTTTGGTCTCTATGGAGTAAACCACTTGATTACAGAATAATTAATACTCATTTACAGAACAATATTTTTGAAGTGCAGCAAGGTAAATATCTCATTCAGCAAGATCCACCAAAAGGTCATTCACAATTTGAAAAGTCTATTAATTTAGGATTGTACAAAATTTGTAATAAGTCACAAAATAAAAAATTAAAATCTCAAGATTCATATGCAATTACAAATGCAATTTAAAGACTAGGCAGAATACGGCATTGGCTATATCGGAATTATATTTGAACTATTAACCTGAATATAAAGGTCACAATTCCTATATAAAATGAAGAATACTTACTGGACCCTTTAAGAAAGCAAACAAATAAAATCTTCTGAAGTTTAAGTTTAGCACACTAGAAAATTTGATTTTCCATTGTTCTATTCAGGTTTCCACTAAAGCTGGACAAATTACAGAAGATTTCACAAACTGAAAAGGTATCAAAAAAAAATCAAATCAGAACACCTAGTCAAAGATAGAGTCATTTACTGTAGCAGGTAAAAACATCCCTAACCCCAAAATTACAAGCATTAATTGGATGCGGCTTTGACCCATTCGAGCCACATTCAACAGATGTCAGAAGATCAAACAACTAAAATTACCAATTATAAAATAAACAATCCTATCATCTGATAGAATAGATGAAATAGGGAAGGAGGAGGCTTGTGTGGAGCATAAACACCAGCATGGACCTGTTGGGCTAAATGGCCTGTTTCTGTGCTGTACATTCTATGCAAACAAAGAAAAAAACCCAGCTTTTTGTACAGATACCATATACACATATGTGCCAACACTACCATGGTTACTGTCACCTATCAATTGGTTTAATATACTCAAACTGAAAGCAGTCAAATTAAATTTATAGATTATGTACTGATCCCCTGTGGTGTTATCACAATCAAAAGAAAATTGTTTTCTTCCTGTACATATGATAGTTAGTGGGAGAGAAACAATTTCTTTTTTCCCTCTGTATAATGTTTCTTTTAATGGTCATCTGTTCTGAATATCTGACTTTTTCTCACTCTTCCTCTCGTTATCCAACTCTTCTCTCTTTTGTTTATCGCCCACTCTCTGTATGTTCATTTATTATATAATACATTTGTATGCTTTTTAAAGATGTAGCAAGAAGACAGGTATTATGTATTGACTTGAAGGTGGGTAACAGATCAAGACTTGAGAAGCCACCTTGGAGCTGCTGCAGTATGCATTCGTAAACTTGAGTTCATTCAAAATTCTGCTACCCGTATCCTAACTTGCATCAAGTCCTGTTCACCCATCACCCTGCGCTCGCTGACCGACATTTGCTCCCGGTCCTGTGGTGCCTTGATATTAAAATTCTTATCCTTGCTTTCAAATCCCTCCATGGCCTTGCCCCTCCTTATCTATGTAACCTCCTCCAGCCCTACAACCCTCCGAGATCTCTGCACTCCTCCAGTTCTGGCCTTTTATGCATCCCCCTTTTTTCTTGACTCACTCCACCACTCGTGGCCCCAAGCTTTGGAATTCCCTCCTTAAACCTCTCTGTCTCTCTCTCCTCCTTTAAGATGCTCCTGAAAACCTACCACACCTGTCCGAATATCTCCTTATGCGGCTCGGTGTCAAATTTTGTTTGATAATCACTCCTGTGAAGCATCTTGGGACGTTTTACTATGTTAAAGGTGCTATATAAAAGCAAGTTGTTATTGTAGATGAGAAAGAAATTAGGGAGTGTGGCTAGATTGGAATAAGATCTGGAAAGCATCCGTAACCCAGATCCCCTTGTTGCTATCTTGAGCCGCAGCTCCAACCAGATATTTGTCCAGTAAAGAGAAACTGGAGGCACAAGCCCTGGTGAGAGCTAAGACACTAGCGGAACTGCAAGGCAGTGAAGTAGGAAGGCCTGAATGGGGAAGGAGCAGAATTGCGCACAGCTGTACTGGAGGCAAGATAAGGTGAAGCTGCAGACTTGTCATGACATTTATAAGCTGGCATTTAGAGTCTGCTTAAAACCATACATGTCCGATGTAATACAACAGGAAGGTGGAAATTGTCTTTAATTTGAAACTGGCACAGCCACCTTCTAGTTTTGGTATCTTTCACTCAAACATATTGCTCAATCAAAAATCTGAAACTAGAAACTTATTTAAAACCCAAGATCGAATGGAAACCTCTCAACTTCTAAAAGTAGGAAGTTACTGGCAAATAACTTACCAACTACTTTTAAGTATCTTGGTTATACAGGAACCATCAAAAACCTCCAATATTCAGGCCAATCATCACTTTACTCTGCTTCCAACCCTACCACAGTATGCACTTATCAGTCAAAATTATTTTTAATTAAATGCAGATTTAGAAATGTAGCAATTCTATCTCTGCTGTTTCTCTTATACTAGTATGCGATTTTGCCTTGCCATGTTCTCACGCTGTGTTTCTCCTGCATTGCTATTTCTCTTGTAGTGCAGCTGTTACTCTCATTGATGTTCCTTTTAGGATCAAAATTTCACTCGTCCTTCTAGAAAACTTGTTCTATTTATTTGACTAGCAAACTGTCAAGAACTATTTTTGATGGATGGTGAAGGGAATGGAGAAGGAAGCACTAAAGCAAAATAGAATTCTGTCAATAGTTAAGACACAGTTAGTGATGTACTGATGTCCTATAACCAGATGCAATAATTCACATTAGAGATCAGAAATTAATCCTACAATTTTCTGTGCAACAAAGCTGACGACTGCCCAGAGGAAATCCATTAATGATACAGCCAGCCAATCACTGACCTTAATAAGCAAATTAATTTAATCAAATCTTCCAAGTGTCAAATTTGCTAAATTGAGCAGGTCACATTTAAAGTAGACTGACCAATCCCTTTTTAAAAATTACTAATGCATCTCCTTTGGCATTGCCCATAGCAAGTCAAAACAAAGTGAATTTTCTCAGTGCATTAGTGATGGTATAGGTATAGGGATCTGCAGCTCTGGAATTGGTATAGCTTTATCCAGTCATAGAAAATGTGCAGCTGCAGCTGTGACTGTATGACATGTAGCTTCATAATAGGAAAGTCTCATCAGAGACATTATGGAATTGCAATGCCTAAATAAGGTGCGCTATTTACAACTTACATATAGCTTTAATGTGGAAAAATGTCCCAAGGTTCTTCAGAGGCATAAAAAAATGGATGCCAAGCCAAAGATGATATTAGGAGGAGTGATCAAGTGCTTCATCATTGAAGTGGGTTTTTAAGGAGAGTTTCAAGGAGGAGGGTGTAGAGACATAGGAGTTTAGGGAGGGAAGACCAGGGCATGAGCCTAGATGGCTGAAGACATGGCCGCCAATGGTGGGAAGAAGGGAAGGGGGATGGATGCATAGGAAGCAACAGGTGGAGGAACCACGAGTTCGAGGGGGTTGTAGAACTGGAAGAGGTTAGAATTAGAGAGGGAAATGCTCTTGAAGGGACTTAAACATAAACATAAAGTTGAACATTTTAAATTTCAGGCATTGGGGGACCGGGAGCATAAGGAAAGGAATGATGGTTGAGTAGAACAGGCTACAGGCAGCAGAATTTTAGATGAGCTGAAGTTTACAGAGGAGGATGGTCAACCATGTCAGAGGCTGCAGAGAGATCTAATTGGGATAATGCATCATGGTCATAGTCATAGATGTTGTTATTTGTGACTTTGGTTAGGGTCTTTTCAATCTGTAGCAGGGGTGGAAACCTGATTGGAGAGATTGAAACAGGAAGTTGGGGAAAGGTGGGTACAGATTTTAGGGGACAATTAATACATTATGAATTATATAAGGAGTTTCATACCTGTACACAGTAGTACAAAATAATTTATTGAACAGGTAAGAGTTAATTGGTGTAATTTTAATCTAACAATTATTTTCTGTCCATGTGAGATTCTGTGATGCAAGAATGATTGTAAAATTAAATTTCATTTCAAAAGTAGTGAACTAAACAAACAAAACTTGTTTCTGGATCCAACTCCATTAACACCCCAGGGGTCACTCAGACTGAACTATAAAGTAGAACATGATCAATATAAATCAGGTATTAAGAAGTTAAATCCCAAGAAAACAGCTAATAGTTGCTGGAGCTAGCTCATGGAATAGTGCAACGTGTGTCTCGTGTCTATAATCCCTTTGAAGGGAGGTGATCAAAACTGCACCTCTTCCTCCTCAGCACTGATCTATGCAATATCAGCTGAGCTTGTTCTGACTTGTAATCCAATGTCCTCCAGATGTATCCTTGTACCAGTTTTGTTTCAAACTGACCAGTTGCGTATACGGGAATGATCTTTGTGACCCCTTCATGTTATACATTTACTGCTACCTGTTCCTATACCCATTATCCTACAGTAAAATCCACCTATCACATTTTAGTCAATCTACATAATTGATCCAAATCTCTGAACATAACCTCCGTTTTAATCAGTGCTTCCAAAAACCTTTGCATCAGCATAATACTAACACCCTGTTCTCTAGCATTCATAAATATTGTGAACAGCAGGGGTCCCAAAACAGATCTCTACGCAACACTACCAGTTACTCTTACCAAACAGAGCATTTCAATTATCATTCTTAATTTTGCTAAGTCAATTCTTAAGCCATCTGGACAGTGTAATCTATCCATAAAACTTCCTCCCTAGTATCATGAGAAACTTTGTTAAATGCCTTTTGAAATTTCAAGTAAACTACATGTATTGGATTACCAGTTTGATGGCCCAAGTGAACTTTCCATTCTAGAGAAAAGGAATAGGGCATGGAGGATTGCTCGTAGGGCATTTATAGAGCTTCCAAGCACTGAATGACCAAGCTACGAAAGTGGCACATAGACTCTGGAATTTTTCCATGACAGCATTTTTGCTTACAAAATGTGTATTGTGTCCCACACTCATTCCATCTGCTGTCTTTCTGCTCATTTTCAATTCTATGAGGTGCCCTCTTCTCTATATGGCTCTCACACTCTCTCGTTCTGCATCTGGATACCTACGCCTAACTTTTTCACTCTTTGCACGTCTCTTGTCCAATTCAAAATCTCCTTTTTGTACCTTTCTCATACATTTTCTGTTTATGCCTTTCACTGCATGCCACAAACTTACACATTCCAACTATATGCACTTTCTCCTCATCTTACACAAACAACCCTCTTCCCCGCCTGATACGAACACTCTCAGCCCACCTCCACTCTCTTCCCATCATACATTCCCTCTTCCGTCTCACATTTTAGTTTCATATTACCTCTTTTCTCCTCGTTCACACCGACTCTTCCTTTCCATCACGTGCCAACCTTCCCCCCTATCCTTCCCTATCTCTCTCTCATACACTCACTCGTCTCTCCCTTCTGGCCAAATGTGTGATTGTCTTCACACATTTGGTAAATGCTAGGAACCACAGCACTGTTGCAATTTTGGCAGTCCTGAATAGACCACTTCCATGACAATTATCATATAGGCTATAGGTGGAACAAAACTGTAGGAACATGGGCTCAAACACAGAACATACTGAAAACATGAAAGCTTTTATCCACAAAAGTTGTGTGTGAAATGAGCATGGTATTCTCAACCCAAATCTTACTGCATAAAGTTCCACTGGGTATTCAACACAGATCTTACAGTTCCACAGCACAATACAGCCTATAATTTGCCAAAAAGCTCACTCTGTCCAAACAAAGTAATTTGGAATTGAGTTACAATTATACAAGTGGATTCTTGTGGCATTGCTTAAGGTCATGGGATTTGTGGATTTACTAAGGGAGTTTTTCTTTAAATTTACTTATTCACTCATGAATACCTACTTCATTGTGCATTGTTGCTGTTTTATGGACATGCATTTGCACCAATCAGGTGCAAGTGTGATATACTGAGGTGTGGCAGATGTGCTAGGCACAATATATATATAAAAAATTAGACAGTATGAATAGTAAGGTTAACGACTTAGTAGGGGTGTCTTCAAAAGATACATCATTTCACACTGTTGAAACTAGTCCAATTTTTAGTAATTCTGGAGACATTTTTGTCCTACATTAATTCAAAACTACTTAAAATGTCAGCCTTGGCTCAGTGGTAGCACTCTAATCTCTGGGCCAGAAGATTGAGAGTTCAAGTCCCACTTCAGGACATCTAGGCTGACACTCCAGTGCAGTACTGGAGGAGAGCTACAATGCCAGCAATGAAGTTTTGCAGATGAGATAATAAACTGAGATCCTGTCTACCTGCTCAGGCAGACGTTAAAGATCTCATGACACTACTCGAAGAAGAGCAGAGGAGGACCTTTGTTGTCCAGACCAACAGTTACCCCTCAACTACTACCATTAAAACAGATTATCTAGCCATTTATCTCATTGCAGTGCAAAAATTGGCTGCCGTGTTAGATTACAACAGTGGCTACACTTCAAAAGTACTGGGGAGCAGTTTGAAACATCCGGAGGTTCTGAAAAACACTAAATAAATTAAAGTTTCTTCTTCCTTTATGTCCCTATATATTCAACTATAAACCAAACAACCCCAAAAAAGCACAAGAAATGGATGGGAGCGATTGTGGTTTGTCATTCTTCAATGGTATAATCCTTCACGAAGGCCCTAGAATTACTGCTTCCGTCACACAATGTAGGAGCCACACCAATTTTAGGACAGGAAGAGAGATGGGATCCTACGGGTCACGCAAATCACTGCTGCCAGAACAGATCTACAGAAAGCGACCCTGAATGTTAATCAAATTTAAACAGTAATGTCTGGTAAGCATATGTGGGAGCAGGGGAACAATCCATGTATCTGACTTAGATATCAATACAATCCCAAATAACTAAATTCAGGAAGTAGTCATCAATTAAACGGAACAGAACTCAACGAGACACAACACATACATTGAACTCCAGCTACCCTTCACCTATATTAAAAGAAAGTAATTGCATTTATATGGCTTTAAGGCGATTGGCAAAAGTACCAAAGGTGACATGAAGAAAAACAAGTTTTTTTTAAAAAAGAGCAAGTGGTTAGAATCTGGAAAGTACTGCACAACGGGAGGCAGATTCGATCATGGCCTTCAAAAAGGGAACTGGATAAGTACTTGAAAGGAAAAAAATGCAGGGCTACAGGAATAGGGCAGGGGAGTGGGTCACTTGCATAGAGCCGGCGTGGACTTGATGGGCCGAATGGCCTCCTTCCGTGCTGTAACCATTCCATGATTTTTTTTTTATTCGTTCACGGGATGTGGGCGTCGCTGGCAAGGCCGGCATTTATTGCCCATCCCTAATTGCCCTCGAGAAGGTGGTGGTGAGCCGCCTTCTTGAACCGCTGCAGTCCGTGTGGTGACGGTTCTCCCACAGCGCTGTTAGGAAGGGAGTTCCAGGATTTTGACCCAGCGACAATGAAGGAACGGCGATATATTTCCAAGTCGGGATGGTGTGTGACTTGGAGGGGAACGTGCAGGTGGTGTTGTTCCCATGCGCCTGCTGCCCTTGTCCTTCCAGGTGGTAGAGGTCGCGGGTTTGGGAGGTGCTGTCGAAGAAGCCTTGGCGAGTTGCTGCAGTGCATCCTGTGGATGGTGCACACTGCAGCCACAGTGCGCCGGTGGTGAAGGGAGTGAATGTTTAGGGTGGTGGATGGGGTGCCAATCAAGCGGGCGGCTTTATCTTGGATGGTGTCGAGCTTCTTGAGTGTTGTTGGAGCTGCACTCATCCAGGCAAGGGGAGAGTATTCCATCACACTCCTGACTTGTGCCTTGTAGATAGTGGAAAGGCTTTGGGGAGTCAGGAGGTGAGTCACTCGCCGCAGAATACCCAGCCTCTGACCTGCTCTCGTAGCCACAGTATTTATATGGCTGGTCCAGTTAAGTTTCTGGTCAATGGTGACCCCCCAGGATGTTGATGGTGGGGGATTCGGCGATGGTAATGCCGTTGAATGTCATGGGGAGGTGGTTAGACTCTCTCTTGTTGGAGATGGTCATTGCCTGGCACTTATCTGGCGCGAATGTTACTTGCCACTTATCAGCCCAAGCCTGGATGTTGTCCAGGTCTTGCTGCATGCAGGCTCGGACTGCTTCATTATGTGAGGGGTTGCGAATGGAACTGAACACTGTGCAGTCATCAGCGAACATCCCCAGTTCTGACCTTATGATGGAGGGAAGGTCATTGATGAAGCAGCTGAAGATGGTTGGGCCAAGGACACTGCCTTGAGGAACTCCTGCAGCAATGCCCTGGGGCTAAGATGATAAGCCTCCAACAACCACTACCATCTTCCTTTGTGCTAGGTATGACTCCAGCCACTGGAGAGTTTTCCCCCTGATTCCCATTGACTTCAATTTTACTGGGGCTCCTTGGTGCCACACTCGGTCAAATGCTGCCTTGATGTCAAGGGCAGTCACTCTCACCTCACCTCTGGAATTCAGCTCTTTTGTTCATGTTTGGACCAAGGCTGTAATGAGGTCTGGAGCCGAGTGGTCCTGGCGGAACCCAAACTGAGCATCGGTGAGCAGGTTATTGGTGAGTAAGTGCCGCTTGATAGCACTGTCGACGACACCTTCCATCACTTTGCTGATGATTGAGTGTAGACTGATGGGGCGGTAATTGGCCGGATTGGATTTGTCCTGCTTTTTGTGGACAGGACATACCTGGGCAATTTTCCACATTGTCGGGTGGATGCCAGTGTTGTAGCTGTACTGGAACAGCTTGGCTAGAGGCGCAGCTAGTTCTGGAGCACAAGTCTTCAGCACTACAGCTGGGATGTTGTCGGGGCCCATAGCCTTTGCTGTATCCAGTGCACTCAGCCGTTTCTTGATATCACGTGGAGTGAATCGAATTGGCTGAAGACTGGCTTCCGTGATGGTGGGGATATCGGGAGGAGGCTGAGATGGATTATCCACTCGGCACTTCTGGCTGAAGATGGTTGCAAACGCTTCAGCCTTGTCTTTTGCACTCACGTGCTGGACTCCGCCATCATTGAGAATGGGGATGTTTGCAGAGCCTCCTCCTCCCGTTAGTTGTTGAATTGTCCACCACCATTCACGACTGGATGTGGCAGGACTGCAGAGCTTTGATCTGATCCGTTGGTTGTGGAATCGCTAAGCTCTGTCTATAGCATGTTGCTTCCGCTGTTTAGCATGAATGTAGCCCTGAGTTGTAGCTTCACCAGGTTGGCACCTCATTTTTAGGTACGCCTGGTGCTGCTCCTGGCATGCTCTTCTGCACTCCTCATTGAACCAGGGTTGATCCCCTGGCTTGTTGGTAATGGTAGAGTGAGGAATATGCCGGGCCATGAGGTTACAGATTGTGCTGGAATACAATTCTGCTGCTGCTGATGGCCCACAGCGCCTCATGGATGCCCAGTTTTGAGCTGCTAGATCTGTTCTGAATCTATCCCATTTAGCACGGTGGTAGTGCCACACAACACGTTGGATGGTGTCCTCAGTGCGAAGACGGGATTTCATCTCCACGAGGACTGTGCGGTGGTCACTCCTACCAATACTGTCATGGAAAGATGCATTTGCGACAGGTAGATTGGTGAGGACGAGGTCAAGTAAGTTTTTCCCTCGTGTTGGTTCGCTCACCACCTGCCGCAGGCCCAGTCTGGCAGCTATGTCCTTCAGTACTCGGCCAGCTCGGTCAGTAGTGGTGCTGCCGAGCCACTCTTGGTGATGGACATTGAAGTCCCCCCTCCCAGAGCACATTTTGTGCCCTTGCTACCCTCAGTGCTTCCTCCAAGTGGTGCTCAACATGGAGGAGGACTGATTCATCAGCTGAGGGAGGACGGTAGGTGGTAATCAGCAGGAGGTTTCCTTGCCCATGTTTGACCTGATGCCATGAGATTTCATGGAGTCCAGAGTCAATGTTGAGGACTCCCAGGGCCACTCCCTCCTGACTGTATATCACTGTACCGCCACCTCTGGTGGGTCTGTCCTGCCGGTGGGACAGGACAAACCCAGGGATGGTGATGGAAGAGTCTGGGACGTTGGCTGAAAGATATGATTCTGTGAGTATGGCTATGTCAGGCTGTTGCTTGACTAGTCTGTGGGACAGCTCTCCCAACTTTGGCACAAGTCCCCAGATGTTAGTAAGGAGGACCTTGCAGGGTCGACTGGGCTTGGTGTTTTGCCGTTGTCGTGTCCGGTGCCTAGCGGTGCGATGCCGGGTGGTCCGTCCGGTTTTATTCTTATTATGACTTTTCGTAGCGTGATTTTACAACTGAGTGGCTTGCTGGGCCATTTCAGAGGGCAATTAAGAATCAACCACATTGCTGTGGGTCTGGAGTCACATATAGGCCAGACCGGGTAAGGGCGGCAGGCTTCCTTCCCTAAAGGACATTAGTGAACCAGATGGGTTTTTACGACAATCCGGTAGTTTCATGGCCATCATTACTGATACTAGTATTTTAATTCCAGATTTTTATTTAATTAATTGAATTTAATTAATTAATTGAATTTAAATTCGCCAGCTGCCGTGGCGGGATTTGAACTCATGACTCTGGATTTTAGTCCAGGCCTCTGGATTACTAGCCCAGTAACATAACCACTATGCTACCGTACCCTAGCGCCTCTCACGATCTTAGGGCATCCCAGAGCACTTTTTTTAAAAGTACTGAATTGGCTGTACAGTGTAGTCACTGTTGTAATGTAAAAATTCAGAACATGGGGCTCATTTGCTATTGAAAACTCTTGTGTAAACCTGCTCTCATGGAAAATCCCACTATAAACAACTTGCATTTACAAAGCATCTTTAATGTGGAAGAACATCACAGGCACTTAAGTGTTCACATTTTTCCATAAATAAGGTGCAAAAAACAATCAGAAAGTCTAAAGGAATGTTAGCCTTTATCTCAAAGGGGCTGGAACACAAAGGGGTGGAAGTTATGCTACAGTTGTATAAAGCTTTGGTTAAACCACATCGAGTGTAGTTAGTTCAGTCGTGGACATTGCACTTCAAGAAGGATATATTAGCCTTGGAGGGGATGCTGTGGAGATTCACCAGAATGATACAGGGGCTAAAATGGTTAAATTATGACGACTGGTTGTTTGGACTATGCTTATATTCCCTGGAGTATAGAAGGTTAAAGGGTGATCTAATTGAGATGTTTAAGATGATTAAAGGACTTGACTGAGTTTTTTGGTGAGGTAACAGAGAGGTTGACTTTGTATATACGGACTTTCAATGGGTGTTTGATAAAGTGCCACATAATAGGCTTGTCAGGAAAATTGACCCCCATGGAATAAATGGAGCAGTGGCAACATGAATACGAAATTGGCTAAGTGACAGGAAACAAACAGCAGAGGTGAATGGTTGTTTTTTGGACTGGAGGAAGGTACACAGTGGTGTTCCCCAGGGGTCAGTGCTCGGACAACTACTTTTCTTGATATATATTTATGACTTGGACTTGGGTGTACAGGGCAAAATTTCAAAATTTGCAGATGACACAAAACAGTGAGGAGGATAGTAATAGACTTCAAAAGGACACATGGCAGATGAAATTTAATGCAGAGAAGTGTGAAGTAATACATTTTGGCAGAAAGAATGAGGAGAGGCAACATGAACTAAATAGTACAATTCTAAAGGGGGTGCAGGAACAAAGAGACCAAAGGGTACGTGTACAAATCTTTGAAGGTGGCAGGACAGGTTGAGAAAGCGGTTAAGAAAGCATATGGGATCCTGGGCTTTATAAATAGAGGCATAGAGTACAAAAGCAAGGAAGTTATGTTGAACCTTTATGGAACACTTGTTCCGCCACAGCTGGAGTATTGTGTCCAATTCTTTAGGACAGATGTGAAGACCTTAAAGAGGGTGCAGAACAGATTTACTAGAATGACCCCAGGGATGAGGGACTTCAGTTATGTGGATAGACTGGGGAAGCTGGGGTTGTTCTCCTTAGAGCAGAGAAGGTTCAGAGATTTGATAGAAGTGTTCAAAATCATTATACTCCATCTGCCACCTTCTTGCCCACTCACTTAACCTGTCCATATCCCTTTGGAGACTCTGTGTCCTCCTCACAGTTTACTTTCCCACCTAGCTTTGCATAGTCAGCAAAATTCGATACATTACACTCTGTCTCCTCATCCAAGTCACTGATATAGATCGTAAACAGCTCAGGCCCAAGCACTGATCCTTGCAGCACCCCACTAATTACAACCTGCCAACCGGAAAATGACCCATTTATCCCTACTCTTCGTTTTCTGTCTGTTAACCAATTCTCAACTCACACTATTACCCCCAATCCCATGAGCCCTTACCTTGTGTAACAACCTTTTACGTGGCACCTTATCGAATGCCTTTTGAAAATCCAAATATACTACATCCACTGGTTCCCCCTTATCAACCTGCTAGTTACATCCTCAAAAAATTCTATTAGATTTGTCAAATTCCCTTTCATAAAACCATGTTGATTCTGCCTAATCATATTCTGATTTTCTAAGTGCCCTGTTATGACATCCTTAATAATAGATTCCAGTATTGTTTATTCATTCGCTCGTGGGATGTGGGCGTCGCTGGCTAGGCCAGCATTTATTGCCCAACCCTAACTTCCCTAATGTCAGGTTAACTAGCCAATAGTCCCTGTTTTCGCTCTACCTTCTTCCTTGAATAGCGGGGTTACATTTGCTACCTTCCATTCCAATATAAAAATGTAAAAATTCATTAGAAAAGGGAATAGCGCCAGAGGACTGGTGGACAGCTAATGTGATTCCTATATTTAAGAGATAGAACAAGTCCAGGGAACTATAGCTACAACTCAGGACTACATGCATGCTGAACAGCGGAAGCAACATACTATAGACAGAGCTAAGCGATTCCACAACCAATGGATCCGATCAAAGCTCTGCAGTCCGGCCACATCCAGTCATGAATGGTGGTGGACAATTAAACAACGGGAGGAGGAGGCTCTGTAAACATCCCCATCCTTAATGATGGCAGAGTCCAGCACGTGAGTGCAAAAGACAAGGCTGAAGCGTTTGCAACCATCTTTAGTCAGAAGTGCCGAGTGGATGATCGACCTCGGCCTCCTCCCGATATCCCCACCATCACAGAAGCCAGTCTTCAGCCAATTTGATTCACTCCACGTGATATCATGGAACGGCTGAGTGCACTGGATACAACAAAAGCTATGGGCCCGACAACAGCCCGGCTGTAGTGCTGAAGACGTGTGCTCCAGAACTAGCCGCGCCTCGAGCCAAACTGTTCCAGTACAGCTACAACACTGGCATCTACCCGACAAAGTGGAAAATTGCCCAGGTATGTCCTGTCCACAAAAAGCAGGACAAATCCCATCTCGTCAATTATCGCCCCATCAGTCTACACTCAATCAGCAAAACGATGGAAGGCTGCACTTACGCACCAATAACCTGCTCACGATGCTCAGTTTGGGTTCTGCCAGGACCACTTGGCTCCAGACCTCATTACAGCCTTGGTCCAAACATGCACAAAAGAGCTGCATTCCGGAGGTGAGGTGAGAGTGACTGCTCTTGATATCAAGGCAGCTTTTGACTCAGTGTGGCACCAAGGAGCCCTAGTAAATTGAAGTCATTGGGAATCAGGGGGAAAACTCTCCAGTGGCTGGAGTCATACCAAGCACAAAGGAAGATGGTGGTTGTTGGAGGCCAATCATCTCAGCCCCAGAAGTTCCTCAGGGCAGTGTCCTTGGCCCAACCATCTCCAGCTGCTTCATCAATGACCTTCCCTCCATCATAAGGTCAGAAATTGGGATGTTCGCTGATGATTGCGCAGCGTTCAGTTCCATTCGTAACCCCTCAGATATTGAAGCAGTCCGCGCCTGCATGCAGCAAGGCCTGGACAACATCCACGCTTGGGCTGATAAGTGCCAGGCAATGACCATCTCCAACAAGATAGAATCTAACCACCTCCCCATCACATTCAACAGCATTACCATCGCCAAATCCCCCACCATCAACATCCTGGGGGTCACCATTGACCAGAAACTTAACTGGACCAGCCACATGAATACTGTGGCTACAAAAGCAGCTCAGAGGCTGGGTATTCTGCAGCGACTGGCTCACCTCCTAACTCCCCAAAGCCTTTCCACCATCTACAAGGCACAAGTCAGAAGAATGATGGAATACTCTTCACTTGCCTGGATGAGTGCAGCTCCAACAACTCAATAAGCTCGACACCACCCAGGACAAAGCAGCCTGCCTGATTGGTAGCCCATCCACCACCCTAAACATTCACTCCTTTCACCACCGGCGCACTGTGGCTGCAGTGTGTACCATCTACAAGATGCATTGCAGCAACTCGCCAAGGCTTCTTCGACAGCAGCTCCCAAACCAGTGACCTCTACCACCTAGAAGGACAAGGGCAGCAGGCGCATGGGAACAACAGCACCTGCATGTTCCCCTCCAAGTCACACACCATCCCAGCTTGGAAATATATCGCCGTTCCCTCATCGTCGCTAGGTCAAAATCCTGGAACTCCCGACCTAACAGCACTGTGAGAGACCCTTCGCCACACGGACTGCAGCGGTTCAAGAAGGAAGCTCACCGCCACCTTCTCAAGGGCAATTAGGGATGGGCAATAAATGCTGGCCTTGCCAGCGTCGCCCACATCCCAGGAACGAATAAAAAAGACCAGTTAGCTTATCAGTGGTAGTTAAGATAAAGGAATCTTTGCTCAAAGATGTAATAAAAAGACATCTAGAACATGAAAATATGAGAAAGAATAGTCAGCACAAATTTCAGATGGGAAAGTCATGCTTGAACAACTTTACTGAATTCTTTGAAGTAGCAACAGAAAGAGTAGACAAGGATACTATAGTAGATCTAATATATTTGGATTTTCAAAAGGGCTTTGATAAGGTACCTCCTTGTAAACACATGGCCACGGTCAGAGCACGTGGAATCAAGGGACAGGTAGCAGAATGGATAGCAAGCTGGCTACAAAACAGAAAAGAGAGTAGGGGTTAAGGGTAGCTACTCAGACTTGGAGTCCCCTCCCCTAACACCAACCCACTCATCGCCTCCCCATTCCCGAAAATGCCGGTACACCCAGTGTACATTCCCAGCACCTATTGTCAGACAGAAAGTGGGAGCTATTGTTAAAGTCTAAAGATGTTAAAGTCAATATTAAGGCTGAGGGTTGCAAAGTGCCTTGTACAAAAAGATGGCACAATAGTGAATATGGTTTTAAGAAACTTGAATAATACCATTATTCAAGAAGGGGAGTAGGGAAAAACCGGGGAACTACAGGCCAGTGAGCTTAACATCAGTGGTAGGAAAATTATTGGAAAAAATTCTGAAGGACAAAATTAGTCTCCACTTGGAGAAGCAAGGATTAATCAGGGATAGTCAACATGGATTTGTCAAGGGAAGATCATGTCTGACTAATTTGATTGAATTTTTTGAGGGGGTGACTAGGCGTGTGGATGAGGGTAACGCAGTGGATGTGGTATACATGGATTTCAGTAAGGCCTTCGATAAAGTCCCCCACAGGAGACTGGTCAAGAAGGTACGAGCCCATGGAATCCAGGGTGCCTTGGCACTTTGGATACAAAACTGGCTTAGTGGCAGAAGGCAGAGGGTGATGGTCGAAGGTTGTTTTTGTGACTGGAAGCCTGTGGCCAGTGGGGTACCACAGGGATCGGTGCTGGGTCCCTTGCTGTTTGTGGTCTACATTAATGACTTGGATATGAATGTAAAAGGTATGATCAGTAAGTTCGCTGATGATACAAAGATTGGTAGGGTAGTAAATAGCGAGGAGGATAGCCTCAGTCTGCAGGACGATATAGATGGGTTGGTCAGATGGGCGGAACAGTGGCAAATGGAATTTAACCCGGAAAAGTGCGAGGTGATGCACTTTGGAGGGACTAACAAGGCAAGGGAATACACAATGAATGGGAGGACCCTAGGCAAGACAGAGGGTCAGAGGGATCTTGGTGTGCAAGTTCACAGATCCCTGAAGGCGGCGGAACAGGTAGATAAGGTGGTAAAGAAGGCATATAGGATACTTGCCTTTATTAGCCGAGGCATAGAATATAAGAGCAAGGAGGTTATGATGGAGCTGTATAAAACACTGGTTAGGCCACAGCTGGAGTACTGTGTGCAGTTCTGGTCGTCACACTACAGGAAGGATGTGATCGCTTTGGAGAGGGTGCAGAGGAGATTCACCAGGATGTTACCAGGGCTGGAGCGCTTCAGCTATGAAGAGAGACTGGGAAGATTGGGTTTGTTTTCCTTGGAGCAGAGGAGGCTGAGGGGGGACATGATTGAGGTGTACAAAATTATGAGGGGCACAGATAGGATGGATACTAAGGAGCTTTTTCCCTTCGTTGAGGGTTCTATAACAAGGGGGCATAGATTCAAGGTAAAAGGCGGGAGGTTTAGAGGGGATTTGAGAAATAACTTTTTCACCCAGAGGGTGGTTGGAGTCTGGAACTCACTGCCTGAAAGGGTTGTGGAGGCAGGAACCCTCACAACATTCAAGAAGCATTTGGATGAGCACTTGAAATGCCATAGCATACAAGGCTACGGACCAAATGCTGGAATATGGGATTAGAGTAGACAGGGCTGATGGCCGGCGCGGACACGATGGGCCGAAGGGCCTCTATCCGTGCTGTATAACTCTATGACTCTATGACTCTAAACTGCTTTGAGTCTGCATGCAGTTAAAGACACTGGCCACAGGGTGGCACTGCACAAGAGGTTTTCTCCCAGTTTCAGCGTATCTTCAGTCTTGGTTTTCAGTTTGCCGAGATGAAGTAAGTTATGCATTTTTTTTAAAACCATTTTTTTTTTAAAAAAACAATCTGAACTTTTAAATTTGACTGTCTTTTTTTCCCACCTTTCAGATGTCAATGCCCCATTTTGCTACTTTACAATGCCTCTACTGTGCCCCACTGGTCAGCTATACAGAATACAGGCACTCAAAGATCAAATCGCAGACAGAAACAAAGAAGGAGCAACAGAAAGATTTGGAAAAGGCACAAAGATTTGGGGAAAATTGTACATCTCACAAAAAAATGGCCTCGATATCAACAACGTCCCCCTCTCCCCCCCTGCCCCCCAAGACAGGCGGGAAGGGGTAAAAATTTAAAAACGGGGAACGCATCCCCAACCCACGTGCCCATTGCCGTTTTCACACAGTGGCCCGCCGTGGAGAGGTGGAACACTTCATTAACATAAGAACATAAGAAATAGGAGCAGGAGTAGGCCAATCGGCCCCTCGAGCCTGCTCTGCCATTCAATAAGATCATGGCTGATCTGATCCTGACCTCAAATCTAAAGAACACAAGAAGTAGGAGCAGGACCCGGCCACTCAGCCCCTGGGCCCGCTCCGCCACCCACAGGGCCTCAGCTTCATGTCCAATTTCCTGCCCGCTCCCCGTAACCCCTAATTCCCTTTACTTCTAGGAAACTGTCCATTTCTGTTCTAAATTTATTTAATGATGTAGCTTCCACAGCTTCCTGGGCAGCAAATTCCACAGACCTACTACCCTCTGAGTGAAGAAGTTTCTCCTCATCTCAGTTTTGAAAGAGCAGCCCCTTATTCTAAGATTATGCCCCCCTAGTTCTAGTTTCACCCATCCTTGGGAACATCCTTACTGCATCCACCCGATCAAGACCCTTCACAATCTTATATGTTTCAATAAGATCGCCTCTCATTCTTCTGAACTCCAATGAGTAGAGTCCCAATCTACTCAACCTCTCCTCATACGTCCGCCCCCTCATCCCCGGGATTAGCCGAGTGAACCTTCTTTGTACTGCCTCGAGAGCAAGTATGTCTTTTCTTAAGTATGGACACCAAAACTGTATGCAGTATTCCAGGTGCGGTCTCACCAATACCTTATATAACTGCAGTAATACCTCCCTGTTTTTATATTCTATCCCCCTAGCAATAAAAGCCAACATTCCGTTGGCCTTCTTGATCACCTGCTGCACCTGCATACTAACTTTTTGATTTTCTTGCACTAGGACCCCCAGATCCCTTTGTACTGCAGTACTTTCCAGTTTCTCGCCATTAAGATAATAACTTGCTCTCTGATTTGTCCTGCCAAAGTGCATAACCTCACATTTTCCAATATTGTATTGCATCTGCCAAATCTCCGCCCACTCACCCAGCCTGTCTATATCCCCCTGTAGGTTTTTTATGTCCTCCTCACTCTTCACTCTCTCTACTTTCCCTCCCATCTTTGTATCATCTGCAAACTTTGATATGTTACACTCGGTCCCCTCCTCCAAATCGTTAATATAGATTGTAAAGAGTTGGGGACCCAGCACCGACCCCTGCGGAACACCACTGGCCACTGGTTGCCAGTCCGAGAATGAACCATTTATCCCAACTCTCTGCTTCCTGTTCGATAACCAATCCTCCACCCATGCCAGAATATTACCGCCAATCCAGAGACCTGGGGTGTATCTACACAAATCTTTGAAAGTGGCAGGACAAGTTGAGAAGACTGTTAAAAAAGCATGCGGGATCTGTGGCTTTTTAAATTGAGGCATAGAGTACAAAAGCAACAAAGTTATGCTAAACCTTTATGGAACACTGGTTAGTCCTCAGCTGGGGTATTGTGTCCAATTCTGGGCATCACATTATAGGAAGGATGTCAAGGCCTTCGAGGGGGTTCAGATTATTTACTAGAATGGTACCAGGGATGAAAGACTTCAGTTACGTCGAGAGACTGGAGAATCTGGGGTTGTCCTCTTTAGAGCAAAGAGGTTAAGGGGAGAATTGATAAAGATGTTCAAAATCATGAACGGCTTTGATAGAGTAAATAAGGAGAAACTGTTTCCGGTTGCAGAAGGGTCAGTAACCAAGGACACAGATTTAAGGTAATTAGCCAAAGATCCAGAGGCGACATGAGGGAAAAAAATTACACATAGAGTTGTTATGATCTGGACTGTACTGCCTGAAAAAGTGGTGGAAGCAGATTTAATAACAACTTTCAAAAGGGAATTGGATAAATACTTGAAGGGGATAGTTTTGCAGGGCTATGAGGAAAGAACAGGGGAGTGGAACTAACTGGATAGCTCTTTCAGAGAGCTGGCATGGGCACGATGGGTCGAATCGCCTCCTTTCTCTGCTGTATCATTCTATGATTGCCTCTCTTAATCAGCACCAACACCCCCACCTCCTCCAAAGCTCCGATTTCCGGCCTTCCCCCTCCCAATTGTCAAGGGCCATCCCCAAGGGTCTCTGGCTGCTGCCTCCTACCATGGTTTTCCCGCCTAGCAGCCGGCCAAGCCTATCAATTATAATAAGGTCCTGCAGTTAAATTCGGTAGGACAACCATGTCCCCAGCCTTGCCAGATTTCCCCCCGCACTCTCCTTGCCTCCCTGTAAATATCAGAGCCAATATTTCTCAAAGAAAACACACATCTTCAATGAATAAAAAGGCACAGAAAAATCAGGAGATGTTATTAAAAATCTTACTTACCTCTGCTCACCCGGGTTCAATTATTTTCCACCCTCTAACCCTGCTTCAGCAGAACACTACACCTCATGTTTGACCCCATGTGCAACTATTAAGAATCCAGCAGCCATCAAGGCTGGGTTTATTATACTCTACAAACGAGGTTCATTGTTTTCCACAAAACATAATACCAGTAAGTAAGCCCAAACCCACATGTACCCAAGGCTCTCCAGTGTCCCTATCGCAATCTCTCCAGCATCTTTGCCACCACCAAGAATATGCTCACTGCTCTGTCTGCTCCTCTCCCAAACAGCGACTCACTTGTCTGCTCTCGCCCTCCAATGCCACACACATGTACAGAGATATCTGAAGAAGTCATTGTACTTCTAAAGTAATTCATCATCAAGTGCTTGGAGACGTTTCAAGATAAAGCTATATTGTGTGTACACACACACACACACTTAAATTTTAATAGCCTCCATTCAAAGAGCTGAAATAGTTTAATTGAAGCAAAAAAGCTAAATCTAACTGGGCCTACGTCTGGCAGCATTCCAGTTCTTCAATCAGTTTCAGCTGAGAATACATAGCTCTTGCACAAATGATTACTCTCAACAAAAGAGAGCATCCAATGCGATTTGTATAACATTATTCCTTTGGATGGTTATACAGGAACAATGTCGTGACAAAAACAGGAGCACAGGGAGAGAATGGAGGTGAAAGGAGTGGAGGGGTAAGCAGTGGGAAGGCCGGGAGATGAAAAGACAGGAAGGAGTGGGGAGAATACAAGATGAGAACAGGGTTCCACTTAGTGACCCTAAGAAAAACCTGGGAATGCATGGCAGCCATACTTTGAAACATAGCTGGACAAGTAACAGGGACGCAGCAAAAGCCTTGTGTGGAGCTGTAAAAATTACAAGAACGAAAACTTTGTTAAAAAAAGTGGCAATAAGCAGCTTAACATTTTAATTTTACTGTCAAAATAAAATTCCTACCAAAAGAAAAATTTAGTTCAGCTTTGTCAATAAGTGCAATACACAATTTGTCAGAGTTTGCACTGAACTCTACTGGTACTACCACCATAACAACACAGATTCTATGACTCAACTTCCTGTCTGCATTATAAACAACTCCACTTGACCTGACAGACACAATCATAGATTTAAATGTATATGAATCACCCAGCTTCTGTTCAAAGCCAACACACACGCTCCATGGTCAGACACAAACCCGTCCAAAGATCACAGTCAGTTAAGGTAACTCCCAAAACAGATCTCTCATACTGTAACATTACCAAAGTCTCCTGCCTTCCAACTTATTTTAAGCAATCAGTAACAAAGTGCAACTTGTCAAAAGCTAGTCCTGAATAATACATTTGAAATGTATCAGAATACTATCTAATAGCCAAGACCACAATAAACCTGACCATAATGTATAAAGTTGCATTTTTTACATTGGTAAATAGTCCAGATAAATGGAATGCTGCATTAAGCTCCTAATCTATTTAGCATTAAGACCATAACCATGGAATCTAAAATTTTTGAAAAGCTTAACCTTGGCATACACAAGATATATTAATATTGTTCAACAGGCAAAGTACTCGATGATTTGAATTTCTGAAAGGAACAGTCATTCTGTTTCATGACCTTCCAAAACTCTACTGTACATAATGGAAGTTTCTTTTAAATATAACCTCCACACCTTCAGTTTTGTAATTGGAGGCAGCATTGAAACTAATTTTAAGAAACTCCACTATAAAAATACAAGATTATAATAAATACTTGCATTTCTAGAACATCAACACTTTAAAACTTCTTAAAGCACTTAAAACAGAGTGCAGAGAGTCTTATGCTAACATAGGATCAAAGGAAGGCCATACCTACAGAAAGTAATCTAACATTTATTTGTTCAAATTCTATATACAAATAGAAACATAATCGAGTATAGAAACTGGCAGAGAAATTCAAAGACTTAACATCTTCAGCAAATGTGGAGCACAGTAGCACTAAAAACAGATTGTCTGGTCATTGTCACATTGCTGTTTGTGAGAGCTTACTGCGTGCAAATTGATTGCCGCGTTTCCTGCACTATAACAATGACTACATTTTAAAAGCTCATCATTGGCTATAAAGCTCTGTGGAACGTCCTGCGGTCGTGAGAAGCACTATATAAGTGCAAGTCTGTCTTTTTCTTCTTACTATATTCACTATATTCAGCTACCAAATCAAGACAATTATACTTAGCAAATGCTTGCAAACCTGTTCCAGGTAGTTACTTTACAGACAGGCTCAACAATACTCCTCTGCATTTTAGCCCACGTAGCTACTGCTACTTGGGCCAACTAGACAGAGTCCTCTCGAACTCCCCAGTAAAATAAACGGACAAGTGGTTCACCTCCCGACTCCCCAAAGCCTCTCAACCACTTACAGGGCACAAGTCAAAAAGAAAGACTTGCATTTCTATCGTGCCTTTCACGACCTCAGGACCTCCCAAAGCGCTTCACAGCCAACGAAGTACTTCTGAAGTGTAGTCACTGTTGTAGTGTAGGAAACGCAACAGCCAATTTGCACTCAGCAAGGTCCCACAAATAGCACGGTGATAATGACCAAATAATCTGTTTTCGTGACGTCGGTTGAGCGATAAACATTGGCCCAGACACCAGGGAGAATTCCCCAGCTCTTCTTCAAAACAGTGGCCACGGGATCTTTTACGTCCACCTGAGGGGCTCAGTTTAATGTCTCACCCGAAAGACAGCACCTCCAACACTGCCACATTTCTTCAGTGCTGCACGAAGTGTTGGCCTAGATTATGTGCTCAAGTCTGTGGTGTGGAATTTGAACCCACGACCTTCTGACTCAGAGGCGAGAGTGCTATCCACTGAGCCATGGCAGGCAGAAGGTGTGATGGAATACTTATCTGGATGGGTGCAGCTGCAACAACACTCAAGAAGCTCAACACCATACACATCAAAATAGTCCACTTGATCGACACCTCATCCACTAGCCTAACATTCACCCCCTCCACACCAGTGTAATGTGGCTGCAGTGTACTATCCACAGGATGCACTGCAATAACTTGCCACAGCTTCTTTAGCAGTGCCTCCGAAACCCACAACTTCCACCACACGGACAGCGGTGCTTCACGTAGGCAGCCCACCACCATCTTCTCAAGGGCAACTAGGATAGGTAATAAATGCCAGCAACCTCCACATATCGATAATGAGTTTTTAAAAAATGTTACTCAGTGCAATGTTGAGCCACACAGACTAGGAAGATCCCAGGTTCAATATTGGTTAATGTAAGAACATAGAAAAGTACAGGACCAGAGAAAACCTGGCAATCCATCTGGCAAGCCCAAAAACTAATACTTCTCAAATTGCTCATTCTCTAAATATCTATCCAATTCTCCCTTAAAGTTTTCCACACCATCTGCCACCACTGATTCTCTGGGCAGTCCATTCCAAAAATTCAGCACTTTCTGCATAAAATAGTAAAATCTAAACCATCAATACACCTTCTTTCTTAGCATAATCCCATTTCACAGACGTTAAAATTTGTGGCGATCTCCAACATCGTATCGGAGTTCAATTAATCAATTCCCTTAATAATCTTGAATAATACCTCCGAGTGTACTGTTCTTTTAACAATACCAGGCTATACAACCTCAACTCGTGACTCAGATGCCTCAAGTCAAATATCAGTTTGGTAGGTCCTTTTCTGCACTTCCTTCATTGGGCCCAGTAATGATCCCTGTGGCACCCTGTTAATGATCCCTTGCTACATGAATGCAGCTTGATTCAAACCATCCTTTACTTTCTCTGGTTCAGTCAATTTTCAATTCACCCAAGAAGCTTGCTGAACTCTAAAATATATCACATTCAGAATTTCCATCAGCAAGGTCCATCAGTTCCAGTAAATTTATTAGGGAATCCACAATACCTCCCTCTTACCATACTTAACTAGGCATTTCATCATCTCCTCTATTAGGATGCTTTCTAATACTTGATCTACAATAGACGTTCAACTCAGTAATCTATAGCAAGCCATCCTGATGCCCCTTTTTAAAAACTGGTATTATGTTAACTGTTTTCTAATCCTACAGCACTACTCTAGTTTCTATTGATTCCCTTAAGATAGTAGCAAAAGCATGCCCAATTTTACTAGCCACTTCAAGTCTCTTGTATGAAGTCCATCCAGACCTAGTCCCTTGCCTTCCTTCAATTTCCTCAGCCCAGCAACTGCCTTATCTAAAAAAAAATTTATTTGTTTTGGTACTTGCTCTGGACCCCCACCCACCACTGGAAATTCAACTTTCGTACTGTTATCAACAATGGCCCCAGCACTAAACCCTGTGGCACCATGGTTTCCTCTCGGAACACAGAAAAAAATAATTAATTTAGCACATTTACTTTTCTTTGGTTGCTTGCCTCAACATTTTTTTTTTAAAAAACGTGTCTACTGCAAAATGCTTTGCATGTCTTCCATATTCCCTTATATATTCTTATTTTCTACTGTAGCTCTCCAACCAGTTTCTTAACATCCACTGGGAGTGGAGGATGCTGCTTGGGATGGGAATCCTGTATCGGTACACGGCTGGCCCGCACCCCTGGGGTCTACCCACCTTTCTCCGCCAGTCCCGGACCACGGGAGCCTTCTCCTCTTTGCCAGATTTTCCATACTTCCCTCCCCCTCAGCTATAATCATTTATACCTCCTCTGGACCCATCTTTTGTTTCTTTACTTGTCCCATTACTATCTCCCAATGTGGCATTGCACCATCAACCCTTTCGTCATTTAACCGCTCCTGTCCTCCGCACTATCACAGACCTTCTCCACTGTTCTTCCTTCTCCCCCACCCCCTTTTTATCTGGCTCTGCACTTGCTTGAATCTGTTAATCTCTTATATCTTCCAGTTCTGATGAAAGGTCATCGGCTTGAAATGTTAACTGTTTTTCTCTCCACAGATTCTGCCTGATCTGCTGAGTGTTTTCCAGTATGTTCTCCGTTTACTTCCGATTTCCAGCATCCGCTGTATTTTGCTTTTGTCTGGGCATCTTTTACCTCATTTTTATATCTATCTCAGTCCACCGTTACCTGCAGCTTTATACTTTAGGGATAATTTCTTCATTACCTATGCACTAACTGAAAGGGTGGTGGAAGCAGATTCAATAGTAACTTTCAAAAGGGAATTGGATAAACACTTGAAGGGAAAAAAATTACAGGGCTATGGGGAAAGAGCAGGGGAATGGGAGTAATTGGATAGCTCTTTCAACGAGCCAGCACAGGTACAATGGGCCAAGTAGCCTCCTCCTGTGCTGTACCCTATGAATACCTTTATTCCCCACAATGATCAATACGTAATCTTTCATAGAAAAAATCTGATCAATGTAATTTAAAGCAGTGGTTTTAAATGGGTTAATCCACTTAGATTCGTCAATTAGTAGTACATGAATAGATTTAAGAGTGTGCCAATTAACAATTAATACAGTAGATTATCCCCCTTAAATCAGCAGTATTTTCTGAAGCAAAATAAATAGTTCAATTCAGTTTATTTAGAGATGGTCACATGTCACTCTCCAATACATCAAAACAGTGCAAATTCCTGTAACACTACTGCTTCGTCATCCTCGCCCTCCAACAGCTCACGATGCCCAGTGTCGCTCTGAACCATACAACCAGGAACATCCCAAGTTCACTCCCTGCTCTGTGCTTTGTCAACATGAGCTAAGGACACAAATGGCCCATGTACTTGGGTTTGTGCAGGGAGCAAGGAAAGAGTACCAGAAAATCCTGTGTATGTCCAGCAGCAATAGAATAGTCAAAACAGCTCTTCACCATTTACAAGAACTATAATATGCATTTATATAGCATTTTCAAAGGAGCAAATGTCCAAGACACATTAGTGTGAAATTGACAGCCTAGTAATTTGAGTAAGACAATTGAGTGCTGGGATGATCATGTGCCTGCCACTGACTGATGCAGGACTGTGTGAAGGAAACAATTTGAATGCTGTTTCCCAACCAGCATCACTAATCTGTGAGAGATATTTCAAAACAGGAGGGGTAAGAAATAAATTAAAAAAGGAATATACACTAGTGGTTGGAGAGTTAGGAGAGGTGACCAAAGCATGGTAAAAATGAGTATTGAGGTTTTTAAAAAGATGGAGCGAAGTAGTGGAATGTTTAGGAAAAGTTCCAGTGATATCAATGCAATAGTGCAACAAGCTAGTTAAAAAGCAATGCAATGGAGCTGCTGATGGTTCTATGGTCTTTGGAGAAATTACTCCACTGAGAGAAACTAACAAGGGGAAACTTGAGGGAGATTTTCACTCTTGTATAAAATGACACCCACGACAACCAGGCACCACCCCTCCCCCCTCAAATTTTACCCCAAATGGGAACATACGTTTTCAGACTTGCATATGCAAGACTATACGGTTGGTAAAATACGATCAATGAAAATAGAGGTGAAGGGGTGGGGGGCAGTCAAAAGAGGAAGAGCAGGAAGGCTGTGCCTAAACACTGACCTTTCACACATTAACAACTGCCAGACTGCTATAATAAGGGAAAGGAGAAGAAACAACTAGCTGACCCACTGAGAACTACCATTGGAAAAATAAATTATGTACATACGCAGCAAGTGAAAACTCACTTCAGCAAGACAACTTTTACAGTTGCCATTTAGGGTCTCAAATAATATGTTTATTAAAAGGGAAACTCTAGGGAACACAAATTTTTGCAGGAGGGAACTGGATGAAGCAGCAAGTCAGCACACCGGCCTTTTCACCTCTGGTTCGAATCCAGGAAAACTGATGGGACTAAAATAGCCTCAGTCAGTTGTAATTGTGCAACGTGAAATGAGCACAAAACAATTTTAGCCCATTTCATAGTGTCTATTGGTCCGCTACCAAAATATTGAATTGAATTTGATTAGTTCAAATTTGGATTGTCAAACCATCACTAAGTGTGAAAATAGGGCCCTTGGAAGGGGGGTGGGGGAAGAATATTGGGCAGTGTGCCAAACTCAAACTATAGATGCCCTTTGTGCTAAAAGTGGGTTAAAAGTGATCCATTCTCTAGAACTGGCATCTTTCAACTTGAGCACAAAAAGTGTAAGAACACTTTCCAGAGGTAGCAAACCTCGGTGGATCATGTCGCCAAAAGGCAGCACGAGGATGAAGAAGAGTAGGGGATCAAGAATGTATTCTTCGGAAACTCCCATGTTCAGAAGAGAAGCCATTGGTAGAAATGCTCTGATTACGATCAGATATAGAAGAATGGAACTAATTGTGGGCAGTCCACTGAGTTAAACAATGAAGGAGAGACAATGGAGGAGAGGCATTGAAGGAGGGCGATGACAACTATGTCAAAGACTGTAGCGAGGTCAAGGTGGGATAATGCACCAGTCAGAGAACGTCGTTCATGACTTTGGCTAGTGCCACTTGAGTGCGGTGGGAGAGGGGGGTGATTCAAACAGGGAGAGATGGGACCATATCTGGGAGGCACGTTCTTGGATTTGAGGGAAAAGGGGTCAAGGGTGGGTTTTTTGAGGGAATGTGATGATGGCAGTTTTGAAAGGGGAGTGGGGCTGGGTGGAAGTGGGAAGAAGACAATGCCCAAGAGGCAACAATATATTATCCATCCAGGATGGAGCTGTTTGCTTGATCATTGCCCCAACCACTGAACCCAACAACCACCTCCTCCACCAGTGCCTTGTGGCTGCAGTATACACGGTCTACAAGTTGCATTGTGGTCACTCACGAAGGTTACTTTGACAGTATCTCCCTCCCTCATAACCTCTACAACCGGGAAGAACAAGAGCAACAATGCTGTGGGAACACCATCACCTCCAAGTTCCCCTCCAACTCAAATACCAACTCGACTTGGGCATGTATCATCATTCTTTAATCATCGCTGGGTTAATATCCTGAATTCCCTATCCAATACAACTGTGGAAGTACCGTCAGTACATGCAGCAGTTCAAAGAGAAGGCCCACCAGCACTTTCTTAAGGCAACTAGGGATTGACAATAAATGCGACTGACAGCATCCCCACATCCCGAAAACAGGTAAAGAAAAAAAGCCCCCTTGTCTAATCAGACTGTCTCTCCAAATCCCTTCAAATATTCCTACTTTTAAGCAACTATCTAATTCCCTTTTAAAAGTCCTTGTGGGCTCTGTTTCACCAACAGTTCAGAGACTTCCATATTCTAACCTTCTGTTTGAAGACCATTTTTCTAACCTTGGATTTAATTCTTCTGATTACGATGTGCTTTTGCCATTGTCTCACCAACAAGTGGTAACAATTTAAGTGTTACCTAATCATAATCTTAAAAACCTCCATCAGATCACTCCTTAACCTTCTTCGTTCTGGTGACTTTGCAGGCGTATATACAGAAGTGCGTCAACATTTGCAAGGTTACATCACCTTCACTGACACCAACTAAAGTAAATGGCTCAGCATAGAAGTGCTGAAAGTTCAATCCCTCAGGCTGGTAAGGAAATACATGCATGCAACCAGATTCTTCTCACCACACAGTAAATTGTCAACTTCCTGCAAAAACTTACATCCATGATTGGTGCATCTGGCCAGAATACCTTGGATGGCACAAAACATAACATGTAATTTAATGCGCATGTTTCTGCCAGGCAAGTAAACAGCACAGCGTTCTGCATAGCTTTCGAATTGGAATACATTTAACTCTTAACAGCAAGAACACTGTAGTACTCACCAACAGTATTTGTATAAATAAATCCAAATTAGTACTGTTTGATTTTAGTTCCCTTAATTGTGTTGCACAAAGAGAAATAGTAAAATCAGAAACACTAAATGAAATATCCAGACAATACTATTTTGTGCACATAAAAAAATAGCACTGAGACAAGGTCAGAAAGTGTTCTTGCTGGTAAGTGTTTACAAATGCAAGTTCCGGAAAAGATCTGGAGACAACCTTGAAAAGACAAATGAAGTGGGCAATAGTCTTAGTGACGAAACATAAATGAAGTGAAAATGAGATGAAAAAGAAACTTAATAGCTTGATTCTCAAAACGGGTAACAGCAGCAGTCATTCAAATAAAGACGCGCTCCACTATTATTCATTCAAGTCAACAAATCGCTTTATCTTGATGTTTTGGGGATTTATGTGACGCTGGCAAGGCCACATTTGTTGTCTATCCCTAGGTGCCCCGAGAAGGTGGTAGTGGGCCTTTTTGAACCGCTGCAATCCTTTAGTGATGGTGCTCCCACAATGGTGTTAGTACAAAATTGAAGGATATTGACCCGGCAATGATGAAAGTATAGCAATTTCAGATAACTATTCCTTTAAGAGGTCAGCCCATTATAAATATTTACTTTTCCATACTCAATTTGCAGTTACACTAGTTCTTTTCAACCAAGAGGGCCAATATACAAGATACTTTACCTTCTGTGGGAAGGCCTAAAGCACAGGCCTAATAAAATCAGGCTTTTCTAAGTACATGTTATCAGGACAAATCTTGAATTATCCATGACATTTTCTTGCAACTGATGTATAGCAGTAGTGATATTAAGTAAATAGCTTAAGTTAGCAGCTTCACTTTATTTGAACCCCAGGCATTTTATCAGCAATTATACTTCGATATCCCTTGTCTTCGTATTTCATTGTAATTTCTATGTAAATCTATGTAAAATGCAGTTGGATTCGTCAATGAAGGCGTTGAGGTAGTAGTTCTGAAGAGAATGGTTTTCTGATTCTTGTTTTTTTGTTTAATATCGGTAATTACTTTTTTGGAATAAATCAAATCTCCAATTCACTGAGTTCAAGATCTTTGAAGTAACAATTTTTACATTGAGGAAAACCATTCCGTTTTAATAACATTTTGATGGTTAGACATGGATTTTTGGCATCTTACTCAACGAGTGGAGAAGCTGGTTGTGATTTAGTGATTTTTGATTTTCCCGTCAAGACCATTAATTGAATATTAACCGTCAACCCTTAAATAAACCCATTCTTAATTTAAGTACATCAACAGTTGACATTGAGGAGTTGGCAGCATCAGACATCGTAGTCATTTCAACCAATAATGAGGATGCACCAGTGTCGCAGATTTGCTAGTATCTGCCTACACCAATAGAAGCAAAAAGAATGTAAGCATCAACTGGTACCAAATATAATAAGCAAATCACATCTGATTCGTTCAAGAAGGCAGCTTTAATCTGGCCACATGGGAGTTCCCTTGGGCACTAACTATCCAGCAAAAAGATCCCAGTTGCCCAGGAAAGTATTGCTGAAACTTCCACAGTATAGGCTAATACTTGGCACCTTCTAGACTGTACTCTGACAGAAATAGTCCACACAGAACATAAAACTTAAATGTTAATGTCCCCTTGAAAAGTGAAATAGAGAGCAAGCCTAAACATTTCTGTGAATGAGACTAATTACTTTTAACCTCCAAGGGTTGGGGATGAACAATGTATTAATTGCATGGGAATGGCCCCAACCATACCATTTCCAATGGAGTCTCTTGCGCTCACTCTTTCCCCCTTCACAGTATCCACAGTTCCTTTTTAATAAAATTTGAGGAAAAAACTGTAAACTTGCCATTTTCATCCAGGCACTGTGATTTTGCATTGTCGAGTGCTTTGTATGATTGATTTGACCCCTTCAACAAAACTGTACAGCAGGCCTTGGACTTAATAAAAGCTATGCTTCTGTCTGTCCTGGGACAGATCAGAGATTAGAAGCAAACTAAACTGAAAAGGATGGCATATCACACCTATATGAAAGAGATTTAAAAAAAGCAGGGAGGGAGTATGAGGAGGGAATCTCAAACAATATTAAAAAAAGTAAATCATTCCACAAATATATCAATTATAAGTAAATTATTAAATGAGGAGGACGCGAAGAGGTGGGGATACTTGTAACTATTTCGCTTCAGTGTTTACAAAAGGGGGTACTGGGAAGGAGGTAATTCCTGAGTTGATTAAAAGCCAAATGAAACATATAATAAAAGGGAAAGTATCAGAGAAGTTAGTTATACTAAAGAAGGACAGTGCCAGGAAAGATCCAAGGGCTCTGAGGGAATTAGGGGAAGAAATAGCAATTATATTTCAGGGTTCTATTGAGCGTGGATATGTATTGGAGGACTAGAGAACTGGAGAATTGGAGAATTGCCTGTAATATGCTCATTTTTAAAAAGGGAGACAGAGATATCCTGGGTCAGTTAGTTTAACATTTGTGATCGGGAAAATTTTGGAATCTCAAATTAGAGATATAATTACTAAATATCTATGAGAAAATAATTAGAAGCAACCAATGTGGATTTTAGAAAATACATCACATTTGACAAACCCGAGAGTGTTCTTTTGAGGAGTTAACAGATATGGGAGATGGAGGAAATACAGTGGATGTCGTGTACGTGGATGTTCAGAAAGCCTTTGACAAGGTACCGCACAGTAGACAACTGGAGAAGAATAATTGGTATTGAATTACGGGAAGAGTTGCAAATTGTGTTCTCCCTTCTAACCACAGAATAGGAGTTAATGGCAGGTTCTCAGAGTAGTTGGAAGCAGGTAGTGGTGGTCCGATGGGGTTCGCTTCTGGAACCGCTTTTGTTTACAGTGTACATTAATGCTTTGGATATCGGGCTACAGCAATTGATGTTCAAATCTTCAGATGAAAATAATATGGAAGACATAGTGGATAATTTCATGAACCAAAGGAAGGCACAAGGGGACTTTCATAAAACGGTGGAAAGGTCGCAGATGGAATCAAATATCAATAAATCTGAGGTAGCCCATTTTAGTTAATTAAAAAAAAATTATACTTTGCAGGGAAGCTGGGGAATGTGGAACAGCAAAGGAGCCTGGGGGATGGGGTTCAGGTTCATACGACATTAAAAGCAACATCTCAAGTGGATACAGCCATGGGTTTCATGCCAATAGGTATAGAATATGAAAGTTGAAATGTAATGGTGAATCTATATACAACTTCAGTAAAACCACAGTTGAAGTACTGCATGCAGTTTTGGGCTCCATGGTGTAAGAAGGATATTGATGCAACAGAGGGGATACAGTACAGATTCACTAGAATGCTGCCTGATATGGGGAAATACAAATATGAAGACTCAAAATTAGGACTGTTTTTGTCAGAACAGGGGAGATTAGGGGTGTTTAAAAGTAAGAAGGGATTTGGAGATTTTAATTTTCATAGACTGTGAGAAGCAGAACAGCTCAAGTAATAAAGACAATTAATTTCTAGGATGTATTTGGAACAGTTTTCTAGAGCAATATGGGAAAAGGCCATACTAAATTAAGTGATGAGTAATGACCAGAATTAGTTAACAATCTGACGGTAAGGGAGCATCTTGCAAACAGTGAACATATAATTGGATTTAATATTTGGTTTGTGACTCCCTCTCAAACTTATGTTTTAGAATTATGTACGGCAAACTTCAAAGAGATGAGAAATGAATTGACCACAGTAAACTGGGCTGAATTGATGATGGGTAAACCTACAGACAAACAGTGGAAAGTGTTCAAAGAAGTATTTGGTACAATACAAAATCAGTACACATCCCTAAAAAGCAAAGGCTTGCACTTGTGCAGTTAAACAACCATGGTCAACAAATGTGGTTGGAGACAGTGTCAAACGGGGAAAAAAGGTTTACACAAATACAAGGAAAAAATTGAAATCCAGCGGACTGGGAGATATATAAAAAGCAACAAAGGGATACAAAGAACATAACATGAAATAATCTTACAAGCTATATCAAAGCTAACAAAAATAGATTTATAACTTTTACTAAGAGAAACACAGTGGTAAAGGGGAATAAGGAGGGTCATTAAAGACAGATGCAGGTGAGGTTATAATGGATAATAAGTAAATGGCAGACTTGTTAAACATGTACTTTGTATCCTTTTTCCACAGTGGAGAGAGGACAAAATAATTGTAGTACAAGGGAACCTAAAAATAAAGCAATGGGAGGAATAAAAGTCCAAAAAATGGTAATGAAGAAAATAATGGGACTTAAGATAGACAAACCTCCAGAACCTGATGGTTTCCAACGCAGATGCGTTAGTCATAATTCTCTAAAGCTCTCATGATTCAGGAATTGTGCCTTTGGATTAGAAAATGTTAAATGTCACTCCATTGTTTAAAAATGGAAGGAGGAAGAAATTGGGTAATTTCTGTTTGAGATCAGTTGTGGGAAAGTTACTGGAATCTATCATCAGGGACAGAGTGACTGAGCACTTGGATAAGCATGAGACAGGAAGGTCAAGTCTAACAAAACTACGTGAATTTTTTTTGGAGTAACATAGAAACATAGTAAATAGGAACAAGAGTAGGCCAATCGGCCCTTCAGGCCTGCTCCGCCATTCAAAACGATCATGGCTGATGGTCGAACTGAGTACCTCGTTCCCGCTTTTTCCCCCAAATCCTTTGATCCCTTTAGCATTAAGAAATATATCTATCTCCTTCTTGAATACATCTAATGACTTGGCCTCCACTGCCTTCTGTGGTAGAGAATTCCACAGGTTCACCACCCTCTGAGTGAAGAAATTTCTCCTCATCTCGATTCTGAATGGCATACCCCGTATCCTGAGACTGTGACCCCTGGTTCTGGACTCCCCAGCCATCGGGAACATCCTCCCTGCATCTAGTCTGTCTAGTCCTGTTAGAATTTTATATGTTTCGATGAGATCACCTCTCATTCTTCTGAACTCTAGTGAATATAGGCCTAGTCGACCCAATCTCTCCTCATACCTCAGTCCTGCCATCCCAGGAATCAGTCTGGTAACCTTCGTTGCACTCCCTCCATGGCAAGGACCTCCATCCTCAGATAAGGAGACCAAAACTGCACACAATACTCCACATGTGGTCTCACCAAGGCCCTGTATAACTGCAGTAAGACATCCCTGCTCCTGTACTCAAATCCTATTGCAATGAAGGCCAATCATTCGCCTTCCTAACTGCTTGCTGCACCTGAATGCTCGCTTTCAGCGACTGGTGTACAAGGACACCCAGGTCTCGATGCACCTCTCCCTTTCCCAGTCTGTCATCATTCAGATAATAATCTGCCTTTCTGTTTTTACAACCAAAGCGGATAACCTCACATTTATCCACGTTATACTGCATCTGCCATGTTCTTGCCCACTCACCCAACTTGTCTAAATCACATTGCATCCTCCTCTTTGCATCCTCCTCACAGCTCACATTCCACCCCAGCTTTGTGTTGTCTGCAAACTTAGAAATGTGACATCTAGTTCCCTCATCCAAATCGTTGATATATATTGTGAACAGCTGGGACCCATGCACTGATCCCTGCGGTATCCCACTATTCACTGCCTGCCACCCGGAAAAAAGGCCCGTTTATTCCTACTCTCTGTTTCCTGTCTGTCAACCAGTTCTCAATCCATGCCAGTATATTCCCCCCAATCCCATGTGATTTAATTTTGCACACTAACCTCTTGTGTGGGACCTTATCAAAAGCCTTCTGAAAATCCAAATACACCACATCCACTGATTCTCCCCTATCTATTCTACTCGTTACATCCTCAAAAAACTCCAGTAGATTTGTTAAGCATGATTTCCCTTTCATAAACCCATGCTGACTTTGTCCAATCCTGTTAATGCCCTCCAAGTGGTCTGTTATCACATCTTTTATAATAGACTCTAGCATTTTCTCCACTACTGATGTTAGGCTAACTGGTCTGTAATTCCCTGTTTTTTCTCTCCCGCCTTTTTTAAATAGTGGGGGTTACATTTGCCACTCTCCAATCTGTAGGAACTGTTGCAGAGTCTATAGAATTTTGGAAGATGATCACCAATGCATCCACTATTTCCAGGGCCACTTCCATTAGTACTCTGGGATGTAGATTATCAGGCCCTGAGGATTTGTCAGCCCCATTAATTTCCCTACCACTATTTTTTTTTACTAATACTGGTTCCCTTCAGTTCCTCTCTCTCATTAGACCCTTGGTTCCCTAAAATTTCTGGCAGGTTATTTGTGTCCTCCTTTGTGAAGACAGAATCAAAGTATGTGTTCAATTGTTCTGTCATTTCTTTGTTCCCCATTACAATTTCCCCCAAGTTACTAACACGGTGGAGAGAAAAGTGTATACGGAAGGCATTTGACAAGGGTCCGCACAAGAGATTATTAGCAAAAACGAGAGCAACGGGAATTGGAGGTGATCTGTGACATGGGTTGTATTAGTCAGGAAGTAGGAAACAGAGAGTAGGGGTAAAGAGAAGGTTTTCTGATTGGCGGGAAGTGACAAGTGGTGAATCTGTACCGGACTCTCTGCTTTTCACCAGTGACTTAGAGAAGGGATAGAGGCCTCTGACTCAGAAGATTGTAGATTCAAGTCCCAGAGACTTGAGCACATGGTCTAGGCCGACACTTCAGTGCAGTACTGAAGGAGTGATGCACTGTCTGAGGTGCCGTCTTTCAGATGAGACATTAAACCAAGGCCCTGTCTGCCCTCTCAGTTAGAGCAAAAGATGCCATGGCACTAATCGAAGAGGAACAGGGGAGTTCTGGCCAATATTTATCCCTCAACCAACGTCACTAAAACAGATTATCTAGTCATTATCTCATTGCTGTTTGTGGGACCATGCTTTGCGCGAATTGGCTGCCGTGTTTCCTACATTACAACAGTGACTACACTTCAAAAGTACCTCAATGGCTGTAAAACACTTTGGGAGGTCGAGAAGTCATGAAAGGCGCTGTATAAATTTAAGTCTTTCTTTCTTGTATGTACAAGTTTGCAGATGACACTAAGAGGCACAGTAAGTTGCGTAGACAGGAGAAGGAAGTTACAAAGGGACAAAGAAAGACTAAGTGTCTGAGCAAAACTACTGTAGATGGAGTTTAATGTGCAGAAGTGCGAGTTTATCCATTTAGGATCAAGGAAGACAAATCAAAATATTTTCTTTATGGAGAGAGACTAAGAGCTGAGGAGGAGCAAAGACACTTGGGTGCCGACGTACACAAATCACTAAAATATCGTGCAGAATTACAAAAAGTAAACAAAGGTTAACGGAATTTTGACCTTTATCACAAGGGGCTTGGAATACAGAAGCGAGGAAGTTATGCTTCACTTGTAGAGCCTTAGGCGGGCGCGCTGCATCCAGTTTTGGGCACTGAACCTCAGGAAACATATATTGGCCTTGAAGGGGAAACAGTGCAGAATCACTGGAATGGTACCAGGACTTGAAGGGTTACATGACGATGACAGGTTCCATAAACTTGGCTTATATTCCCTTGAATTTAGATGGTTGAGGGGTGATCTAATAGAGGTGATTAAAATAATAGATGCAATAGGGTAGAAACAGAAACTATTTCCCATGGGGAATCCAGAAGACAGAGACATAATCTTAAAATTAGAGCTAGGCCATTTTGGAGTCAAATAAGGAAGCATTTTTTTTCTCCACACAGAAGGGTAGTGGAAATCTGGAACTCTCTCTCCCAAAAGGCTGTGGATGCTGGGTCAATTGAAATTTTCAAGACTGAGATCGATAGATTTTTTGTCAGGTAAGGCTATCAAGGGAGCTGGAGCAATGACGGGTAAATGGAGTAGAGGTATGGACTCACCATGATCTAATTAAACGGCAGAACAGGCCCGAGGGACTGTGGCCTCCTCTTGTTCCTACCCTTGATCTAAAAGCCATGCCTGACTTGGAGGCGATCTGGCTGGCTTTACTTGAAGGATCATATCAATGTTTGTACATTACCTCCAAAGATACCTTTCCTGTCAAATGAAACCTGCAGCAATTGTTGGCATAGTTTTCTGGCAAACAATGCTAAGTACGATCAGACTAACCCATTACAGGTAATACCAATGGTGACTGTTCTGGTCCAAGTCAACAGCACGGAGAATTGCCTGTTGCTTTAGCATAGCAGCTGGTCTTTGGCAAAAAGCAATAACTGGTCCTATCCCTAATTAAGGCTGAAATAAAAGCTGCACTCTGATGCACAAACTCTGCCAAGTGATAGAGTGGAAAGGGAGGAAACGCGAGGGAGGGAAGGAACATGAGGGGGAGCAAAGGAAACAAACAGTTATATAGCGCCTTTCATAGCCTCAGAATATGAAAAAGTGTATAAAACGACTAGGTAATCTGTTTTGGTGTTTGCTTGAGGGATACATGTCAGCCAGGGCACCTGGAGAACTGCTCTTGTTCAAATATTATCAGAGGATTTTTACATCCATCTGAATAGGTAGACTAGGTCCTAAAGAGAGCACCTACAATAATGCAGCACTTTCTCAGTACCGTACAAGATTATGTGTTCAAGTCCTAGAATGGTACTTGAATTCACAATCTTCTGACTCAGGTGAAAGTGATACCAATGAGCCAAGCTAACAATGCAATCTTCATAATTTATACAAGGGTCAAGATTTTTTTTTGGGTATCCAAGCAAAATTTTGGATTGTGGGGGGGGGGGGGGGGGGAAAGAGAAAGAGAAGAGGGTGTCATCTTATAAATGGGGCACCTTGCAAGCATGCACTCCCAAATCCTGGAATAAAATTGCTACAAAGTAAAACCAATGGACCACTATAAAATGGACTTTCACACTCAAGCTGTCCAATTATCGCCACTTTACCTCAAACTGGATTTGCTGCGAGTTTTTTAAATTTATATTTGCACAGTTTAGAGGATCATTTTCTGGTTAGACATTCTACCACACTCCAACAGGCTTATTAACACAAGACACAGCAGGATACATTCTACTTAACAAAAACAGGCAGAAAACAAGTTAACCCTTTTTACAGATTTTAAGTATCTGAATAAAAGAAAGTGAATATCATAATAATGCTTTGCTCTATACAAAAATCCTGTTACAACATTGCCTTTGAGTCGCCTGACCTAAACAGTGTTTTAGTGCTGGGGATCCACATTACTCAAATAACCTCAAATTACCTTGTCCTTTCTTTTGCCAAATATCGTGAGACGAATGACTCACTCTTTCAGGAATGTGCATTATATACAGCACAATCTTGTTGTATACCCAAGAGCATCCTAATGTGGAGAAGGCAACTAACTTGAAGGTTCAGCCTGCTAGTGATGACTGATGCTACAAATACAGCAGAGGTTTCCAAGCATGAAACAACACTGCCAGCCGACTGTATGCTAACATTCCAGGAGAATAAAAACATGACTATAACCTAAGATTTTTATCTCCCTAGTCAAAAATGGTACGACAAACATCAGGGCATAGTATTGTTGGTGGCTACTGTACAGTGCCCTGTATCTGCAAGATTGTTTGTAAATTTACTGTATAATAGAATTCTAAATAAAATTGTTTACTATTAGGCAACCGTTTAATGATGTGTATGAATAATCTATACCTCAATTCCATCAGGCAACCGATATTTGCCACCTACAAGCAATTTTCATCCACTAGCTCTACAACCTTCACTTTGAGCCCTGACATAACAGAAAACTGGGCAAAAACTGAAGATTACACAGCAAAATTTACACGCTGGTGTTCCACAGAATGGCAGAACACCACTAACCTTCACTCTCAGGTGAGCAGCATTTCAACACCAGGTCAAAAGTCAAATGAGATAACAGTTTGTTCATTTAAAAAAGGCAATGGAGAAAATAATGACACTTAAGATAGACAAATCTCCAGGATGTTATGATTTCCACCCCAGGGTAATAAAAGAAACAGGTGAGGAAATTGCAAATGCATTAATCAAAATTATTCAAAGCTCTCTCGATTCAGGAATTATGCCGTTGGATTTAAAAATTGTAAATGTCACTCCTTTACTTAAGAAGGGAGAAAGAGAAAAGCCAAGTAACTGCAGACTTGCGAGTTTAACATCAATTATGGAGCATTTACTGGAATCTATCAGAGACAGTAACTGAACGCTTGGATAAGCATGAGCTGATCAAAGAAAGTCAGCGTGGATTTGTGAAGAGTACTTCATCCCTGACTAATCTAGTTCTTTTTTTTTGAGGAGGTCAGTAGCATGGTGGATAAGGGAGTATCTTTGGATGTTGACTTTATGGAGTACTTCAAAAGACGAACACAAAATCTAGGCTGCCACTTCAATGCAGTCCTGAGGAAGTGCTGCACTGTCAGAGGTGCCATCTTTCGGATGAGATGTTACACCAAGGTCGCATCTGCTCCCTCAGCAGGGCATAAAAGACCCCATAGCACTATTTCAAAGAAGAGCAGGGGCGATCCACCCAGCATCCTGACCAATATCCTTTAACCAACATCACTAAAAAAACAAATTACCTGGTCATTATCTCACTGCTGCTGGTGGGACCTTATTTTTCACAAATTGGCTGCTGGGTTTCCTACATTACAACGGTGACCACACTTCAAATGTATTTCATTGGCTGTAAAACATTTTGGGACGTCCTGAGGTAGTGAAAAGTGCAAATGCAATAAATGCAATTTCTTTCTTTTTCCAGAAATCAATGAATCAAAAAATATATATTGGCTTGGTAGGGGTACAGCGCAGATTCACCAGAATAAGGTCAGAGCTTGGAGGATTAAATTAATCCGACAGGTTGCATAAACCTGGCTTGTATTCCCTCGAGTTTAGACGGTTGAGGGGTGATCTAACCGAAGTATTTAAAATGACTGAGATTCGATAGGCTGGATACAAAGAAACTATTTCCTCTGGTGGGGGAATCCATAACAAGAGGGTATAATCTTAAAATTAGAGTTCGCCACTTAGGAGTGAAATCAGGAAGCACTTTTTCCACACAAAGCTGGAACTCACCCATCCAAGGGGCTGTGGTTGCTGGGTCATTTGATGTTTTCAAGACTGAGATCTACAGATTCTTAGGTGAGGCTATCAAGGGACGTGGAACAAGGAACAAAGGTGGGTAAATGGAAATGAGGTACAGATCACTCATGATCTAATTGAACGGCAGAACAAATTCGAGGGGCAAAATGGCCTACTCCTGTTTGTATATTTCTTATCACAGTCCCAGCCAAGTCAAGAGAAAAAAAGTCATACTGGGTTCTAATTTAATTGTTAGCCAGCGACTCCTGCTGTAACATGGAATGAATGATGTTGAGCGAGAGGATGCCTCCTCCGCAGTCGAAAAGCCTGAATTGAATTGAATGTATTCACAATCTATATTAATGATTTGGATGAGGGAACCAAATGTAATATTTCCAAGTTGGCTGACACAAAACTAGGTGGGATTGTGAGTTGTGAGGAGGATGCAAAGAGGCTTCAAGGCGATTTAGACAAGTTGAGTGAGTGGGCAAATACATGGCAGATGCAGTATAATGTGGATAAATGTGAGGTTAGCCACTTCAGAAGGAAAAACAGAAAGGCAGAGTATTATTTAAATGAAGACAGATTGCGAAATGTTGATGTACAAAGGGACCTGGGTGTCCTTGTACACCAGTCACTGAATGCAAACAGTTAGAAAGGCAAATGCTATGTCGGCCTTCATTGCAAGAGGATTTGAGTACAGGAGCAAGGATGTCTTACGGCAGTTATACAGGGCCTTGGTGAGACCACACCTGGAGTATTGTGTGCAGATTTGGTCTACTTGCCATAGAGGGAGTGCAGCGAAGGTTCACCAGAACGATTCCTGGGATGGTAGGACTCTCGTATGAGGAGAGACTGGGTCGACTAGGCCTGTATTCACTAGAGTTTAAAAAAATGAGAGGGGATCTCATTGAAACATAAAATTCTGACAGGGCTAGACAGACTGGATGCAGGGAGGATATTTCCCCTGGCTGGGGGGTCCAGAACGAGGGGTCACAGTCTCAGGATAAGGGGTAGGACATTTAGGACTGAAAGGAGGAGAAATTTCTTCACTCAGAGGGTGGTGAACCTGTGGAATTCTCTACCACAGAAGGCTGTGGAGGCCAAGTCACTGAATACATTTATAGGAACATAGGAACAGGAGTAGGCCATTCAGCCCCTCGTGCCTGCTCCGCCATTTGATAAGATCATGGCTGATCTGTGATCTAACTTCATATACCTGCCTTTGGCCCATATCCCTTAATACCTCTGGTTGCCAAAAAGCTATCTATCTCAGATTTAAATTTAGCAATTGAGCTAGTAACAATTGCCATTTGCGGAAGAGAGTTCCAAACTTCTACTACCCTTTGTGTGTAGAAATGTTTTCTAATCTCGCTCCTGAAAAGGTCTGGCTCTAATTTTTAGACTGTGCCCCCTACTCCTAAAATCCCCAACCAGCCGAAATAGTTTCTCTCTATCCACCCTATCTGTTCCCCTTAATATCTTATAAACTTCGATCAGATCACCCCTTAACCTTCGAAACTCTAGAGAATACAACCCCAATTTGAGTAATCTCTCCTCGTAACTTAACCCTTGAAGTCCGGGTATCATTCTAGTAAACCTAGGCTGCACTCCCTCCAAGGCCAATATGTCCTTCCGAAGGTGCGGTGCCCAGAACTGCTCACAGTACTCCAGGTGCGGTCTAACCAGGGTTTTGTATAGCTGCAGCATAACTTCTGCCCCTTTATACTCTAGTCCTCTAGATATAAAGGCCAGCATTCCATTAGCCTTACTGATTATTTTCTGCACCTGTTCATGACACTTCAATGATCTATGTACCTGAACCCCTAGGTCCCTTTGGACATCCACTGTTTTTAACTTTTTACCATTTAGAAAGTACCCTGTTCTATCCTTTTTTGATCCAAAGTGGTTGACCTCACATTTGTCTACATTGAATTCCATTTGCCACAGTTTTGCCCATTCACCGAATCTATCAATATCACTTTGTAATTTTATGTTCTCATCTACACTGCTTACAATGCCACCAATCTTTGTGTCATCGGCAAACTTAGATATGAGACTTTCTATGCCTTCATCTAAGTCGTTAATAAATATTGTGAATAACTGAGGCTCCAAGACAGATCCCTGCGGGACTCCACTGGTCACATCCTGCCAATGTGAGTAACTACCCATTATCCCTACTGTCGCCTTTTGCTCAGCCAACTTCCTTTAAGAAGGAGCTAGATAGATTTCTAGACACAGAAGGCATCAAGGGGTATGGGGAGAGAGCAGGAATATGGTATTAAGATTGAGGATCAGCCATGATCATATTGAATGGCAGAGCAGGCTCAAAGGGCCAAATGGCCTACTCCTGCTCCTATTTTCTATGAAGAATCTTAATGCAATTGATGCCTTCTACAATTATTGTAAGTATATAATTGAGGAAATGTAAATTGCCTTTCAGAGATGAATCGAATATGGTATTAAAATTCACAAATTAAAGTTGTAATTTTTTTCCTTGCATAAATGATATCAGTGGATACCAAACACTACCAAGTATATGTCCCTTAACCATATACAGCTCTTCCGGGGCTGAATTTCAGCCCTTTGAATACCTTGTTTAGCTGCCCTGTCCCCACACACAGAGTCCCAGGGTGAGAGGTGTACAAAGGACTCAATCAGGCAGAATAAAACAAAGTCAGGCAGTCTTCCTTCTTTTCTGATCCAGCTAATATGCACATTTTCCCTGATTTCAGAAAGGCTGCCACAAACTGCTTATAGGTGATGGCAAGGTGCACTCATTGCAAAATAAATTTCAAGTTGATATTAATCGGTGCAGGAGTTAATAAAGACTCAATACCCAATGTAGTTATTGAAGTCATGTTTGGAACGGGTTCCGCTTTCTAGATTGTGATACAGAAGACCCAAGATTTTCAATTTGCTACCATAAACATTGGTGGTTGTGTTTCTCCTCTGAATAATTTTACTGCATTCATGCCCACTCACACTCTGTCTCTCTCTCTCTCTCCATCCTCTTTCTCATTTACAAGAGTGACATTAATATATAACTTCATCCAACATGAGTATATAATTTGTCACCCTGAAATAGTAAACTGATCAAAAACAGCTCTGGAAAATGGAGAAGATGGGAGAAGCTCTTGATAGAGACCACAGTTTCCAATACTCAAATTGAAAAGCTTTACAGTTTCCTCAGATGCCTGGAAGAGTGAGTACCTTTGATCAAAGGTGCATTGTGTGAGGGGGAAAAATAAAATAAATAGGCTAAAGTTCCAAAATACAACCAAAATGTGAATTGTATTTATTTCTGGGAGAGATGGGAGGAAATTTTCAGTGCGTTGTTAGATAAATAAGACTTTCTAATAGACGTTCATTCTTGTGACAAATAACAGAATCACTGCTCGTGTTTGTGGAATCATTTGTGATTCATGTATTTAAGCCTGAATCCATCATACCTAGTGGGGGAGAAGGGCTTCTACACATATTCAAACTCAATCAACTTGTCTGGATCCTAGCAAAACAATGAACTGCTTACCCCATTCTGAGTGTAATGTATCCAAGTTTGCTGACGATAAAAAGCTACGTGAGAAAAGTAAGCTGTGAGGAGGACACAAGGATCTGCAAAGGGATATAAACAGGTTAAGTGAGTGGGAAAGAAGGTGGCAGATGGAGTATAATGTGGGGAAATGCGAGGTTATTCACTTTGGTAGGAAGAATAGAAAAACAGAATATTATTTAAATGGTGAGAAACTATTAAATGTTGGTGTCCAGAGAGGTCTGAGTATCTTCATACAAGAAACACAAAGTTAGCATGCAGGTACAGCAAGCAACTAGGAAGGCAAATAAGAACATAAGAACATAAGAAATTGGAGCAGGAGTAGGCCAATCGGCCCCTCGAGCCTGCTCCGCCATTCAATAAGATCATGGCTGATCTGATCCCAACCACAAATCTAAAGAACACAAGAAGTCGGAGCAGGACCCGGCCACATAGCCCCTGGGCCCTCTCCGCCACCCACAGGGCATTGACTGATCCGAACTCAGCTTCATGTCCAATTTCCTGCCCGCTCCCCATAACCCCTAATTCTCTGGCATGTTGTCCTTTATTGCAAGGGGGTTGGAGTACAAGAGCAAGGAAATTGTGCTACAATTGTACAGGGCTTTGGTGAGACCACACCTGGAGTACTGTGTACAGTTTTGGTCTCCTTATCTAAGGAAGGATAGACTTGCCATAGACTCAGTCCAACGAAGGTTCACGAGATTGATTCCTGGGATGAGAGGGTTGTCCTACGAGGAGAGGTTGAGTAGAATGGTTTTTTATTCGTTCATGGGATGTGGGCGGCGCTGGCGAGGCCGGCATTTATTGCCCATCCCTAATTGCCTTTGAGAAAGTGGTGGTGAGCCGCCGCCTTGAACCGCTGCAGTCCATGTGGTGAAGGTTCTCCCACAGTGCTGTTAGGAAGAGAGTTCCAGGATTTTGACCCAGCGACGATGAAGGAACTGTGATATATTTCCAAGTCGGGATGGTGTGTGACTTGGAGGGGAACAACACCACCTGCACGTTTCCATGTGCCTGCTGCTCTTGTCCTTCTAGGTGGTAGAGGTCGCAGGTCTGGTTGGTGCTGTTGAAGAAGCCTTGGCGAGTTGCTGCAGTGCATCCTGTGGATGGTACACACTGCAGCCACTGTGCGCCGGTGGTGAAGGGAGTGAATGTTTAGGGTGGTGGATGGGGTGCCAATCAAGTGGGCTGCTTTGTCCTGGATGGTGTCGAGCTTCTTGAGTGTTGTTGGAGCTGCACTCATCCAGGCAAGTGGAGAGTATTCCATCATACCTATTGAGCCTATTCTCTCTGGAGTTTAGAAGAATGAGAGGTGATCTCATTGAAACATATGAGATTCTGAGGGGGCTTGACAGGGTAGATGCTGAGAGGTTGTTTCCCCTGGCTGGAGAGTCTAGAACTAGGAGGCATAGTCTCAGGATAAGGGGTTGGCCATTTGGGACTAAGATGAGGAGGAATTGCTTCACACAGAGGGTTGTGAATCTTTGGAATTCTCTATCTCAGAGGGCTGTGGATGCTGAGTCATTGAATATATTCAAGGCTGAGATAGATAGATTTTTGGACTATAAGGGAATCAAGGGATATGGGAATCGGGCAAGAAAGTGGAGTTGAGTTCGAAGATCAGCCATGATCTTACTGAATGGTGGAGCAGGCTCGAGGGGCTGAATGGCCTACTCCTGCTCCTATTTCTTTATGTTCTATCACCAGAAGCACAAACTTTCACAAACCTAGAAAACATTATTTCAGTGAGGGAGTGGTCAATCTGTGGAACAGATTCCCTAGGGAGATGGTGGACGCACATTTTATTGATTCATTGTAAATAAGATTGCTTTCTTTCAAAGAATAATATTTTGGGACACAGTACATGAGTATTTGATACATGACATATGGCAAGTGTAGCATGCTTGGGAGGTTCATGGAACTTTGGACCAATGGCTCCCAAAGCTTTCCATCAATGGGGTTTTCCTCACCTCTTGTCTGGGTCTGTTGAACAACTCCATTATTGTTGCATTATGTGACTACAAGGATGGTAGGAGACTAATTAGATGGACCTTGGTCTTTTGTCGTCTACCAATTCCTATGTTCAGCACTACAAGCTTCTGCAGATTAGAAACCAGGTGGCGTCATCTGGAGTGGGAATGCCACTCAGATGCAAGAGACAGAGCTGCTGTCGGTCAATGTATGAGAACAAGGTACGGGCAAATGAATTTATGCAAGGACAAGGAAATGAAAAGGGAATCAGAACACAATTCAGATTTTTATTAATACTTGGAAACAAAATATGTCAAAGTCACATTAATTGGACAGGTTTCAAATTTCTTGCACAGCATACTTGTAGTTACAAGGAACATGCTAGTGTTGGACTTTATTTTAACTATTTCAATGCTGCCAGATTGGACACCCTCTTACTAAGAGATCAAAGCATTTAAGAGCCTGCAAAGTTTGCAAATTACAAATGCTTGTAGAGGGATACCAATAACAAACTCAAGCTCTGGACTGCTTCTAAGAATTTCGCATTCACAAAGTATGAAATTAAGAATCAATTAAGCCACTTTCTATGTACCATGAAAATCAAATTGTTACAGAATTCCAGCTTTCCTTCCACCACATTCTCCATATTATTTCCATTCAAATTGCTTAATAAGCAGAAAGGTTATGGGTGAAAGAGGACTTTGAGTGTGGAAGAATGCAGCAGCATGGCAGCAGCAGGCATTCTCCCCGGGCAGCAGTTGTGTACTGAAATGCCACTATGACTTTTTTTTTTAAAAAGGAACATAAACTCATAATAAAACACAGTATCAAGAACAATACAGGATTTTGTTCACACTCCATTGTCTTAATTAAAAGAATATAAGTTTCAGTGAATTTCAATTAAACAATTGATTGTCAATGATGAAGCTTGAAATTCTGTAGACATTTTCAAACAATTTGTTTTTATCTCCATCAAAAAACATGACAGCAAAATTGTAACACAAGTAATAACAGTCCACCTTTTCAATACCCTCTAACAGTTGCATGCAGGGGGTGGAAGAGGTTCAAGATCGGGAGGGGCGAAGTCACAATGAGGATTTTTTTAAAATTAGAACTTTAAATTTGAGGCATTGGGGGACCAGGAGCCAATGTCCAGGGGTGATGGGTGAGCTGGATTTGGTGTGGGATAACATACAGGAAACAGAGTTTTGGATGATCTGAAGATTATCGAGGTTAGAGGATAGGAAATCAGCCAGGAAAGCACTGGAATAGTAGAGTCTCAAGTCTGGAGGTAATAGGCACAGATGACGTTTTCAGCAGAAGACAGGCTGGTGCAGTGGTAGTGGAAGTGGCAGAGGTGGGCAATGTTAGAGGTAGAAGAATGTGTCTTTATGACAGAGAGGATATGGAGTCGGACCTCAGCTCAGCTTTGAACAGGATGCCGAGGTTGCGAACAGTCTGGTTCAGCCCCAGATAATAGCTGGGAAAGCAGATGCAATTAGTGGCAAGGGTATGCAGTTTGTGGCAGGGGCCAAAGACGATGCCTTCAGGGTTCCCAATATTTGAATGGAAGAAATTGTGGCTCATCCGAGATTGAACGTCAGACAAGTAGTCTGACAACACAGACGGTGGAGGGACCAGGAAAGTCAGCGGAGGCAAAGCTGGATGTCATACATGTGGAAGCTGACCCAATGCCTGCAGCTGATGTCGCTAAGGGGCAGCATGTAGATGAGGAAGAGGATGGAGCCAAGGATAGATCTTTGGAGGACTCCAGATGCAGGAAGAGAAGCCATAGCTCTAGCTGTGATTGGCAGAGTGGAACCAAGTGAGTGTAATCCCACTCAGTTGGACAAGAGAAGTGGCGTTGAAGGAGGATGATCCTGTTGAAGCCTGCAGAGAGGTTGAGGAAGACGGAGAGAGGTAATTTACCACAGTCACAGAGAATGTCATTTGTAACTTTGTTTAGGGCTGTTTTGGTGCTGTGGCAGGGGTAGAAACCTGATTAGAGGGGGCTTTGCAGGAAATATGGGCATGTATTTGGGAGGCAATAACACGTTCAAGGACTTTGAAGAAAGGAAGATTGGAGATGGAGGCAGATGTCAAGCGTTTTGTTTTTTTAAAAAAAAGAGGGAGTGATGACAGCAGTTTTGAAAAAGGAGGAAAATTACCTGCGTAGAGGAACATACGTAAGAAATAGGAGCAGGAGTAGGCCATAAGGCCCCTCCAGCCTGCTCCACTATCCAGTCAGATCATGGCTGATCTTTTACAAAACCATTGACAAAATCCACTCGCATAGGGCAAGATAACAAAGTTAGATGATCAGCAGTTTAATGGGAATGGGGTCAAGGAAGCAGAAGGTAGATCTCCGGCGAGATGAGCTCGGAGAGGACACAATGGGAGATGAGAAACTAGAGATGCAGAATCAGGGTGAAGGTATTTTTGGCTTGGTGGGCAAGGGGAAAGGGGGGAGCAGCAGAGGCTACTGAACAGATGGTCTCAGTCTTCATGACAAAGTTGGAGGTCAGGGGAGAGAGGAGAGGGGTTTAAGGAAATGGATGGCGAAGAAAAGAAGCTGGGGCTGATCTTTGCTCTCCACGAGCAGAGGAGAGCGAGGTCCGATAGCACTTGATATGGACAAGATAATGGTGTTCAAAATTATGGAGGATTTTGATGAAATAAAAAAGGAGAAAATTCTACTTCCATTGGTCAGAGTTAGGAACTAGAAGGAATAAAATTAAGACCACCACCTAAGGAACACAGAAGTTTGAGAATTTATTATGCAAAAAGTTTGTTAGGACAGAGTGCCCCACCAGAAATAATGGTGGAAGCAGAATCCATAATAGCTTTTAAAAAGGAAGTGGATAAATATTTGATACAGGAAAAAATAAAAAGGATATGGAGAAAGGGCAGGGCAATGGGATTAAGTAGATAGCTCTCTGACAACCAGCAAGGGCACAATAGGCCAAAAGGTGTAAAATTCTGAGTTGTCAAATTCTATGATTCTGAACACATATCTAGAATCAACAAGCCACAACTAAACAAACGCAACCCTAAATGAATTAACAAATGAATCGAAAATGGAATGTTGAAGAAAAATGGCCTCTACAAATCCTGCAATTGGGAGAGAGGAGTTCCCTGGGATGAATATATGACTGCAGAAACAGGTTAAAAGAGTGATTAGAGAGATACAGAAAAACTTAAAGAAAAGCATTCCTGCGAAGCAAAACAAAATAGTAAGAAATTCTTTTGAGGCTTCAACAGTAAGAGGCAGTAAAAAAAAAAGCAAGAATCCTAAAAGATCTAAACAAGCTTGAAACAGAGGATGAGCACCAGAAAGTAAATATCTTAAAATGATTACTTCCTCCAAGTATTCACAAGGGAAGACATGAGCAACGTGCCCTCCCCAAACAGATATAAATGAGACGGAAATCCAAGACAAACTAAAAGGGCTGAAAACAAACTAATCTCCAGGTAGAGATGGTAATTATCCCAGAGTGCTAAGAGACACAAGAAAGGAGATTTGAGATGTATTGACAATCATTGAGGGAGTCAATGGACACTAAGGAGGTAAAAGTAGACTGGAAGCAGGCTAGCATGGTGCCCATATTCAAAAGGGGTCATAAGGCATCCACAGGCAATTACAGGCCCATTTGGTTTACTTCAATTCCACATAAAATAATGGATTCAATCACTAGAAGTAAGCACAAGGATTATAATTGCAATAATAATCTAGTAACAGCAGCAATTCAGAAAAGGAAGATATTGTCTGATGAACTTCCTTGGCTTCTTTGAGGAAGCCCTACAACATGATACACCTATATTTCCAAAAGGCATTTGACAAAGTTCCACAAAAAGGCCATTAGTTAAGCTCAAAGATATGGTGATTCATGTTGGATCTTGTGAATGGATAGGAAACTGACTGATGGGTAGAAAACAAATACTATTTAGATCAGTTATGTTGGGGGGTAGGAGAAGAAGAGTACCACTTCTCCAGGGCCCATGGAAGAAAGGGGGCAGTCGCAACGTGGATACAGAATTGACTAAGCGACAGGCAACAGAGTAGTGGTGAACGGTTGTTTTTCGGACTGGAGGGAAGTGTACAGTGGTGTTCCCCAGGGTCGGTGCTGGGACCACTGCTTTTTTTGATATATATTCATGACTTGGACTTGGGTGTACAGAACACAATTTCAAAATCTGCAGATGAGACAAAACTTGGAAGGGTAGTAAACAGTGAGGACGATAGTGATAGACTTCAAGAGGATATAGACAGGCTGGTGGCATGGGCAAACACTGGCAGATGAAATTTAACGCAGGAAAATGTAAAGTGATACATTTCAGTAGGAAGAACGAGTTGGGGCAATATAAACTAAAGGGCACAACTCTAAAAGGGGCACAGGAACAGAGAGATCTGTGGGTATATGTGCACAAACCGCTGAAGGTGGCAGGGCAGGTTGAGAAAGTGGTTAAAAAAACATAATGGGTCCTGGGCTTTATAAATAGAGGTAAGGAATCATACAACACCAGGTTATAGTCCAACAGTTTTATTTGAAAATCACAAGCTTTCGGAGCTTACCTCCTTCGTCAGGTGAGTGAAGGGTTCTGACTGTTGGACTATAACCTGGTGTTGTAAGATTCCTTACATTTGTCCACCCCAGTCCATCACCAACATCTCCACATCATTATAAATAGAGGCATAGAGTATAAAAGCAAGGAAGTCACAATGAACCTTTATATAACACTGGTTCGGTTACAACTGGAGTATTGTGACCAGTTCTGGGCACCACACATTAGGAAAGATGTGAAGGCTTAAGAGAGGGTGCAGAAGAGATTTATTAGAATGATTCCAGGGATGAGGGACTTTAGTTATGTGGATAGACTGGACAAGCTGGGGCTGTTCTCCTTGGAAGAGAGACGGTTGCGAGGAGATTTGATAGAGGTATTCAAAATCACGAAGGGTCTAGACAGAGTAGATAGAGAAAAACTGTTCCCATTGGCGGAAGGGTCAAGAACCAGAGGGCATAGATTTACGGTGATTGGCAAAAGAACCAAAGGTGACATGAAGAAAAACTTTTTTTTTTATATAAACGCATTGAGTGGTTAGGATGTGGAATGCACTGCCCAAGGGGTTGGTGGAGACAGATTCAATCATGGCCTTCAAAAGGGAACTGGATAAATACTTGAAAGGAAAAAAGTAAAGGTGAATCCCAGCAAATTAAGTTTATAAGCAACTAAAAGTATTCAGTCCCACTGTCTGGCTATCCACTTCTAACAGTCCAGGAGTCCAGGTCAGTGAGCACAGGAGTGACGGGTAATCGAGTTAGGATACAGGCAGCAGAGTTTTGGATCAGCTCAAGTTTATGGTGGATGGAAGATGGGAGGCCGGCCAGAAGAGCATTGGAATAGTCAAGTCTAGGGATAATAAAGGCATGGGTGAGGGTTTGAGCAGATGAGCTGAGGCAGGGATGGAGGCAGGCGATGTTACGGAGGTGAAAGTAGGCGGATACGGGTCACATCTTCGGGTCAAATAGGATGCCAAGGTTACGAACAGTCTGATCCAGCTTCAGACAGTAGCCAGGGAGAGGGATGGAGTCAGTGGCTTGGGAACGAAGAAAATGGTTTTGGTCTTCCCAAATATTTAGTTGGATGAAATTTCTGCTCATCCAGTACTGAATGTCGGACAAGCAGAGCGACTTGGGTTACAGGTACACCGAATGTTAAAGACAGCAACTCAGGTTGATAAGGCTGTAAAAAAGCTAATATAATTCTAGGTTTTCTCTCAAAAGCCAAGAGGTAATTACGATCTCCTGCAAAACCTTAATAAGACCCCAGTTAGAGTACAATGCGCAGTATTGGCCTCCACGCTATAATAATATTGAGGCTTTAAAGAGGGTACAACACATATTCACTGCTGCCTGGTATAAGGAATACGAATACAAATACAAAGACCTGAAAAACTGGGTCCCTTTTTGTTAGGACAATGCAGATTACGGGGTGATGTAATAGAAAAGTGTTTAAGATTATGAAAGATGGGACAGGTTAGATAAAAGCAGACTGTTTCCAGCAGTTCCACCAAATCTCACCTTGGTCTGTCTATCTAATCTTCTGGCACCTTCGGCGCCTATGAGCACCTCATCTTGTTCTATGCCTTGCCTTTGAAAACTTCATTCTCTACCACCCACCCAAGGCTGACGTCAAGATTCTCACCAACATACCCCCGGTGCTATCCTCCCTCATCCTCTGCACTGAGCAACTTCTCATCCTCAGTGATTCAACCTCCATCTCAACTCACCTTGTTCCTCTCTTCTGAGCTCACTGTCCTCAAGTTTTTTCATAGTTTAAATGGACAGAATATTAACTTGTGACAGACCCACTTTATTGAAATATTAGTGAAAACACAAGGGTGCTCAAAGGAATAAAGCTACGTGAAAGCTGCCTGTCATTTTAGAATTTTATGATGCCTATAACACCAATTACATTTTACTTTCTACAAATTTTACATCTTAAATCTAAAAAAAATCAAGCATAAAAATACCTGAAATAAAAGTTATTTTCTGTATCACTTCAAAGCCTAAGTTTCCCTCAGTAGCTCGATCAGTAGAGAGTCCCCAAACTCTAAGGGTCTTGTTTCCTAGCCTTTGGCCAAACAAAAAAATCAAGCTCATCCATGCTGTTGCTGATCTAAACTGTCAAATGAAAGCAGTAACGCTGTGCTACTTTTTAAGCAGGAAGGAAATTAGCAACATTAATTCAACCTTCAACCACCACACCGCCTATCAGCCACATGAAAAATTAAATATAAAATCTCTCCAAAGCAATTTAAAAATTGATCATAGGACATGACATTAATGACACACACATATCCCTTTCCTGAAGGTGCTCTCAACTCCATTCAAGTTAAGCCACTTTTACACTGGCCCTTGTTTGGCTCAGATCCTGGGAAACCGACATTCGTGTGCCAATTCTATACACTTATATTACTAAATCCTATTAGACCCACAAAAACTGGATCTATGATTCTGCCACCAGGTTAAGGGAACCCTGCTCACGAACAGGTCTTTCCAAAATCAGAATTAAATGGATGCATATATAAAAGTGGCTTTTAAGCTTCACAAATCAAAATTTCAGTCATAGCAGCATCTGTTCAATGATTGAAGTCCATACCTCTTCAAACGTCACACACAAAAAACAACTTCATACCCTGTTTATTACAGCATTCACTCCAAATGCAAAGTGAGCACTTGTTAAATAAAAAAGATACTAACTATACCAAAGGCATAGAACACCATTTTGCAAGGCTGGTGGCTTCACATCCTACCTCAAGATGTAAAGCAAATACTGGAACCAAATATAAATGGTAATCACTGGCACTGCTGGTTACCACTGGGCACCATTTTGTTCTGTCCAAAAGCAGGCCAAGTTCAGTCCGCCCCACCCATACAAGGCATTTTTTTTGCTGTCCTGTACAGATCTCCCTTGAATAATGGAGGCAGTCAATGGCTCGAAACCAAGCCTCAAATGTCATCCTTGATCTTCACTAAACTAGACTCTCATTTGGAGTTCCAGTGGTTTCAAGATGGCATGCCTGGTGATGGAAATTTGGAATTAACTCAACCATCAGTAATAGCTAAGCCAGGAAGGTCTATAGTACTCCAGGGCTGTTGACCATTGGCCAACCAGTCTGGTTCACCCATGGAATTTGGAGTGGTTGATCCATCACTGTGTTTGGTGGGGGGGGGAATGGATTTTGCTCCCCCCAATTCAGTTCCAGATAATCAATATCCTAATGAGTGCTGTGGTCTTCATTGGGCAGAGATCAGGAAGCTTCGTTGTGCTTAGAATGCTGTACAATTTATCTGGTTAAACTCCAGCAATACCCACTGTGCATCATTAGAAATCCTAAGCCTTGGCTCTGCCGTCCTGCACTTAAGCTCTCTAGATTTGAACAAGTGGAATGATCTCTATGGGAGAGAACATGCACTATTGGTGCAAAGAGAAACTCTACAGATATCGTTTACTCAAAAGCTCAATTTGGAGACACTCAAAACATGGTAATGGGCTTCAATGTGGGTCAGATTCCTGGATGACAAAAAGGCAGGCTTTTATCTTTCACAATACGTTTCAGTTATGAGAAATTAACATCTTCAGTGAAGTTATTACAGAGCTTCACCTATTAAATGCTTACGTGAAAGGTCGGTGGAGGAGAAAGCACAGCATCAAGGTTGCATGAGCAAATAGGTGTTCCTAGGAACAGGAGTGGGCCATTTAGCCCCACAAGTCTGTTCCACCATTCATTGGGATCATTGTTGATCGATGACCTAACTCCATATACCCGCCTTTACCAAAGGTATTAAGGGATATGGGGCTAACAAAAATCGATCAATCTCATTTAAAATTAACAATTGAGCTAGCATCAACTGCTAGCTCAATTGCTAATTGTAAATCGGAGAGGTTTGCGGAAGAGAGTTCCAAACTTCTATCACTCTTTGCGAGGGGCCGTATGGCCTACTCCTGCTCCTATTTCTTATGTTCTTATGGCATTTCACAGGGGAGTTATCAAACAAAATTTGACACCAAGCCACACAAGGAGATATTAGGACAAGTGACCAAAAGCTTGGTCAAAGAAGTAGGTTTTAAGGAGCGTCTTAAAGGAGGAGAGGTTGAGGGGTTTAGGGAGAGAATTCCAGAGCTAAGGGCCCAGGCAGCTGAAGGCACGGCCGCCAACGGTGGAGCAATTAAAAATCAGGGATGCGCAAGAGGCAAGTCACAGTGAACACCACAGGAGATCTACTGATTTTTAAATGCTGTATGTCTATACGTGCAGATGTCACATTTTATCATAGATGTAAAATTATCTAAAAATGCTTTGCACTTCTGAGCTGGAGTCTGAAACAAGAACATTCTAAATTGCCAAGATCCCTCACCAAGCAACAATTAAACTTGATGACTGAAGGCTTTTATTTACTTAAATAGACTTACTGCCCTTAAAAGGGACAGAGCTCTACATTACCAATTGAGCATAATGCATTACATCGTGTAACACACCTGTCCTTATAGTGCATCATCTGACCTTCAGCAATGCCACAGATTATATATGAAAACAGTGTGTCTTGCATTTGTCACAATAAGTACTGCATGCAAAGGGGATGTGTAAAATAAAAATCCTTTACTTCTTCATTTCTCAGTTCCCTTCATCCTCTAATTCCCCATCACACAAACTCACGCAATAGTAAATATTTAAATAGCACAAGCTTGAAACTCAAAGAATAAAATGTATTTTCTCATATCCAACTTGATGACAACTATACAAGTGAACAAAGTTATTATAATCAAATACATTGTATAGATGATAGCATTATAGGCTTCAAACTCCCCAAAAGCTACTTCCCCATAATAAGTTGTTGACTACAAGTTTGTTGAATGGTATTGATCACATCACAATCATTAATCGTACACTGAGTATCATTGCACATCAATGGCATAAAGTACACTAGTATAAATGGGAGAAATTTCAAAGCTGTGGTCGGCCATTGGTATTGAGATGACAATTAAACTACTTATATAGCCCATCATCTGAACTCGGGCTCCAGCATTTCCATCTCCCTGGTCATTCGTTCATTTTTTTCTCTAGGACTTTTCTGTGCCATCTTTACCCTTACTGGAGCACAAATTACAAAATATCATACAACTATTACAGTATACTCCTGTTTGTTGAAGTAAATTAATTTGAATTACTCATAATTCAAATTCTGCTTAAAACGGGCAACTGTGTCACTGTATCACAATGTTCAGTTCCATTCGCAATTCCTCAGATAATGAAGCAGTCCATGCCAGCATGCAGCAAGGCCTGGACAACATCCAGGCTTGGACTGATAAGTGGCAAGTAAAATACACCAGGCAGGTGCCAGGGCAATGACCACCTCCAACAAGAGTCTAATGGCCTCCCCTTGTCATTCAATGGCACTACCATCACCGATTCCCCCACCATCAACATTCTGGGGGTCACCATTGACCAGCCACATAAACGCTACGGCTACCAGAGAGGTCAGAGGCTGCATATTCTGTGGCAAATGGCTCATCTCCTGGCTCCCCAAAGCCATTCCACCACCTAAAAAGGCATAAGTCAGGAGTGTGATGGAATACTCTCCACTTGCCTAGATGGGTGCAGCTGCAATAACACGCAAGAAGCTCGACACCATCCACGACAAAGCTGTCCGCTTGATCAGCAGCCCATCCACCACCTAAAACATCCACTCCCTCCACCACTGGTGCAGTATATGCTAGCTACAGGATGAATTGTAGCTTCTTCGACAGCACCTCCCTAACACGCAACTTCCACCACCTAGTAGAATAAGGGCAGCAGGCGCATCAGAACACCACCATGTCCAAGATTCTCTCCAAGTCACACAACATCCTAACTTGGAAATATATCACTGTTCCTTCATCGCTGTGTGCTCAAAATCCTGGAACTCCTTACCTATTAGCACTGTGGGAGCACCTTTGCCACACGGACTAAAGTGGTTCAAGAAAGTGGCTCACCATCACCTTCTCATGGGCAACTAGGGATGGGCAATAAATGCGGGCCTTGCTAGCGACAACCATATCCCAAGAATGATGTTTTTAAAAATGTAATTGCTTAATTGCAGATAGTTTGAATTTAACAAAGAATTTTGAATTATCAATAGAATGTAAACCAAAAAAATTGCAACTACTGTACACCAAGTCCACCTTCTTGTACACCAAGGCCCATCAACTAACTAATGTTTCAACTCCAGCTGCCAACATCCCATTAGCCAATGCATGTCAGATCACTACCCACCCAACATTAGCAGCAAACATATGTTTGAAGTTCCTCCAGGAATCTAAGGACCAATATGCAGTTACACAGCAACATACAATACAACACAAATGTGCTGCACAGTGGTGTTGTTTCAGAGGAAACTAGAGCCCCCAATTACATGCAGCCAATACATTCTGGCCAATGACTAACAACCTACCTCAGTTATGCAAGCAAGTTTGCATAATAAGAGGGTATGTAACCTAATCAAAGGGTTCACTTGGAATCAGTCAACAAGGACACAGCAGCAGCACTTTTAAGCAATCAGTCTCTACTATTTTAGATAATTTACCCTTGTATATAATTTTACAGTTAAAACATAGAATTCCAGGACTTTGGCATTTGAACTATTCCAGAAACTCAAGCATGGCAAGAAATAACTATCGTGAAAGGTTATTGCATGCCTTTGTACTACAAAACTGATTCTAAAAATAAAAAAAGGTAAATTCTTTAAGAGTTATCAATAGTCTTATTTAGCACAATGGTACCTATACCCTACAAGAAAAAAAAAGTCCCCACCTTCAGGAAGAGGAAAAAAGGAGGAAAATATGCAAACTGAGTGCAGTGGGTTAAAATGCCATCTTTTCACTTCCTTGACCTACACTACAATCTTAATAGGGTGGACAGCGTGAAAGAACTGATCCAAAAAAAAATCAGAACCGTCTCAAACGAGGACCAAGTGGTTCTAAGTCCTCTGCACAAAACTGTGGGCCTCAATCTGAAAGACCACAAGAGTGGCTGGTCAGAGAAGTTGAAATGTATCTCCGATATAGTGATCTTTTTGTAAATAAGAGGGGCCCATGGTACTTTGATGGGGCACAGTAGACAGTTACCTAGAAACATTTCACACCAATTCTAAATGCAAAATATTACATCTTGTGATTCCCCAAAATTGCTGAGCTTCTGATTTAGCCTCAATTATATGAGGAAGAACTGAGTAAAGAGTTCTGAAAGGGAGAAAACAATCTGTAGTTGAGAAAAAGGGTGTTTCCCCCAAGCCACTTGTGTAACCACCAGTTAAACAGCACAGATTTGGTGTATCCTAGTGTTATTTTAGGTCAGCAATGAAAGCAGACCATCTGTATTAGAAGTTCATGAGTCAGTAGAAAGAATTTATGCTTAAAAAATGTTTAAAATCATCCACATTTTCACAAGCTCTCAAGGGAACTTTGTCCACCACAGTACTTACTGTAAACACAAATTACCATCACATAAAAAGTCAAATATTCACAATGCATAGAAATAAAATCTACATTACTAGAGATCTGATTCAGAATAACCAATAAACTACCTGTTGGTATAACTACCCAGCAACTTCAAACATAATACTAAGCCTCCATAGTAACATGACCTAAAATCCACTATAAATAAATCCCTCCCCTTTTCCAGGTTGATCAAAATGTTATAGCATTTATGGATCAATACTATGACAAGCCTCATGAACACCACCAAGCCAGATTGCACATTCTAGCTGCATATTAAAACATGTTGCCCCTTAATTCTTACTCACCCAAGCCCAGTGAGCACAGCCAATCAATAAAATACATGTATTTATTTATTACAGGTTAAAGGGAATGAGAATTCAGTGCTGATAAACAAGGTCAGTATTTTTTCCATTTTGCTGCAACTGGAGAAAAAAAGCAGAATGCTAGGAATACATAAGCAGTTTTATCAGCATCTGAAAGAGAAAAAATGGGTTAAGATTTGTGCATAATCTGTTTGTTAGAAGACCTCTAGCATTACCCATTTTCTTCAGATGCTGTGTATTTTCAGCAATTTCTGTGCATATTTCAAATATCCAGTACTTGCTTTTTAAAAAAAAATCTAACATTTTTGGAGCTAGGGCACCAACTGCAACAATAGAAAATACATAGCAAAGAAATGAAAATCCTATAGTATCATTTTCACAAAGTCCACAAAAAGCTTGCACTGTTTCCTAAGCATGCTGGTATAATGAGTATCTTCCTTAATTAATATGACAACAGAAACCCTCCACAAAAAAGACAAAAATAAGGGAAATGTTGATCAGCTTAATTTTCATTGTCTTTAACCCATAATGTTAATATTGACTGTGTCACTGGGCCTAGGTGAATTAGAATTAAATGGAAAAGAGGGTTTTCTTTTTAAATATATTCACTATGCCATTTTGTGTCCCTTACTTGGCGGTTGGAGGAAAAGAGACAGCACCCTAAGATAAACACAACAGCTATACTATTTTGGGACAGGGAGGATTCCCTGGGGGAACGGATGCCAACATGATAACTTTCATTTATCTAGCATCTTTAACATCGGAAAACATCCCAAGGCGTTTCACATACTTAGAATAAGTTGCAACAACTGCCACTCTCCATGATGGGAATAAACTTAATTTTAGAAATACAATCCTGGTGTAAATTAATATTTTTCTTTTAACAAACTATCCACTGATAATTTTTTTTTAAATTATTAAATCAAGCCAGTGGAGCTTGCCTTCTTTCTATGTGCTTCTGTCCATAGTAATGAAAACATAATTAACTACTTCAACAGTATCTGACCACTACCACCAAAAAGAACAAAAGCAGCAATATCATAGGAACACCAATCACCTCCAAGTAACACACCATCCTGACTTGGGCATATACCTCGGTTCCTTCATAGACACTGGATCAATATCCTGGATTTCCCTGCCAAACACCACCATGGGACCACCATCACTGCAAGAACTGCAATGATTCAAGGAGAAGGCCCAGCACCACTTTCGCTGAGCAACTAGAAGAGCAAGAAATGGAGCCTTGCCAGCTTCAATACGTCATAAGAATGAATGAATGAATGAATGAATAAAAACAAACAAGATTGCATTTACAACTTCCCATTGGTTCCCACCCTCCAGTCAAATCTTAAAAATATTACATTCCAATCTTAAAATTAAATGTGAGAAGTTAGCCCAGGGTTTGTGAGCCCTTACCTCGGTGACAGAAATAAACACCACTATCCTTCAAGAGAGGAATGATTATAAATGCATCTCTGCCTTGAATTACATAGATACAGGCAGACGGAATAAAATAAAACTTGACGTATTGATCCAGGTCTGTGTACTGTTCATTGTAATAACAAACAAGATTGCAATATTCCTTTATTTTTAAAAAAAACTATATTTATGAATTAAGGCAAATACATTCCTTACCTAGACAATGGATATAAACAACTTTCAAAAGAACAAGACTGCAACAACTAGCACCCTCTTAGGTTATCAGTATATTAAAAAGTAGCAATGTTTATAATTGGCAGGAACTAGAGTTGGCCTTGGGCCTGCCTGTGTGCCCTTTCGTGCAAAACTACCACCTATCAAAACCAACAAAATTGCAACTAAACTCCCCTTAGATTGCCAATAATACTGTATTTACAAAATAGAAAAGTGAAATAAACAAGTGTGGTGCCTAAGGCCCGTTTCTCTCCTTGGCCAGGTGATAAACTTAAGATTAAATTATAAACAGGAAGAAAGCAGATTGCAAAAACATGACAAAAGCGGTGCCAGGAAATTAAAAAAAAAACACAAGACGCCTGGCGGGTGGTTAGGCTGAAGCTGGCAGAGGCTCCGGGCTCCTTACCTGGGGATGGTGACACACTTGGTGTTGCAGCTCTGGGTGGTGATGGCCTTCTCCAGCTCGTCCAGCTGCCCGGTTTTCTTGAGTTTCTTCACCAGGCTCTTGACGGCTTTCTCGCACCATTTGTCGTCCTGCCCGTTGTTTTGCTGCTGCTGTTGGGACGGCGACTGGGAGGAGGGCGACTGCGATTCACCTCCTTTCTTCCAGCCCAGCAAACGCTTGACGATGGGCGGCGTGAACGGTAAGATCGACATGATTGAGCCGGGGGAGCAATAGAAAAAAGGGGGTGGTGGGGGGTGAGGGAAGAGGGAAGAGAGGAAAGAAAATAGGGAGGAGGAGGAGGAGGAGGGGGGGGAGGGATAATAAAAGGAGGCCGACGGCGAGTCCCAACAGAGGAAAATGAGGAGGAAAAAAAACAACGGCAACCACGATTCAAAAATTCAAACAATTGTGCCTCACGCTGCTCACTAACCGTCGCTTACATAAATCGAGACGATTAGAATCGCGAGAGAAAAATCAAGTTTTCCTTCAAAAATGTCGTTGTTGCTCTAAGTTAATTTATTATTAATTATCGACATCCTCCCCTGAGGAGAATTTTATTTTATTTTTTCTCCTTCGCTCGCTCCCTTTTTTTTCTGATTGACGGCGAGAAACAATTCTCAACCTCCCCGCGACCACTCAACCCAACCTTTTTGATGTGTCTCGCTCGCTCCACCTGGAAATCCTGCCCCCAGCGCGCTTCTCCCGCCTTGATTGGTGCAGTGTGTGTGGACGCCTTGTCGGTCGGGCGGAACGTGAGCGTTTATTGGGCAGTGTAAGTGTCAATCATTCCGGCGTACTTCGGAACGTCCGGTTAACAGGTTTGGTTGATGCCTCAGCAAAACTTTTTTTTCCTCCTTTCTTTTCGGGGGGGGGGGGGGAGGAGGAAGATGGGAAGAGTAAAGCGGTTGAATTGTGTCAGGGACTGTGTTCTTCCACTCAGCGTAAAAGTAGTTCGAAGGACTATCTGTAAATTACCCACTTTCTTGAATGACAAAAGGCATTGATTTGGAGGAAGGAAAATTATTTCTGCTGGTATAAAATTAACACCTTATTAATTTGGACCACTAGTTAACGCTGACAATTGCCTGAGCTGATTATTTAATATGCCTTTTAAGTGTATTCCTCCGCCAGTCAGCCTTAAATGCAAATAAGTCCCTGACAGCTAAAATCTCAATGGAAGTAATAACAGTTTTGATTTTCACCCATAAGCTTTTTTACTTTGTATTAGTCTTTGTTGGTTAAGAAGTATTTATCAATATTATTTGTACTAGTTAATGCTTCTTCCAACTTGATTATGAATTCACGTATAATTTCTATTAATATAAAACAAATGCAGTTTGAAAACTTAGTTCTAAAATTAAAATTAGAGGCCTCTTTGTGCAGTGAAGTCCTGACATCAATCTAGTTGAAAATCAAATGAGATCATGGTATTTCAGCTCAAATCACAGAATTCAATCTTTGAGGTCTTACAATGTTACACCAGCCTCCCACGCACCAATAGCAAAAATAAACTTCCAAGACCATAATAAAGCCATCCTTCAAATGCCAACTCTTTCAAAGTATTATGAATAATAACAGACTGAAATGTGTTTCAAGAATGTAGCAAATCTTGAGGTTCAAATGATATTGGTAAACAGCTCTCATGCTTTACTCTGATTGTGTCACTGCTCTGTTACATTTTTTTTATATATATATATATAAAACTGTTTTGTATATAGTGGCACTTCCTGAAAGAAACTTACTTTGTTATGCTTTTACTGTCTCACTTTGTTAATTTGTGCAAGTTAAACAGCAGCAAATCAAAACTTGGAAGGTAGGGAACTTGCAAATCAAAAGGACGAAAGGCAACTGGAAAACTACCAAACACTGAATAACCAGTCAGCAGAACATACAAATCAAATATTTTTTAAAATCAACTTAATCTACCATCTTTCTTGCCTTCAGCCTGGTGAATATGAGCAAACAATAAGGTTTCTAACATAATAAAAATATATATATTATACAATAACCTGATAAAACTTACCTATGATGTTGCCTTTTGTGTGTTTGAGCAGCTTCATTAATGTTTTATATGGAGGCCTCAGCCTCTTTCAAAAGCCTGGGCTTGAAGAAACCCCTCCAACTCTAGGGATAACCCTCTCCCAGTGCTGCTCGATCCTGGAACCCCATTCCCTGTATTCCTCGAGCCTGCCCCAATTACGATTACACTCCCCTCCCTTCATTAAATGCTTACCTCAGGACAACTGAACTTGTGACGCGCCTTATACCTCCCCCAGTGCTCCAAACCCTGTCACGCTCCTCACTGCTACCACAACCTGGGCCCTTCATCCTTAATACTAACAAATTCCTGTACCGATTCCAATGTTCACATATCCTGGGATTCTCTTCATCCACAATGCTCCCAGATTCCGCCCTCCTCCCACTGCTCTCACATCTTGGCGTCTCCTAGTACTGCCACAATCCAGCACTCTCTGGCCTCAGTACCTTTCTCCAATGTTCCCAGAGCACAGGATCCCACTCCCAATTCTTCCAGACCAAGGGATCCATTCCTCTATACTCCCAGATTCTGACACTTCCCGTCAATATTGTCAGTTAGGTTTTTCAAACAATCTAACAGCTTCAGTAAAAGTGACCATGAAACTGTTGGATTGTTGTAAAAACACAACTGGTTCACTAATGTCCTTTAAGGAAGGAAACCTGTGTCCTTACCCGACCAGGTCTATATGTGACTCCACTCCCTCACCAATGTGGTAGACTCTTAACTGCCCTCTGAAGTGGCCTAGCAAGTCACTCAGTTGTATGAAGGCCCATGATCACCTTCTCAGGGCAACTAGAGATAGGCAATAAATGCCGGACTTGGCAGAAACGCCCACATCCCGAGAATGAATAAAAAATAAATACTAGTCCTCTGCCCCACCTTAGTGTAACCAAAACCCGTTATCCACCTGCCCAGTGCTACCAGACCCAGGATTCCTTCTACCAGTTCTGACACACCCGAGGACCTCTGTATACTCCATACCCTAGCCTTAGCTCAATGGTAGCACTCTTGCCTCTGAGTCCGAAGGTTGTGGGTTCAAGCCCCACTCCAAAGACTTGAGCACATAGTCAAAAGCAAAATACTGCAGATGCTGGAAATCTGAAATAAAAACAGAGAATGCTGGACACACTCAGCAAGTCAGGCAGCATCTGTGGAGAAAGAAACAGAGTTAATGTTTCAGATCGACAACCCTTCATCAGAACTGGAAGAAGTTGAAGATTCTTGAGCACATAACCTAGGCTGGAACTTCTGTGCAGTACTGAGGGATTACTGCACTGTCGGAGGTGCTGTCTTTCGGATGAGACATTAAACTGAGGCCCCATCTGCCCTCTCAGGCAGACCTAAAAGATCAATCAGCACTATTTGAAGAGCAGGGGAGTTCTCCTGGTGTTCTGACCATCATTTATCCCTCAACCAACACCTAAAATAGATGACTTGGTCATTTATTTCATTGCTGTTTGTGGGTGTTCGCTGTGCACAACTTGGTTGCCACGTTTCCTATATTACAACAGTGACAACACGTCAAAAGTATCTCATTGGTTGTAAAGTGCTTTGGGTATCCTGAGATCATGAAAGGCGCTATATAAATGCACATCCTGAAACTTTCCGCCCTTAGTACTGACAAACCTATGGTTGTCCTCCCAGTGCTCCCCTATGCTAGGATCACACTCCAATACAACCAAAGTCTGCTCATAACATCTGTTAAACATAAGGTTGCCAAATCTGGTTGGATGTAGTCTAGGAGATTTCATCACATAACCTCTTGCCTCCAATCGCCCTACCCTCCTACCATTGGTCGCCCGACTCGTCCATTCTCGTCATGCTCTGCATTCCCACACCAATTGAAAAGCGAACAGACTGTCCTTTGCCCAATTGAATGATTCTTGACTGTCAATCAAACAGCTTTTTTTCCCATTTCCAATATTTTTATCACTAATAAACAAAAATGTTCCAAGAAAATACAGCAGTTCCTGGGAAATTAATCTTTAATTCCTGGAAACTCCAAGACAATCCTTGAAGATTGGCAACCTGAGTTAAACATGACAATGCCACCTCCATATTCTGCTACTAAATCCCAATAACCTCCAATCTGCTACATGGTACCTACCATCTTCCTGTGTTATGGGGCTTTGAAAAAGGTAAGATATGAAAATTAAAATTAAATTAAAAGGAACAAATAATACTAATAAAGGCCACTTATATATGGGTGTTCACAGAAAAAAGGACAGACTCATGGAATTAGATCGGGAGGGGAGGAAAGTTCAGAGGAGAAAAATAATTCCATTTTATTATTCTATACTGCACTATGTGAAATAAAGGGAGTATGTAAGTGGTGATGTTATACCTAATTAATGTACCTGACAAATAAAAACAGAAAATGCTGGAGAAGCTCAGCAAGTCAGGCAGAATTTGTGGAGAAAGAAACAGAGTTAACATTTCAGGTCGAAGACCTTTCGTCAGCACTCAATAAACTTAGTCTATTCCTTTTAAATGGTGAACCTTTATAAGAATACACCATATTATAATCATTTAGAATCCATTAATTTAAAAAAAATAACCACCGCTCATGTTTCCATTCATGAAGTCTTAGCTAAAGTAAGAAGTCCCAAATCTCACTAGGAAAATTCCAAACTGCATAGATAAAATGTAGTCTATACATTAGAGGTAACATACACAGTAAATGTATGGTAACGTGTAGCAATTTGGTGTATTAGCATTATAAGAGCACTGTCGCAATCCCAAAATCCCAGGACGCAACACACAGACCCCACACTAACATTTTTTTGCTTGTTAAACACAAATAAAGGCAAATATGTATATTTACATATGATCACCCCTCCAACCCCCATCTTGTTAACGATGCATGCCCTAAGGGTGACATTAAGGAGAAAATCTGCAGCAGTCCAGCACAGAGCAGAATAGGAAGCATTGTAAAGAACGACTCAACTGTTTCAGTTCACACAGCATTCTAATTTTGCTGGATATCTTGAAGAACAACAAATAACAGAGAAAGGCCAGAGAGTTCAGAGGCCAGAGTAGGAGGACCAACTGGATTTGGTGTCACCAGATGTACATCCCTGACCCCCAGTGAAAGTGGCTCCCACCTGTGGGTCAAGGTTTAATTTTTTTTTAAAGTCCCCCCCACTTACAAATGGGCTGCTGGAAGCAGAATATATTTGATTCCAGTGGGGGTCCACACCCCCAGCCATCAGGTCACTTACACCACTGTAAGTGGCCTCTTTTGTTGGCAGTGGTGGGGGGGGCGGGGGTTGTCTGCCCACCCCAGGTGCCAGAGGTTTGCTTCCAATGGCCCAGTCCCCGGACCCCACAAATTTTGGCATAATCTATAGCCACGGACAGGCACATCCTGGCATTTATGCCAAGAAGCAACCCTCTGCGATTTTGGGGGCCTTTAGATCAGTACCAGTGCAGCATGAACACAGGTGAACAATGTAACTGGTGCTATGACTGCACATACAGCTATTAAAGCACCTGTGCAACATTCTCCAGCTCACCATGCTTTTTGAATGTATTTGTCTGTTACACTTGGGCATCTCACCTTTCTACATGTACATATGGGCCTAGAACAATCCCTGAACCTGAATGGTGAGATTCGAGGCACCCCCAATATTGAGCCTCAGGCCATATTTCCATTGAGCCAGCGAGCTGCCTGATGCTGTCCACGATTGAAGATTGTTGCAGCGATCCTCAAGTAAGTGAGGAAGGGGTACGGTCAGGTTGGGAGATAGCGGTGTCCCGGGGAGGGGGGGAGGGACTGGTGATTGGGGGGGGGGAGGGGAGGGAGCGCAGTGTGGTGGACGATAGCAGCCCGCAGTTTTAATGTGGGGTTTGGAGGAGCACCCTTGCTCCTCCCGGCTCTACATTCAGGTAAGTACACTTTAAAAATTTACCTTTTTAGATGTGGCCTGTAGGCCTCGTTTTCCTGGGGCAGGCGGCACAGGGCAAACCAATCATGTAGTGGGGGCCTCAAGGAGGCATTAGGCCCCATATTTGCATGTGCAAAGGGCCTAACGCCTGTTTCAGGCATGGGTAATACACATTGAATTTCTGGCCTTTACCAATATGACAGGAAGTGCACTTCCAGCTCGTAACAAGCGTTCATTTCCTGCCCAATATATTGGAAACAATTTTACAACACCAAGTTATAGTCCAGCAATTTTATTTTAAATTCACAAGCTTTCGGAGGCTACCTCCTTCCTCAGGTGAACGATGTGGAAATTCCACATCGTTCACCTGAGGAAGGAGGTAGCCTCCGAAAGCTTGTGAATTTAAAATAAAATTGCTGGACTATAACTTGGTGTTGTAAAATTGTTTACAATTGTCAACCCCAGTCCATCACCGGCATCTCCACATCAATATATTGGAGGCCTAGAAGGCTTAGCACTCAAAAAATGAGTGCTGCTCAGCCAAATTTCTAGGCCTTTGTCTCAGACTTCAGATTGGCTGAGATTTCATATTTATAAAGCAGCAACAAATCACAACTGAACAGATGTGGAACGTATCAGCCAACATGTAGCAAGAATCAGCAATTTCCCAAACTTGCAAGTAGCAAACAGCGACCAATAGCAAGGAATAGAATGGGAGCCAATGAAAACACTCCAAACAAAAATTGAAAAATCTTTTGCAGCTAGCGTCTTGCTTTATGAAGTAAGTATTTACCACAGGAAATGTGGTTTGTAACACAAAAAATACATCAAAATTATAACATTTACAAGAAAATGATTACATTTCCGCATACAGTAGAATTTTCTGCTTTTGAAATATCTCCAAAACAAAAATATTTCTCATTGGAGGCCTGTACATGTCTGAGAAATCTGAATTTTGAGTTCATGGGGATTCCCAGAGTTGAAGAGATTTGAAGCTGAAGAAGTTCGATAAGGTAGTTGGCTACAGATCCCAGAATGCATTTGCGCTGCTAGTTTCAGATTTTTTTTCTATGATTGACTCCAAGTCTGTCTCTGATGGTTGGAAGCCCGACCATCTCCAACATCCCTGTGTCTTGGTGGAATATTACTGCTGAAGAAAACCTTCAGGAAACTATTTTAGAAGCAATAAAAGTAAGTGAATTTTTTAAAATAAAAATTAAAAACAAGTTAAAGCATGAACTATTCTCCCAGTGTCGTGGCCAATATTTATCCCTCAAACAGCATCACTAAAAAAATACAGATTATCTGGTCATTATCACATTGCTGTTAGTGGGTCCTTGCTATGCGCAAATTGTTTGCCATGTTTCCAATATTACAACAGTGACTTCACTTCAAAAGTACATCATTGGCTGTAAAGCGCTTTGGGATGTCCTGAGGTCATGAAAGGCGCTATATAAATTTAAGTTCTTTCTTTCTTTGTTTTCTGAGGTAACTTTTAAAGCAAAAACAATATTTACTTCAGCTGATCTCCTATAACTACAGTTGACAAGTACAGTAACAGAGCTGAGCATACAGCAGAAAAGAAAACAGGTGTGGGGAGTACAATTTTGAAATGTGTTCATCCCCTGCATTTCTTTTCTTTAAAACTCTCTGTGGAACTCAGAAAAAATTACAAAAACAAGATATTCTTGTAAACAGTGGCAAGTTCTAGAAGGATTGTACTATTATTGAGGTTTGGAGGGAGTTTCTGGATAAAAGTCTTGAATGTACATATTTTTATTTCAGAAAAACCTTTCTAACACTGAGTACTGTTGCAGAGATGTTTGACAGAGAACGAAAGAATCAAATTAATTTAATCTTTGAAGTTTTATATATGTCTTAGCCTTCACTGTAAAAACATATACTCTAAACTGATCAACAGTAATGTTTCTTCTACATATTACATGCATAGACTTGTCTATTTGTGTAATTGTGGTATGTGAGGGGAAACAAATGTATTTATTTATCCAGCTGCAGTAGGTAAGGAAAACACCATGGGGTGAAATTCAACTTTGCTGGAGTGCAAAGCGGGCGGTAAAAGATCAATGGAATGGAAATTAGGCTGTATAATGGGAGCCAATCCACTGTCGCCCATTTTGTGCCCCTGACAAAGTTCAATTTCATTTTCCAAGAACCAATTAGAAAAACTTACTTCACCGTCACTGAGAGATTTCTTTCAAACTTCTTTCCAAAACCTTTCAGTAGAGCTGTGCCACCCTTCTCCCACTTCCTCACCCTAGCACCCACCTTTTGGAACAGTGTTAGCCCTGACTCAACATAAGCAATGACACTGCAGTCCTTTATTGTGTGAATGCTATTTATCATCAGTCTTCAGTCTTTCTCAGCTGCATAATTTATGTTCTTTTTGATCCTGCTGTGCCAGTTCTCAACTATGTTCATTACTTTCCTTTGTGTTGCATTTGCAGCAAGTTTCTGGATCAAATTGAGTTGAATGTACTAAGGTGCTCAGGCAAATACATCCGGCACCTATGACTTTGATTGTCATCAGTAACTCCTAACATATATAAGGAGTCTTACAACACCAGGTTATAGTCCAACAGCTTTATTTGGAATCACAAGCTTTCGGAGCTTTCCTCCTTCATCAGGTGAGTGTAGGATTCCGTAAATGCACAGCATATATAGTCAGAGAACAATGCCTGGTGATGACAGATAATCTTTCCAACTGCCCGTTATCACACCTCAGTATAGATATAATCAAAGCAATCAAAGGAATGGATGGTGTTCAGACAGAGAAACGTTACATACAAGACTACTGAATACACAAGCGGTCATAACACAAAGACAGAGAGAGAGAGAGAACAGGATTAGATTCAATTGCAATTAGGGCTCACACTTTCCTTCGGATATTGTTTGTGGCTTGTCTTTCCACTCCAAATTACACTATATAATCTGTAAATCTTGGGTCACACCATCTGCACTCACTCTCTATTTCTCAAACAAGTTGTGCACTCCACAACTGATTTGGCCCACAGTGTATGACTTAAATCTAAGGGGCGACTTAGCTATCTGAGCAGCATTCTTGCAGGTTTGTTCCAATTGATCAGTTATGTGTTACATCGAGTGCACCTTATTGCATTTGACCTTCCAGAAAGTGCACAAAGTAAAGTTGTGCGCTCTCATGAATGGGTTAAAAAAAGGCAAAAATTTAACTCCCATTTATGGACTGCGGTGTGCTAAGAAAACCTTCACCCCCCCCCCCTTCTCCCTACTCCTCTTCTGATGGCACTGACTGTTGCTGGGGTACAATTCTACGAGCACTATCAGCTCTCCAATAACTCCCATTTCTCATGTGGGAGCCTAGATAGATGCAGGGGAAAGGCTGCTCCTAGATTTAGTGATGCCTCACTCCAGGTGCCACTGAATGGGGTGAGGAGGAGGAGGGATATATTCTACCCGGGAGACGGGAGGAAGTGGCCTGCCTCTGCCACCAAGAAGGCCTTGCTCGAGGTGGCAGAGGAGGTCACCAGCAGCAGCAACATCTCCCACACCTGGATCCAGTGCAGGAAGTGCTTCAATGACCTAACTAGGCCAGCCAAAGTGAGTACACTTACTCATTCTCCTACATACCATCTTCCACATCACCGCCCCCACCTCCCAACTCATTCTGCACTGCCAACACTACTCTAACACATCACTCTTCACACCCACTGAAAGCTCATCCTCAACTTATCTGCATTTCCTCACCTCCCCATTACTCACCCCACCACTACCACTCAACCCAAATGTCACACAACGTCATGGCTCTGTCTCATACTCACCCTGTGATGCATCTCTTTCATGGTCAGCCTTACCCAAACCAATGCATTCGTCAGTTGGCCATGTCACCATCACTCATTCACACATCTGTACTTTCTCCCCTTATAGGAGAAGAGAGCCCAGAATGCACGGGAGAGGGCGAGGACCAGAGAGGGGCTGCAACAGATAGCCGTCCTCACAGATGAGGAGCAGGAGGCGCTGGAGCTGAGCCGCACCCTCGAGTGCCTATCCATCTGGGTCACCAAGACTGGCACCTGACGAACGTCTGGTGACAGAAATTTAACATTCAGCACACACAATATGAATTGATGTTAACATGCCTTGCCATCTTCAGCACCTCAGTATGCTCATTGCAACATGACATATCTGTGATCATGCTTAATATTGCCTTCTGTTCTCTTACAGTGCCTTCAGCGACCGCTGTGATGGCAGAGGGCGATTCCTCAGAGGACCTGATAGGGCACCATCACATCTGAGCGAGCCATCCACCAGTGCAGATACACACATCTCTGTGGATCCCAGTCCGCAGTTAGTTGGGGTCCCAGATGGTGAGTCACCACACACATGTGAGCACGAGCAGACACTGATGGCAGGGGCAGCTGTAGAGAGTCCGCGTCGGTGGGAGCACTCTTCTCCAGGCTCTGCTCAGCTGGGGGCCATCCTTTAAAAGGAGAATGATCGAGGGGCAGCAGCACATTTGTGAGGTGCTGGAATAGTTGCCATGCGCACTCGCCACAATTGCGCAGAGGATGGAGGAGTCTGACTCCTGAATGAGTGGAATGGTGGCATAGGAATGGGAGGGAATCTCTGAGATACTGTCACAGGGATGTGAGGGAATCTCTGAGATAGTTTTGCGGGTAAATGCGGGAATGTCTGTGATGGAGGGAAGGCTAGCCACCATGGAGCTTCAAGCATGGCTCATAAATGAGTCCATTCAGGCCCTGACAACGGCTGTTTGGACTCAGGAAGAACAACATTCTGCCGCCTTAAACTGGCAGGCAGATGCACCAGCACTGGCCTTACAAGGCTTCACACACGTCCTCCAAACTGTTGTCCAACAGAGTGGTAGGTGTGGTGTGGGCCTGGCCCAGGGGAGGGATGATGGCGAAAGGGGACATGGAAGTGGGGACGCCACTCAAAGTGCCCCCACGTCTCACCCGTTGCCCCCCTCTCAACCAGTACCCGCAATGATGCCTCCTCTCCAGGTGGCCGAGTCTGCCCCTGCACAGGTGCAGGTGGAGCAGTCTGTGGAGGGACCCTCACTGGCACCAAAACCCAGAGGGCGTAGACCCAAATCATCTAATCGGTCAGGGCATGAACAAGAGCAATCTGCCACTACCTCTGCTGCAGCCACAGGGGAAGCACCACGTGGGAGTAGTCGGAAGCTTGAGGCAAAGGTTTTGTGAGCACAAGGGGGATGCACAAGGGTGTTTGACGGTTGGTCATATTTTTTATTTATGTTTGCTTTTCGTTAAACTCACATTAAATGTTATTATTGTCACCACTACTGCCACATCTTGGCTATGCTTGACTGGCTTCTGTAATAAGGCCCTTTCATGAGGTTCACCATGAACACCCACACTTGATGCCACCCATTGGGTCACTCTACAGTGGGCGTATGTGTAGTTGCAGGACTGTTTTGTGCAGGGGAGGGGTGGGGGGTTGCTGGTGTGGCCACTGCTCTGTCCAGGTGGTGAGGACTGGACTCTTCACACTGTCTGATGTTAGGAGAACCGTTCACATATCAGTGACTCCCTGGCCTCACAAGCAGCCAGGTGAGTCACTGTTCTGCCCATGGGTCACTCCTCCTCCTCCTCCTCAATGTGTGTGGGGCCTCCTCAAGCGGCACCCCTCTCTGTTGTGCCCCGCACGACAATAATGCGTCCCACTCTATAGCAGTCCTATAACATACTCAATTGTAGACCTGGTAGCAATGTGGCTGTCGTTATATCGACTCTGTTGCTCGGTGGTGGGGTTCCTCAGAGGTGTCATGAGCCACATGTACAGGGCATATCCCATGTCCCCCAGGAGCCAGCCCATACGGATGTTCAGTGCGTGGAAGAGGGGGGGGATGTTGGACTCCCGGAGGATAATGGAATCGTGGCAGCTGCCAGGGTATCTGGCACACACATGAAGGAATCTCTTGCGGTGGTCACAGGTGAGCTGAGTGTTGATGGAGTGATAGCCCTTCCTGTTGATGAACAGTCCTGGCTCGTATGGAGGTGCTCATATTGCTTTATGGGTGCAATCGATTACACCCAGCACCTGTGGGAAGCCAGCCACAGCGTAGAATTCCACTGCCCTCTCCGTCTGGCTGACATCGTCCATGGGGAAGTTGACGTACTGCGAGATTCTGCGGAACAAGCCTTATGCACTTGCGTGCAGATGACTGAGAGACCCCAGCGATGTCCCCGGTGGCACCCTGGAATGATCCGGAGGCGAACAAGTTGAGGGCAGTGGTGACTTTGACAGCGACAGGTAAAGAGATGCTGCTCGGCCCAGCCAGGAGCAGCTCGGCGTGAAGAAAGCTGCAGATGTCTGCGACAACCTGGCAACAGACTCTGAGCCTCTGTACGCACTGTTCCTCAGAGAGGTCCAGGAAGCTGAGCCTCGGTCCGTAGACCCTGTGCGAGGGTAGTGCCTCCTGCGACGTCGCTCTCTCTCTTGTTGCCCTCTGTGCTCTTGTGCAGGTGCCTATGGCGAATAATAAAAAACTATCGGAGAAACTATGCAAATTATCATCCTGCCGGCTTTAATTGCATTCGGGAGGCACGTGCGCACCTGGACGCGTTACTGGGGAACCCAGAAGTCAGGCCAGGCTCCGGACCCGCTCAGCATTTTAGCGATTTTCGGAGCCCCCCCGCCCCCAATGCACCCTCTCCGTCACCCGAAAATCGGCCCCTTAATGTTTAACGCACAAACTCCTTCTGTCTCTTGCTTTGAGCACTTATCTCTATATTACCATCAAGATTGCAACACCAATCCACTAGATAGACTAAACTTGAACAGTTTTGTCTCATTCTACACACTGTTTTGCTCTTATCATGTTTCAGAGCTGATTCCCACTCGCCATTAACTACTTCGGAGACAGACTATTAACAGACTTTCATCACAGATGAGTTTTCACAACACTGTACAGCAGGACAAGGGATACAGAAAGATCAAGCATCTTCCTGTTTGGAACACCAGAAGATCTGGGAGAACTCTTGAAGATGCATTTCATTTAATATTCCAAAAGAATACCAGATTCTGACAAATCCAATTGGAATAATAAACATTATCAACTCCAAACTGCCAGAGTTCCAAAGTGGCCTGCGCTCACCACAGACTTGAGTTTGAGACCAGCATTCATTTTGGGGTCCTGGTCACTAAACAGACATGTGGGCTTCATTTGCGTATCCTGTTTTTCTTTCAAAAAAGACAACCACAGCTTCTGTTGTCCGATAGTCTGCCCTTCCTGGACATCCGATTTTCCCCTATTTAGAACCATAGAACCATAGAAAAGATACAGCACAGAAGGGGGCCATTCGGCCCATCATGTCCGCGCTGGCTCGAAGAACAACCAGGTGCCCATTCTAATTCCACCTTCCAGCACCCGGTCTGTAGCCCTGCAGCTTACAGCACTTTAGATGCAGGTTCAGGTATTTTTTAAAAGAGGTGAGGGTCCCTGCCTCTACCACCAATTCGGGCAGTGAATTCCACACACCCACCACCTCCTAGGTAAAAAAGTTTTTCCTCATGTCCCCTCTAATCCTTCCGCCAATCAGCTTAAATCTATGTCCTCTAGTTCTTAAACTCTCCACTAGGGGAAACAGTTATTTCCTGTCTATTCTATCTGGGCCCCTCATAATTTTGTACACCTCAATCAAGTCTCCCCTCAGCCTCCTCTGTTCCAAGGAAAACAACCCCAGCCTATCCAATCTCTCCTCGTAGCTGCAATTTTCAAGCCCTGGCAACATTCTTGTAAATCTTCTCTGCACTCTCTCCAGAGCAATTATGTCCTTCCTGTAACGTGGTGACCAGAACTGCGCACAATACTCCAGCTGTGGCCTTACCAGCGTTTTATACAGTTCCATCATTATATCTCTGCTTTTGATATTCTATATCTCGGCTAATAACGGAGAGCATTCCGTATGCCTTCTTCACAACCTTATCTACCTGTACTACCACCTTCAGGGACCTGTGCACATGCACTCCAAGGTCTCTCACTTCCTCTACCCCTCTCAATATATTCCCGTTTACTGCGTATTCCCTTTTACTGTTTGCCTTCCCTAAGTGCATTACCTCACACTTCTCCGGGTTGAACTCCATTTGCCACTTTTCCGCCCACTCCACCAACCCATTGATATCTTCTTGGAGTCTACAGCTATCCTCTTCACTGTCAACTACACGACCAATTTTTGTGTCGTCTGCAAATTTGCCAATCGTGCCCCGTACATTCAAGTAATATGTACATAATATATACCACAAACTGCAAGGGACCCAACACTGAGCCCTGTGGCACACCACTGGAAACTGATTTGGCAGGGTTTGGATGAAGAAATCTTGTGTTGGAAAAGTAGGAGAAAGAAAATGCTCCACGTACACCAATAGTGTATACGCACATAGTAAGGGCTATAGTGCTAATGCATGTCCTATATTTTTCTATTTTGATGCCAGATTTCTTCAGCTAGCCCCTGAACATTGGCCAAATGGGTAGAGGGAAAACCAATGTATAGAAGGAGAGACTATGGGGAGATGGGAGTAGTCGAGTCATTTTTTATTTTGCTGACCTACTTGCTTGTAAAACTTTTTAAAACAAATTCCTGGGATGGGGGCATCGCTGGTAAGAGTGGCATTTATTGCCCATCCCTAGTTACCCTGATTTGATACAATTGTGTGACTTGTTGGGCCACTTCAGAGGGCAGTTAATATTCAATCATGTCGGTGTGAGACTGGAGTCACCTATAGGACAGACTGAACAAGGACGGCAGGTTTCCTTCTCTAAAAGTGAACCTGATGAGTTTTTATGACAAGCAAACATCTTCTCGGTCACTTTTACTTATTTTTATTTCTAGATTCAAATTTTCAAACTGCCATGGTGGGATTTGAACTCATTCCAAGTAACATAACCATTACACTATCGTACTCTATTTCAACAATTGAAGCCATGATGTGGAGATGCCGGTGATGGACTGGGGTTGACAATTGTAAACAATTTTACAACACCAAGTTATAGTCCAGCAATTTTATTTGAAATTCACAAGCTTTCGGAGGCTTCCTCCTTCCTCAGGTGAATGTTGTGGAAATGAAATCCTCGAACCTTTCGCATTTATAAATCACAGAACAATACTTGGTGATTACAGACAGTGTTTTCAACTGCCCGTTGCCAAGGCAATCAGTGTGCAGACAGACAGGTGTTACCTACAAGGTCTCCGAATATACAAACCACCAAAAAAAAAGAGAGAGAGGCAGAAACATCGAAAAGACAGCAAATGACCCGTTGTATTAAAAACAGATAACATTTGTTCGCTGGTGGGTTAACGTGTAGCGTGACATGAACCCAAGATCCCAGTTGAGGCCGTCCTCATGGGTGCGGAACTTGGCTATCAATTTCCGCTCGACGATTTTGCGTTGTCGCCATGTTCTCCGCAGCCTTCAACATGTCATCAATGACGACGAGCACCTCGCTATGGCCATCCACACACCTCCACTACTCGCCTTTAAACAGCCACCCAACCTCAAACAGACCATCGTTCGCAGCAAATTACCTAGCTTTCAGGAGCACAGCGTCCATGACACCACACAACCCTGCCACGGTAACCTCTGCAAGACATGCCAGATCATCGACACAGATACCACCATCACACGAGAGGACACCACCCACCAGGTGCATGGTTCATACTCCTGTGACTCGGCCAACGTTGTCTACCTCATACGTTGCAGGAAAGGATGCCCCGGAGCATGGTACATTGGCGAGACCATGCAGACACTGCGACAACGGATGAACGGACACCGCGCAACAATCGCCAGACAGGAGGGTTCCCTCCCAGTCGGGGAACACTTCAGCAGTCAAGGACATTCAGCCACCGACCTTCGGGTAAGCGTACTCCAAGGCGGCCTTCGAGACACACGACAACGCAAAATCGTCGAGCGGAAATTGATAGCCAAGTTCCGCACCCATGAGGACGGCCTCAACCGGGATCTTGGGTTCATGTCACGCTACACGTTAACCCACCAGCGAACAAATGTTATCTGTTTTTAATACAACGGGTCATTTGCTGTCTTTTCGATGTTTCTGCCTCTCTCTCTTTTTTTTTGGTGGTTTGTATATTCGGAGACCTTGTAGGTAACACCTGTCTGTCTGCACACTGATTGCCTTGGCAACGGGCAGTTGAAAACACTGTCTGTAATCACCAAGTATTGTTCTGTGATTTATAAATGCGAAAGGTTCGAGGATTTCATTTCCACAACATTCACCTGAGGAAGGAGGAAGCCTCCGAAAGCTTGTGAATTTCAAATAAAATTGCTGAACTATAACTTGGTGTTGTAAAATTGTTTACAATTGTCAACAATTGAAGTAATATTCTTTCCCGGGTCCTCAATACTGTGGAACATCTAACCCCCTCAGTCTTTCTTCTACAATCAACAGAGCTTCAAGACCCAAAATTGGCATTGCCTAAAAACTGTTCTGATCTTTATTGTAATCTTTTGAGTCTGTTTCTTAATAATAAAGAAATTTAAGTGGCAAGTAACTGATGGCTGCTACTATGCCATCTGTCTCTTTCTTTACCTTGTTGCTGCCCTTTAAGTAGTTCTCACTGGACCTACTTTGGATGTGGATACTCTTCACATGCTTCCTTCAGTTATTCTGGTTTTGTATGGTTTCAACATCAGGTTTGATTGTTATGAAGATCTTTAAATAAAATGTATTCGAAAAAAAAAGGCTTGCAAAACTCACTGTCCAGGCTCACACTTAAGTTCAAAACAGTCCAAGGGGTTCCTGCTCAGCAGCACTGTCATGGTTTGAGTATGTGGTGATTGGTCGTTGGATTCACACTAGCCAACTGCAACATTGCCAAAGTCAGACCACTGGAAACAGTGAGATTTTTTGAGCAAAGCAGGATGGAGACTACAGACTCAGTGGGGGGAGTTTTAGCCCCCAAGGACGGGTGGGAAGGTAAAAATGTTAAAATTCTCAAACCTGACATCAACCCAATGAGTGAAGGCACAAGATGTGGATGTGGTTCTCAATGAATGCTTTGCGTCTGTCTTCACAAAAGAGGGGGACGATGCAGAGATTGTGGTTAAGGAGGAGGATGTGAAATATTGGATGGGATAAACATAGTGAGAGAGGAAGTGTTAAGAGGTTTAGCCTCTTTGAAAGTGGATAAGTCGCCAGGCCCTGATGAAATGTATCCCAGACTGTTAAGAGAAGCAAGGGAGGAAATAGTGGAGCCTCAGACCATTCATTTTCCAATCCTCCCTCGCTACAGGTGTGGTGCTGGAGGATTGGAAGACTGCTAACATTGTACCGTTGTTTAGAAAGAGATAAAATGATAGACCGAGTAATTACAGGCCAGTCTAACCTCGGTGGTGGGCAAATTATTGGAATCAATTCTGAGGAATAGCATAAATCGTCATTTAGAAAGGCAATGGATTAATCAAGGACAGTCAGCATAGATTTGTTAAGGGAAGGTCGTGTCTGACTAACTTGATTGAATTTTTTGAGCAGGTAACAAGGAGGGTCGATGAAGATGACGCATTTGATGTAGTTATCATGGATTTTAGCAAGATTTTTGACAAGATCCCACATGGCAGACTGGTCAAAAAAGTAAAAACCAAGGGAAAGTGGCTAGTTGGATCCAAAATTGGCTCAGTGGCAGGAAGCAAAGGGTAATGGTCGACGGGTGTTTTTGTGACTGGAAGGCTGTTTCCAGTGGGGTCCCGCAAGGCTCAGTACAAGGTCCCTCGCTTTTTGTGGTAGATATTAATGAGTTGGACTTGAATGTGGGAGGCTTGATCAAGAAGTTTGCAGATGTTATAAAAATTGGCCATGTGGTTGATAGTGAGGAGGAAAGCTGTAGACTTCTTTTTTTATTTGTTCATGGGATGTGGGCGTCGCTGGCAAGGCCGGCATTTATTGCCCATCCCTAATGGCCCTTGAGAAGGTGATGGTGAGCCACCTTCTTGAACTGCTGCAGTCCGTGTGGTGAAGGTTCTCCCACAGTGCTGTTAGGAAGGGAGTTCCAGGATTTTGACCCAGCGACGATGAAGGAACGGCGATATGTTTCCAAGTCGGGATGGTGTGTGACTTGGAGGGGAACGTGCAGGTGATGTTGTTCCCATGTGCCTGCAGCTCTTGTCCTTCTAGGTGGTAGAGGTCGCGGGTTTGGGAGGTGCTGTTGAAGAAGCCTTGGCGAGTTGCTGCAGTGCATCCTGTGGATGGTACACACTGCAGCCACTGTGCGCCGGTGGTGAAGGGAGTGAATGTTTAGGGTGGTGGATGGGGTGCCAATCAAGCAGGCGGCTTTATCCTGGATGGTGTCGAGCTTCCTGAGTGTTGTTGGAGCTGCACTCATCCAGGCAAGTGGAGAGTATTCCATCACACTCCTGACTTGTGCCTTGTAGATGGTGGAAAGACTTTGGGGCTGATCCCGATTTAATTTAGGTATATAAAATTGTGACGGGATTGGATAGAGTGGATAGGGAGGACCTATTTCCCTTAGCAGAGGGGTCAGTGACCAGGAGGCATGGATTTAGAGTAACTGGGAGAGGGATTAGAGGGGAGCGGAGGAGAAATGTTTTCACCCAGAGGGTGGTGGGGGTCTGCTTGAAAGGGTGGTAGAGGCAGAAACCCTCAACTCATTTAAAAAGTACTTGGATGTGCACTTGAAGTGCTGTAACCTACAGGGCTACGGATCAAGTACTGGAAAGTGGGATTAAGTTGCATGTCTCTTTTTAAGCCAGTACGGACACGCTGGGCTGAATGGCCTCCTTCTGTGCTGTAACTTTCAATGATTCTATGAACCCACCTCCAACCTGCCCACTTCCGGTTTTAATGGAGGCGGGTCAGGGGGCGGACGACCAATCCGCTCTCAGGAGGCGGGTCGGTCACTAAAATTCTTTAAGAAGTCTGTGTGCCTCCATTTTAACTCTTTTTATTTTTAATGTAAAAGGGGGCGAGAAGGGCCGGATCCACGAGGTAAGTGCCTTAACTGGACTGCTTGTGGGCCAGGAGGAGCAGTAGTGCTTCTACTAGCCCCCCAAGCTTACCTCCACGGGATCGGCCCTCCACCCCCCGCGATGTCAGACTTACCTGACATCCGCTCCCCGGCTGCTTTCCAGCCTGTCAATCTGGCTGGCTGTCGTGCAGGAGCATGTTGAAAAAATTTAAAAGATGTCCTACAGTTAAATTCAGCAGGAAACTGCGGGAAACCCTTACTTCAGGGTTCCCCATCTGATAATCCTCCCTTCGCTCTCTTCCTGGCTCCAAGTAAATGTCAGGACCATTGAATTGAACAGATCTGGGGTAACTTGTTTTTTTTATAGACAGATATACAGTAAAAGCCACTATATTTCTCAGAAACAACAGCAGCTGTTATCCGAAATAAGAACGCCTCGACAGGTCTAATTCACCTATGACCAGACTATCCCAACCCACTAATGATTTCTTTGCAGTTGGGGTACAGATCTAGACCAGTCATTGAATGGCTTTAGTAATCAGTTGGTTAGAGGGAATCATCCTTTATTGCTTTACTCACCTCTACTTATCTGCTAAAATTAATGACGAGAAAAATCTTGTCCTCTGTCACCAATTGACTTTTTGCGTAGCCTTCAGGGCTTGTACGTAATTCAGATGCGAGGCCTATGACTCATCTGCATTGTTTTTCACTGTATTCAGGTCATCACCTATTAAGTGATTAGCCTCAGTCCTCAGTTAGTGTTTAACTGTTCATTCTCACATTGAGCTATGACTGTTCACAATATGTAACTGTTTAACTCCTCAGAGAGAAGCTGAAGTTAAAAATAATTCCAGAGAATAATAAGAAGAAGTCATCGAGAAAAGGAAAAGCTGCAAGGCAGAAATGATATTCGGGCCAAGTTGAATTTTGAAAGCAAACAAAACCTCTCGTGAAGGGTAGGTCATGTGTGACTAATCTAGTTGAATTTTTTGAAGAGGTCACTAGCATTGTGAATAGGGGAATGTCTATGGATGTTGTCTGTATGGATTTCCAGAGGCATTTGGTAAGGATCCGCACAAGAGATTATTAGCAAAAATGAGAGCGCACGGAATTGGAGGTAATCTTGTGGTAATTGTTTGGGAGGTAGGAGACAGAGAGTACAAGTGAAGGGAACATTTTTTGATTGGTGGGATATGACAAGTGGTGTTCTCCAGAGATCTGTACTGGAGCCTTAGCTTTTCAACATATATTTATATCAATGACTTGGATGAAGGAATCGAGAGTTGTTATCCAAGTTTGCAGATGACACTTGACTAGGAAGCACAATAAGTTGTGTAAATGGGAGTCGGAAGTTACAAAGGGATATAGACAGACTAAGTGAGTGGGCAGATGGAATTACATGTGGGCAAATCTGAGTTCATCCACTTTGGATCCAAGAGAGACATACTGGAATATTTTCTTAATGGTGAGAGATTAGGAGCTGTGGAGAAGCAAAGGGATTTAGGTGCCCATGTACACAAATCACTAAAAGCTCGTGCACAGATACAAAGACTAATCATAAAGGCGAATGGAATGCTGGTCTTTGTTTCAAGGTGGTTGGAATATAAAAGTGAGGAAGTGATCCTTCAGTTGTAAGAGTCTTGCTCAGATTCCATCTGCAGTGCTATGTTCAGTTTTGGGCACCATACCCCAGGGAAGATATACAACGCAGATTCACCAGAATGATGCCAGGGCTTAAAGAGTTAAATTATGAGGACAAGTTGCATAAACTAGGCTTGTATTCCCTTCAATTTAGAAGGTTGAGGGGTAATCTAATCAAGATCTTTAAAATGATAAAGGGATTCAATTGGATAGATAGAGAAATTATTTCCTCTGGTGGGGGAATCCAGAACAAGGGAGCACAAGTTTAAAATTAGAGCTCGGCCATTTAGGAGTGAAATCAGGAATCACCTTTTCACACAAATGTAGTGGAAATCTGGAACTCTCTTCCCCACCCCCACCACCCCCAGGCTGATAGATGCTGGGTCAATTGAAATTTTCAAGACTGAGACTGATAGATTTTTGTTAAGGAATGGTATCAAGGGATATAGAGCAAAGGTGGGAAAATGAGGTACAAATCAGCCAGGATCCAATTGAATGGCAGAACAGGCTGGAGGAGATGAATGGCCTACTCCTGTTCCTATGCTCCTTTGAAGGAACTAAGTCGGAAGGGAGCACAGGATGGGGAGAGGAGCAGCGAGACATGATGAGCCTGATAGGGTCACGAGCCTCTCACCACCTGCCCTTGGAAGAAAATGAGTGGGTTTCGGGGAGTGGTTGGAGGGTAAAGGGTGAGGTGAAGTGACAGTGGAATGACATACCTTTCTGGAACTCGTAAAGTCACAACTAACTCTATCATCAAATGGTTAGAAATCCACAAGGCTTATATTTGGCAATATAAACTAGAGGGCACAATTCTAAAAGGAGTGGAGGAACAGGGGGATCTGGGGGCATATGTGGATAAATCTTTGAAGGTGGCAGGGTAGGTTGAGAAAACGGTTAAAAAAGCATACGGAATCCTGGGCTTTATAAATAGAGGCATTAGAGTACAAAAGCAAGGAAGTCATGATGAACCTCTATAAAACACTGGTTCGGCCACAACTGGAGTATTGTGTCCAGTTCTAGGCACCACACTTTAGGAAGGATGTGAAAGCCTTAGAGATGGTGCAGAGGAGATTTATTAGAATGATTCCAGGGATGAGGGACTTAAATTACATGGATAGACTGGAAAAGCTGGGGTTGTTCTCTTTGGAACAGAGAAGGCTGAGAGGAGATTTGATCGAGATGTTCAAAATCATGAAGGGTCTAGACAGAGTGGATAGAGAGAAACTGTTCCCATTGGCGGAAGGGTCAAGAACCAGAGGGCATAGATTTAAGGTGATTGGCAAAAGAACCAAAGCTGATATGAGGTAAAACTTTTTTACACAGCAAGTGGTTGGGATCTGGAATGCATTTTCCGAGGGAATGGTGGAGGCAGATTCAATCATGGCCTTCAAAAGGGAACTGGATAAATACTTGAAATGTAAAAATGTGTAGGGCTATGGGGATAGGGCGGGGCAGTGGGACTAGCTGGATTGCTCATGCATAGAGCTGGCACGGACTCGATGGGCCGAATGGCCTCCTTCCATGCTGTAACCTTCTACGATTCTATGAAGGCTAAACCCCTTGACCTTAACACAAGCCCAAACTAGAATCCTAATCAAATATATACTAAAAATGACCCTAACTGCAACACTAATTGTAATGCCCCAACAGTAACACCCTAACCCCAACCCTAAATCGTACAGCCTAACCATAAACCCTCACCTCTGAACCTAATCCCAACCTCAACTACTGCTACTCCCACCCATACCCTTAACCCTAACTCTAATACCCTAACCCAAACCCTAACTCTAATGCACTGACTCTAACCCTAGTGCAATGGCTAATCCTAAGCCCTAATCCTAAACCGTAACTCTGAACTTTTATGGTAAATCCTCCCTCTGACTTTGACCATGTCCCTATACCGAATTCTAATCCTAATCTCAATGTGGCTAACCTCATCCCTCACATTTACAAAGACGCCGGTCCTTCTGTAACTAACTCTGACATGGTGAGCTCTAATATTATGCAGGATAAAACCAATCCTACATACTATAACCCCAGCCAGGATTGAAAAAAACATATTGTCAAAAAAACCTGGAGAAGAAGGAATAACAACATGGGCCAAGTAGAAGTGACAGGCTCTAATGAAATAGAAATTCCAGCAATTGATGAGAGCATAAACACAACACAAATACCCTCCTGCCTGAACCTCTTAATATAACCCCATAATTAACCTGGGAAGATTTTATTCCAGGGCAGATTGGTTAGTGACACTGGTGTCAACAAGACTGCCAGCAAGGCCAGTGGGAGCAGTAACAAAGCTGACAAGGTCACAACAAATCAGCGGGGGTGGCAGCATTGTGGCAGAGTTCAACAGCCACAAGGCTGGCAGGACCAGCAACAGGCAGGAGAGTTCAGTGGCAAGATCACAGTAATAAAATAATCCACGATTTAAAGTTAAACCTAACTTCAATTTTAATGGGAAATCCCTGGCCAGGAGTGCATGCAGTAATTCTGAAGAATCAGAAACAAAGCTGAAACTTGAGAGCTGCAAAGGCCAGTGGAAAAAAATGGTCAACTGTGGAAACTGAGACAAAAATCAAGAGCCAGAACTATAAGTACCAGGGAGACAAGAATTGGAATGGCATCCCACTTTAATCCCTGGCTGTACTTCCCCTGAAATATATTACCACAAAGCACTGTGAATACTGATTTAGTTGAAATATTCAAAACAGAAATAGATTCATGACGAAAGAAACAAGATAACAAGGAATTAGAAAAGACCAGTCACCCAAATCAAGCCTATTTCTTTCACAAACCATGTACAATCCACTCTATAATAGACTCTACCCAATCCATTTAAACATGGAGCAGAAGAATGCAAGCTTGATGTGAAGGCAGGAAGGAAATTAAATTATGCTCATTGGCTCTATCCAGGGCCTTTACATTTTCAAACTACCAAATTCCCAAGAAGTCTCCCATTTAGCACTTGCTGGAGGTGGTCAGTCATGGTTTGCTGCAGGGTGAGATGATCACCAGGAGCGTCGTAATGGAAATACTTCAGTAGCAAGCGAATAGAGCATTTATGTAATTAGTATTAAATAACCACTGCAGAATCTAGATGGGATGAAATAGTTTACTTTCTAACAAAATCGTCCCTTCAGATGGTTCTCATTAGCCTCTCAATGACAGAGGAGCAGTGGTTTATTTCAAAGAAATGATTATGTCATTGAAAACAGATGTACCACAGAAATGGACTACATCACCTCAACCACCCCCGTGTGACCAAACCAACTAACCAAACGAAGCTTATGAAGCAATTTAAAAAGTTCAAACACTTTAGCCCTGATTTTAACCTATCCCACCCATAGCAGGTGGGATAGGTTGGGATTGGACACCCATTTTAGACCCACCTAATTTTACTCTCATGACTTGGTTGGATGAGGTGTAAATCAGGCATTCGACCCAACCACTCCATTCCCACTTGGGAGCACTGGGTTAAAATTGAGGTTTTTATTGTCATTTTTCTTCTTACAAAAAGGTACTCCCCAATGGCTTTACATTCATCACCTCCCTATCCTCATTCCATCTCGCTTCTTCTCCAGCTCTCAGCTCATGCACAATATGCCTACACATCATTTACCTTTTCAATAGCCACTTACTAACTCTCGCCCTCTCTTTCTGCAGGACAAGGCAGCACATAATCCCAGGGGGAGGAACAAGACCAGGGGAGGAGTACCCAACATGATAGCCCTAACCCAAGCAGAGCATGAAGCCTGGACATTAGTGGCCCAGGCAAAGCCATTAGCATTGGGGAAGGTAAGTCTAGCGGCTTATCTTATGTGTCTGCATATGACTTGTAATCCTACATTCACCTCAGCAAATATTCAGCAAGCTTCACAACTTCAAGCTGCATTCTCAAGACTGTCACCTGCTAACGTCATGGGTGATTTGGACAGGTATCACAGACACAGCTAAAACAACTGCAACCTCAGTGAGAAGGAAATTGGGGTGGGAGTATTGCTGGAACACCGTCTCCTGGTGGCTACATATGGAGTCAGGGGAACCGTATCAAATTGAAAGGCCTCAAAGAACTTCATACAATGAATTACTTTTTGTTGTTATGTAGGCAAAAGCAGCAGCCATTGTTCACCAGCAACGTCTCACAAACAAAAGAGATAAATAACCAATGGTTCTGTTTTTGGTGCTATTCATTGAGGGAGAACTCCTTGCTCTTTGAACAAGTTCTCTGAACAAGGGGGTCGATTTTAACTGTTCTTGCCAGGTGTGAAACGGGTGGCAGTGGGTCGATCGTCCGTTTTACGCCCTGTCCGATTTTTCTTCCCATTAATTGCAGATATTCTATCATGTACACATGTCTGCTTAGACTACCCCTTCAGGGAACAGGAGCTAATTCCTTGCATGCATCCCTTGCTGGGTGGGAAAAAAAACATCCATCCCCACACACAATAAACATGGAGAAAATGCTGTAGAGTTGTACCAATGTAAAATAATGATAATTGTGCTCTGCCTGGAGCTAGGGAATCATCAGGGGTTTCGAGCCACTTTCACATCAGATCAGCCCATCAAACACATGTATGAATACAAAAATGGGATAAGAGAGATTTAAGTCAACATCAGCAAACCAGCAATTATCAGCAAATGGAGTTAACAAGCAAAAAAGGAATCATTGAACAAGAAAAACCCATGAAACAAAGAATTTGGCCTGTCCAGCCTGATCCTTATACAGACTATGTAGAATCTATAAAGTTATGGGAGTGTAGGTTATGAATTCAAATTCTATCATGGCAAGTTATGAAATTGAGTTCAATAAATCAATAGACATTTTCTCACCTTTTTCCTCATCACAGCACCAAAAGAGCCATTGATCATGTCCTGTGGAGTGTTTGATCATCCCGGTCTATACCGAAAACCTACAATCGCATTCCCAACCAGATTTTTATCCAGCTCTGTTTTTGAGGGAGTTAGTTGACTCAGCTTCACTACTTCCACAAATCTACTACTTCCTGAGATGATAACATAGAATCATACAATAATATTAAATTTACAGCACAGAAGGAGGCCATTTGGCCCATCATGTCCATGCCGGCCGAAAATGAGCCACCCAGTCGAATCCCATTTTCCAACACTTGGTCCATAGCCCTGTAGGTCATGGCACCTTCAGGTGCACATCCAGGTACTTTTTAAATGAGTTGACGGTTTCTGCCTCTACCACCCTTTCAGGCAGTGAGTTCCAGACCCTCACTACCCTCTGGGTGAAAAAGATTTTCCTCAGCTCCCCTCTAATCCTTCTACCAATCACTTTAAATCTATGCCTCCTGGTTCTTGGCCTCTCTGCTAAGGGAAATAGGTCCTTCCTATCCACTCTATCTAGGCCCTTCATAATTTTGTACACCTCAATTAAATCACCCCTCAGCCTCCTCTGTTCCAAGAAGAACAACCCCAGCCTATCGAACCTTTCCTCATAGCTAAAATTCTCCAGTCCTGGCAACATCCTCGTAAATCTCCTCTGTACCCTCTCTGGTGCAATTACATCCTTCCTGTAATGTGGTGACCAGAACTGTACGCTGTACTTAAGCTGTGGCATAACCAGTGTTTAGTACAGTTCCAGCATAACCTCCCTGCTCTTATATTCTATGCCTCGGCTAGTAAAGGAAAGTATTCCATAAGCCTTCTTAACCGCCTTATCTACCTGTCCTGCTACCTTCGGGGATCTGTGGACGTGCACTCCAAGATCCCTCACTTCCTCTAAACTTTTCGGTATCCTCCCATTTATTGTGTACTCCCTTGCCTTGTTTGCCCTCCCCAAATGCATTACCTCGCACTTCTCCGGATTGAATTCCATTTGCCATTTTTCTGCCCACCTGACCAGTTCGTTGATATCTTCCTGCAGTCTACAGCTTTCCTCCTCACTATCAACCATACGGTCAATTTTTGCATTATCTGCAAACTTCTTAATCATGCCCCCTACATTTAAGTCCAAATCATTAATATCCATCACAAAAAGCAAGGGACTTAATACTGAGCCCTGTGGAACTCCACTGGAAACAGCCTTCCAGTCACAAAAACACCCGTCAACCATTACCCTTTGCTTCCTGCCACTGAACCAATTTTGGATCCAATTTGCCACTCTCCCTTGGATCCCATGGGCTTTTACTTTTTTGACCACCCTGCCATGTGGGACCTTGTCAAAAGCCTTGCTAAAATCCATGTGGACTACATCAAATGCACTGCCCTCATCGACCCCCCCCCCTCAAAATTTCAATCAAGTTAGTCAGATACGACCTTCCCTTAACAAATCCATCCTGACTGTCTTTGATTACTCCATGCCTTTCTAAGTGACGGTTTATCCTGTCCCTCAGAATTGATTCCAATAATTTGCCCACCACTGAGGTTAGACTGACTGGCCTATAATTACTCGGTCTATCCCTCTCTCCCTTTTGAAACAATGGCACAACGTTAGCAGTCCTCCAATCCTCCGGCACTACGCCTGTATCCAGTGAGGATTGAAAAATTATGGTCAGAGCCTCTGCTATTTCCTCCCTTGCTTCTTTTAACAGCCTGGGATACATTTCTCTTACTACCCGTTTACTATCTTTATGATGTGGAGATGCCAGTGATGGACTGGGGTGGACAAATGTAAGGAGTTGCACAACACCAGGTTATAGTCCAACAGCTTTATTTGAAATCACAAGCTTTTGGAGCTTTGCTCCTTCGTCAGATGAAGTGACGAAGGAGCAAAGCTCCGAAAGCTTGTGATTTCAAATAAAGCAGTTGGACTATAACCTGGTGTTGTGCAACTCCTTACATACTATCTTTATGCCTGTAGAAGACTTTTGGATTCCCTTTTATGTTGGCCACCAGTCTATTCTCATACTCTCCCTTTGCCCCTCTTATTTCCTTTTTCACTTCTCCTCTGTAATTTTTATATTCATCCTGGTTCTTACTTCTATTATCAACCTGACATCTGTCATATGCCCCCTTTTTCTGCTTCATCTTATTCTCTATCTCTTTTGTTATCCAGGGAGCTTTGGCTTTGGTTGCCCTACCTTTCCCCCTCATGGGAATGTACTGAGACTGTACCTGAACCATCTCCTCTTTAAAGGCTGCCCATTGTTTGATTACAGTTTTGCCTGCCAATCTTTGATTCCAATTTACCCGGGCCAGATCTGTTCTCAACCCACTGAAATTCATCTTCTCCAATTAAGTATTTTTAATCTAGATTGCTCCTTGTCCTTTTCCATAACTAATCTAAACCTTATGATACCATGATCACTGTTTCCTAAATGTTCCCCCAATGACACTTGCTCCACTTGACGAACCTCATTCTCCAGAGTCTGATCCAGCAATGCCGCCTTCCTCGTTGGGCTGGAAACATACTGATCAAGAAACTTCTCCTGAATATACTTCAGAAATTCCTTCCCCTCTTTGCCCTTTACACTATTACTATCCCAGTCTATATTAGGATAGTTGAATTCCCCATTATCACTACTCTATAGTTCTTGCATCTCTCTGTAATTTCATTGCAAATTTGCTCCCACTAATTGGTGGCCCATTGAATACACCCAGTAGTGTAATGGCACCTCTATTGTTTCTTAACTCTAACCAAATAGATTCTGTCCTTCAAGGACATCCTCTCTCCAACACTGCAATATTCTCCTTGATCAATACTGCCACCTCCCCCCTCCTTTTCTTCCTTCCCTATCTTTCCTGAACACCTTGTATCCAGGAATATTTAGTACCCAATCCTGCCCTTTTTTGAGCCAGATCTCCGTTATCACCACTACGCCATATTCCCAGCACAGATTTGTTAAAGGCAAATCGTGTTTAACGAACGTGATTGAGCTTTTTGATGAGGTAACAGAGAGGGTTGATGAGGACAATGTGGTTGATATGGTGTATATGGACTTCCAAACGGCATTTGATAAGTGCCACATAATAGGCTTGTCAGCAAAGCTGAAGCCCATGGAATAAAAAGGGCAATGGCAACATGGATATGAAATTGGCTAAGTGACAGGAAACAGAGAGTGGTGAACGGTTATTTTTTGGACTGGAGGGAGGTGTACAGTAGTGTTCCTCAAGGGTCGGTACTAGGACCACTGCTTTTCTTGATATATATTAATGACTTGGACGTGGGTGTACAGGGCACAATTTCAAAATTTGCAGATGACACAAAACTTGGAAGTGTAGTGAACAGTGAGGAGGATAGTGATAGATTTCAAGAGGACATAAGCAGGCTGGTGGAATGGGCAGACACATGGCAGATGAAATTTAATGCAAAGAAGTGTGAAGTGATACATTTTGGTAGGAAGAATGAGGAGAGGCAATATAAACTAAATGGTACAACTCTAAAAGGGGTACAGGAACAGAGAGATCTGGGGGTATATGTACACAAATCTTTGAAGGTGCCAGGGCAGCTTGAGAAAGCCGTTAAAAAAGCATATGGGATCCTGGGCTTTATAAATAGAGGCATAGAGTACATCAGCAAGGAAGTTATGATGAACCTTTATAAAACACTGGTTCAGCCATAACTGGAGTATTGTGTCCAGTTCCAAGCACCGCACTTTAGAAAGGATGTGAAGGCCTTAGGGAGGGTGTAGAAAAGATTTACTAGAATGGTTCCAGGGATTAGGGACTTCAGTTATGTGCAAAGACTGGAGAAGCTGGGATTGTTCTCCTTAGAGCAGAGAAAGTTGCGAGGAGATTTGATGGAGGTGTTCAAAATCATGAAGAGTCTTGACAGAGTAGATGGAGAGAAGCTGTTCCCATTGGCAGAAGGGTCGAGAATCAGATTTAAGACAATTGGCAAAAGAACCAAAGGCGGCATGAGGATAAATATTTTTACACAGCGAGTGGTTAGGATCTGGAATGCACTGCCTGAGGGGGTGGTGGAGGCAGATTCAATCGTGGCTTTCAAAAGGGAATTGGATAAGCACTTGGAGGAAAAATTTTTTCAGGGCTGCAGGGAAAGGGCAGGGGAGTGGGACTAGCTGGATTGCTCTTGCAGAGAGTCAGCATGGGCTCGACGGGTCAAATGGCCTCCTTTTGTGCTGTAACCATTCTGTGATTCTACGTGGCTATTTGCACCTGCAGCTCACCAACCTTATTTACCAGGCTTCGTGTATTTACACACGTGCACTCTAAACCTATCTTAGACCTTCACATATTCTTTCTTAATCTGATCCCATCTAATACTGTACTATTTCTTACTGTGGTGCTATCTGTATCTCCCAATCCTTTGTGCACCTTGTTTCTCCTTTCTAATGCTACATCCTGGTGCCCATCCCCCTGCTAAATTAGTTTAAACCCCCCCACCCCGCCAACACTAGTGAACCTTCCCGTGTGGACATTGGTCCCAGTTCTGTTGAGGTGCTACCCGTCCATCTTGAACAGGTCTCTCCTGTCCCAGAACTGGTTCCAATGCCCCAAGAATTTGAAGCCCTCCCTCTTGGACCATGTCTCTAGCCACGCAGTAACCTGCCTTATTTTCCTATTTCTGTACTCACTAGTATGTGGCACTGGGAGTAATCCAGAGATTACTACCTTTGAGGTCCTGCTTTTTAATTTCCTCCCTAGCTCCTGAAACGCTGGCTGCAGGACCTTATCCCTTTTCTTTCTTATGTCGTTGGTACCCACATGGACCACAACTTCTGGTTGTTCCTCTTCCCCCCCCCCCGCAGAATGTTCTGTACCCTCTCCATGATGACCTTTACCCTGGCACCAGGGAGGTACCATGCAGGACTCAAGTCGACAGTCACAGAAACGCCTGTCGGATCCCGTATGACTACTGCATTTCTAAAAAGTATATCCAGATATTCTGTTAGGTACCCATGTTTGGAATTTACTAGATTATATTCTTCTGGACTGTATCATAGATGTAAACATGTTTCGCTGTATTATCTATAAGGCTGGAGCAGAGAGTGATTCACCATGAATCTCCATGGTGTTTAGGGACTGTGGTAATCGAGCCATTCTCCGTCAGCCATGAGCGTGATTCACATTACTTCCAACACAAATTGTTTTACTCACTCAGTCGCGTGTCAGAGCAGGTTATGGTGTCCTGTTGGAGTTCACATATCCCTATCAGGGGGTCTCAGCTTTATTTCTCAAACTATGATCAGTATGAATGGTGTATTTTTTTTTGGCTTAACAATTTGAAAAATTTAAAGATTGTCCTCCCCAGAAAATGAAAAATTTCCCACAGAAAAAGTTCACAATAAAACTACTTACATTTATGTAGCGCCTTTAATGTAGAATAATGTCCCTAAGCACTTCACAGAGTTTTAAACAAAAAATGGACCTGGAGGCAGAGAGGGAGATATTAGGAGGGGCTTAGTCAAAGAGGTGGGTTTTGAGATGGGTCCTTCAAGGTGGAGAAGGAGGTGGCGGGTTCAGGGATGGATTTCCAGAGAGTGGTGCACAGGTGGCTAAAAGCCCAGCTGCCAATGGTGTGGCAAAGAGAGGGCAGAATGCACAAGAGGCACGTTCAGAGGAGCAAAGAGTTTTGGGCTGGGGGGGGTTGTAGTACTGGAGGAGGTAGAGAAAGGGAGTGACAAGGCCATGAAGGAATTTAAACAAAGGAGTGAGAGTTTTAAATGGAAGCCAATGTAGGCCAGGAAGGAGAGGGGTGTTGGGTGAGTGGCACCTGGTGCAGAGTTTAGGATGAGTTGAAGTTTACGGAGCCGGAGGCCGACCAGGAGAGCGTTGGAATAGCTGAGTCTGGAGGTGACAAAGGTATGGATGATAGTTTCAGCAGCAGATGAGCTGAGGGGCAGAGGCAGGTGATGTTACAAGATGTGAAAGTATGCAGTCTTTGTGATGGAGTGGATATAGGATCAGAAGCTCAGCTCAGATTCATCCTGAGACAGTAGCCAGGTAGGGGGATGGAGCTGTTGGCTCCTACAATGAATAAATTATTTGTTTATTATTCTAAAAGTGTATAAGAAAAGTTAGGGACAAGATCAGGGCCTTTGTCCCACTGAAGATAACCCTTCTCGTGAAATAATCACCCATCAATTGTATCCTGAATAGCACCACTATTTTTGCCTCCATTAACTGCTTAATAGACTTTCAAATATTTATCGCTCTGAATAAAGTTTTTTCCTAATAGCTGTTCTAAATTTGCTTTTTACTAAATTGTATTTTTATCATATTTTGAAGCTATAATCTGAGTTTACAGAGGGAGGGTGGGGGATGAGAAAAAGGTGGAGGTTCTGGCAAAAGAAGGGTTCAGAAGCAGATTGGGTGTGAGAGGGGCCAAGGGACTACAATGTGACTGGGAAAAAAACATTCTGTTTTTAGACCAATCTTTGCTTCTCCTCTGTCACACAAGTGCTCTTGTGTTTGATGGGATTGCTAAAATTTAAAGTGACAGGCACACAAATACCACACTTTGTCCATAACCCATCACCGTACATAAATTTTATTGTAGCAAGATGGCTGCCGTGGAAATGAAATATCACAACTGGTTTGGAAGGAGGTGATCTTCCAATGTGAGGTTGAACAATGTGGGGGCAGAAAAGAGGGAACTTTGTTCCTGACCACACTGGGGGTGAAATTGGTCTCTGCCAGTTGTGTAAAATGTGCTCATAGCGAATCAGCAGCCTGTTTTAAACTGCCCTCGAGTGACAGCCTTGGCTCAGTTGGTAGCATTCTCACTTCTGAGTCAGAAGGTTGTAGGTTCAATTCCTAATCCAGGGATTTGAGCACATAATCCAGGCAAACACTTCTATGCAGTTCTGAGGGAGTGCTGCACTGTCAGAGGTGCCATCTTTCGGATGAGACGTTAAACTGTCTGCCCACTCAGGCGGACATAAATGATTCCACGGCACTATTCAAAAAGTAGGGGAGTTCTCCCCGTGTCCTAGCTAACATTTATCCCTCAGCCAACATCACTAAAAAAAAATCTGGTCATTAATCTCATTGCTGTTTGTGGGACCTTGTTGTGTGCTAAGTGGCTGCTGCCTTTCCTACTTTACACCAGTGATGACACTTAATTGGCTGTACAGCACTTTGGGACGTCCTGCGGTTGTGAACGGCACTATATAAATTCAAGTTCTTTCTTTTGGAAAAGCAAATCAAGCGCAGTGTAAAACGAGTTGCCGATTTGCTATGAGTCTGTTTTGCTTACTGGCGAAGACCAATTTCATCCTGACTTATGTATGCTTGATGTTGACTGATATAAGGGAGAGAAAAGTAAAACTTTCTTCCATTCCCCAAGATTGACATTTCTCATCAGATTGAGTATTGCCCTCATCCCTTAACAATATCTAATAATTCTTTGCAGTAGTTTGTTTTTTCTTAAAAGGATGGCACGACTCCCTTTTTAAGGCTGTGAAATATTTGCAAAATCCTGACGGTTGTTTGTCCACCATCATGGTGACAAGAGTTCTGCACCTGAAATTCAGCTTTAATATTGGAAAACTGAACAATGTCTCCCTCTGTTGGTGAATTGAGAGGATCTATGTTCAGTATTGAAGTAGCAGACTGAGAACAATCTTACAATTAAAATTCCACGGGGTCTCCCGATTGTCTGCTGTTTCTCTGGGACTTCCAAGGATCTTCCGTCGAAGTTACGGTGAACGATCGAGAGACCCCTGCGGAAATTCAACCCCTTAATGTTCTGTGGCTTGACAATCCTTGATTCGAGTTTGTAGTTATAGGGGCTGATTTTCCTGAACCACTCTGCCTGATAATGGACAGGAACAGCTTATCTAAATGCACTGTGGACTGTCCAGGATGAGTGTAGACCAGACAATGTGGGGTGCAGGAAAGGCGGCATGTGTCCAAGTTCAGTTGGTGTATGACTTGGAAGGGAACTTGAATATGATGGTGGTTCTATGATATTGCTGTTCTTGTCCTTCTCATGGGAGGTACCATTGAAGTAACCTTGGTGAGTTGCTACAGTGCATCCTGGATATCATACATAGTGCGGCCACAGTGCACTGGTGGTGGAGGGGATGGATATTGAGTCCAGTGAATTGGACGGTGGGGGCAGGGGAAGGGGGGGACGCAGGGTGGGGAGGATGGGTGGGGGGGTGGTGTTGGTGCTCTATCCTCAATGGTGTTGAGCTTATTGTTGCAGCTGTACCCATCCAGGTGAGTGGTGAGTATTCCATCGCACTCCTGGCTTGAGCTAATTAAATGGTGGCGGTTTTCAGGGGAATACCCAACCTCTGCTCAGCTTTTGTAGCCACATTATTGGTATGGCTGCTGAAGACTCTAAACCTTTACTAATTAAGGTCACCAATCCTGATGGGGATTAATTAGTTTGCTCTGAAGGACACAATGGCTGTGCTGGGAATGAAGACTTTTTGGGTAATTTTTTCCTTTAGCCTGGGGGCACCTCAGGCAGACCGGCTGTGTGTCGCTCTGCCTTACGAACATACGAATTAAGAGTGGGAGTAGGCCGTTCGGCCCCTCGAGCCTGCTCTGCCATTTGATAAGATCATGGCATATGGTGGGGATGGTGCTGTTTGAAGCACCCTTGCAGGCACAATGGGCTCGATTTTAGGGTCGGGTTTCCGGCGGGTTACCAGCGGGGTGGCCCCGAAAATCCCGATCTCCGGTCACGTGACCGGATCGCGACGAAATCCCGGCCACTTCCGGGTACCGCGCTGACGTGCGGGGCTGCGCGCGCAAGCCCCGCTGGTGGGAATCCCGCAGGCAATTAAAGCCAGCGGGGTTCCACTTGAGAGTACTTAACTTGCTCGTTGTGGTCAGTTAATGAGCTGAAGCAGCTGTCAAAAGAGGAAGTGTGGGATTTTAGGTTCAAGGCAGTGAGTTTCCCACACTGGGGGAAACAGACTCCCTCCAACCAGGCGTGTTGCAGCCAGCAGCCTGTGGCAGGTGCCAAGGTGCGCTCCACGGGGGAGAGCCCTCACCCACGCAGGAGGCCACCACGTCACATAGGGCAACCCCTGCCCTCCACCACCCCCCGCCAAGCCAGAGGACAGACCGACACGAAACCGCAGCCCCAGTCCGAGGACCCACACACCTACCCTGCACAACCCCTCAGACCAACACCTGCCAGTTGGGTGGTGTGTGGACACCCTCGGAGGACGAAGAGCATGACCAGCACCAGCAGCCTCGCAGTCCACGCTGTCCGCCGCAGAGACGTGGATCCCCCCAACACGGTGTGGTTGCACGCCCACCTGCACAGCAGGAGGGAGGGCTACCGCAGAGAGAGACGCGTCGCAGAGGGCACTACCCTCGCCACAGGGTCCACAGACCGAGGCGCAGCTCCCCGGACCTCTCCGATCAGCAGTGCACAGGGAGGCGCAGATTCGCTCGACATGTAGTCGTGGAGATCTGCAGCCTCTTTCATGCCGAGCTGCTCCTGGCTGGCCCCAGCACCAACTGCTTACCTGTCGCTGGCAAAGTCACCACTGCCCTCCACACCTTCTCCTCCGCATCCTTCCAGGGTGCAGCCGGCTACACCGCCGATGTCTCTCAGTCGTCTGCGCGGACGAGCCCTGCAAATACACCTGCACCTACTCTGCAGTAACACGATGGGTGGCATCAGTGGTGGGTCCTCATAGTGATACCCAGGAGCGGGCATTATTGGACACAACGGACAGGATTCGCGGAGACATGGCAGTGGTGGTGTCAATATAATGTGTGCTGTTTGTTGCTCTGAAATTCAATATGGGTAACACCCATGACAAACCCTCAGACACCCTTGTGCACCCCCTTCATGCTGACGAGACGTTTGCCTTACGCTGCCTACTGCACATATGTGATGCATGCCCTGTGGCTGCAGCACAGGTGGTGGCAGGTTGAGTGAGGCTGGCCGTGAGGGAGATGCACGAGAGGGTGAGGATGGGATGGAGCCATGAGATTGTATGAGGATTGGGTCGCGTGTTAGTGGCAGGATGAGTACTGGCGAGGTGAGTAGGTGGAGGTAAGATGAGGATGGGGTGTGAGTGGGTATGAAGGGTGATGTGACAGAATAGTGTTGGCGGTGCCGAAGGAGATTTGGGGTGGGGGCAGTGTTGTGGCAGACAGAGTGTAGGGGAAAGACTTCGTGTTCTCACTGTGGCGGACCTACTGCGGTCATTGCAGCGCCTCCTGCACTGTATGCAGGTGGGCCATATGTTGGTGGCGCAGGTGACCCCCTCTGCCACCTCGAGCCAGGCCTTCTTGGTGGCAGAGGCAGGCCGCTTCCTCCCGCCCGCCGGGGGGAAGATCTGTGTCCTCCCCCTCCTCCTCACCCCATCTGATGATACCTGGGGTGAGGCATCATTAAACTGGGAGCAGCCTTCCCCCTGGGCTGCTCCATGCTGCAATTTGTTCTATTGGTTGCAGCATCTGTCAGTGGAGGACTGCCCCTTTAACTAGAGAGCCTCCAGCTGACAGATCGTACTGCACATGCGCAGCCCGACCGACGCGCAGGCCAGCGCCGTGGACCCCGGAGGAGCAGGTAATTGATTCCTATTAGTGTGTTGCCTGCTACGATCACGTGGGCAACCCACTAATTTCGCCGTTCGCGTTTTCGACGCTCCCGGAGGACCACCCGCTGGGAACCCGCAGGCCTGCTAAATTCGAGCCCAATGTATCTGCTCCAATTGTGTTAATTACCCCGTCCCTAGATTTTGGGAAAGGGTCTCCGGCATGGGGCTAGAGCAGATGGGAGTTCCACTCCATCACACCTGCGCTGGTGGAGCAGATCTCCAAGAATTTCAGGTCTGAATTTTTTTTAAATTACAATTTTTCACACTGCAATCGATTGTATAGGCTTTCTGAATTGTAAAATTTAAATCCCTCCACCACCAAAGTCCTTTGCTTCCACTGTAGTTATGGCTCAGACGATGGGAAATATGTTGTATTTCCCTGATTCAGATGTTATTAAAAGATATAGTTGGGCATATAAAATCAGTGCCAGGAAACCCAGTGGGCAGGGACACGGTGGAGCATGATTCTGTTCCCCCCACAACAATTTCACTTGTAAATTGGTGAAGGGAGGGGTGAAAATCCCAGCCCAGTGTTGAATTAGGTGATCTCTGGGGTGACAGTTGGGCCTCAGTGCACCTGGGCTAAGAGCGAAAATCAACTAAAGATCCTGTTCTTGCTTTCCAGTGATCCTTGCGGGAAACTGACTCTAAACTCAGCTGTTATACTCCCAACCCCACGGTTTAATAAGTAATGGTAAGTAAACGGAAGCTCGAGGAACAGCACCTCATCTTTCATTTAGGCACTTTACAACCTTCCGGACTCAACACTGATTTCAATAACTTCAGACCATAACCACTGCTCCCATTTTTTCGGACAGCAGGTGCTGGCAATGGTTCTGATGTTGCCATTCGCAGCTATTCTAAACCATTCTTTTGTTTCTTAACTTGTCCCATTTCCACCCTCCTTGCCTTGCACCATCATCCCTTTTGTCATTTGATCACTTGTGCCCTCTACCCTATCATAGATCTTCCCTTTTGTTCTTTCCTCCCTTCTCCCCCTCCCCCCTTTCCCTGACCCTGTACTTGCTGAAAAACTCTTTTAACATCTTCCAATTCTGATGAAAGGTCTTTGACCTGAAACGTTAACTCTGTTTCTTTCTCCACAGATGCTGCCTGACTTGCTGAGCTTCTCCAGCATTTTCTGTTTTGATCCCACAGTTTAATATCCTGCTAACACTCACTTGACTCATACACAGAGAATTGTTACTTGGACAAAGATGCGTGGCACCCATGGAACCATTCCCAATAGGAGTCAATGCCTTCAGGAAAAGAGCAAGGAAGACAATTGGCAAAGGAATTTCCCAAGAATTAAAAAGTCAAATATTTTCACATCACCAACTCTTAGAGGGGAGGGAACAGTTTAATAGATCGACAGGTTTCTGATGCGTGAAGGACCACAGGAGAGGGAGTTGGGAGTTAGAGAGAGAATTTGCGAGGGAGCTTAGAGAAAGACTCTTTCCATTGGTGGATGGTGAGGGTAGTTGGACTGGGGGAAGATGGGTGGTAAGGGAAATGAGTAAGTGGCCAGAAATAGCCTTATCGAAATCTCAGATGCACAGAGGCTATGAGTTGCAAGAACAAGGGAGTGGCCATGTATGTGCGTTTATGTGAAGGACGAGACTGAGTGAAGTTAAAGGGGTGAGAGAAAAGGAAACTAGGTGCGTTTAAGTGTAGGTTGATATAAATGAGAATAAGGAGTTACTCAACGTAAAGACTAAAGCTTTCTTTTCAGAATCTGGGTCAGCAGAGAGGCAGATGTAGAGATTTGCTATCTGTCACAAAGATACCAGCAGCTACCAAACATCATTGGGCTGACACATTCACCATCAGTAAATGTCACTTGTGGCCTGAAACTTGGCTCCACCTCCTTGTAGACACGTTTTGATGTTGACCTATGAAGATGGTAAAATGGTGTGGCACAGAGAACCACTGTCCTCGTAACCACTTCATACAACACTGCCTCCATTGTCATTACCTGCTACTCAAAGAAAACACCCTCAGCAGTCATCAAACAGGTCATGTTCTGAGCTGCTCCATCTGTAGTCTGCAGACTCATGCTGGGTTTTTCTTCCTCTTCATTTTTTCCCATCTTTTCTTAGTCCCCTACCCCTTCAGCCTTGACAAAGCTACTGATAGACTGAGATGCCTTTTGAGCTTCTTCAAAAGTTTTCGGAATTTTTGTCACTATTGTGATACTTCACTTTAAATGTCCCCAACCCTTTTATATTTTACTTACAAGCAATTTTCTGCTTCCATTACTAATGTGTTTCCTACACTCAACTGAATCTGCACCTGAAGTTGGTCCAATAAGTGGACCACAGAAAATTGGGTGGAAACAGCACATCCTCATTTGAGTCTTTCTCAACCCAACAACTGCAATTTGGATCTAAACTATGTCAAAAGAGAAAAATCTAGGCTAATACAACGTTAAAGGTGCTATATAAATGCAAGTTGTTGTTATGTGTTCCTGAGATTTTTTTCAGTTTGCTGTGGCTTGGTTCTTATTCTTTCTATATGGTATATCTGCAGCTTCTGGCCACTAGAGAGAGCTCTTCACTGTCTCTTAATGTTAGGGATATTCTCTAGTTTTAAAGAAAATTAGGGATTGATAATATGATGGCACTCCCCATATTATTGGATATAGAGGCCTAAGGCCTGTGCAAAAGGCCCTCAAATGGTGAAAATGTGGGGGTTTCCCCATAACGTGACTGAATACTTGAGTACTGCACCCATACACAGTAGGCACTGAGGGAAGGCCCACCTCAAAAACGTTTACTAATTTTGATCCAGGATTGGCCCTCTCCTTATAGGACCATCCTTATTTACCCACATTTTTTCATTATCATGGCCAAATACCTGCAAGCAGACCCAAGTCCAGACTAAATTTGGGGACTAAAAAAATGCCAGTAGCCCTTCACAGGGGTGGAGCCAATGGAGGGTCAGGAGAGTTCATGACTCCAACCCAATCACTTTGAACTCGGACAACTTTGCACACACCCATAAAGAATTAGTTCTCTGGTCCGCCTCTGTTTCTTTAAAATATTGGGAGGAGGAGACGGAGGGGTGGAGCAGCTCACAGCAGGCACTTTGATGGGCTGCATCATGTTTCCCTCCTGGACCCTTGGGCCTCTGATGGCCCCAAGAATCCTCGCCTAAATTTTTGCCTCTTGGGGCTAGGTTGGCCAAATCTGGATTTCGACTCCCCCCTCCACCCCGGTCTTTCAACCTTAGCTACACCCCTGTCCGTTCACTGGCAGCTGGCATCCGACATCCTGCCACATCACGTACTACATGCTGGAAATGCCCAAGATGTATTAATGAGCCGACTTCATATTATGGTGTGAGGTCAACTCATTTAGATGCAGGTGAGGCCAGCACCTGATCAGCAGTGACCCCTGCGCCAGCACCTTGTTGTAGGCCTCATAGCCTAGGAATAGGTGGCAAAGGCTACAGAGATTGCAGCTGGCTGGGTTCTGGCAGTTTACTATCCTGATCATCGAAACAGGAAAGCACACTGGGTACTGCCAATTAGTGCAGTCTAGGGGTTCTAATATCCCTTCACTCTTTACACTGAAGTTATCAGAGAATGATTTACAAAGAACAAATTTTTATACAAAACTTAAGTCTTATCACATCCTCACTAGAATCATAGAAAAGTTACAGCATGGAAGGAGGCCATTCGGCCCATCGAGTCCGCGCCTGGTCTCTGCAAGAGCAATCCAGCTAGTCCCACTCCACACCCCCCCCCACCATCCCCGTAGCAATGCAAATTTTTCCTTTCAAGTACTTATCCAGTTCCCTTTTGAATGCCTCCACCATCCCTCGGGCAGTGCATTCCAGATCCTAACCACTCGCTGTGTTAAAAAGTTTTTCCTCATATTACCTTTGGTTCTTTTGCCAATCACCTTAAATCTATGTCCTCTGGTTCTTGACCCTTCCACCAATTGTAACAGTTTCTCCCTATCTACTCTGTCGAGACCCTTCATGATTTTGAATACCTGTATCAAATCTCTTCGCCGCCGTCTCTGTTCCAAGGAGAACAACCCAGCTTCTCCAGTCTATCCACGTAACTAAAGTCCCTCATCCCTGTAATCATTCTAGTAAATCTCTTCTGCACCCTCTCTAAGGCCTTCACGTCTTTGCTAAAGTGTGGTGCCCAGAACTGGACACAGTACTCCAGTTGTGGACGAGCCAGTGTTTTATAAAGGTTCATCATGACTTCCATACTTTTGCACTCCATGCCTCTATTTATAAAGTCCAGGACCCTGTATGCTTTTTTAACGGTTTCTCAACCTGCCCTGCCACCTTCAGCGATTTGTGCACATAAACCCCCAGATCTCTCTGTTCCTATACCCCCTTTTAGAGTTGTGCCCTCTAGTTTATATTGCCTCTCCTCGTTCTTCCCACCGAAATGTATCACTTCGCATTTTTCTGCGTTAAATTTCATCTGCCTCGTGTCTGCCCATGCCACCAGCCTGTCTATATCCTCTGGAAGTCTACCACTATCTTCCTCATTGTTTACTACCCTTCCAAGTTTTATGTCATCTGCAAATTTTGAAATTGTGCCCTGTACACCCAAGTCCAAGTCATTAATATATATCAAGAAAAGCAGTGGTCCTAGTACCGCCCCCTGGGGAACACCACTGTATACCTCCCTCCAGTCTGAAAAACAACCTTTCACCACTACTCTCTGTTTCTTGTCACTTAGCCAATTCTGTATCCATGTTGCTACTGCCCCCTTTATTCCATGGGCCGCAATCTTGATGATAAGCCTACCGTGCGGCACTTTATTAAATGCCTTTTGAAAGTCCATATACACCACATCAACTGCATTGCCCTCATCTACCCTTTCTGTTACCTCATCAAAAAACTCTATCAGGTTAGGTTATGTCCTAATGATCTTCTCAACTGATGAATCACTAGTCCGAGTTGTACAATTTTGCTATATTCTGCGGGGGAGAGAAAGAGAAAGGGAAACGTCATCCAGAGCTGGAACAGAGAGTGGAGGGTGCTGAAGATCGGGATGGGGGTGGGGGAGAGGGGAAAATCGATGGGGAGGGGAAGATTGGGGTGGAGAGTGGAAGATCGGGGGCAGAGAAGATCGGGGGGAGGGGGGAGATTGGGGGGGAGATGGGAAGATTGGGGGGGGGGGAGAGTGGAAAATCGGGGGAGGGAGAGGGAGATCGGAAAGGGAGACATTGGGGAGGAGGGGGACATCAGAGAGGGGGATAATGGACATCGGAGCAGGGTGGAAAGGTTAGGTTTATTTTCTTTTTTAACTTTGTGCAATGGTTTTTTATTTAATTTATTTTGTTTATTTTTGCCTGATCTAGCCCTTCGCGTATGGCCGTGGGAAAGCCGCCCAGGTAAGTTTAAAATCGTTTTAACTATCTACTATGTCAGAAATAAAGTACCTTAAGTACCTCAATGAGGTGCATTTGGTTCTTTAACTATCATCCCGCCGGCTTTAATTGCCTGTCTATGGGAAACCCGGAAGTCGGCAGGTTGGGGCCGGCTTCCTCACCTGCTCGGGATTTTCCCGATTTTCGCAGCCCCCAACTTCCTCTTCCCTTTCCTTTCAATTTCCTTTGAAAATCGAGGCCAAAGAATCTGCAAAGGGATATAGACAGGTTAAGTGAGTGGGCAAGAAGGTAGTAGATGGAGTATAATGTGGAGGTTATTCACTTTGGTAGGAAGAATAGAAAAACAGAATATTTTTTAAACGATGAGAAACTATTAAATGTTGGTGTTCAGAGAGATTTGGGTGTCCTCGTCCAAGAAACACAAAAAGTTAGCCTGCAGGTGCAGCAAGCAATTAGGAAGACAAATAGCATGTTGGCCTTTATTGCAAGGGGGTTGGAGTACAAGAGTAAGGAACTCTTGCTGCAATTGTACAGGGCTTTGGTGAGACCTCACCTGGAGTACTGTGTACAGCTTTGGTCTCCTTATTTAAGATGGATATACTTGCCTTGGAGGCGGTGCAACGAAGGTTCACCAGATTGATTTCTGGGATGAGAGGGTTGTCCTATGAGGAGAGATTGAGTAGAATGGGCCTATACTCTTTTTAGTTCAGAAGAATGAGAGGTGATCTAATTGAAACATGTAAGATTCTGAGGGGTTTTGACAGGGTAGATGCTGAGAGGTTGTTTCCCCTGGCTGGAGAGTCTAGAACTAGGGGGCATAGTCTCAGGATAAGGGGTCAGCCATTTAGGACTGAGATGAGGAGGAATTTCTTCACGCAGAGGGTTGTGAATCTTTGGAATTCTCTACCCCAGAGGGATGTGGATGCTGAGTCGTTGAGTATATTCAAGGCTGAGATAGATAGACTTTTGGACTCTAGGGGAATCAAGGGCTGGAAAGTGGAATTGAGGTCGAAGATCAGCCATGATCTTACTGAATGGCGGAGCAGGCTCAAAGGGCCATATGGCCTACTCCTGCACCTATTTCTTATGTTCCCTCTCTAAATTTAGGTCTGTACAACTGCTTCATTTCTGTTGTGTATAAACAAAAAGCAAAATGTCTGCTGTGGGTCAATGCCTTTCTCAAATATCAGAGCTGTTGATTTGGAGGAAGTGCATTCCCATAACACACTGTACCCAGACCGTGCTCATTGTAGATCTAAATAGTGCAGCACAGCAGTTCATAAAATGAACTGTGCTTGACTGTTAACATGGATCACAAACCAATAACTTAAGACTTCTTTTGTCCATGTTAGAGATTTCTCAAACAGCACAACATTCCTTATTGGTCATATCTCTATTCTGTCAGATACAATATTAAAATAAATATAAAAGCATTGTTTCCACTCTAATTCACTGCCCTGAAGATCAGCACCTATTTACCCTCATTTCAAAAATGAGAGTATACTTTACTTAATATATACAAACACTAAATGCACAAAATACACACAGAATATTGGAGCTCTTTGTCTGCAAACTCAACTAGGTTCAGAGAAGGAATAATCAATTCAGTGGTATCCCTTGTGATCATTGTAAGGGACAATAATTCTGACATATATGCTTAAATACACAGCTCTTTGAAATGGTGGAGGTTCAACAAAATGTGGGTCTCAACAGTCATCAGTCAGTTTACCAACCTGTAAGGATCCTGGAGATATTTCAGTAAAAGCGGTTTTAAAAAGTGGTTAAAATCACTTCAACTATCACCCCTCAGGGCTTTGAAATAAACTGCGACTTGTCCTATAGTAAAGCCAGGTAACAAAATTGAACCATTGATTCTCATAGTGTCACACATTAAAGGAAGGTGGCTTTGAGGAGTCAGCCATTTTCTTTTCATCCCAAATGTGCAATCCCTGGTCTTTTCTGCGTTAATTGTTCTCAGCTGAGTCAGGAGTAGTAAGGGGCTATGGCAGGGCAAAAGAATCAACCAGGGCCTCTGCTCCTGATGGCTACCCAGCGACTGCTGCTAGAAATGTGCAGGTGCAAAAGTCGGGTGAAGCTGTGGTATGCTCCATGGGTGAACAGCCTGCTGACAATGACTGTCTAGACTCATGCATAAAGAATGGTCACTTTTTATATAGTTTTGGAGGACTGCTTGCACCCATGGAACTGATTAAAACAAGAGTTAGTGTTCTCAGGGGAGGAGCTGGGAAACTGGTAAAAGTAAACTTTCTTAAAAAAATAGTTTCTGTGCTTTGGCTCACTGTAAGTCTATTCAGCTTTTATAATGGCTGGCTTCATGTCTTTAAAGATTACAAAAATGTACCAATGTCACTCTCAAACCCAACAAACATCATCAAAATGTACAGTAAACATATTTATTCAGATACATAGATGACATAGGTTTTTCCCCACCCCTGGGGAGCAGGAGTAGGGATACAAATTCTGGTACAAAACATCATATAAAAGAATAATCAGCCCCCACCCCCAACATTGGCTTTGTTTAAAAGGCTAAGCTAGAAAACAGAAGTTTGGTAAATTCAACAACAGACACCAGCCACAATAGACTAAAGGTCTTAAATGACTGTTTATTGAAAATGAGAATGAGAAGCTGTTTCTTTTATCACAGAACACAAGTAACTACATTTGTAAACTAAATGATATTAGGACCCATTTAAACTTGCTCAGTTTTGTTGCAATTCCAGCTATAGAATCCAGCCTTCAAAGCAAACCTCATGGTGTATCATTTATATAACCGAAAAGATCGATCCTCACAGCTTAGTGGTAAAATACCTTGGTCAGTGTGGAGCAGATCTGGACAGGAAATGTTCCAGCTTGACTCCTGGTCTCTTCAGAGGGGTTTCAAAGGGGGGTGGGGGGTGGGGAGAGGCAACAGATGTGCACCAATAGTTGGGGGGGTGGGGGTGGGGAGAGGCAACAGATGTGCACCAATAGTTGGAGAGGGGGTGGGGGGTGGGGAGAGGCAACAGATGTGCACCAATAGTTGGGGGGTGGGGGTGGGGAGAGGCAACAGATGTGCACCAATAGTTGGGGGGGGTGGGGAGATGCAACAGATGTACACCAATAGTTGGAGGGGGTGGGGAGAGGCAACAGATGTGCACCAATAGTTGGAGGGGGGTGGGGGGTGGGGAGAGGGAACAGATGTGCACCAATAGTTGGAGGGGGTGTGGGGGGTGGGGAGAGGCAACAGATGTGCACCATTGGTTAGGGGGGTGGGGGGTGGGGAGAGGCAACAGATGTGCACCATTGATTGGGGGGTGGGGGGTGCGGAGAGGCAACAGATGTACACCAATAGTTGGAGGGGGTGGGGGGCGGGGAGAGGCAACAGATGTGCACCAATAGTTGGAGGGGGGGTGGGGGGTGGGGAGAGGCAACAGATGTGCACCAATAGTTGGGGGGGTGGGGAAAGGCAACAGATGTGCACCAATAGTTGGGGGGGTGGGGAGAGGCAACAGATGTGCACCAATAGTTGGGGGGGGTGGCAACAGATGTACACCAATAGTTGGGGGGGGCAGGGAGAGGCAACAGATGTGCACCAATAGTTTGGGGGGGGGGGTTGGGAGGCAGGGAGAGGCAACAGATGTGCACCAATAGTTGGGGGGGAGGCAACAGATGTACACCAATAGTTGGAGGGGGTTGGGGGGGGTGTAGGGAGAGGCAACAGATGTGCACCAATAGTTGGGGGGCAGGGAGAGGCAACAGATGTGCACCAATAGTTGGAGGGGGGGTGGGGGGCAGGGAGAGGCAACGGATGTGCACCATTTGTTGGGGGGAGGTGGGGGGCGGGGAGAGACAACAGATGTGCACCAATAGTTGGAGGAGGTCGGGGGGGCGGGGAGAGGCAACAGACCAATAGTAGGGGGGGAGCAGGTAGAGGCAACAGATGTGCACCAATAGTTGGGGGGGGTGGGGTGGGGAGAGGCAACAGATGTGCACCAATAATTGTGGGGGTGCAGGTAGAGGCAACAGATGTACACCAATAGTTGGGGGAGTGGGGTGGGGAGAGGCAACAGATGTGCACCAATAGTCAGGGGGGGGTTGGGGAGAGGCAACAGATGTGCACCAATAGTTGAGGGAGTTGGAGGGCGGGGAGAGGCAACAGATGTGCACCAATAGTTGGGGCGGTGGGGTGGGGGGAAGAAGAGACCGAACTGTCAAGGTTCCCACTCCTGATTGCAATCCAGTGATCTCCGCTGAAAAATGTCTGTACGGATGTGAGCGGAAAACAAAATTAGACTTGTCTGTAATTATCCTCATGGTAAAATAGCTGGAACTCAGGCCCAGATTTTCGAATTGCCATTATTTTAATCAGCTGCTGCCTTGTGTACTCATGCTCGTGACTTTCCCGGTGAGTCCAAGAGAGGTCAGTTTTTGGTAGCCACTGAAAATCAGAGTATATTTAGAATGACTGTTATATACACATGTACTCTCCTACCTGCAGGTCATGACTTAAATTATTCAGTGCCTCCTCCTACAATTATCATCGAACCTGAGGGAGTTTGGGTTATCTTGGTTCAAGGTCTTTATTCTCTGTGGATTCTAAATCCCATGCACAGAAAGCCACAGTCATGAGATTAAGTGGAGTTCTCAGACCATACATGAGCAATACACTTAGCTGACCATGAAATGATGTACATGATGGATGAAGGGCCAGGGCTTAAACCAATATATTGATTTCCAAAATTTCCAGTGACTTCCTACAAGCAATTTTATTTTTGTTCAGCTGGGTGTTTGACATGCAAGAAAACCCATCACCATATTTAATAGCTTCCAAACTCCACTTACCCAAGTGCACAAAGCTTAGGTGAAGGTTGGCATTTGCCAGAGCTTAGCCATCCCTAGGTATGTGCTGCAACTGAAGCAGCTAAAACCGTACAGTACTAGCAAAAAGTATGGTTTGTCCAGCTGGGACCTGCCTATCCAGTAGGGCATTGGCTTTTTTTTCTGGAGGAGAGTGGAAAGAATATGAGAGCTGAGTGACAGATCTACCCCTCCAGGTGATATTAATGACCAAGCTGGCTGGTTTAATTATCAGAAGCGTCCTGGAGTACTGTAGACCTGCCTGTCTCCGTATTAGATTACCAATTCCGTCACAGTGTTAACGTTCTAATCTTTGCTTGCCACGCACGTTCTTCTTGAAGCCAAATTGAGCTTAAAGAGACCAATTCATTTTCCGTCTCCCTCCAAGGAAGGCAGCCACAGTCATCTTTAAGCTAACTATAGAACAAAGAGATCTGCTCGCCTTTCCCCACCCTATCTCCTAGGAAAGACAGTCACTGGTTGGTAATTAGATAACTGACAAACATGGCTTTTGAGCCCTATTCAGGGGACAACAGATAGCAGGAACTCCTAATGAGCAACACAACTTACCATAGAATATAGAAGTGCATTGCCACCAACCTCCTGACTACAGTGTGGGCACACACTATACCCTACTGTATGGTGGTTCCACCCATTACAGGTGCAGAACTTAGCATCAACTCTCACCTATCTGCAACGCACTCATCGTAGAACATGTACCAAGCCTACTTGTCACCAATTGCATGGCCACTGTGTGGCTGATTCCTTCTTCAGGATGCTGAGTAACAGGTTGGAGTAGCCTGAAGGTTTCCCTTCCTACAACTTTTTCCTCTTTTTGCCACAATGTCACTTCACAGCTTGGTTCTGGATCTCACATATAGGCCAAAGGAAGCCCTTCTGTTGTATGCTTTGGAGTTCTGAACCATGAACCATGTCTTCTTTTTCAAATGCAGCAATGTCCCAAATCAAGTTAGGCTAGTGGTGTATAAGATGTGTATCCTTGCAAGCAAAATTAACTGAATTCTCCCATTAAAAGGGTGGGAAGTGAACCTAAGGTGTGATGAATGCATAAAAACAGAAACATTCCTCATTCAGGAGTTAATTTATCATTTTGTTTTAAACAAAGACTGGCTCTTAGAACAGGAGCTGCTTCACTGGTAGGTGTTAATATTTGGAAAATTTGTTTCTAAACCCAAAAAGCAGCACAGCGAGGATAACAATCCAAAAACACAAACAACTTTTTGTAGCTTCACTGACAGCTTATTCGATAGGTTCATACCTATCAATCCCCGAAGACTGCATAACACACCATCATAAATGCATCTCCAACTCAAAAATATTAGGATATATTAAGGTACAATGATTAATGCTTGAGAAGGTGTAAATATAGGGAAGTAAAAAAAATCTTCCTTCTCCCGGTTCTAAAGAACCCCTAATACAGCAATAAAGTACATTATACAGCCCAAATGCACAGCGAGAAGGCCAAGGTCAACAGGTTATTACACAGTGTTTGAAAATGGAGGCTGAGAATTTAAAGCACACAAGAACATTGCTGTACATGATTTCATACACTGTTAAGCCTCCCTAGTGAACAACTGTGTCCCAACAGGCAGTTCTGGTAATTGCATTATGACGAGTAAATAACAATAATGAAAGAAATTTAATCTTTGTTGTTAGCTATCAAAATTTTCTTTCTTGTCATGAGGAAAAGTTCTGCAACTTTAAAATTAAAAATAGATTTCGTTCCACAGCAACGGTCAACATTGGTTGGGTAAGAAAATGCTAAAGAATAAGTAGGATCTGGACACTGCAATTTCAGAAGAGAGATTCCTGAATAGTGATCAGGAGTAGGAACTCTGGCTGATTTGAGCCCCTTCCCAAGACCAAGGGCACTGAGGCCAATTGTACCACCTTACTCTAATGCCGCTCAGATCAGCTAACGCAAGGCAGTTTGGGATTTAAGTTTGAACTCTTCCTTATCTATCGAGCTAAGTTCCACACCTAAAACTGCATTACTTACTTAACCACCAGAGAGTGCCTTTTTTCTATTTATATAGTAAATGCTGGTGACATTATTGTTAAGTACTGGCTAACGGAATAACTGTTAGATAACTGATTTTGAATCAGCCCTGTGTTTGTTATTACACCTCTATTAATTATTCTAATGCTAATCGAGTTACAGCCACAAGCTCAGGGCTAATTCAGCATCAGTTACATTTATATAAATTCAGCTTCCAATGGGATCGGCCCAGTAACTCATCTATGTCAATATCCCATTTACTGTTTAAACAAGTGCTGTAAGAAAATGACTAAAAATTAACAGATGATGGTAATTAGAACTCTTTGGGATCTTAATGGTGGCAGAACCTCTTTAATACCAAAGCACAGAAACACAGCTTTTTGACTGTATTTTAAGTTTTTGCCATTAGATTAATTCTCTCAATAAAGTGAGACTGTGCAAAGCTTTAGTGTACAAGTGTCGCAATTGAGGGTTACCAGAACTACTCTGTAAGAGATTTAATCACGCAATAACCATATAACACACCCATACCTATTTCATTAATCAAGTCAATTTTTTAAAAAATCATGCTGCTTTTAACAGCCACTCTGAGCAGTCATCATTACTGACCAGAGAACCATGCCCACTTCTGGGTAAAATCCTTGCCCAATTGTCACACATTTTTGACATGTAGTAATAGTGATCAGGGCCCATCACCTGGATGGTAAAGTGCATATGTAACAGGTGCGTTATATACTAAAGGCAATCTTTTAAGCCAATAGAAATTGCGTAAAAACTTAATAAAAATGCTATTAGGTATACTGCTACAAGAGCAATTAGTGCAAGTCAAGTGAAACATTTGTTCAAAACAAAGAGTTTCTTTTTAAGAGCCGTAATGATTCAGACCACAGTTACTATCTTTCTCTGTTTAAGAACATGACCACACTACTTTGCATAACCGGGTACAGGCCTGGCCGTAAAGTTATCATCTCTGAACCAAACAAAAGGTCCCAGGGTTGATTCCCCAGGCTGAGTTAGCTAATGTCAGCTGGATCAATAGTAGATGCGCTACAGTTATCAGAAACATCCTGGTTCTTGAAGGGAAACATTAGCCACCTTGGCTGTTCCTGACATCTATCCAATGACCCCCCCTAGAAGTATGCATGTGTGGATGTTGGGTGAAAACTTGTGGGGCAGTCCAAAACTAGAGGTCATAAATATAAAATAGTCGTTAATAAATCCAATAAGGAATTCAGGAGAAACTTCTTTACCCAAAGAGTGGTAAGAACATGAAACATGCTACCACAAGGAGTAGCTGAGGCAAATAGCATAGAAACATTTCAGGGGAAGCTAGATAAATACACGAGGGAGAAAGAAATAGAAGGATATGCTGATAGAGTTAGATGAATTAGGGGAGGAGAAGGCTCGTGTGGAGCATAAATGCCGGAATAGACCAGTTGGGCTGAATGGCCTGTTTTTGCGCTGTAGTTTTGATGTAACTTGTTATAAAACAGGATCAAGTTTAGCATTGCTGTCCTCCATAGTTAGATAGCGTGCCCACTGGAGGCAACCATCATCCTTGGAACCATACTCCAACTATACCCTAGTGTGATGAGTAGGGAGCTTAAGTCACTGCATAATAAGAAAGTCTATATTTTAATATCTTTTTTTCAGGAGTCTGGCTGTCACTTTAAATCTCAGTTGCTGCTAACTGCTTCTGCAGGCTGCAGAAAATGCACATTTTGTTCTGGTATGCCATTAGCCATTCCAAAAGCATTCATACTGTGTCCAGTATGTTCAAAGCATTTTGCTAATGCGTGTGTAGGTGGTTCCCCTGGAACAAAAGGATGTTTGATATGCTAAAGTCCGGATAAATGTGAATGCCCTGCAATTACAGGCCTTGAGCTTTAAAGTGTGCTAGGGATTTCTCTGACCAGCAAACATTCTTTGTATTTGACATTCTATGAATTTTTTATGTGTGTGTATATATATATTTATATATAATCAAAATTGGAGAAATACATGCTGAATTCCCTTTATATTGGGATATCTTCGAAGATATTTGGAGCTACATCTTAGGCCTTAGGCTGTGTCAGCAGCTATTCTGAAGGTGACAGCGATAGGGAATGTAGAGACTCTGGTAGCAAACTGCTGCACAAGGCATAAAGTTATTTCAACTGTCAGTTTTGCAGTGAGTGTTAGCACAAGAAAAGCATCTTTGTCATTTTTGATATTGTAAGGAACAGAGTAAGGTTTTAATCAGTGTAAATCTACGGCTTTAAGAGTATTTAAGACTCTAGATTTGCATGTTTACTGTTCAATACCACTATCTAGTAGTTTCTAGGTTACAGTCCAACAATTTTATTTTAAAATCACAAGCTTTCGGAGATTATCCCCTTCGTCAGGTGAGTGAGTGAATAAGAGGTTCTCAAATCGCATATCTTATATTAGCCTCGTAAGAACGGGATATGACGCTCGACTTGTCGATCGACAGTTCAGACGGGCCACAGCGAAGAATCGCATAGACCTCCTCAGAAGACAAACACGGGACGCAACCAACAGAGTACCCTTCATCATCCAGTACTTCCCCGGAGCGGAGAAACTACGCCATGTTCTCCGCAGCCTTCAACATGTCATCAATGACGACGAACACCTCGCTAAGGCCATCCCCACGCCTCCACTACTCGCCTTCAAACAGCCACCCAACCTCAAACAGACCATCGTTTGCAGCAAATTACCCAGCTTTCAGGAGAACGGCGTCCACGACACCACACAACCCTGCCACGGCAACCTCTGCAAGACATGCCAGATCATCGACACGGATGCCTTTTGGGTCTCTTTCTCTCTGTCTGTGTAATTTGACACAGTGTGTATTCAGCATACTGGGACCTACTGTTTTCCGTGGCTAACCTGTCTGAACACCAACGACACCTTTTGATTGGTGTGATGGAGTCCCAGCCTAATATAAGATATGCGATTTGAGAACCTCTTATTCACTCACTCACCTGACGAAGGGGATAATCTCCGAAAGCTTGTGATTTTAAAATAAAATTGTTGGACTATAACCTGGTGTTGTAAGATTCCTTACATTTGTCCACCCCAGTCCATCACCGGCATCTCCACATCATAGTAGTTTCTAGACTAAGCCATGGTCTGATGGAGTGTTTAGCCTTCCACGTATCGATGTTGAGGAAACCACATGTGGTGGCACGTAACAGCGTTTTGGCTTACAGTATGTAAGTATCCTTTGTTTGATCTCTGGGTTTGTTATATTGGGCAAATAAATGAACTTGGGTCATAATGAGCAAGTGTTTGCTTTTGGGGTGTGGTCTCTTGACACTGAACTTGAGGAAGGTCTCCAGAGTGAAAATCTAAAAACATAACCACTAGTAAGAGAGTACTTCAGGGGAAGAGGAAGGGGAGAAACTGGAAGGAAAAAAGGTCTATGCTGTACTGCCAATAGCAGACATTACGAAACTAGTTTCAGGCTGTATGCACAAAAGTTGGTTTTCAAAAATTTACAGTTCCTCCCCGCACACTTTGTCCCTTTCCTGTAAGGATCCATACAGTCTCCATTCAGTTGATCTGCAGGCAGTAAAACTCAACAGTTCTGCAGTGAGCTGTCCAAATGATCATATAATTTCAGGGCTCAAGTTTAGAACTGCAGTGGTGTTGGCTGAATGCTGAGCTCCTCTAGTGCAATGACATCCATACATGACTAACAGATTACAATGTCCGTCATGAGATCTGAACTGGCAGTCACAGCGTTGTGTCAAATTTTTTCTTTTGTGAGCCTTGTGAGGGTAAAGGTGAGCAATGAGGATGATTCCAAGTATCAGGAATTTTAAGTTATGAGAAAAGGTTACAGAATTTTGCTTTTCTTTGGAAACAACACTTCAAGATTATGAGAGGAAAGTGGATGCAAGTAAGTTTTTCACTATGGCAAAGAGTTAAAACCCAAGGGAACATGTGTTACACATTAGAAAATCAGAAGGAAAGTCATGCATATCCTTTTCACCCAAAATTGTGGAATGCTACCAGGGAAGGCCAGTGAAATGACTGGTGTGAATGGGTTCAAGAGGCATTTGGATGGGTTTCTCGAGAGAAAAGTTGATTGAGGGACACAGTGAGAAAGTGCAATAGATCTATTAAAAAGGAACAGACTAATTGGACATTATGTTTTTTTTTTACCTATTCCTCCAAGTTCTTATATTTATGTGTTAAGTTGTTCACCTTAAGTTGTTCACCTTAAGTTACCATGTATGAGCTGGCTTTTCCAGTAGTCCTATGCTGCAGAGACACTTGCTGTCTTCTGAAGAGGACTTTAGTTTTTACTGACTTGAGCATCGTGTGGAGTCTACAATGCCACCTGCGTGCTTATGTACGCTCAAAAACATTGAAGTGACTGTGGCCAAATCTGAAACTAAAACTGCAATGAGTGAAAGAAAAACAATTTAAAAGAAGAAAAATGTTTAAAATATTGACACCTATTATCCTCCTTCAACCAAAGTATCTCCAAATTTAAAAACCTTTGAGGATAACCACAATTTATAAAAGGAAGGACATCTTAACTTGTTCAGAGGAATTCAAACCTTTCCTGCTGGAAATCCCTGGCTGTGCATCATGGGAATTAAGGTATTACTGTGCAACCATTATGATGAGGACAGATGAATACATAATCAATGTAGAAAGCTTTCTGTTTTTAATATTGACAGAGTTTATATTGCTAAGGATCACAGTTTTTATATGATACTTTTATCTGAGTTTGACATTTAATAATTTAGTCCTGTACAAGGAGGCTTTTTTTTTGCAGGGGAGAAGGAGTGAAGGAATAAAGAAAATAACAGTAGAAGTTTAAGAGCATCTTTGAGGGGGGGGAGGGGTAGGGGGAGGTAGTAAATTTCAAGTTCTACATTTCCTAGTTACCGCTGAGGAATCTATTCACCTGCATAGGGAGGACATAGGATTAATGTGCAGAGCAGCACTATTACAAAAATTATCTTTACACAGAGGGTGATTAGAAAGTGGAATTCTCTGGCACAAACTATTGTTGAAGCAGCGTCCATAAATTCTTTTAAAATAAATTTTCATGGTTGCTTGAAAAGATGGAGTATCAAAGGGCATGGGGAACAAGCAGGAGAGTGGGATTAGACTAGGTGTATATTATGTGGGAAATCACTGACACAGACTTGAAGGGCCGAACTGCCTACTTTGGCATCATAACATTCTATCATACATTGTGGGGTCTCCAAACACCGAGCAGGGAATAGAATATCATCACACAAAACTTCATGTTTATTTTGTGCATGGTAACAGTAGTAATGGCTCCATTCAAAACATTTTTTTTGAATTATCTGTTTCTTCTGTAAACAGTGGAATAAATTGTATTCATCTGGATGTGGGATTTAGAAAATACAGTATTGCACTTTCAGACAAGTAACCAGTCAGATTGAGTCCTAAAAATTAAAATGAAAAATACTTGCTCCAGTGTTCCATTCTTGTGTGGATTATATTCACGATTTTAGGAGGCACAGTAAGTTGTGTAGATGGGAGTAGGAAGTTATAAAGGGACACAGACAAAGTGAGTGGGCAAAACAATGGCAGATAGAATTCAACATGGGGAAGTGTGAGGTCATCCACTTTGGATCTAAGAAAGACAAATTGGAATATTTTCTTAATGGTAAGAGACTGATCTGTGGAGGAGCAAAGGACTTTTGGTCTCCACATACACAAATCACTAAAAGCTAGTGCACAGATACAAAAAGTAATCAAAAGGCTAATGTAATATTGGCCTTTATCTCAAGGTTGGAATTCTACAGTGAGGAAGTAATGCTTCACTTGTACAGAGTCTTGGTCAGGCCCCATCTGAAATATGTTCAGTTTTGGCCACTGAGCTGTTCGAGAAGCTATGTTGGACGAAGTTGTATTCCATTTAAAGGCTCCATTTTATGGTTAAAATACAGCTTCAGAAATTTGCTGAAACTGCTAGTATCTGTAGAATATCAATAAGTCAGTCAAATCTGTAAGACTGGTACCATAGAATCATAGAATCATAGAAGTTACAACATGGAAACAGGCCCTTCGGCCCAACATGTCCATGTCGCCCAGTTTATACCACTAAGCTAGTCCCAATTGCCTGCACTTGGCCCATATCCCTCGATACCCATCTTACCCATGTAACTGTCCAAATGCTTTTTAAAAGACAAAATTGTACCCGCCTCTACTACTGCCTCTGGCAGCTCGTTCCAGACACTCACCACCCTTTGAGTGAAAAAATTGCCCCTCTGGATCCTTTTGTATCTCTCCCCTCTCACCTTAAATCTGTGCCCCCTCGTTATAGACTCCCCTACCTTTGGGAAAAGATTTTGACTATCGACCTTATCTATGCCCCTCATTATTTTATAGACTTCTATAAGATCACCCCTTAACCTCCTACTCTCCAGGGAAAAAAGTCCCAGTCTGTCTAACTTCTCCCTGTAAGTCAAACCATCAAGTCCCGGTAGCATCCTAGTAAATCTTTTCTGCACTCTTTCTAGTTTAATAATATCCTTTCTATAATAGGGTGACCAGAACTGTACACAGTACTCCAAGTGTGGCCTCACCAATGCCCTGTACAACTTCAACAAGACATCCCAACTCCTGCATTCAATGTTCTGACCAATGAAACCAAGCATGCTGAATGCCTTCTTCACCACCCTATCCACCTGTGACTCCACTTTCAAGGAGCTATGAATCTGTACTCCTAGATCTCTTTGTTCTATAACTCTCCCCAACGCCCTACCATTAACGGAGTAGGTCCTGGCCCGATTCGATCTCCCAAAATGCATCACCTCACATTTATCTAAATTAAACTCCATCTGCCATTCATCGGCCCACTGGCCCAATTTATCAAGATCCCGTTGCAATCCTAGATAACCTTCTTCACTGTCCACAATGCCACCAATCTTGGTGTCATCTGCAAACTTACTAACCATGCCTCCTAAATTCTCATCCAAATCATTAATATAAATAACAAATAACAGCGGACCCAGCACCGATCCCTGAGGCACACCGCTGGACACAGGCATCCAGTTTGAAAAACAACCCTCGACAACCACCCTCTGTCTTCTGTCGTCAAGCCAATTTTGTATCCAATTGGCTACCTCACCTTGGATCCCATGAGATTTAACCTTATGTAACAACCTACTGTCATTTTCTAAGATAGATTTGGAAACTCTGACCTTCTAAAGGATACATCTATCTGGTTGACAACGATATGTTTATCCTTTTATGCACATGTAAGTAGATATGGTTGTTATGTTATGTCCTGAAACTGTGCTGTGGAGCCTTCCACCTCATGGTACCACAAGACAGTGAGTCTTTGGAATGTTGAACAAATGGCATCTAATTTAAACCAGGAGTAAGGGTCATGGTAGAGATATGACATAATGGTCTTTTAGCTAAGGGTATAATTGCATATGATTATCACGGGAAGATAGGTAGAGATCGCGGGTTGGCCACCTTACAGCTTGAGTTCAAGCAACTGTAGCGCAAGGTGTCCTGCAGCCTTCACATTGCCTTGTGTGCTGTCTGCGAATATCATTCTTCTATAATAAAATCTGTGTAAACATTTTACATCTAGAAATCTCATTCCCTGTTTCAAAGGTAACAGCTCCAAGCTTACCCCTATAGTATGCTCTATAACAGACTCTCAGGAAAGATATATTAGCCTTGGAAAAGGTACAGCGCAAATTCACCATAATGATACCAGAGCGTAAAGAGTTAAATTATGAGGACCGGTTGCATAAACTTACCTTGAGATTAGACGGTTGAAGGGTGATCTAATCGAAGTGTTGAAAATAATAAAGGGATCAGTAGGGTAGATACGGAGAAACTATTTCCTCTGGTGAGGAAATGCAGAATCTTAAAATTAGAGCTCGGGCATAAGAGTGAAATCAGGAAGCAGTTTTTCTCACAAAGGGTGGTAGAAATCTGGAACTCGTTACTCCAAAAGGCTGTGGATGCTGGGTCAATTGAAATTTTCAAGACTGAGATCAAGAGATTTTTGTTGGGTAAGGGCATCAAGAGATATGGAACAAAGCCAGGTAAATGGAGTTGAGATGCAGATCAGCCATAATCTAATGGAATGGCAGAACAAGCTTCAGGGGCTGAATATCCTTCTCTTGTTCCTATTTTCCACATTTGTAAAAATTGTAGGTTCAAGCTATTTTTTTAAATTTAAAGTATTTCTACAGTGATTGCAGTGATGTGAGATTAAATATTAATTTAAACGATTGAGTACTACTTTCCCTACACTGGAATAGGGAGAGAGTCTTTGCACATTGTATTGTACATACACAGAAACACAATAAAACTATCAACTTTTAGGCATTTTATAACAATCAGAAATAATCCAATTCCTTCATTTACAAATTTCTGAATAACTTGGGGATATTTTTGGTTAAATGAATAAAATCAAATACAAATCCAGAAACCTAACCGATGATACACAGCTGAGAAAACTTTGATATTTTGCATCAATGAGCGAGCCAATGTTGATGTCCCCCTTTAATGCTAAGGCAAACTCATCTGAGTTACTGAAGAGGAAGGCGTCACAAGAAGTACGTTACATCACAAAAATAATTACAACACTTCTCCCACAAAACATCAGCAAAGGAAAGGCAGTTTCAAGTTCGTATCGGCTACAGTACTCAACTTCTTTGGGTTTTTTTTTTGTTTAAATACAATTACTTTATACAATAGATCAATTTCAAGATCATTCAGTGGTCTGTAAAATTATTTTTCTAAAGACGTTTTACACATACAAATATTACATGTATAGTCCAAAGTGTGGATTTTGTTTCACTTTCATGTTCAGAAAGTACACGTTATACTATGGAATGGCATTTCCATGCAAGTCGTTCATTTTCTTTTTCTTTCAAACTTGCTCTTCTGTTTCTTTACTTACTCGCCTCCTGAATAGAGGCAGCAGGGTTAAATCGCACGCCCCATGGATCACCTGTTGAATAGTACTGTCGGGGTAGATGAGAGAAAGTATTGTTGTGAGACAGGGTAAATGCAGCAAAGATGTCTCTGTCCCTTTCATCGACAATATGGTTCCTGTTCAACATGCTAGCTGTGGAGCTTTCTCTTTCCTTTGCTGCTGCTTCGCCGATGAAGTTCTTGGAATTTCGAACATCTCCATTAAAGTACTTCTCAGGGTTGCCTGGCTCCACCTTCCTTGCATTTGGAAGCCTGTTCCCTTCTCTCGGCAGGATGTTGGTGCCACTTTCATTGGAATGTGTGCCCTGGGATGGGCCACCCTGTGAGTAGAGGAGGCTAGCGGAGCGCCAGGCGGCAGGCCTTCGGCCCCGACGAGGTCGTGGCAAGCGGCAACTCTGCCTCTTGATGTGTCTGTGCAGGTGGTCAGAGCGGGTGAAGCTCTTGTAGCAGTGCTCGCATTGGTAGGGACGGATTCCCGTGTGTATCCGCATGTGGTTCTTTAGGTCGTAGTTGTGCACAAATCTGGCGTTGCAATGAATGCACGTGTAGGGTCTTTCCCCAGTATGCTTTCGCATGTGAATCTTCAGCTTGTCTTGTCTGAAAACAGGGGAAATAACATGACATCACAGCGGGAAACACAATGCATTATAACAGCGTTCCCTGGCTATGCTGACTAAGTCAACTTATATTAGCCTGGGTGACTATAAGTTTCTACAAGTGGTCTCAACATTTCTGTGGGTGGTGGGGAGAGGGGCTCCCTTTCACAATCGCTGTCGAGTAAGCCTTGCTAGAATTTTTTTGTCTTTGAACACCAGATGAGCACACCTTACCACTCGTAGGGCTCTAAAGTGCTTTTCTTGGTACATTTTCACTGATGAATGTTTTTACAAATTTAGGCGCTTTCGAGTTTGGTGGTATCAACCAGACCTGTTAACAGCCTGAGCGTCTTACTTTTATGGGAGGGGAATGTGCTTTGAATTCCAGGATCTGCCATTGCTTCTGGTCCCATAGGTAAGGCTGTTACACTGTAGCCAAACGTAGCATCTATTATGCACCAGCAAAATCCCACAGACAGACTATGGCAAGACAGTGAAAGAACTCCTTGCTCTTCTTCGAATAGTACAACAGGAACTTTAATATCCACTTGAACGACTGGAAGTGGCAGATGAGATTTTAGTTTAATATCTCATCCAAAGGACAGCATCTCCGACAACACAGCACTCCCTTGGTGCTGTACTAGACTGCCAGCTTAAATAGGTACTCAAGTCCCATAGGGCTCAAACCAGTAACCTTCTGACCCAGAAGAAAAAGTGCTACCAACTGAAACTGAGCTAAACTAACACTGATTACGTAAAAAGGTTCATTAAAAAAAACTGTGTAAAATCTGCACCCCAATAGTTTGCACTCTCTAAATTTTGCCAAATGCTATTTATGAACTTTACTGAGGACTGATTAGTTCAGAAACACATTATTTGGAACCAGTGGCTCCATGAACTGAACATACTCCAATATTCAAAGGTGCCCCTTCGGAAGAAAGAAAGAAATATAAATAGGAGCCCAGTGTGATTTCAACTTTGGGGAAAACAGTGATGGATCAATGTCCTGCATCCAGTAGACTAAACAGCACAGTCAGCATGAGAATTCTAAAATTAGATAGACTATATATATGCATGAAGTTGGGGGCGGGGAAGAAAGGTGGATTCATTCTGTTTTGGCACAGGAAGCTAATGTTTGGTGGTTTGCAACCAAAACAAACAAAAATAAAACACCAGCTGGAGCCTTAGCAGTGCCACAGATGGAAGTGTTTGGCAGTGACAACGCCTTAGCTGCACATGCTCAGAGCAGAAAGAATCTTGCACATGTAAAGTAAGATTCAATGAAAGGCTCTTTTCAATCCTTTCTGCAATAAGCATAACTACAGACAGGTGTCACCAGAGTCTTCTAGCAAAGTAAAGCCACAATAACCCAAAGCTGTGCTTGTTTTATGCTTTGTTATTCTAACTTCAGAACTATCAGATGGTCATACATTAATGGTGACAGTCGCTTCCTTAAACATATGACCTATTTTAATATGTCACTCTCAACAATAAACATAGGATTATGTATTTAAATGCATTTGTATCCGTGACACTTTTGCTGGTCATAAATCTAATATTTTCTCCAAATTGACAACTCTTTAACCTTGCCAGAGATTAAAATTAAGTTTGAATCCCCCAAATCATCTTCAGTTTTTGGCAGTTATACATTGGCAGGATTTATTTGACATTTTAATATTGGATCAGTTGATCACAGATATAATGTGGATCAAAACGAGTCATTCAAACATGGCTGACAGATGGAATGTGATATATAGTGATCTGGCAGTGTAATGATAAACACTCAGGTCTATGCCTCTTTGTTCTCCTCAAAGTTTGCACCCATTGTCCCTCTTCTCTGGGGAGGTATACGTGGTGTTTGGCTAATCTGCGTTATTGTACCTGCTTTCTGCTGACTGGCTCAGAGCAACATGGGTGCCAATTTCTTCCAATGTGTTATTTTTACCAGGGATGTACTGAACATGTGGAAAGGCAAGACGGAGTTTTTTGTCATTAAAATAAACTCTTGAACGCAACAAATTATGATACTGGGTTTCAAAGAAAAATTTAACTGATCAAAGACACATTCAAACCTCGCTCCACAAACTCGCCCTACTGAAGGAGGCTGATTCATGCAGAACATAGAGTTAATTGAAGGGAATTTTTGTTGTGTTTTAATAAAATTAAAAGTCAGCAAAAAATGCTGGAGTGGCCAGATAGTCAAAATGTTCTCCTTTTATTGAAATGCTACTGACTGTGGGCTATTGGAGTTTTCAATGCTCTACCACAATGATGCACATTCAGCAGGTCCTTCACGGGATCTAGCGAAACCGAGAAAGCCACTATTGGATTGTTTTTTCAAACCCTCTTCGCTATCTTGTGGTCAGACTGAGTAAATAATAATGGGGGAATGTTTGCTGGCAAACTAGGAGTTCCCAAATAAGGTTAGATTTCATTTAAAAAGAAAATGAAAGATGAATTTGAAGATCTCTGAAGCTAAACTCTGTGCCTCAAACACTTGTCCATATAGCTTGTGTATCACAAGCTGACATCTGCACTGTAAGTTCCAGCCATTTGTGCTCCTAGATGAGGTATCCCCACAGACACTGAGCATCTCACCTTAGGGAGAGGAGATGTGAGCACATGTAATACGCTGATTACTGACAGAGTAAATAATATATACACAAATAATATTTTTCCCAGCTGCAAAAACTAATCATCTAAGGTAATAATAATCTAAGGTAACAATTAACTACAGTTTATAACAGAACACACACATACAGATATATTTGAATATGTTTTTTCAACTTGTATATTATGCACAATTTACTTTGAAATAAATGACCATCAAAAGAGCTAAAATTCATACCACACTCTGACCCTGGAGCACTAGATTGTTAACTACAGCGGGAGACTGGTTACACTTGATTAGAAAGGGGAAGTAGGGACAGGGAGGAAACTTGGCCCACATCAGTCAGACAGCTATTCTATCAGGGGATGGCATTAACAGTATCAGTGGAAATGACCACAGGCTGGACTGATCCCTCTGGAAAATAAACATAATTTGCATGACTTACCAAAGAAGAGATTAACATAATTAGCACAATAAACTTGGCACATAACTTTGAGTGCTTTTTCTCAGTTTCAGTGTCTGTTGCAGACAGCCTTTCAAATCTCGTAACCAATAAGCCACTATTGGGCTGACCTTCCCTCAATATTCTCCCCTCCTCTCCTGAAGGACCTGACTTATGCTTTGGTACTTTTTTGACACTACTATAGTATGGTCACATTTTTTTTGCCGATACCAGCTTTTTATTTCCAGATTTTATTTTAAATCGAATTCAAATTCTCAAATTATCATTGTGGGATTTGAATTTACATTCCCTGGATTATTAGTCCAGGTCTCTGGATTACTAATCTAGTAACATAATCACTACACTACTATACTGCAGGGATGGCTAATCTTCATGTGTGACCCCAGTAAGTGTCAACAGGCTACTTGACTACAAGGCGCATCACTGTCGAGCCTGATCCTGTTCTCACCCGACATCCATACACGTGTATTTTCCAACAGAAATAACTGCATAGCGACCAAAAGCAGGAGCATGGATGAGTTTTTCCATTCCCTAGTATAGGAAAACTGAGACAAATTGAAACACCCCAGTACATTTTCCAACACAATCCTAAGCAGCAAACACACTGCCACCACTGGACAAGAGAATTTGTAGATTACTTCCTAACTTCAAAAACCTGCTCAAAACCTTTCTTTTTAACCATGCCTTTGGCCTCTCACCCGCAACTTTTCCATTTTCTTTCCTGCTTGCTGTACACTGTTTTCCCTTCAACCTATAGAGTGCTTTGAGGCGTCTTCCTGTACATGGGGAGTGCTATAGAAGTGCACGTTATTGTTAAAAGGGAATGATACATTGCACACATCTTATTGTTGCAGACTAGGAAATTCCATGCCTTTAACTTGGTAATTTGTTTTATATTAATACACAATGGCGTCTATTCATGATCGCTCAATCTTTTTATCTACATATAGTTATGTGGGTCACCTACCCACAAATAGTAAATGCTACATTGAATCAAAATAATTGAATATGGGAGGAAATCTCCCATCCTTACCCTATCTGGCCTATATGTGACTCCAGTCCCACACCAACGTGGTTAATTCTTTGAAGTGGCCTAGCAAGCAACACAGTTGTGTCAAACTGTTACAGGGTAATAAATTCCAGCCTTGTCAGCGACACCCACATCCGGAGAATGAATAAGAAAAAGGTTCCATTTGATTCCCACAAGCTGCTACCACAGAGAGAAAATTCAGCACTTATTACAGTCCCAGGTTTTGTAATTATATTTATTTTAGAAGTTCAAAAGTCCCCACCCAGCATTCAGCTGCACAATGGTTCATGTAAAGAACTCAGATCTCACAGGAATCTACAAATTACATTATGATCATCACATTTCACCAAACCTAGTCAGCACCAAACATTCCTTGGAGGTCCTACCAATAATTAGAACCTTCAGCAAAAATAACCCAATACCAAATAAATAAAATTTGGGCCAACAAGCACTGATCTCTAATAAATTCTCAAAACATGGAACTCCTATTATGTGTTGCAAAGATTACAAGTGAGAACCAGGCTGAGTATAAAAAGTTCAGGGGGGAAGTAAAAAAGGAAATAAGAGGGGCAAAGAGAGATTATGAAAATAGACTGGCAGCATTGAAATGTAAAGGTTATATTCTGGCATAGGAGGCCGCTAAACTCATTCAAGTATTTGTGCAAGTACATTAGTTCTCATTCACCAACTCTAAATAGTTGAACTTGCCATATGCAGTGAGTTCTGAACACTTAAATGCTATGATTCTACACTGGAAACACAACCTTGTTTGTTAATACCTGGCCAAAATGCCAAAAACATTTTTTACTCCTCCAAATGTTTATGTCCACCATTTATAAAATCCTACATCAATCTCTCAAATCTTGAGGAAACAAAAGTAAGGAAACTTTGTGGGGTCTAGGACAGAATCTATTTGGTTAGAGTAAGAAACAATAGAGGTGCCATGATACTACTGGGTGTATTCTATAGGCCATCAACTAGTGGAATGGATATAGAGGAGCAAATTTGCAGGGAAATTACAGAGAGGTGCAAGAACTATAGTGTAGTGATAATGGGGGCTTCAACTACCCTAATGTAAACAATTTTACAACACCAAGTTATAGTCCAGCAATTTTATTTTAAATTCACAAGCTTTCGGAGGAAGGGGATATATGCATGGAGGCAGAGGGCATGGCAGAGTTACTAAATGAGTACTTTGCATCTGTCTTTACCAAGGAAGAAGATACGGCCAAATTCACAAGATTTCCACATCGTTCACCTGAGGAAGGAGGTAGCCTCCGAAAGCTTGTGAATTTAAAATAAAATTGCTGGACTATAACTTGGTGTGGTAAAATTGTTTACAATTGTCAACCCCAGTCCATCACCGGCATCCCCACATCATGACTACCCTAATGTAGACTGGGACAGTAATAGTGTAAATGGCAAAGAAGGGGAAGAATTTCTGAAATGTGTTCAGGAATACTTCTTGATCAATATGTTTCCGGCCCAACGAGGAAGGAGGCATTGCTGGATCTGGTTCTAGGGAATGAGGTGGGTCAAGTGGAGCAAGTGTCAGTGGGAGAACATTTAGGGAACAGTGATCATAGTATCATAAGGTTTAGATTAGTTATGGAAAAGGACAAGGAGCAATCTAGAGTAAAAATACTTAACTGGAGGAGGGCCAATTTCAGTGGGTTGGGAACGGATCTGGCCCGGGTAAATTGGATTCGAAGATTGGCAGGCAAAACTGTAATCGAACAATAGGTGGTCTTTAAAGAAGGGATGGTTCGAGCACAGTCTAGGTACATTCCCACGAGGGGGAAAGGTAGGACAACCAAAGCCAGACCTCCCTGCATGACGAAAGAGATAGAGAACAAGATGAAGCAGAAAAAGGGGACGTATGACATATGTCGTGTTGTTAATACAAGTGAGAACCAGGCTGAGTATAAAAAGTTCAGGGGGGAAGTGAAAAAGGAAATAAGAGGGACAAAGAGAGAGTATGAAAATAGACTGGCAGCTAACATAAAAGGGAATCCAAAAGACTTCTATAGGCATAAAAGTAAGAGGAGGGGTGGGGCCGATCAGGGACCAAAAAGGGGATATATGCATGGAGGCAGAGGGCATGGCAGAGTTACTAAATGAGTACTTTGCATCTGTCTTTACCAAGGAAGAAGATACGGCCAAAGCCACAATAAAAGAGGAGGTATTTGAGATACTGTATGGGATAAAAATTGATATAGAGGAGGTGCAAGAAAGGCTGGCTGTACTTAAAGTAGATAAGTCACCAGGTCCAGATGAGATGCATCCTAGGTTGCTGAGGGAAGTAAAGGTGGAAATTGCAGAAGTACTGACCATAATCTTCCAATCCTCCTTAGACACAGGGGTGGTGCCAGAGGACTGGAGAATTGCAATTGTTACACCTTTGCTCAAAAAAGGATGTAAAGAAAAACCCAGCAACTACAGGCCAGTCAGTTTAACCTCGGTGGTGGTGCAACAATAACCCAGGACAAATTAATAGTCACTTGGACAAGTGTAGATTAATAAAGGCAAATCGTGTTTGACTAACTTGATTGAGTTTTTGGATGAGGTAACAGAGAGGGTTGATGGGGGCAATGCAGTTGATGTTGTGCATATGTACTTCCGAAAAGCATTTGATAAATTGCCACATAATAGGCTTGTCAATAAAATTGAAGCCCAAGGAATAAAAGGGGCAGTGGCAACATGGATACAAAATTGGCTAAGTAACAGGAATCAGAGGGCAGTGGTGAACAGCTGTTTTTCAGACTGGAGGAAGGTATGCAGTGGTGTTTCCCATGGGTCGGTACTGGGACCACTGCTTTTCTTGATATATATTAATGATTTGGACTTGGGTATACAGGGCACAATTTCAACATTTGCAGATGACACAAAACTTGGAAGTGTAGTGAACAGTGAGGAAGATAAATGATAGACTGCAAGAGGACATAGGCAGGTTGTTGGAATGGGCAGACACATAAGAACATAAGAAATAGGAGCAGGAGTCGGCCAATCGGCCCTTCGAGCCTGCTCCGCCATTTAATAAGATCATGGCTGATCTGATCCTAACCTCAAATCTAAATCTAAACATGGCAGATGAAATTTAACACTAAGAAGTATGAGGTGATACATTTTGGTATGAAGAATGAGGAGAGACAGTATAAACTGAAGGGTACAACTCTAAAGGAGGTGCAGGAACAGATAGACCTGGTGGTATATGTACACAGGTTGTTGAAGGTGGCAGAACAGGTTGAGAAAGCAATTAAGAAAGCATATGGGATCCTGAGCATTATAAATAGAGGCATAGAGTACAAAAGCAAGGAGGTTTTGTTGAACCTTTATAAACACTGGTTTGGTCACAATTGGAGTGTTGTGTCCAATTCTGGGCACCGCACATTAGAAAGGATGTGAAGGCCTTACAGAGGGTGCAGAAAAGATTTACTGGAATGGTTCCAGGGACAAGCGACCTCTGTTACGTGGATAGACTGGAAAAGCTGGGATTGTTCTCCTTAGAGCAGAGAAGGTTGAAAGGAGATTTGATAGAGGTGTTCAAAATCGTGAAGGGTCCAGACAAAGTAAATAAAGAAAAATTGTTCCTACCGATGGAAGGGTCGCGAACCAGAAGACACAGGTTCAAGGTATTTGGCAAAAGAACCAAAGGCAACATGAGGAAAAACTGTTTTTAAGCAGCGAGTGGTTAGGATCTGGAATGCACTGCCTGAAAGGGTGGTGGAATCAGGGTCAGTTGTGGCCTTCAAAAAGGAATTAGATAGGTACCTGAAGGAGAAAAATTTGCAGGGCCACAGGAAAGAGCGGGGGAGTGGGACTAGCTGGATTGCTCTTGCAGACAGCTGGCTAAGGCTCAATGGGCCAAATGGCCTCCTTCTGTGCTGTAATGATTCTATGATAAGAAAAAGGGCATTTGACCCAAATAGCTGATTCGCTCCACAGATTACAAATAATTTCCGCTTCATGGACTCCACTCAACACAAAGGCATCCAGCAAGTGAAGGTAAAATTTCAAGATAATGGTCTATGAAATTTCTCTCCAACCCCCAAAGGTAATTGAGCAAATCTCCAGAATGTTAATTGAACCCTATAATGCACACTTAGAAATTAAGCAGTTGCATTCCAAAGGTGATTTATCCATGGTCCCAACAGAACATGAACCATTATGTTCTATGGAATATTTAATCATTCTTATCCTTATAATCTTTAATCCTGTTCTTAATGGATATTTATCCAACTGTTTATTTAAACGTGTAGATTGGCATAGCATTTTTTCTGGGCGTCTGCTCACTACTCTGTGAGACAGCAAATTTTTTCCGATCTTTGAAGCTTTCTAACGAAAGATTATGTACCTTATAATGTTCTCCTCAACTGGAAGCATCCTCGACAACCACTCAACGTTGTGCAGCTTGGCCCAACTCTAGTGGTTTGTAGAGGATGGTGAATGAAAAATTTAGCTTTTTTTTTCCAGTGCCAGGCCTATCATAAAATTTCACCTTTTGTCTCTTAGTCACGGTTTTGGAAATCCTCCATTTAATGGGTCTGTGCATGATCCAAAACAACACAACGAGGGAGAAATTTGAATGCGTCATACCCATTTCTCAAGTGTAAAACAGCGCAATGTGTACCGATTTCTGGGTGTGAGGTCCTGCCCTGGGAGCATGACTGCCATCATATTGCTCTGCTATTTCTTGGGCATCCCTGGCGGCCATCTGAAAACAGCATTGGCCCAATTAAGTATGCAAAGAAGGGATCCTGCACCTGTTTAAGGACTCTTGCAAAATTCATAAAAGACTAGGCAGAGCATGTGCCGCACGTGCTCCGACTAGTTTTTCCAGTCCTACAGTGGCCTAATCCACAGTCCTTAAAGGGACCGCTGGAGGCTGCCAAAGAAAATTTTGGGGAAACTTTGTTTGTAATTCCTCTCCTGTGGAGCCTGGAGGACAGAAATACTCCTCCTGGCTCCACAGCACAATTGTGGGCTGCTGCTGACCCGTGCTCACTCTCCCCCCCACCTCCCACAATTTCCTCCGCCCCCCCACCTCTCTCCCAGAACTTACCCGTTGGCCACTGCAGGTGAGGCAGCAGGCCCAAAATTGACACCCGCCATCAAGTGAACTGCCTCTGGAGGCATGACAGGCGCCGGCAGCTTGTCGTTATTATTACAATGAGGCCCAAGGCCCAATTTCTGACAAGCCTCGGCCTCCCGGTTCGGGCGTGTGCTGGAAGTGCACTATTAGTTATGCGCTTGAAAATGAGCCATAATGAATTTCCATCACATTATGTCCATTTTCTTTGAATGTTAATTGAAAGGTGATGCTTGTGCAAAAAAATCCTAGATATAAAATCATTAAGTATATTTATTTAAAACAGAACTCAGGACAGCTTTTACTAAAAAAAATCTTAGTTATTAGTAAAACATATGATATGCAAGGATTTGGAAAAAAAATTAATATTGCAGTTAAAATGAAAGTTTAGTTCATTGATAAACAAAGTAGGTAACCGTACTGTTGAGTGTGCTACTGAACCAGAAAGACTAGTACGGACCCAAGTTCAATTCCTGATGTGTGCAAAGTTCGATGATTCCAGCCAAGGAAGAAGATGGCACAATGCAATTCCATTATTCTTAGGCTGGAAAGGGAAATAAAAAACGTGCCAAGACTCTTGCTCCTAGTCACATTCCAGTAACCCTTGCTGAAAAGTGTGCGTGTGGATGTTAGGAGAGGACAGTATTAGGCTTGGTTTTGATGACCTCTAGAAATGAATAATTTGCCTTCACTCAATGTCTAGGCAAGATAACAGAGAGTTGTGATGTCAATGGAACTGTACCTCAGGATGAGTCAGCACTTTCAGGAATGGTGTGGAGAAAAGTAGAAAAAAACAATATAGAAATGAAAAGGTGAAGTCTTAGATTTTCAATTAGCTGTTCAGTTAAATCTTATTAACCATTTGGCTTTTCATTTTTGTGCTTGGGAAAGGAGGGCAGTCATGCATCAGACTTTTTGGATTTTTCTATCTTAACTCCAGAATTCTTACTTTTCTTCAAAGTGCTTTATTTTCAAGACTTTTCCCTCTGATTGTGTTTCTGCATATGTAAATATGTAAGTCAATGACTACTCGTAATTCCTAATCCTATTTTTTTGGACTGGTCGTCCAATCTCCAAAACCAGCTGGTGCCCATTATTCATTGCCCTCACCCAAGATTTCAAAACATTTAGTCTGTTCATAGAACTGTAGAAATTTACATCGAGTTACATCGCGTCTACAGCACTGAAACAAGCCATTCTGTCCAACTGGTCCATGCCAGTGTTTATGCTCCACATGAGTCTCTTCCCACTCTTCTTCATCTAGCCCTATCAGCATAACCTTATATTCCTTTCTCCCACATGTGTTTATCTAACTTCCCCTTAAATGCACCTATGCTATTTGCCTCAACTATTCCTTGTGCTAGCACATTCCACATTCTTACCACTCTTTGGTAAAGAAGTTTCTCCTGAATTCCTGATTGGATTTATTAGTGACTATCTTATATTTATGACCTCTTGTTTTGGACACCCCCACAAGTGGGAACATTTTCTTTACATCTACCCTATCAAACCCTTTCATTGTCTCGAAGACCTCCATCAGGTCGACTGTCAGCCTTCTCTTTTCTAGAGAAAAAAGCCCCAGTCTGTTCAGCCTTTCCTGAAAAAGATATCCTCTCAGATCTGGTATCATCTTTGTGAATCTTTTTTGCACCTTCTCCAATAACTCCACAGCACAGAAGGAAGTCATTTGCCCCATTGTGTCTGTGCTGGATTATGAGTAGATTGGATAAATAAAAAAACTCGGCCAAATACCCGAGTGAAGAAATTGTTAAAGTGATTGTTCCTAATCTCTGTGGTCAAGGTCTTGGGTTCTAGCTCTAGACAACACTGCACTTACGAGGAGCATTTTCAGATCTCAAGGGAGCTGCTAGGTGAGGTAGTCAAGGCTGTGGAATATCTTGCCTGAGAGGAGAAAAAACTGCCACATCAGCAGTAAGCTTGTCTGTATTGGTTTAACATCAAAGGAATATTCCAGACTAGGCTCAGAAAAATCCTGTCTGTAAACCTTATCCATCTCATTAAGAAAACTAGGTTTCAACTGACCTGCATTTAGAATCAGACTTTTTAATCCACAGACACTATGATAATCCCATGCAGGATTACATATGGGTGCTGGATGCTCAGTTAGTGCTGACATACTAGAATTGTTGCATAGCCATATATCTAGACAGGGGATGGACAACAAAAAAATTAACTGCTGCTAACCTGGTAAAGCGGACTTCACATATATTGCAAATGTATGGTTTCTCCCCTGTATGTGTTCGCATGTGTCGTGGTAACTTCCCTGCTCCCTGGATCACTTTGTTGCAGATAGGGCACTGCTGAGATGCCTTGGGTCTCATCTTTTTCTCATATTCCAACGGCCAAGTTGGATAGACTGCTGCCAAATAGGAAGGATCTAGTATATTCAGATAGGAATTAAAGTCTAGCTCTTCCTTTACAGCTCCAAGGTTATTCCGGCTGTTTCCCACCATAATACCTTTAAAAAAGTCACAAAGACTTGCGGTTGAAGGCAGATCCTCCTTGACTTCCTCCTTGATCTTTTCCTTTTTCACTACTAGATTAAGAGGCAATTGGTCCACATCTTGGTGTTCTGCAAGCTGAGGAAAACCATGATAACCTCCATTCCAGAAGGGAGGAAAGAATCCTGGTCTTAGTGGAGACATGCTGGTCCTTCCATTCAGCAAATTCCCTCTAGAACTTATCTCTTCTTTTAACAGAGACTCTAAGGAGAAATCACGTACAGGACCCAAGCGACCGCCAGGACCATTAACTGTAAATTGGCTAAAAAACTCCCGAGGCGGTTCTGTGTATTGCTTTTCTATAAGCTTGCTGGTCAAAGCGTTTTGAAAATCACATTCCTTATTCCAGTGATGACCTTCTTGGAAACTTTCTTCAGATTTATTGACAGGTTCTTGAGGAGGTTTTCCAAGATCTTGTTGGGGAGATTCTTCGAGACCTTGTTGGGGGGATTCTCTGAAATCTTCTTGGAGCAGATTGTCTTCAAGATTTTGGTTGGATTGTTTTTCTGGATCTCCTCTATCATTGCTCACCCCACCACTTGACTCCATGATATCAACACATACTTGGATAACACACTGAATCTCTAACAGCTGTGCTGCACTTAAAACATCCTTTACATTTGAGCTGCTAATAGTGAGGGTTGATGTATAAGCAAACTCCAAAATTGCAGAAAGTGCCTCTGGTGTCACAAAGTCAATCTGGTAAACATTATGTTGGTCTGCAAGAGTGTCTGTGGTGAACAGTGTCTTGAAGTATTTGCTACATGCAGCAAGGATTGACCTGTGGGTCCTGTATTCCTGATCCTTTACTATCAGGACAACATCACAGAGAAGGCCATCCTGCCTCTGTTCATTCAAACTACAAAGGAGCTCGGTGCTATGGTCTGGAAATGGAATCCCAATGAGATCATCAGCCGCACTGGCCATCTTTGTACAAAGAGGTCTGTCAGATAAAGCAAAGTGGAAAATAATCTAATTAGTGACAATAGCATTTTGAAAGTCAAATATAGAAAACATACACATGTAGACTCGCACACATGCACACACTCTTAGGAACATAGGAATTGCTAGACGAAGAAAGACCAAGGTCCATTTCGTTCATCTTCTACCATCCTCGAGAATTTTCAGTTAATCAGAGAGAGCCAGCAGGGATTGTGAAAGGTAGGTCGTGCCTGACAAACCTGATTGAATTTTTTGAAGAGATGACTAAAGTAGTGGATAGGGGAATGTCAATGGATGTTATTTATATGGACTTCCAGAAGGCTTTTGATTAGGCTCTCATAAGAGACTGTTAGCTAAGATAGAAGCCCATGGAATCGAGGGAAAAGTACGGACTTGGTTAGGAAGTTGGCTGAGCGAAAGGCAACAGAGAGTAGGGATAATGGGTAGGTACTCACATTGGCAGGATGTGACTAGTGGAGTCCCGCAGGGATCTGTCTTGGGGCCTCAATTATTCATAATATTTATTAACGACTGAGATGAAGGCATAGAAAGTCTCATATCTGTGTTTGCGGATGACACAAAGATTGGTGGAATTGGAAGCAGTGTAGATGAAAACATAAAATTACAAAGCGATATTAATAGATTAGGTGAATGGGCAAAACTGTGGCAAATGGAATTCAATGTGGACAAATGTGAGGTCATCCACTTTGGATCAAGAAAGGATAGAACAGGGTACTTTCTAAATGGTAAAAAGTTAAAAACAGTGGATGTCCAAAGGGACTTAGGGGTTCAGGTACATAGATCATTGAAGTGTCATGAACAGGTGCAGAAAATAATCAATAAGGCAAATGGAATGCTGGCCTTTATATCTAGAGGACTATGAGTACAAGGGGGCAGAAGTTATGCTGCAGCTATACAAAACCCTGGTTAGACCGCACCTGGAGTACTGTGAGCAGTTCTGGGCACCGCACCTTCGGAAGGACATATTGGCCTTGGAGGGAGTGCAGCATCGGTTTACTAAATGATACCCGGACTTCAAGGGTTAAGTTACGAGGAGAGATTACACAAATTGGGGTTGTATTCTCTAGAGTTTCGAAGGTTCAGGGGTGATCTGATCGAAGTTTATAAGATATTAAAGGGAACAGATAGGGTGGATGGAGAGAAACTATTTCCGCTGGTTGGGGATTCTAGGAGTAGGGGGCACAGTCTAAAAATTAGAGTCAGACCTTTCAGGAGCAAGATTAGAAAATATTTCTGCACACAAAGGGTGGTAGAAGTTTGGAACTCTCTTCCGCAAACGGCAATTGATACTAGCTCAATTGCTAAATTTAAATGTGAGATAGATAGCTTTTTGGCAACCAAAGGTATTAAGGGATATGGGCCAAAGGCAGGTATATGGAATTAGATCACAGATCAGCCATGATCTTATCAAATGGCGGAGCAGGCACGAGGGGCTGAATGGCCTACTCCTGTTCCTATGTTCCGATGTTCCTATCCTGGTAGTTGCATGATACAATGATAATGGAGTTGTTGACTAATCATAGCAGTCAATCTCTTATCAATTCGTCTACAACAGTCCCAGACATGACATGAGAAAAACCCCAGTGGTGGAGAGCTTTAAGAACCATAGATCTAGAGCTAGAGGGCATAGTCGCAGGATAGGGGTCAGCCATTTAAGACTGAGATGAGGAGGCATTTGTTCACTCAGAGGGGTGTGAATCTTTGGAATTCTCTACCCCAGAGGGCTGTGGATGCTGAGTCGTTCAGTATATTCAAGGCAGAGATAGATAAATTTTTGGACTCTAGGGGAATCAAGGGATATGTGGATCGGGCGGGAAAGTGGAGTTGAGGTTGTAGATCAGCCATGATCTGTTTGAATGGCGGAGCAGGCTCGAGGGACTGTACGGCCTTCTCCTGCTCCTATTTCTTATGTTCTTAGGTCAAAATTCGTCTGTTCCTCCCAAGCAAGCTACACTTATCATGTCATGTTTCAAATTTCTGAAATAAATCTACCGAATTTGCATTTGAATTAATCAATGCTAACTGCTTCCATCATCTCCTTTGGGAGCCTGTTCCATAGATTGATCACTTGCTCACTGATACCTCTTTGACAGCACCTTTGGCCACCTTCCCTAATCTTTATCCTACATCTGCTCAGATCTGACCTCCAAGTATGAAGCACCTTAATATGTTTTGCTACATTAAAGGCGCTATATAAATTCTGTACTTTATTTTAAATAATGTTGACATGTCAGGGCGATAGAAATTGAATAATCTGCATTTGAAGGTTTTTTTATTTAAACTATTCCAGAGTTAGAAAAAGAACAGTTACTGTAATTCAGAGGCTGTGGATTACTGACCAGCCTCATTTAAAGTGATAACCTGGAAAAAGGAAAAACAACAATTATGAAAATTCTCTGCAGAGTAGGATCTAAAAGTATTAGGAACCGAGCCAACAATTTTCTAACCACATCAAGTAATTGTAAAATATGTACAATACAACATGGTGCAAGTGCCAACACCACAGAAATCTCAGCTTGTGTACTTTTACCTGTTAAGCCCTTTAGCTTCCAGTCATGAGAATCAGGAAACAGCCAGCAGGGAGAAAGGAAACCACGACAGTTATACAGAAGCACAGAATTCAGTTGCAAGATAATATGGCATGAAATGTTTAGAAATGCTGTAGCTGCAATAAACAAAGACTCTGTACTGTACAAGACATTCCTTATGGTATTTTATATTCATCAAAATTAATCTATCTCTTTAACAGAGGGGAAAAACAAGTAAAAAGGAGTATTTGAGGAAACACAAAACCTCTGTCCAGGTGGGAACATCATCATTTTATCTTTTGAAGAAAGCAGTGTCTTTTTCAGCCTAACTACATAAATAAAACCACTGTGTTCCCTCACCCTTAAAACACTAATAGTATTTCTATGACCTTCTTCAGTGATGAACTCAACAATACTAATCACAGCACACGGTCTGCTTTCTATCAAAGGTTCCCTTTTAGTGTTCTTTGAATACAAAATATTATTTCAGTCATTTTTCTATATAGTTGAACATTTTAAATTGCCTACATAACAACACTCACTGCACTTCAAAACATAATTCATTGTGTAAAACTTTGAGGCAGTTTAACATGAAAAGCGCTATATGAGTGCAGGTATTAAGAATTCTTCAGAAATTAGAACAGAGACCATTCAATGTTAGAAATCTTCCTAACCCAATACTAACTGTACTAACCTGCATTGTATCTGCATGCATACCTAAACCTTTTCACATTTGGATGTGTATAAAATACTGATATTATTTATGTAACAGTACTCATGAGACATTAGCACGAATAGTCCACAGCATAGAGTTGTTCCTTTAATCTGCTCATTCTGGCTGTGCAACATTTCTATGAATGGGAAATTAGGGTAGAAACTGTAAAACAATCTCTAAAGCAGTTCAAAAAGAATATGCACTGATACACAAGTCCATTAAGAAATAATTTGGAGGGCTTCCACAGTGGCTAATGGTGCACTACATGGTATGGTACGGAGATATACAGGCAAGAAAGCTCCCAATTTCAATCCCTGGTCTGTATTGAGTTAGTTGATTTCAACTGGGAAACTACAGTTGACTTATAATCACAGAATTGTACAACACAGTAGGAGACGATTCAGCCCATTGCACCAATGCCGGCGCCCTGAGATCTCTCCACTTATTTCCATTTACCTGACCTTTCCCCATACTCTTTTTACATTTTTCTTTTTCAAATATTTATTCACTTCTCTTTTAAAAGCTATTACAGATTCTGCTTCCACTCCCATTTCTGGTAGAGTATTCCATGATGTTAAAAATCTCTTGTGTTTAAAAAAAATCTCCTCTCATTTTGTACTTTCATACCCTCTAATTTCAGCTAACTGAACAATGGAAATAGTTTTTCCCTGTTTATCTTATCAAAACCGTACGTAATTTTGAACACTATGGACTTCTTTTAACCTTCTCTGTTCTAATGAAAAGACCTGCAATTTCTTTAGTGTCATAACGAAAGCCTCTCATCCCTGGTATCATCCTAGTGAATCTCTTCTGTACCCTCTCCAGGGCCTTAACATCCTTCCTAAAGGAGGGCGCCCAAAACTGTACACAATATTCTAACTGCTGCCTAAACAATGATTTGTATAAGTTTAGCACAGGCATAACTTCCTTCCACCGCATATTCTTTATCGATATACTTCATTATTTTCTCAAAAAGCTTGGGCTCGGAAAAAGAAAAATATCAGCCAGAATTCCCACTCCTGACCCCAATGTATGGACACGGGGTGAAAACAGGTTTGGAATAGGTCATGATACCCCGCATGATGGAATAACCTCCCAACAATCACAATGTAAGTTCACATATGAAAAATGCCACGGAAGTGTTCCCTGTAGAATTGCATCCCTTCAGCAGGAGAGGGGAGAAAATTTGAAAATATAATAGATAAATAATACTAAAATAGTCGGGATTTTTTTAAATAAAGTTCACCTTCTCTCTGACCTCTGTTGCCCCTCTCACAGTGAGAGTAATTATGGAGAAGCTACAGCCCCCTCATCATGCACTACCAACGATCACGCATACGCAAAGTCCAGAAAATGCATGTGGAACTGCAAAATCTACAATTTTGGTGCAGAGGTTAATGTAAAACTAATTCACATTTTTCAATGCAATTTAATAGGGATGTTTCTGAAATATATAAATATATATATAAATACTCGCCTTCAAACAGCCACCCAACCTCAAACAGACCATAGTTCGCAGCAAATTACCCAGCTTTCAGGAGAACGGCATCCACGACACCACACAACCCTGCCACGGCAACCTCTGCAAGACATGCCAGATCATCGACACAGATACCAACATCACACGAGAGGACACCACCCACCAGGTACATGGTTGATACTCCTGTGACTTGGCCAATGTTTTCTACCTCATACGTTACAGGAAAGGATGCCCTGGAGCATGGTACATTGGCGAGACCATGCAGACACTGCGACAACAGATGAACGGACACCGCGCAACAATCGCCAGACAGGAGGGTTCCCTCCCAGTCGGGGAACACTTCAGCAGTCAAGGACATTCAGCCACCGATCTTCGGGTAAGCGTTCTCCAAGGCGGCCTTCGAGACACACGACAACGCAAAATCGTTGAGCAGAAATTGATAGCCAAGTTCCGCACCCATGAGGACGGCCTCAACCGGGATCTTGGGTTCATGTCACGCTACACGTAACCCCACCAGCGAATAAAAGTTATCTGTTTTTAATACAACGGGTCATTCTCTGTCTTTCTCTTCCTTTCGGAAGATTCTCCATCTCTCTCTCTGTCTTGTGTTCTGGCCGTTTGTATATTCGGTGGTCCTGTAGGTAACACCTCTCTGTCTGAACACTTTGATTGCCTTGACAACGGGCAGTTGGAAAGATTATCTGTAATCACCAGGTATTGTTCTCTGACTATAAATGCGAAATGTTTAAGGAATCCCACGCTCACCCGACGAAGGAGATAATCTCCGAAAGCTTGTGATTTTCAAATAAAATTGTTGGACTATAACCTGGTGTTGTAAGATTCTTTACATTTGAAATATATAAAAACCTTGAACTATTCAAAAATAAGCAAATCCGAAATATATTTTTAATATCAGTTGGATGGTGAGTTAAAAAAAGATTGGAAATGCAAGCAGCCATTTTGAAGTAATGATAGTAAAATGGAGTGTTTAATAGGGACACAGGTAGTCTCAAATTCGAGAGTTCTGACTCCCATTCTCAGCAGCTTTGAAACCTATCTCTACTATTTTTGATTGTAAGTCCACAAAGGGAGAGTATCCTTAGTTTTTGTGGATTTAGAAAATGCTGGAAATGTATTAGTTTTGGAAAGGATGCAGCAGAAGAGCGCATAATTTTGCATGCCCAAACATCCAGCCCTAACAGTAAAAGGTGCTGTGCAACATTTAATTTTTGTGAAAGAATAGACTGCTCTTCTGTTAGCAAAAAAAGTATGAGTCAAACTCTTCATTTCAGAAGTTCTGAGAGATCTCATGATATATGTTCAGGATTCAACACTTTTGTATATTTGACTGCATAACAAGAGGGTACAGCTGGAGGAAACTGTGGTGTTCTCCCAAAACTGGCACCAGTGGTTGGCTGGAGTCTATAAAGGCAGCGGGATTAACCTTCTAAGACCGTTACCTAGTACAATGCATGCTGTTAAACAGTGCAAAATTCTGAGCTTCAACTTTTGTGCAAAAAGGATATTGGTCCAGGTGCTTTGCTATTTAATGATTTTTTGTGTCATTAGTTTCATTACCAATGCAAGGTACAAGATCAACTTGCATTTAACATCCTTTAACAAATGTTCCAAGGCACTTTACAGAAGCGAAGGAAAAAGTGGACAATAAGCCAAAGAAGATTATACTGGGAGGGGTGACCAAAATTTGGTCAAAGGGATGGGTTTTAAAAGTCAAAGGAGGCGAGGGAGGTGGAGAGGTTTAGGAAGTGAACTTCCAAACACAGGGTCTAGGTAGCTGGAAGAATAGTCACCAATGGTGGTGTGAAGGAAGGGGTGCACAAAAAGCTGGAGTTAGTGGAACAGAGAATTTGGAGGGGTTGTAGAAATAGAAGAGGGTACAGAGATAGGGGGGAATGAGGCAGGAACCCCCCCGATGGTGGACTCCTCTCCATGGTAGACCCCCACCTTCCTCTGACTCTTCACCCAACCTCCAGCGATCTCTGATCTTCTTCCCGGCCCCCGATCTTCTTCCTGGCCCTCCCATCTTCTTCCCGGCTCCCCCCCCCCTCCACCGATCGCCTCCCCAGACCTTCCCCCGATCTCCTCCCCAGCCCACGATCCCTCCCTCCCTTTGATCCCCAGCTGCGACTTGCTGGCACAGGCCTTCCTATCCGACAGCCAGCCAGCCTGTCAATCAGGCTGACTGCCGGACGCGAAACCCCGAAGTTCCTTGTTAAGATTGCGAGCTCCAATTTACCTTCCGAGTTTCGCACCCGAAAATCTTCCCCCCACCCTCCAGCTGGAAGTGATAATTCTCATCCTCCATGGCCTCGCCCCTCCCTATCTCTGTAACCTCCTCCAGCCCTTACCCTCCAAGGTCTCTGCACTCCTCCAATTCTTGCCCCATCCCCGATTTTAATCGCTCCACCATTGGCGGCCGTACCTTCAGCTGCCTAGGGCCTAAGCTCTGGAATTCCCTCCCTAAACCTATCTGCCTCTCTTCCTCCTCTTTAACCAAGCTTTTGGTCACCTGTCCTAATATCTCCTTATGTGGCTCAGTGTCAAAATTTGTTTGATAACACTCCTGCGAAGCGCCTTGGGACGTTTTACTACATTAAAAGCATTATATAAATGCAAGGTGTTGTTGCTCTTGTTGAAACGTTACATGCAACAGGGCATATGATTACGAATTGAAAGTACAACGTTCAAATAAATGTGGTCGCCAAGGCCCTGCATTCTCAGGAATGTTTTGCTTTCTAGTAAAACATTCTTGACCCCACACTACCACTAATAGATTTTTTTAAAGTACATCTCACCCAGTTATATTCAACAGGGCATGAAACACTGAGCAAAGTTTCTCATTGCATAATCACATTTAGTCATTTATTAATCTGGATTAAACATGTGAAGCTGAAGGCTTGTGCACACTCCTGGAAACAAATGGAGTATTTGCACTGAGTGATTTCCTATCCATTGGCAAAGCTGGGAAAAATAGGATCTGAATGTAACTTTCACTCTTTGAAATGTGATTCTTATCTACAATCAAATACTAGGATGCAGCTCAAGGGTATTTGACTACAAATTGAATTGATGTTTTTAATCCTGCATACATAATAAAAACACACACACATATGCCATATTATTTGTGTAATTTTCTGCATCCTGTCTACAAAAGTAGGGGAACATCTAGACAATAGCGATCACAACATAATAAGGTTTAAGATAAAGATTGAGAAGGACATAAATAAGACAAAGATCAAAGTAATAAATTGGAAAAAAGTTGATTTTGAGGGGATGAGAATGGAACGAAGAAACACCTAGTATCCTCACCAGGAACACAAAGCCCAAACAGCCCTGACCTCATTTGCAGTTGGTAGACAAGCTTTCCAGGTAGACCAACTGATGACTGCAGTCTTCCAAAAGGGAGTGCAGTAATCGTTACTACACAACTGCATGCTGGCTCTGATTTCTTTAATGTCTCTCTACAAGTACATTTCCTCTCATGAAATATTGTCTGCACAGTTCTACTGTAATTGGAGTCATTTTTTTCCAGCTGATCATTGTGCAAATTTTAAAATAAAATTCAGTTTGCACACCCCCCTGAATTGTACAATCTCCATATGCCATTCAGTTGAGTTTGCAAAAACCAGAAAAAAATTCTCATTATTTATTGTATTCCTCCTTCTCACTAGAAGATCAATAATTAAATGACCTTATACTGCAGCTAGCATTCTGCCTCATCAACCCCTACGCTCATTGCTGCTAGTAACAGAGAATGTGTGGGAGCAAGCACACCAAGGCCATGAGAACAGATGTAATCTCTAGAAAAACGCAACTGAAGCTAAAAGCCGCTATGTCACCTTCAGAACTAAGGGAGTTCTGAAAGCCACATTCATTTGCATTTTGATCTACTTCTGGTACAAGATGTAGAACAACTGTTTTGCACCACTAATACTACACGATCTATTAGGACACATAAATACATTTGCATGCTGCCATTACTTATCTCTGTCTATTTAATATTTAATGTGTAATTTTAAACCTCAGTTTCAGCTGATGTTGAAATTGGGAATTAGGAGGAAAACAGACTCAAAATCAAATTTTTAAATATAATTTTCTTTACATTTTAAGTCTCTCCCTAAATCATGCAATATTCCCCAACTGAGACTATGGGCCACTGGCCAACTCGTAGGTCTCAACCTATACTTGGCATTAGAAGATATATAATTGGGGCTTGGGGTGACCTCCTTCTTGTGGTGGAGGCACCTAGTCCTCACTGGCTGCCTCCATTGATAGCATGCCAACACCAGAAATGTGCCTTAGGAATCACGGATGTCAATCTGTGCCATAACTACTTAGTGACACAAAAAAGGCACTATACAAAGTTACTGTACATGAGCAGCTGGTGAGTTTTCAGTTGGCCCATCACAAAGTGTTTATTTAAGGTGCTTTTATATAGCAGGAGCACCATACTAGTGCCTCCAGGTTTCCCAAGTGCAGGTTTTGTGCAGCCAGTTACAAGCCAAATGTAAAATTGGAGACCCTCTAAGACTTTCTGTTGGGTGGATTTGTTTTTAGTTGATCTTTTGGGCCACCGGTCTTAGGAAGTCTTGGCAGTTTTGCATTTGATTTGCAGCCAGCTATGCAAGATGCACACTTGGGAAACCTGGCGCCACTAGTGCAATATATAAGTGCCTTTAGTAATCACTAGTTCTTCAACATAATCATCAGCAACACTCTACATGACTCAGCTTCAACTGAGGTTGACTTGGCTCCTGAAGACATCTTCAGTGTTCAAATAACTACCACAAAATATAGCTGAACTCCTACCTCAGGGTATGTGAGTTCAAACACTAGTTTTGCTGAAAGTCACATGTAGCCTTACTGGCCATCTCATTTGAAGAAAACTGATTAGAAATGAGACCTAGGGATTTTCTAGGTCAATCTATAAAATCATTGGCACGAAAAAGAAGAAAGACTTGCATTTATATAGTCTGTTTCATAACCTCAGGACATCCCAAAGCAATGAAATGTAGTCACTGTTGTAATGTAGGAAACATGGCAACCAATTTCCACACAGAAAGCTTCCATAAACAGCAATGAAATAAATGACCGGATCATCTATTTTTTATGTGTTGGTTGAGGGACAAATGTTGGCCAGGACACTGGGAAAAATCCTTTGCTGTTCTTGGAACAGTGCCGTGGGATCTTTAACGTCCACTTGAGAGGGCGGTCAGAGTTGCCAACCCTTCAGGAATTAAAGATTAATCTCCTGGACATAGCTGCGAGCAACCCTGGATAAAAATCAAAGGAGCATTAAAAAAAATGGTGTTTTATAAAAAAAATGCTTTGAGCACTTTCGTTTTTATTAGTTATAAAAATATTAGTGGAGCGATTGGAGGTGCGAGATCATGTGATGAAACCACCAGGAATAATTCCAACCAGAGCTGGCAACCCTCCACAGATGGGACCTTGGTTTAACATCTCATCTGAAAGACGGCATCTCTAACAGTACAACACTCCCTCAGTACTGATTTCCTGTACTGACCTCCTAAGCTATCCTTTACCAGGCTTTTAATTAAAGACTGGTCTGTTATGTCTATAATACAAATTGCTTAAGTATTACATCTTTTTCTCATTTAATTAAAATGTATAGGGAGGTAAAGCAATCTTTTATAAGAATACAGTGAAATTCATTCAGAACTGGACACCCAATTATAGAAAGAATATTGAAAACATGGTAAAGGTGCAATGTAGATTCACTAGAATGATATTGGGGTTAAGAGGATATATCTGGGACAAGAGACTTAAAAAAAACAGGATCTTATTTACTGGAACAGAGCGCGTTAAGGAAAAATTGAACACAGTCTACTCCTGTTAATTCAAAAAAAATTGCAATAAAAAGTTTGAATTGTCTAATAATTTGAATTAAGCAACTTTAAATTAAGGGGCCACAATTGACTGTAGCCAGTGAATGAACAGTGCCCGCCGTTAGTTAGATTTGTCCTTGCCCACTTAATTTCCATGAGACTTTGCACCGGAAGTTGCTGTAAGTGGGAGACGAAAACAGCACAATGCCCTCCACAGGGCATCTGGGATCTGTGTGAACAGGGCAAGCAACTGTGTATCTCCTTAACCAATCAGACTGAAGAATTGTGAAATGAACAGCACTGTCTGAACCAGGAAGTTTAAGTTAGAATAGTGAATTCAATATCAAATTAGGTACAGAAAGCAAAGTAAACAGAGGGAAAGAAAGATTGGATTAAGAGGGAGAGAAAAAGAGAAAGAAAAAGTTTTAAAATGTTTTAATTTACATTGTCTTCAAATCTCCAACAAGAATTAAAACCTGTAGGAATGAGACTCCACACTTGTAAAAGTTAACTTTCAGTGCCAGAGAGGCTGTTTGGTAGCAATAAAGATGTATCACACAGTAAAAAGGGTTCTGAGACTGAAATGGACAAGCCCTAACTTTCTGTGGCGAGTTTAGTTCATACCTACAACAGTAACTACACTTCAAAAAATATTTTATTGGCTCTAAAGCAATTTGGGACGTCCTAAGATCGTGAGAGACACTGTATAAATGCAAGTCTTCCTTTCTTTCTTTTACCGTGCAAGAAAAGAACTACATGCCGTTCAATGCATTTGAATAGTGAGTCAGACAGCGAGATCCGTTTTTGCGAAGTTGATGGCGGAGCGGCGCATCTCGGACAGCAACTTCCGGATTTTCGCGTTTAACCTCGCATCTGCCCTCGCCTGAAGTTGCTGTGCATAAATAACAGTGAGCCCTGTTAGCCTCACCTTTATTTTGACAGCAAATTCTGGGCTAAGAAGAATAGACTAGAAGCGTTAAAGGTTAAGGTTTGAGATGGTAAATGAAAGATTATTTCCACTGGTTAATGAACAAGGGGACTTAAATTTAGGATTAGTACCAGAAGAGGAGGTTAGAATAATTTTTTTCATGCACCAGGTTATTAGAATGTGGAATGCATTAACACATGTGGCTATTGATGCAAATTCAGTCATATTTAGGAGGGAATTGGATGAACAATTGAAAAAAAAATTTTGTATGAAAATACAAAAACGGTATGTACGTCATATGGAGCTAGGGTGGCATAGACAGAAATGAGCTCCTCCTGTACTCCCTGTGAGTATCAAGGAATTGATAAAATTGTTCACTATGGCAAAGGGTTCAATACGAGGGGACAGAAGTTAAAAACTAGGGAAGCAGAGAAGTCATGCAATCTTTTTTCATCCCAAGGATAATGTGGAATAAGTTACCAAGGAAGACCACTGAAACAAGACAGTATAAATGAGTTTAAGAGACAATTGAATAAGTTTCTGGAGACAGAAGGGATTGAGGGATATGGTGAGAAGACAGATATGTGGTTTGAACCTGAAAATTCAATGGGGTCATTGGGCCACTAGTCTTCTCCTATTTCTAAAAATTCCTGTTATCATGAAGCCTAGAAAACTTATGAGTTGGTTCTTGCTCACATTGAAGTCCTCTCAGATTGAAGGATTAGCTTTGGTGTAATGTGTATAGATTTCTGTGGGTAAAATGTTCCAACCTCCTAACTAGGAACATGGACTAGGGAGGAGTATGGGGAACCCAATGCAGTAGTGAAGAAAGAGCATGAAGTCCAGAACAAGAAAAACGTTCAGCCCATCAAATCCACTCTATCCAGAATCCCTGTCTGAGTATTCTATCATCAACCTCCCCAAACACCACCAACTGGTGATGCCCTACTTTAAGGATTACCAAGTTTCTTCCCTTTTCTCCCCTGAAAAATACTTGAAAATAAACTAAAATCCATTGTTTTCAAAACAAATTCACTTCTGATAAAACAAAACATATGTATTTTTAAAATTTTTTTAATTGCAGTGTCTTTTTTGTGAGCAATTTTTGCCTTCTTTTATGCTGTTCTTTTAATTTAGATTACTGGAAGCCAGCATTCAGGAGCTAGCACCCACTGTAAATGCTAATAAACCTAATTTCTGAAGCCCGGTGGCAGATGTAGACTCAGTTTTACCTTAGTCCAAGAGGCCAATTTTCGGATGGCCGAGCAGGTGCGTTGGGGGTGGGGGCTCCTAAAATGGCGGAATCCCGGAGCGGGTTCAGAGCCCGGCTCCAACCCGCTGACTTCCGGATTCCCCAATGACGCATTCGGGTGCACGTGCAGTGCCCGCATGCGGGACTCCCACCGGCAATTAAAGCCGGCGGGATGATAATTTACATTCTTATTTAGGTAGTTGAAGTACTTGACAGACCTCATTGACTGGAGATTTTGGCAGGGGTGCAATTTTGACGGATCCTCAGCGTGTTTCCCGTGCTGTGGGAAACACTCCCTGTTGGAGCGGACGTGTTTCAGCCAGCAGCCAGTGGGAGATGCAAAGGATTATTTGACAGTTGGGGGGAATACCTCATTTATTGCAGCATTGCACTCTGTCACTTCAGACAAAGTTTTGGCTGCAACACCTTTATCTTTCCACTCAAAATTATTAATTTATACCCGAAACTCTGCTGTGCAAACACATTTACCTCCTTTGCGGACCCCCTCAAACTCACCATAGCTGCATTCATCACTTCTTCCGAGGACGAGCAACATTAGCAGCCTCGCCAGGCATGGCGTCCACCTCCGCCACGTGGAGCTCCACAACACAGTGCTGCGCCACAGGCACCTGCACAAAATAGTCGTGCAACTATACATACACCCACTGTAGGGTGACCCAATGGGTGGCATCAAGTATGGGTGTTCATTGTGAACTTCATGAAAGGGACTTATTACACAAGCCAGTTAAGAATGGCCAAGACGTGGCAGTAGTGGTAACAATAATAATGATTAATGTGCCATTAACAAAAATCAAATATAAATAAAAAACATGACAAACCGTCAAACACCCTTGTGCATCGCCTTTGTGCTTACAAAACCTTTGCCTTACTCTTCCGATTACTCCCACGTGGTGCTTCCCCTGTGGCTGCAGCAGAGGTACTGGCAGGTTGCTCTTGTTCATGCCCTGACTGATTAGATGCTTTGGGCCTATGCCCTCTGGGTTTCGGTGCCCGTGAGGGTCCCTCCAAAGACTGCTCCACCTGCACCTGTGCAGGGGCAGACTCGACCACCTGGATAGGAGGCAGCATTGCGGGTACTGGTTGAGAGGGGGCAACAGGTGAGACATGGGAGCGCTTTGAGTGGCGTCTCCACTTCCATGTCCCCTTTCGCCATCATCCCTCTCCTGGGCCAGGCCCACATCACTCCTACCACCCTTGACAGTTTGGAGGACATGTGTGAAGCCTTGTAAGGCCAGTGCTGGTGTATCTGACTGCCTGTTTAAGCGGCAGAAAGTTGCTCACCCTGAGTCTGAAGGGCCGTTGACAGGGCCTCAATGGACTCGTTGGTGTGCCATGCATGAAGTTTGATGGAGGCTAGCCTTCCCTCCATTGCAGACATTCCCGCACTTACCCGCGACACTATTTCAGAGATGCCCTCATGTACCTGTGACAGTATCTCAGAGTTCCTTCCTGTGCCTGTGCCACCATTCCACTCATGCAGGAGTTGGGCTCCTCCATCCTCTGCGCAATTGTGGAGAGGGCGTGTGGCACCTGTTCCAGCACCTCTCAAATGTGCTGCTGCCCGTCGATCATTCTCCTTTTAAAGGATGGCCCCCAGGGTTCAGCATCTGAGTCCAGCTGAGCAGAGCCTGGAGAAGAGTGCTCCCACCGACACGGACTCTCCACAACTGCCTCTGCCACCAGTGTCTGCTCGTGCTCACATGTGTGTGGTGACTCACCATGTGTGACTCTAACTAACTGAGGATGGGGACCCCCACCGAGATGTGTGTATCTGCGCTGGTGGATGGCTCGCTCAGATGTGACGGTGCCCCCTCAGAGGCCGGCAGGTCCACTGAGGAACCGCCCTCTGCCATCACGGCAGTCGCTGAAGGCCCTGTAAGAGAACAGAAGGCAATATTAAGCATGATGACAGATGTTGAGGTGCTGAAGATGGTAAGGCATGTTAACATCATTTGCTATTGTGAGTGCTGAATGTTAAAGTTCTGTCACCAGCCATTTGTCAGGTGCCAGTCTCGGCGTCCCCCACGGACAGGCACTCGAGGGTGCAGCTCAATTCGAGAGCCTCCTGCTATGTGTCCATGAAGACCACCAGATGTTGTGGCCCCACTCCGGTCTTCGCCCTCTCCCGTGCATTCTGGGCTCGCTTCTCCGATAAGGGGAGAAAGTAGAGAGGCGTGAGTGAGTGATGGTGACGTGGCCAACCGCTGAATGCATTGGTTTAGGTGAGGCTGACTGTGAAAGAGATGCATCAGAGGGTGAGTATGAGACAGAGCCATGAGATTGTATGAGGATTGGGTTGAGTGGTAGTGGTGGGATGAGTACTGGGGAGGTGAGAAAGTGCAGGTAAGTTGAGGATGAGTTTTGTGTGGGTGTGAGGAGTGATGTGATAGAGTAGATTTGGCAGTGCAGAAGGAGTTGTGGGGTGGGGGCAATGATGTGGAAGACGGAGTATAGGAGAATGAGTAAGTGTACTCACTTTGGCTAACCTAGTTAGGTCACTGAAGCGCTTCCTGCACTGTATCCATGTGCGGGAGATGTTGTTGCTGCTGCTGACCTCCTCTGCCACCTTGAGCCAGGCCTTCTTGGTGGCAGAGGGAGGCCATTTCCTCCTGTCAGCCGGATAGAAGATGTCCCTCCTCCTCCTCACCCCATCCAGTAAGACCTGGAGTGAAGCATCACTAAACCTGGGAGCAGCCTTTTCCCTGGGCTGCTCCATGCTGTTGTTTTGGTTCTTTGCTGCAGGAGCAGCATTGGAGGACTGCTCCTTTAAATAGGGCTTCTCCAGCTGACAGCCTGTGATGTGGGTGCGCATTCTGCCTGCTGCGCAGGTTTCCAACGGGAAACCCGGAAGCCAAGGTAAGTGGCTTCAATTTACTTGCGATCGCGTGGAGAACTCACCGATTTTATTGGGCGGGTTACCCACGCGCCCAATCGACCCCCCATTGCCAACCCGCTTCCCTGGTAATATCGGGGCCCATGAGTCTGCATCCAGGGTATGGAAAACAGATATAACAGCATAAAATCTGGGAGCTGCTTCCAGACGCTGGGCTTCTGGAATACAAAATTAAACAATATAAAAGTAACAAAAATAATAACAGGAAATGCTAGACACACTCAGCAGGTCAGGCAGAGAGAAAAATGTGGGGTTAACATTTCAGGTCGATGACCTTTCGTCAGAACCAATATTGAAGAGTAAGGTCATCTTATACATACAGGATAAAGTAATTTATCATGTGGATTCAGCAACACTTAATCTACCTGCTCTAATTAGTTGAATTACTGTTATCTAAATTAAATACAGGTGGGACTGTAAGAGGAGTCACTTTTAAGAGATGACCTCAAAAAAGTAGCTTAAAAAGTTGAAATTAGTCACTGAAATTCAGACATGAATTATTTTAATCTACATAACGTGACATTTAATTAGACACTGAATTTTGAGGATCCACCTAATGCTTTAGCCTAAGTGTCCATAAGTTGTTTTTAAATGAAGATGGATTCTTGGTGCGATGTTCAATGAGACCAATCCTACTGAAAGCACAATGGGCCGGAAATTGCTAGTAAAATAAGGGCGAGCCTAATAGCGCTCACCATTATTAATGGGCAAATCAAAGAGCAAGTTCCGGCGACTGCACACGCGCAGTCAAACGCGGAAATCCGGAACTCACTCTTCCTGATTCACCGGTGATCTGAACGCTCCATGGATTGATAGCTCGCTGGCTGGCTCTTCAATGAAATCAATGGAGGAGCGTAAACTTGCCACTAAAATAGACCGAAAAGGTTCAGGCTGCTCTGAACTGGTGCAAGGAGCCTGTTCTGCTGCCATGTTAATCTCGTGCATAAATAATAAAGCCAAGATTCAGCCAGAAGGAGCTTTTTAGCTGTCGGAGAGTTGTTTAAAAAGTCTGAGAGCCGGGTGTCAGAATTTTCAAATGTGGAGTCTCATTCCTCCCAATTTTAATAGTTTTTGAACATTTTTTAAAAATTTAAATTAAAAAATTTAAAATGTTTGTATTTTTTTTACTTTTTCTATCTCTTTTGTCTCAGTCTTTTAATTTTACCCTCTCTTTATTTTGCTTTCTCCATCAGATGTTATAGTACATTTACTAATCTTACCTGGCACTTCCTGGTTCTTAGTTTGCGCGGTTTGTGAATGAGCAATCACTCCCTGGTTCTCACAGCGTGCTTGATTGGTGGAGGGGACATAGAGCCCGGGAAAGGACACTGCACTTCTTGCAGCTCTCAATTAAAGCAAGTTGACACCCAGAAGAACGTAAAAGGTTCGTGGATAAGTTAGTTACTTACCAGCGACGGGCGACATGTGTTCACCACTCAGCGCAATTTCTGGCCCAATATGATTTGGTCCCAAAATGTGTCATAAGTGGTTAACTTAAAGAATTTGAGAGAATTGTCGGATTGAAATAATTTAATGAGTATTGAAAATTGCAAAGGTTTATACCCCTTTCCCCATGAATCAAATTTCCATCTTAGCTGCATTTTCCAGGAGGCATTGAGTAGAAACCAGGCACTTCTTCACAGACAGGGAAAGGCAGAAATAGAGGGGGCTACCAAACTATGAACAACCTGGGCCACTCACCTCCCAGCTACAGGCATTGACAGAAGGTTATGAGCACCTTGTTTGTCTGTCTTTGCCAGGCCTGGGAAAGAGGGATGAAAGATGTTTTAAATAGTCTGAGAAATCAGACAGTAATCTCTGTTTTGATAAACTTTAATTAAAAAAGGAAAGATAAATATAAAGAGAGCACTGGCAAATTAAGCTCTGAAGGACTGAGAGGAGCAAAATTACAACAGCTAGCAATGAAAATACCAGCAAAGTGTCAGGAGGTGCCCTCTGTGGGACGTTGAGGCTGGAGTTCACTCCCTGAGACACATTCTTCATATGCTGAAAAATGTAACTTACAATAGATGCAGAATTAACAGAAAGCTCAGCACCCAAACAAACCTCCAGTTTTTAAAAAAAAACCTTGTAAACATAGAGCCAATGTTAATTTCTGACAAGCTCCAATTGTTCTGACCAGAGGATAAAACTCTTTAACCATAAGAAGAAACAGATTTTTAAAAACAAAAACATGTCCCTTATTTCTAAGCAAGTCAACTACAGTTAGAAACACTGCAATAGCCAGCCGACACCAAACCCATTTTGTGGGGTGCTCACTCAGCATTTTGTTGAGTCTGATTACTGCTGTCAGCAGCTACAGTACTGGAGTGCACTTGACTTTCTTTTTTTGTCGTTTATTTTTTAGTAATGGAAAACAATGAGGGAGAACGGAAGTATTTCTTTCCAGGCCATCTGGCTCAGAACTGACAAAACTCAATCTAACTGTATGTTAAAGTACTGTACTACATAGCAAGTTGGCTAACTTTGTTGTTGCCTCCATTATCTGTTCAAGGGTTTCCCTACATCAAAGAGGTAATTTTTATTTTGTTTATTCCTCTCCAATTCTCTACCCTCCTCCCCTGAAGGCACTGACTCACACATTGTTTTTTTTTAGTTCACTCCACCCTTGCCCACATGGCCATTTCTCAGCTTCAGTTTTGACTTTTGGGCGCCTGACCAAGGGAATGCGCCAACTGGTCACGGATACACGTGGCAAAGAGGTGGCTGTGATTTTGAGGCCCTGGCCTCATTTGCAGCAAGCTGTTGAGCTGCGGGGTGCCGAACGAGCATCCCAATGCTATGCCCTGCATTTAACTTGCTGCTGGCTGATATTGGGCTGCCCCGGCGAGCAGCAAGTTAAATGCAGGGCATAGCGTTGCGATCTCAGAGCGGGGGGTGGAGGGTGTCCCGGGTTGGCAGAGGCCCACATTATTTGAGAAATGATATCCAACTTACCTTTGCAGGACCTCTTCGGCTCTATCGCCTGAGGAACTGATAGAAGAGTGCACGGCGTACACACTGACCAGTTCCAACTTAAAATGGCAATCGGGGTCCTAGGACCCAAACTTTCACATCAAAAGGGGATTACTGCCTGAAACAGGCAGCACTTTGGGCACCCAACAGTAGGCCCCTTTTCAAAATGGTACCAGATGCATCATCAGGTTAACGGGGCGGTAAGGTTACCATTTTGAGGCCATTAAAACCATGTTAACACCAGGCACAACAAGTTAAAATCGCCCCCTTCACGTGTGAGCCCATAAAGCAAGAGTTGATAGGTTATTTAACTGTAGGGGCATGATATCCGATCCTGACCCAATCCGAACATCTACACACATGCACATTACAGCAAAGGTCACTGGACAGCAAACAAGAGAAGATTTTTTTTCCACTCACTATAGCCCATGATGCTGTAGCCGACTGTAGAATACTTACCTACACCTCAGATGAAATCAGCTAACTCAGTACAGAAAAATTAGTTCATTTTATTTCTTCTGAGAGCTTGTTTTCTCAGATTCAAGTAACAGAGGTTGGCAAATATAAAGCTAAATTTAGCAGAAATCCCCTCCAAAAGAAATCACAATTCAGAGTCACCAAACAACTTGAACTTCCTTCCACTATTAAGCAGCAATAATAGTTGATATACAAGGATATTTTTAAAAAATTATAAAGTTTTTTGAGTGGTTTTAAATGATAAGATCTTCGCCAAAAACCTTTTCCGTGAAACCTGCATGTTTGAAATAACTGAAATACTCTGTACTTGCTTAAAAACTGTTAAATCTTTACTTCTTCCAGCTCTGACGAAAGGTCATTGACCTGAAATGTTGTGCTCGATTTTAGCACCCGCGATCGGGTGCGTTGGTGGCAGGGGGGCTACGAAAATCGGCGATTCCCGGGGCGGGTCGGGAGCCCGGCTCCAACCCGCCCACTTCCGGGTTCCCCACAGACACGCTCACATGCGCGCGCAGACCTGCACGTGGGACTCCCGCCGGCAATTAAAGCCTGCGGGGTGCCACTTAAGGTATTTATTTAGGTATTTCAGGTCGTTTAGAGACCTGATTAACAAGATATTTCAGGAGGGGTGGGATTTTGCAAACAACTGGGACTGTTTCCCGTACTGGGGGAAACACTCTCAGTTCAAATGGATGTGTTACAGCCATCAGCCTGTGGCGGCAGCAAAGGTCCATTTGACAGTGGGGGAGGGGGAGACCCTCACTCATTGCAGGAGGCCACTCTTTGGACAAAGTTTGGCCTCCACCACCTTCCTCCTGACAATAAAATTCACCAACTTGCACACTTACCCCGGTGTCCAGACACATGTACCTATCTTGCGGACCTCCTCAGATGTACATCTTCCGGATGGGGGCCGCCGTAGCTCAGTCATGACCTCCTCGGAGGGCGAACAGCATCACCAGCCTCGCCGGCCACCTCTGACACGTGGAGCTCCACAACACAGTGCTGTGACACATCCACCTGCAGAGCAGGAGGGAGGGCAACCGCAGAGAGAGATGCGTCGCAGAGGGCACTACCCTCGCCACAGGGTCCATAGACTGAGGCTCAGCTTCCTGGACCTCTCTGAGCAGCAGTGCACACAGAGGCTCAGAATCACCCGACATGTAGTCGTGGACATCTGCAGCCTCCTTCATGCCGAGCTGCTCCCGGCTGGCCCGAGCACAATCATCTTACCTATCGCTGTCAAAGTCACCACTGCCCTCAACAACTTCTCCTCCGCATCCTTCCAGGGTGCCACCGAGGACATCGCCGACGTCTCTCAGTCGTCTGCTCAAAAGAGCCCTGCAAATACACCTACACCCACTCTGCAGTGACACAATGGGTGGCATCAGTTGTGGGTCTTCATTGTGATCCTCAGGAAAGGGCATTATTGCACAAACCAGACAAGATTCGCAAAGACGTGGCAGTAGTGGTGACAATATAATATGTGATGTGAGTTGATCAGAAATTAAATATAAGTAAAAACCATGACAAACCCTCAAACACCCTTGTGCATCCCCTTCATGCTCACGAAACGTTTGCCTTACGCTTCCTACTGCACATATGTGATGCATGCCCTGTGGCTGCAGCACAGGTAGTGGCAGGTTGAGTGAGGCTGACTGTGAAAGAGATGCATGAGAGGGTGAGTATGAGATAGAGCCATGAGATTGTATGAGGATTGGGTTGAGTGGTAGTGGTGGGATGAGTACTGGTGAGGTGAGTAAGTGCAGGTAAGATGAGGATGAGGTTTGAGTGGGTGTGAGGAGTGATGTGACAGAGTAGTGTTGGCAGTGCAGAAGGAGATGTGGGGTGGGGGCAGTGATGTGGCAGACGGAGTGTAGGGGAATGAGTAAGTGTACTCACTTTGGCTGACCTACTTAGGTCATTGCAGCGCCTCCTGCACTGTAGATGCGCGATATGTTGGTGGTGCAGGTGACCTCCTCTGCCACCTCGAGCCAGGCCTTCTTGGTGGCAGAGGCAGGCCGCTTCCTCCCGCCCGCCGGGGGGAAGATCTCTGTCCTCCCCCTCCTCCTCACCCCATCCAATAAGAGCTGGAGTGAGGCATCATTAACCTGGGAGCAGCCTTCCCCCTGGGCTGCTCCATGCCGTAATTTTTCCTTTTTCTTGCAGCATCTGTCAGTGGAGGACTGCCCCTTTAAATAGAGCTCCTCCAGCTGACAGACCTTACTGCGCATGTGCAGTCCACCCGACGCACAGATCAGCAGCGGGGAACCCGGAAGACCAGGTAAGTGGATCCAATTAGGCTGCAATCGCGCGCGGAGCAGACTGGTTTCACCGGGCGCGTTACCCATGCGCCCAATCGACCCCCCGCCACGAACCCACCGCCATGGTAATATCGGGTCCGTTAACTCTGTTTCTTTCTCTACAGATGCCACCTGACCTGCTGAGTATTTCCATTTTCTGTTTTTATTTTATTATAAATAGCAGTATTAGTGATCTAAAATTATCTTTCTTTCACTGTGACAACTCACGTTCACCAAGTCCAGCCCGGCACTTGAAGTCCCAAACTCTTCCCTTGAAGGAGCACTATTCACCCTCAATAAATCACTTATTCCCCTTCCAGTACTGCAGATCAGGCAGGGGTTCTCATTTTTTTGCAAATAGTCACAAATGGGTCCAAACTTAACTGGACCGGTCATATAAATACTGTGGCTACAAGAGCAGGCCAGAGGCTCGGTATTCTGCGGCGAGTGACTCACCTCCTGACTCCCAAAAGCCTTTCCACCATCTACAAGACACAAGTCAGGAGTGTGACGGAATACTCTCCACTTGCCTGGATGAGTGCAGCTCCAACAACACTCAAGAAGCTCGACACCATCCAGGACAAAGCAGCCCGCTTGATTGGCACCCCATCCATCACCCTAAATATTCACTCCCTTCACCACCGGCGCACAGTGGCTGCAGTGTGTACCATCCACAGGATGCACTGCAGCAACTCGCCAAGGCTTCTTCGACAGCACCTCCCAAAACCGCGACCTCTACCACCTAGAAGGACAAGGGCAGCAGGCACATGGGAACAACACCACCTGCACGTTCCCCTCCAAGTCACACACCATCCCGACTAGGAAATATATCGCTGTTCCTTCATCGTCGCTGGGTCAAAATCCTGGAACTCCCTTGCTAGCAGCACTGTGGGAGAACCTTCACCACATGGACTGTAGCGGTTCAAGAAGGCGGCTCACCACCACCTTCTCAAGGGCAATTAGGTATGGGCAATAAATGTTGGCCTCGCCAGCGACGCCCACATTCCATGAACGAATAAAAAAAAATGCAGCATAGTGGTTGAGAAACACATGGCTTATGGGAGTTTTTTTTCCAATTCCAAACAATGCCTTCCTCAAGGGCCACTCTCAGGAATACTTCAACACGCTGCACAACAGCAGTGGGACACGGTTGTGATTCGCTATGTAGTGAGTTCCTGATTTCAAGTATCAAGTGGATATTTGAATCCCATAACTGGGTATGCTGTGAATAGAGGTCCAGAGACACAAGGAGCAACAACTCTGCTGAGGACCGCAAACCTAAGGGAGGCAGGCACAAAAATCCCCTGGGCTGTGTTATGAATAGCGCTGTCTTATATATCAACAGATAAAGATGAAGCATCTGATCAGCAGCAACTTAAACAGAGCCATTTACTCACAAATCTGAATTCTTTCATGTCTCCAACACAGGGAAAGAGAGCTTGCCAACATTGCCAGTGGCCAATGCCACTTTTAACTAATGTGGCGTGTACAAACAGTGCAAAATGTTATCTGTGTTTCCTGCATCAAAAAGTATGAGACCCCCAGCTGCTTGATCAGGCCTCCACTGCGTAACTTTGCATGACCTACGGAGCAGTGAGTGGGCATTGCTGAAGGGCATTTGTTTCTGTCACATATTCTCATGTTACAATCTGCATGTGAAAACAATCAAGGTCTTACTGGACTCAAGTAAGTACTTTCACCTTCCTGTTACTTTGAATTTTATGGATGAGTTTTTATTAGAGAGTGACATTCCAGCTTTTAGCATTCCCCAATTTAAAAAAAAAGTACACATAGTTTTGTGGATTCCCAGCTCTGGCCCACGTAAACACATAAAAGATGAGAATTGAGAGAGAGGAAGAAAGTCAATTTCCTTTACGACTTTATAGTATCAAAAAAAAAGTTTGGCTGGAAAGACAAAAACATACAGTATCCTGGCTGCTAATGTTTCAGACATCCCACACCCAACAAGTCTGCCTTAGTTGCTGATTAAATTTTTGGATCTTTAATATCAATCTTTCTCAGGACTGATTTAGAACCTAACAAAAAAATGAAAACCCAACATAACCCAGAATCAAAGCAGTTCAAAGCAAGACTACTTAATATTCATTGTCTCGCAGTGAATCCAGAGCATACCCTACAATCAAAGCAGCTCAAAGCAAGACTGAGTTTATTATGCATTGTCTGAGTCATCCAGAGCAGTTCCCCAGTGCAATCCTACTGTATACTATAGCTTTCTGACATTGCTATTTATTTACTCGACACCCAGCCTACTGTAATTCCTAACATTTATCTTCAGGCGAAAGGGTGGCAACAGTTAGTTCCATTTATAGTTGGGTGGATGAAACCTTACATACAGTTCTTTGTATTTACTGTATTTTCTTTCTCCGGGCATAAAAAGCTGCAAATTCAGCAACACCCTGACATAATAAAGCACAAAGTAATACAGCCAAACACCTGGCAGACATCAGAGGTTCAGCCAGTGTAAATCATTTCACAGGTTGTGTGTTTATACCATAGTTTTCCCCCTCTCCTCAAAGCAGTGACTCATACAGAGGTGTGGTCCACGGCCACCAGCCACCCTCCAGCACCTCACCCAATTGGCCTGATGTATGAGCTCATGTAACCCTAGACAGTGAACGACAATGGGTTATTCAAACATGGTGGTCTTCACTCAGCTAAATTCTGTCCACATCTAATGTCACTTACATGTACATTTTCCCTGTCATCTCCTGGTGGTGATACATCAGTGAACGAATTTTATTTTAAATTCCTTCCTTTTTTTAAACTATGGTCTTTCTGGGCAATGTATCAATTCAGACCTATTTGCTCCTATGCCTCCATTAATGCCACTTTCAACTGCCAACTTACAATACTGTACAGCTCGGGAATGCTGTACAGTACTTCTCTAATCTTTCCTTGTAGTCATTCCCTTTACATTTACAAACATTCCTGTTGCTTATCTGCTTACCCCTTCCAATGCATGTACAGATTTTTGGTAATGCGGTTAGTGGAAGTAAACACAGCATTTCAGACGCGATATGACTTTGTAATGTGCAACCAATATATTCTACTGTATTGGCTATTTATCTTTGCAGTCTACATTTTTTAAAATTGTGAAAATGGTGAGAAACTAGGAACTGTAAAGGAGCAGAGAAATTTAGGGGTCCATGTAAAGAAATCACTAAAAATTAGTGAACAGGTCCAATAAATAATTAAAAAGGCTAAAGGAATGTTAGCCTTTATCTTAAGGGGGCTGGAATACAAAGGGGTGGAAGTTATGCTACAGTTGTATAAAGTTCTGGTTGGACCACATCTGGAGTACTGGGTTCAGTTCTGCGCACTGCACCTCAGGAAGAATATATTGGCCTTGGAGAGGGCGCAGCGTAGATTCACCAGAATGGTACCAGAGCTAAAAGGGTTAAATTATGAGGACAGGTTGCATCGTCTAGGCTTGAATTTTCTTGAGTATGGAAGATTAAAGGGTGATTTAATTGTGATGTTTAAGATGATTAAAGGATTTGATAGGGGAGATAGAGAGAAACTATTTCCTCTGAGTCCAGAACAAGGGGGCATAACCTTAAAATTAGAGCCAGGCTATTCAGGGGTGATGTCAGGAAGCACTTCTTCACACAAAGGGTAGTGGAAATCTGGAACTCGCTCCCCAAAAGCTGTGGAAACTCCATGCCAAACTGTCAGTGTGTTGTCAGGGTTAAAAAGTAGTTATCAAAAAAAAGCTGAGCATCAGTTCAACACTTTGACTCCATTTTGACACCTTTCTACTGAAAGGTGAATTGTTTGAAGTAAAAAACTACAAGACTTCAAAAAAAAGGAGGAATTTTGCAACTCAGTTCCACAGTGATGAGATTTTCAATTGTTAAAAAGAGTTAATTTGTTATAGGTCAGAAAGTTAGATTGGTTAGAACTCAATGAAGTATCTGTGATCCTCTCCTGTGCAACACACTATTTGCTCCACAATTGCATTTTGACTTTAATAACATCAGACATGATTATTACCCACTCTTCCTCGGTAATAGTTTTCCACGAGGTGTGGCTTTATTTAAAGTAATTTAAAATTACTAGAGTATCATGTACTGCTAATGCAATCCACAGCAGATGAGATCAGACATAAAAGTATCAGTCTTTAATTTGGGACAAGGCGTGGTAGAAAAGGGCTCAATTTCAGAGGGGCTCAATGGGTGGCATCATGTCTTGGCATTTATGATGAAGCACATGAAAGGACTCAACAATGGGCAAGACGTGGCAGTGGTGGTGAGAATTATTACATTTAATGTGACAGAAAAAAAATTCGAAATTAACAAGGGGGAAAACTCTCCAGTGGCTGGAGTCATACCTAGCACAAAGGAAGATGGTAGTGGTTGTTGGAGGCCAATCATCTCAGACCCAGGACATTGCTGCAGGAGTTCCTCAGGGCAGTGTCCTTGGCCCAACCATCTTCAGTTGCTTCATCAATGACCTTCCCTCCATCATATGGTCAGAAATGGGGATGTTCGCTAATGATTGCACAGTGTTCAGTACCATTCGCAACCTCTCAGATAATGAAGTAGTCCGTGCCCGCATGCAGCAAGACCTGGACAACATCCAGGCTTGGGCTGATAAGTAGCAAGTAACATTCGCGCCAGACAAGTGCCAGGCAATGACCATCTCCAACAAGAGAGAGTCTAACCACCTACCCTTAACATTCAACGGCATTATCATCGCCGAATCCCTCGCCATCAACATCCTGGGGGTCACCATTGACCAGAAACTTAACTGGACCAGCCATATAAATACTGTGGCTACAAGAGCAGGTCAGAGGCTGGGTATTCTGCAGCGAGTGACTCACCTCCTGACTCCCAAAAGCCTTTCCACCATCTACATGGCTCAAGTCAGGAGTGTGATGGAATACTCTCCACTTGCCTGGATGAGTGCAGCTCCAACAACATTCAAGAAGCTCGACACCATCCAGGACAAAGCAGCCCGCTTGATTGACACCTCATCTACCACCCTAAACATTCACTCCTTTCACCACCGGCGCACTGTGGCTGCAGTGTGTACCATCCACAGGATGCACTGCAGGAACTTGCCAAGGCTTCTTCAACAGCACCTCCCAAACCCGCGACCTCTACCACCTAGAAGGACAAGAGCAGCAGGTACATGGGAACAACACCACCTGCACGTTCCCCTCCAAGTCACACACCATCCCGACTTGGAAATATATCGCCGTTCCTTCATCGTCGCTGGGTCAAAATCCTGGAACTCCCTTCCGAACAGCACTGTGGGAAAACCTTCACCACACGGACTGCAGCGGTTCAAGAAGGCGGCTCATCACCACCTTCTCAAGGGCAATTAGGGATGGGCAATAAATGCTGGCCATGCCAGCGACGCCCACATCCCATGAACAAATAAAAAAAAACATGACATTTCATCAAACACCTTTGTGCATACTCTTGGTGAATTACAATACCTTAACCTTTCCCTTCCTACCACTTCTACGTGGTGCACCCACTGTGGCTTCAGCAGAGGTAGTGGCAGATTGCTCAGATCCCTGCCCTGACTGCAAAGATGCTCTCGGCCCACGACATCTGGGTTTTGGAGCCCGTGAGGGCCCCGCCAAAGACTGCTCCACCTGCACCTGTGCAGGGGCAGACTCGGCCACCGGGAGGGGCAGCATTGCGGATACTGGTTCGGGGTGTGGGGGGTGGGGGCGGTCAATGGGTGAGAGGTGGGAGTGTGTTGAGTGGAGTCCTCACTTCCATTTACCCTTTCGCTATCATCCCCCTCCCGGGCCAGCGCAACATCACTTCTACCACTCAACTGGCCAGCAGGCAAGTGAGCAGATGCGCCGCGTTCTAAGGCCAAGGCTAAAGTATCTGTCTGCCTGTTTAAGGCGGCAGACATATTGACATCCAGAGTCTGCACGCCCGTTGTCATGGCCTGCACGGACTCATTAGAGAGCCGTGCTTGAAGCTTAATGTAGGATAGCATTCTCTCCATCGCAAACATTCCTGCACTTAACCTGCGCCACCAATCCACTAGCAATGGAGTTGGACTCCTACATCCTCTTCACTACTGTGGAGAGTGCATGTGGCATGTTTTCCAGTACCTCACAAAGGTGCAGCTGTACCTCTATCATTCTCAATCTCAACAATGGCCACGGGGCTTCAGCATCTGCATCTAGCTGAGCAGAGGAGTGCGCCCCCTAATGTGGACTCTCCATAGCTGCCCCTGCCACCTTTGTCTGCTCGAGCACACCTGTGAGTGGTGAATCACCAGGTGACAACTCAACTATCTGGCTAACAGGACTCACAGAAGAGCCAGTATCAGCACTGGTCCATGGCAGTATGCCATGTGAGGAATAAGCTCCTCTGAGGAATCACCTTCTTCCATTGCAGTTGATTGTTGTTGGAGGTGTGAAGGCCCTGGAAGATAACAGAAATCAATATTAATTATTCATCGGAAAAGTGACAATCTTTCCAATGACTTTCCAATACTGAGATGTGGAACAGGTCAATCACTGATAAAATCAATTCATCATGTGTGTGAAGACATTAAAGTTCTGTCACCAGCCATCTGCGGGTTGCCAGTCTCTAGATCTCCAACGGATAGACATGCAATCGTCCAACTGATGTCCATGGCCTCCTCCTCTGCATCTGTCAACTGGACTATTTGTGGTGGTCCACCTCCAGTTCTACTCCTCTCCCTTGCATTTTGCGCTCTCTTCTCCTACAAGGGAGAAAGAACAGACCTGTGAGTGAGTGAGGGTGATGTCTTCACCCAATGGATGTACTGCTTTGGGTGAGGCTGACAATGGAACAGATGCATCAGAGAGTGACTATCAGATAGGTGCATCACACTACATCAGGATTAGGGTGAGCGGCAGTGGTGGGTGCACAAATGGGGAGGTGAGGAACTGCATTGAAAATGAAGGTTAGTTGATGCTGAAACTTAAGTGGGTGTGAGGAGTGATATGATGGCGATGGCTTGCCAACACAGAATGAGGGCAGGGGCGGGGTGTTATTTTCACAGGATGTGGGTGAATCAGCAAATGTACTCACCTTTCCTGACCTGGTTAGGTCATTAAACTGCTTTCTGCATTGAACCCAAGACCTGGACACCGTGCTCCTGCTGCTCAGCTCTTCTGCCACCTCCAGTCACGCCTTCTTCGTGGCAGAAGCAGGTGGTCTCTTCCTCCTGTCAGCTGGGTACAGGACGTACCTCCTGATTCTCACACCAGTCATTAGCACCTCAAGGGAAGCGTTGCTGAACACGGCTGCTGCCTTTGCTCTGTATTCCTCCATTTTCCTTGTTCCTCCTTTCTCCTTCAAAATCCATTTTTGCATTGGCCCTTTAAATACCACAGTTCACAGCACATCATGCAGGTGCGCAGCACGCCCGCTGCATGGCTTGGAGACACGAAATGCGGAAATAAAATTAAGTGCCTTCAATTGAGTTGCAATCGCTCAATCCAACGCGCTAAAATTATTTCTGGGTTCCCACGCAACTATTTACCCACCCGCCGAGTTCCCGCCGCCATGGTAAAATCATGCCCGTGGTATCAGCAACAGGCCTAGGCGAAAATGTCAAAGAATTTCATGGGCTATGGGCAGGGCAGTTAAAGCTTTTGACATTTGGTGCCAGTTCTTTCTCATGTTTCATAGTGCAAGTGGAGTTTGAGACAGCAGTTTCACCTATACTGACACAGATTGGGTAAAAATACAATCATTTGAATTGATTTATTATAAAACAGTCTCATCGAAACCAAGGAAAAGGGCTTGAAACAGTCACAGAACTCATCAGCCCATAACATCGAAAGAAGAACAATTTATTTTGTGTATTATGGTAATTTCTCCTCTTAACTTTCCTCCCTTATAACTTCCTTAGCTACAAATATAGAATCATAGAATCAGAATCATAGAATGGTTACAGCACAGAAGAAGGCCATTCGGCCCATCGAGCCTATGCCGGCTCTTTGTAAGAGCTATCCAGTTAGTCCCATTCCCCCGCTCTTTTCCTGTGGCCCTGCAAATTTTCCCTTCAAGTATTTATCCAATTCCCTTTTGAAAGCCAAGACTGAATCTGCTTCCACCACCCTTTCAGGCAGTGCATTCCAGATCATAACTACTCGCTGAGTAAAAAAGGTTTTCCTCATGTCATCTTTGGTTCTTTTGCCAATCACCTTAAATCTGTGTCCTCTGGTTCTCAACCCTTCCGCCAATGCGAACAGTTTCTCTTTATTTACTTTACTTTATTTACTTTACTTTCATGATTTTGAATACCTCTATCAAATCTTCTCTCAACCTTCTCTGCTCCAAGGAGAGCAACCCCAGCTTCTCCAGTCTATCCACGTAACTGAAGTCCCTCATCCCTGGAACCATTCTAGTAAATCTTTTCTGCACCCTCTCCAAGGCCTTCACATCCTTCCTAAAGTGCAGTGCCCAGAATTGGACACAATGCTCCAGTTGGCCGAACCAATGTTTTATAAAGGTTCAGCATAACTTCCTTGCTTTTGTACTCTTATACCTCTATTTATAAAGCCTAGGATCCCGTATGCTTTTTTATGCCGTCCTTTCTGCTCTTTCACCTCCCCTGCACCCTCACAGTATTAAAATCAAGACTCATCGCATCATTTTATATCCTAACTCATTCTTTCCCAACGCTGCAAAATCCTGGAACTCTTTCAGTCATTTCTTCCTCCTTCAATCCACAAACTTTTAAAACCCAAGGTTGGTGTGGACTGAGCACTATTTCTTGATTTCCTTTGTCTTCTCCCCGACTCTGTTCAACATCAGTGGTATCCTGGACTTTCATCTAAGTTTTTCAATTAAAGAAAAATCTAATACATATGAACTGCGGGTGGTTTCTAAAAGCCTCTACGAAAAGGTTCCAAATGTGTCATCGTGGAGCAGCGAGCAAGCTTGGGCTGCCATTGGAAAGCATTCACAGCTTTATCAGACCTGTTTACTCCCATAGTCACTGCTAAATGCTCTGGTCTCTGTCAACAATAGCAAGCTCCATTTTAGCCCTCACATCATGCACCGTTGATCAATTCACTTCCTTTAATGTGTCAGTGAAAATCAAGAATGCTCCACTGCTATTTGAAGCAGGCAGGGATTTTTTTAAATTGCAAAAGGATCAGGAAAACAGGGTAAATGCTCAAATGTAGCAGAATCTGTATGAAAAGAAATGGAAAAACTTAAGATATATATTTGTACACGAAGGGAATCAAGGGATATGGGGATAGGGCGGGAAAGTGGAGTTGAGGAAGATCAGCCGTGATCTTATTGAATGGCGGAGCAGGCTCGAGGGGCCGTATGGCTCCTATTTCTTATGTTCTTATAAAAGGCTAAGTGAAGAACTCAATGTTCAAGTTCAACCTTCATTTCAACCTACTCTCAATTCCTGGTACACAGCTGGTGTTTATTTAGTGTCTGCACCTTCTTTTCCTCTTAATTGCATTGCTACCACCTCACCCAGCAGGAAAAAAAGGTGAACATTACCTGGACACAGCTTTCTCATTCTTCTCACTGTTTGCGAAAGCACTGCATGACTACTGCTACAGCGTGGTTTCACTCATACTAGGGAGGATGGGCTATCTCCCACCTCAGACAGAAACTGAACAGAAAGATTTTAGACAATCACAGGAATAAATAGAAAGAGATGATTAAAAATTCCAATCGAATTTGATGGTTCCAGTGTTGCTGAGACCAAGGAAATGGCATCTGTAAAAAGCAAACAACTATGGTCAGCTAATGAATAAACACCACCACCACGACTAACAAATACAAAAGGTTGGATAGGCCTTCTGGAATTTTGCTTGATTACCTTTGGAAATCAGTGAGAAATTACATGAAATTTTCAGTCAGGAGAGTAAATAAGTAATGTAGAGTTTACGATGGAGCGTACCGCCCACAATCTGACGAATGAGACGGCTTGATGGGTAAATTTCTTTTTCTTCTTCCATGCTCTATGATGTTCTTAAAGCCCCAGACTTGGTTAATACAATGACTGAAACTAAGGCAAGAAGAAGATGGGCCAGTCACTTTGGAATGTGGCCAAACAATTTGATCTCAGTTTCCTACAAGGGTAATGGGTCAAACTGAAGCTTTATTTGGTAGTTTTATGATCCTGCCCCCTAGCCTCACTATTGACCACGCTGCCAGCTGCCTAGATCCCACTCTCTAAAGTCCTCCGTCTCTCCACCTCCCTCTTCCCCAAAAAGATCCTCCTCAACATCCACCTCTTTGACCAAGCTTTTGGTCACCTTTCCTAATCTCTCCTTTGGCTAAGAGATCCATTTTCCTCATGCCTTTGTGAAGATCCTTGGGATGTTTTTCATGCAGGACAGTCATCGGACTTGTAAAGGAGAAGTCGTGCTTGCCTAATTTAATTATTTTTTCGAGGAAATTACAGTAAATAGATAAAAAGGAATGTGGTAGATGCAGCAGTCATGCATTTTCAGAAGGTATTTGACAAGGTACTATATAAGAGACTTATAGGAACATGGGAACAGGAGTAGGCGATTTTGCCTCTCGAGCCTGTTCTGCCATTCAATGAGATCATGGCTGATCTGTGACCTAACTCCACGTACCTGCCTTAGCCCCATATCCCTTAATACCTTTGGTTAACAAAAATCTATCAATCTCAGATTTAAAATTAACAATTGAGCTAGCATCAACTGCCGTTTGAGGAACAGAGTTCCAAACTTCTACCACCCTTTGCGTGTGGAAGTGTTTCCCAACTTCACTCCTGAAAGTCCTGGCTCAAGTTTTTAGACTATGTCCCCTCGTCCTAGACTCCCCAACCAGCGGAAATAGTTTCTCTCTATCTACCCTATCAGTTCCCCTTAATAGCTTGAAAACTTCGATCAAATCACCCCTTAATCTTCTAAATTCCAGGGGATACAACCCTAGCTTGTGTAATCTCACCTCATAATTTAACCCTTGGAGTCCAGGTATCATTCTAATAAATCTACATTGCACTCCCTCCAAGGCCAATATATCCTTCCTAAGGTACAGTGCCCAGAACTGAACACAGTATTCTAGGTCTAGTCTAACCAGGGATTTGTATAACTGTAACATAACTTCTATCCCCTTGCATTCTAGTCCACTAGCTATAAAGGCCAGCATTCCATTGGCCTTTTTGATTACTTTTTGTACCTGTCCATGACATTTTAATTATCTACGTACATGGACCCCTAAGTCTCTTTGGGCTTCCATTGTATCGTGCTTTTCACCATTTAGAAAGTACTCTGATCTATCCTTTTTAGATCCAAAGTGGATGACCTCACATTTGCCTCCATTGAAATCCATTTCCCACAGTTTTGCCCATTCACTTAATCTATTAATAGCTCTCTGTAATTTTATGCTTCCATCTACACTGCTTACAATGCTGCCTATCTTTGTGTCATTGACAAACTTGGATATGTGGCTCTCTATCCCTTCATCTAAGTCATTAATAAATACAGTGAATAGTTGAGGCCCCAACACAGGTCCTGGGACACCACTAGTCACATCCTGCCAATTTGAGTACCTGCCTTCTTACAAAAACTAAGGCACATAGTATCAAAGGAATATAAGTGCAGGGATAAAAGGCAACTGGGGAAGAAAGCAAAGAGTAGGAATAAATGGATCTTTTTTGGATTGGCAGGATGCAGTAGTGATGAGCCTCAGAGACCTGTGTTGGAATCTCTTTTGTTTTTCCATTTATATAAATAATCTGGACCTCGTCCCAAGCAGAAAGATATCAAATTTTGTGGGTGACATGGCAAACTCTGAGGAAGACTGCAGAAGATTGCAGGAGGGCATAGAGAGGTGAGCAGAGTGGACAAATAGGTAAAAAATGCAGTTCAATACAGAGAAATGTGACGTGGTACTTTTTGAGAAAAGAAGGGAAGTATATCCTAAACAGGGAGATCCTTGGAGTTGAGAGGCAGAGAGATTTATGGGTGGACATGCATATGTTATAAATTTTCAAAAATGCTATAAAAGATAAAATTAGATTTATATATTATAATTATATCTATATATATATAGAGAGAGAAATATAGAAAGAAAGAGAAAGAACTTAGATTTATACTGCGCCTTTCACAACCTCAGTTCATCCCAAAGCGCTTACAGCAAATGAAGTACTATTGAAATTTAGTCACTGTTGTAATGTAGGAAACGCAGCAGCCATTTTGCGTACAGCAATGTCCCACAAACAGCAATGCGATAATGACCAGATAATCTGTTCTTTTGGTGATGTTAATTAAGGGATAAATATTGGCCAGGACACGTGGAGAACTTTCCTGCTCTTCTGCAAATAGTGCCAGGGGATCTTTTATATCCACATGAGAGGGCAGACGAGGCTGGCTTCATCTGAAAGATGGCACCTCTGGCAGGGCAGAACTCCCCCAGTACTGCACTGAAGTGTCAGCTTAGATTATTTGCTCAAGTCTCTGTGTCAGAAGGTCTGTTCAGGTCCCACTCCAGAGGCAAGAATGCTACCTCTGAGCCAAGGCTGACACAGGAAGAGTATTAAAGAATATTGGAAAGAAGCAGGGAAATGCAATTAGAGTAAAAAGCTCCAGTTAAACAACTAGCACCTGCACAAATAAATGGCCTTCTCCTATGTTATAATTTCCGTGATTCGACATACATGCATCTGGATCTTTGATTCAAATCCTGCAATAAATTGCTTCCTGAATTTCACAGTTTCAACTTAGTTGAATCTGTGATATTATTTTAGTCAATTGTATTGCATCAACATGAACAGAATTGAAATGGCTCAGAAACATTGTTCTATATGTATAAAAACCAAAAAATATTAAACACATGTAAAATCAGGTGCTAAATCAGTTAAATCTACCCTGAATCCATGAAACATGCAATAAAATAAAATCTACCGACACTGCAGTTTAGACAAAGTATTCAATTCAAACCATATTTTTTGATTGCAGACCTGCCACTTGTAGATGTCCCACATTTGCCAAGGACAGAAAAAAACAAAAACATGGAATAACTCCAGCCCTATGAACTCTGACTACATAGCACAAAAGTTGGAATGAGTTTTGATAACATGAGTCTCTAGGTTTATATGTCAACAAACTGCTGAAACTTCACCCAGCTTATGATATTGTCTGAAATGCTTGATGTGCTCTGTACTTAAGAAAATCAATACAGGATAAGGATCAATCCATTGAGCCTTCAAGCAGGTCATGCATGACTTGCACTGTCATGGGATCATCAAATTATTTAATCCCGAGGAAAATTAATGTGGGTGAAATTGGTCATTGGCAGTGATGCAAAGTGGGCGATAAGGAATTGGCGGCCTGTTTTACACCATTGATGTCAATGGAAAAGAAGATCGGACGGGGTGAATAACGAGCTGCCAATTCGCTATTGCCCATTTAATGCTATCGCCAAGAGATCAATTTCACCCCCGATAACTACAAGCAAAACTTCCAAGGCCCAATTTCAGGTTTATACTGCGCCTTTCACAACCTCAGTTCATCCCAAAGCGCTTACAGCAAATGAAGTACTATTGAAATTTAGTCACTGTTGTAATGTAGGAAACGCAGCAGCCATTTTGCGTACAGCAATGTCCCACAAACAGCAATGAGATAATGACCAGATAATCTGTTCTTTTGGTGATGTTAATTAAGGGATAAATATTGGCCAGGACACGTGGAGAACTTTCCTGCTCTTCTGCAAATAGTGCCAGGGGATCTTTTATATCCACATGAGAGGGCTGATTACAGCTGGGACAGCAGTTCAAAAAATGGCAAGCTAAATATAGATAAGATGGGCAATTAGCACACTGTAGCTCATCAAATTACAGTCTCCCCGTCCCATCACATCATCTAAATATATTTTGAATGAATATTAGAACTTTCTTTCCACCATCCTGAAGACCATTCCAAATTTTGATCACTCTCTGTGTGAAGAAGCTTTACCTCAGATCTGTTCTGAACTGTCCATTCATTAGTTTAGCCGATGGTATAGCGAGGTGGAAATTCCATTTTCCATTTATCCGCCCACTCTGCAAGCTTGTTTATGTCTTCCTGTATTTTGGTGCAGTCCTCCACATTATTACCTATACTCCCCAATTTGGCATAATCCGCAAATTTTGACTCATACCTCCAATTTCTGAGTCCAAATCATTTATGTATATGGAGAACAACAGTGGTCACAGCACGGATCCATGCGGGACATCATTCTCTGACAGTCCAAGAATCTTTGCTTAACTTCTACCCTCTGTTTTCTGTTCTGCAGCCACCTTTCAATCCATTCTTCTACCTGGCACTGGACGCCACATGCGTACCACATAATAGACTCGTTCGCAAAATTAAAGCCCATGGGATTAAAGGGACAATGGCAGCAAGGATACAAAATTGGCTAAGGGACAGAAAGCAGAGAGTAGTGGTGAACGGGTGTGTTTCAGACTGGTGGGAAGTAAACATTGGTGTTCCTCAGGGGGCATCGGTGAGCAGGTTATTGGTGTGTTTGCAACCATCTTCAGCCAGAAGTGCCGCGTGGATGATCCATCTCGGCCTCCTCCCGATATCCCCACCATCACAGAAGCCAGTCTTCAGCCAATTCGATTCACTCCACGTGATATCAAGAAACGGCTGAGTGCACTGGATACAGCAAAGGCTATGGGCCCCGACAACATCCCGGCTGTAGTGCTGAAGACTTCAGCTCCAGAACTAGCTGCGCCTCTAGCCAAGCTGTTCCAGTACAGCTACAACACTGGCATCTACCCGACAATGTGGAAAATTGCCCAGGTATGTCCTGTCCACAAAAAGCAGGACAAATCCAATCCAGCCAATTACCGCCCCATCAGCCTACTCTCAATCATCAGCAAAGTGATGGAAGGTGTCGTCGACAGTGCTATCAAGCGGCACTTACTCACCAATAACCTGCTCACCGATGCTCAATTTGGGTTCTGCCAGGACCACTCAGCCCCAAACCTCATTACAGCCTTGGTCCAAACATGGACAAAAGAGCTGAATTCCAGAGGTGAGGTGAGAGTGACTGCCCTTGACATCAAGGCAGCATTTGATTGAGTGTGGCACCAAGGAGCCCTAGTAAAATTGAAGTCAATGGAAATCGGGGGAAAACTCTCCAGTGGTTGGAGTCATACCTAGCACAAAGGAAGATGGGAATGGTTGTTGGAGGCCAGTCATCTCAGCCCCAGGACATTGCTGTTGGAGTTCCTCAGGGCAGTGTCCTTGGCCCAACCATCTTCAGCTGCTTCATCAAAGACCTTCCCTCCATCATAAGGTCAGAAATGGGGATGTTCGCTGATGATTGCACAGTGTTCAGTTCCATTCGCAACCCCTCAAATAATGAAGCAGTCCGAGCCCGCATGCAGTAAGACCTGGACAACATCCAGGCTTGGGCTGATAAGTAGCAAGTAACATTCGCGCCAGACAAGTGCCAGGCAATGACCATCTCCAACAAGAGAGAGTCTAACCACCTCCCCTTGACATTCAACGGCATTACCATCGCCGAATCCCCCACCATCAACATCCTGGGGGTCACCATTGACCAGAAACGTAACTGGACCAGCCATATAAATACTGTGGCTACAAGAGCAGGTCAGAGGCAGGGTATTCTGCGGCGAGTGACTCACCTGACTCCCAAAAGCCTTTCCACCATCTACAAGGCACAAGTCAGGAGTGTGATGGAATACTCTCCACTTGCCTGGATGAGTGCAGCTCCAACAACACTCAAGAAGCTCGACACTATCCAGGATAAAGCAGCCCGCTTGATTGGCACCCCATCCACCACCCTAAACGTTCACTCCCTTCACCACCGGCGCACAGTGGCTGCAGTGTGTACCATCCACAGGATGCACTGCAGCAACTCGCCAAGGCTTCTTCGACAGCACCTCCCAAACCGACGACCTCTACCACCTTAAGGACAAGAGCAGCAGGCACATGGGAACAACACCACCTGCACGTTCCCCTCCAAGTCACACACCATCCCGACTTGGAAATATATCGCCGTTCCTTCATCGTCGCTGGGTAAAAATCCTGGAACTCCCTTCCTAACAACACTGTGGGAGAACCTTCACCACACGGACTGCAGCGGTTCAAGAAGGCGGCTCACCACCTCCTTCTCAAGGGCAATTAGGGATGGGCAATAAATGCCGGCCTCGCCAGCGACGCCCACATCCCATGAACGAATAATAAAAAAAATCTTTAACTGAAAACTAGGAGCTTTACTGTGACAGGGGTTATTATTAAATTTGTGGAATAAATTTAATTAATTTTTGAAATAACCAGTACACACTTTCCTAGAGAATGCTACTTTATTAATACATGCTTTCATTTTAAATAAATCTTTAAAACTGTGATTGATGTTATGTGAGCCACAATTTGAGTTAATTTCCTGACTTCGTGTATACACAACTGCTGCACTGCATTCTGGGCAATGTGGTTTCTTCATCAATTTTAGTTTGGAAAAGTAATCACAGGGTTATACTGGAGTAACATCCATGCCAAGATGTAAAATTTACCAATAGATAGGAAAGATAGGGAATCCTCCACTTGCTCCTTTCCCATTTAAACCCATCACAACAAATCACCAGCCATAACGGCATATGACCTTTCAGCTCCATGTATAAACTGTCGTTAATAATTTTCATTTTTGGACAATGGTACACAGTATAAAGTAGATATGGTTGCCAGATATTAACAACCATATAAACCTCAGGGTTCAGGTAATACCCCCAATGTTTAATGCTGTTTTCTGAACCCCCAGAGCTTCCTACACACACCTGACCATCCAGAATTATAGATGCGACTATCAAGATCGTCTGCAACAGTTGCACATATCCCAATATGCCATCCATCAATGATATAATCTTCTAATCTCCCTCTCTTCTCCCATATCCATTAGGATTTTCATGGAATTCCTCTCTCTTCCATCTACCCAAAAGAAAACCTAAGATGCTAACAAAAACACTTAAATGTATTTTGGATTCTCAAATTTATTAACTGGATAACTGATCCATTTACAATCTGGAAAAATAATGCAATCATACTAGCATGGGCTTCATTTGGGGCACTGCCAATGCATTAACAAACATCATATTGAATACACACACAAAACTGGGATGTTGTTCTATTTTAACAATCGTTTAAAATGCACTCAGTACAGCTGAATCAAACTATGCACTCATTTAGTGGGAGCGAGGTAGGAGATAGAAAGTAAAGGAGGGCAAAAAGGAAGGCAAGAAGGGAACAGCTCAGATTGTGCTTGATGGAAAATAACCCACCCAATGATGCTGGATCTAATAAAACTCATGAATGCCAAACATTTAATTTAATTCCCAACCTTAATCATAACATGACAACTACTTTACGTTAGACATCATTAGCAGCATAGCAGTCTTAAACCACAAATACATCATGTGTCATTCTCAATGGGTGACTGGGGCAGCAGAAACACAGCAGTCATTGCTAAGGCTAATGATCTGTCACGGTATGACATGCTGTGACAGATCCCTTGAATTTTATAGCCTACAGGGAGAATTGTAATTTTGCGCAGAAATTACATGATTTTGTATTGCTCTTGCATAAAGCTGACACGGACTCAATGGGCCGAATGGCCTCCTTCCATGCTGTAACCTTTCTGTGATTCTATGATTTAAAATCACATTACTTCAGAGTTGACATACAGGTATTTTCAGCATCAAGACTGATTCCTTAAGCACTAATCTTGCGACTTCATTGCAGAGACCACTGTTTCTCTATATTTTTCAATCTGCAATTTTATCACGGTAATTGCTGTATTCTTGCAAGCACTTTAAGGCTCCAGTGTTTGGCAAATCAGCTGAGAAAACTCGGGGCAGTATCTGAAAGAGCAACTGCCAGTCACTCCTGTGCTGTCAGGTTTGGTTGTGAATAAAGAGCTGCAAGTGTGATTTACCCATAACTGCCTTATGATTTTCAGCAAAATTCCCTGTGACAATTCACTAACCTCAGTTACTGCCACTAAAACCAAAACAGAAGATTTCATGTAGACAGATATCAGACATACATTCCTTCATTGTCCACAACTTGGGATATATTAGATCAGGAACCCCAATCTCCTAACAAAATTAAATCATTATATTTTTCCAGCTGCACTGATAATGCAGGATACTGCAGTCATTTTTCAAGCTTGAATTACAGCACCATTAACACCTCAGTGTTTGTATCTCAAGAATACTAGTAATACTCAACATCTTGGCAAAATATACAAAACTCATATCACACACTATGCTATCCTGCTGTCTGCACAGTTTTAAAACATGTTAAAAGCTATCCATTTTAAAGCGTGCTGTCACCCATTTATTACCTTCAAACGCTAGTGAATACACAAGTGGAATTAGAGCCAAGAAATGGCTTCCTTAAGGGCTCAGTGGAAAAATGCAAAAACTGAGGCACTAACCAAGAACAGTCCAGGTTCAAAACCCAGTCTATGCCGATTCTACATTTCCCATCCTTAGGTTCCAGCAACAAGCCTGCCCCTACTGAAGTAAAGCTAATTGGGATGGGCCAGGTGCTGGAACTGCAGTATGGGAAAAGCAGGCAGGGTAAAGCTGACTTTATCCCAGCATATGGAGCATTTCTGAAATATGCAAATGTCTCAATGGAGAAATTTTTTTTAAAAAGGTCAGCCAGGGTTCCAGCTCCTAATTGCTAGCCAGTGAGGGTATATAGATAGGACTGGGTTTGGCTATGTTGATCCACAACTTAATAGCCTGCCACACTCACTGTCCAGACTTACACATGAGAAATATTTAGTAACATGTAATACTAGAACCCATGGAACCATACCAAATCCTAAGTTAGTGTCTTTGGGGGAGAACAGAAGAAAAAGGGAGAAAATTGAGGGGAAAGGAAGACAAGAAAAGCCATTGATGAGAACTCTGGATTCTATAAACCCACTTCAGTTCCAAAGACAAATCTTAATCTGACCACAGAGAGACTGCACAGCATTACAGCTACTTTGTATGGAACACAATCATACTAGACAACAGCTTTCATTCAGTTTTGATTTTTACTCCCCTGTTACAAGGCCTGATTCCACTCAGTTCTATCTACGTTTATGAAGTTCAAACAACAGCTCCCTGCTCGCAGACACAATGCCAAGTTAACCTTGCAGAGCTTACTGTTTCCTGTCCCTCTACCCAAATTGTATCAACCCAGAGTTTGGTTTAACAAATGTTGACAGATGGTACAAGTTTATCAACACACACTTTCCCAAAACAAAAGGATTGGAATATAGTAGATTTTACATGCGAGTATTTCAGAGGCCATTCATACTGTCCTTGAAGGGAATCTGTTTTACTTAATGGCACAACAACCACCAAGCAGTGATAATAAGTTTGAAATTAAGAGGACAGACATTGTAATTTTCTTTGTTATTCATGATTGCAAAGAAATACTATTTCCTGGAGATGGGTTAGAAACGCACTCCCACCGCACCCCCCGTCATCCTGGCTGAGAGCCCAAGCGGCTGCCTCGAATGAACCTGCAAAGGCACACAGTTTCAAGAACTACACAAACTAAAACACAGATATCACATTCTACCATTAGAAATGAAGTTGCCTGGTCTACTTCATTTGGAAATTGCATACGCTAAATACACAAATTTGGAGATGACCTACTCCTCCATAACATCGTAATCTTACACAATATAATGATATAGTTAAAGTGCACTTTGAAGTAACTTAATTTATAGGCTGTACCAAATGTAGCAAATCCAATTGCCCCTTACCCTGCCCTACATCCTGGCCAGGGTGAAATTGCAGTGTGTCCATAGGAGGCCTGTCTCTGTGGAGCCCTTTCTGTCTCTGGTCTCTTTTTTATTTTCTATGATTCTTTCTCCATCTTTTTTCTCAGGTTACTGCATCAGCACTGATCACCCAAACTATTTGACTGCATCTTGAATTCCACCATGTGGTCTCATCTACCCAGGCACAAAGATCAACGAAGAAGGGCAATGTCAATATGACAGTGAGGTACATTGACCAGGAAAGACTCGGAATCAAGATCTGTTTTGAGATTTTTTAAAGGAGGGGGTAGAGAGGGGAAAGAAGAGAAAAACCTCAAGTTTTGAGTTTCGTTCTTCTGGTGTTCCACAGCTGCAAAGAACTTTTCTCTGGTCCTCATTAGTACCAAGTTCACCTTGCTGGGTCTGATTTTCTCTCCCGCTCCCTTCCCCAAATTAGAACCCACACAGATTTTGGTTTGACAAATCTTGACAGGAACTGTGAAATAACTGCTCTTCACTATGAACCAGTCCTGCAATTTTCATTAATACACACTTCCCCCCCAAAAATAGAAGAGACTGACATACATTACATTTCATGTTCAAGCCCTGGAAAATAACTTTTTCTTTTAGAGCAGAACAGCAATAGCACAGCAGACACTGGTAAAACAAAGAGGTCTCACATTGTGAGTTTTTTTCATACCCACTAATCCTTGTGAAGAAATAGTTTCCTGGTGATGTGTTAAGAAGCAGGTTCCTACCTCATCTCCTCATTAAAAACCTAGCTGACAGCCTGAGTGACGACACTCAGTAATCTCAGCTCTGGGACAGAGGTAGGGGTGGTAAAATTGACCTCAGCAACCTTGGCGGTGGGAGAGAAAATAAAAATCAGCAAATGTTGCTCTTCAGATCACTTTCCAGCAACCCCTGCCCAAAAGTTTTGAAGTGCAGACAGGATTAGACTTGGCTTTGATGCTACTTTAGTTGATAACTCACAGGGGGTAATTTTGACTTTGTGCGATAGTGTAAAACGGATGCTAGTCAATCAGCAGCCCGTTTTACATTTCTCCCGATTTTTATTTCCATTGAAGTCAATTGAAATAAAAATCGGGAGAGTTGTGAAATGGGCTGCCGATTCGCTACCACCCGTTTTACACTATCGCACAAAGTCAAAATTACCCCCACTGTCTCGAAGCCCAAGAGGGAATAGTCATCTGGGAAATGGACAAGACAACTGGATTTATATCCTTGCACAAGTCACCAACTGCAGGAGAGAACAAGGAAGATTTGGTAAAAATAAAAACAAACACACCATGTCATGTTTTAATTCATACCCATTTTAAACTTTTTTTTACTACGATTGCAGAATTTCTGGAGAACTTTCAAAGAGGAAATAGTCTTACAGTGTTTTATTTTTAAATATGCGCCATACCGCTTGTGCAGCATGGCAGAGTGATGGTCATGGCAAATGCACCACATTTACCTTAATAAAAATCACATTAATGCTGCTTCCAGTTTTCCTTCAAAACACTCTACTAAAGATATGCAGGGTATGCACCATAAGAAAGGCAAATTTAATTTGCGCCTCAGCAAATATGTTTTCATAACAAAAAACATTGTAAAAGACATCTGCCGTAGTGCAAATTGAATTCACCCCTTAGAAATAACAGAGCCATCAAAATGAGATTTGGTACAGGCCATTCCATTTATATTGTATCAAGTAAACTGGACAAACCATTCCTACACAAACCAAATGCAGTAACATACATTTTTTCCAATCTGTGCATATCTGATAGTTTTGACAAACTGCCAGAGTAGCACTCTGGAAGTACACCAAGTTGGAGAGGTGCACGGAGAAACACCAGGAAGAGAATACTGAGTAAGGGAGACTCTCAAAGAAACATCATGAAGACAGTGCTGAGTCAGGAAGGCACTTAGTTAAAAACTACCCAAGCTTTTTAAACTCAGAGTATCTCTCCAGAAGGCTCACCTGATTTCTTCAGTTACAAAGGTTATCACATAAACCAGACAGGTCAGGATCAGAGGAACAGGAGTAGGCATTCAGCCCCTCGACCCTGCTGCGCCATTCAATGAGTCATAGCTGATCTGCATCCTAACTACATTTACCCGCCTTGGCTCCATATCCCTTAATACCCTTATCATAGAATCATAGAATCATAGAAGTTACAACATGGAAACAGGCCCTTCGGCCCAACATGTCCATGTCGCCCAGTTTATACCACGAAGCTAGTCCCAATTTCCTGCACTTGGCCCATATCCCTCGATACCCATCTTACCCATGTAACTGTCCAAATGTTTTTTAAAAGACAAAATTGTACCCGCCTCTACTACTGCCTCTGGCAGCTCGTTCCAGACACTCACCACCCTTTGAGTGAAAAAATTGCCCCTCTGGACCCTTTTGTATCTCTCCCCTCTCACCTTAAATCTATGCCCCCTCGTTATAGACTCCCCTACCTTTGGGAAAAGATTTTGACTATCTACCTTATCTATGCCCCTCATTATTTTATAGACTTCTATAAGATCACCCCTTAACCTCCTACTCTCCAGGGAAAAAAGTCCCAGTCTGTCTAACCTCTCCTGAAAAATCAAACCATCAAGTCCCGGTAGCATCCTAGTAAATCTTTTCTGCACTCTTTCTAGTTTAATAATATCCTTTCTATAATAGGGTGACCAGAACTGTACACAGTACTCCAAGTGTGGCCTCACCAATGCCCTGTACAACTTCAACAAGACATCCCAACTCCTGCATTCAATGTTCTGACCAATGAAACCAAGCATGCTGAATGCCTTCTTCACCACCCTATCCACCTGTGACTCCACTTTCAAGGAGCTATGAACCTGTACTCCTAGATCTCTTTGTTCTATAACTCTCCCCAACGCCCTACCATTAACGGAGTAGGTCCTGGCCCGATTCGATCTACCAAAATGCATCACCTCACATTTATCTAAATTAAACTCCATCTGCCATTCATCGGCCCACTGGCCCAATTTATCAAGATCCCGTTGCAATCCTAGATAACCTTCTTCACTGTCCACAATGCCACCAATCTTGGTGTCATCTCAAACTTACTAACCATGCCTCCTAAATTCTCATCCAAATCATTAATATAAATATCAAATAACAGCGGACCCAGCACCGATCCCTGAGGTACACCGCTGGACACAGGCATCCAGTTTGAAAAACAACCCTCTACAACCACCCTCTGTCTTCTGTCGTCAAGCCAATTTTGTATCCAATTGGCTACCTCACCTTGGATCCCATGAGATTTAACCTTATGCAACAACCTACCATGCGGTACCTTGTCAAAGGCTTTGCTGAAGTCCATGTAGACCACGTCCACTGCACAGCCCTCATCTATCTTCTTGGTTACCCCTTCAAAAAACTCAATCAAATTCGTGAGACATGATTTTCCTCTCACAAAACCATGCTGACTGTTCCTAATTAGTCCCTGCCTTTCCAAATGCCTGTAGACCCTGTCCCTCAGAATACCCTCTAACAACTTACCCACTACAGATGTCAGGCTCACCGGTCTGTAGTTCCCAGGCTTTTCCCTGCCGCCCTTCTTAAACAAAGGCACAACATTTGCTACCCTCCAATCTTCAGGCACCTCACCTGTAGCGGTGGATGATTCAAATATCTCTGCTAGGGGACCCGCAATTTCCTCCCTAACCTCCCATAACGTCCTGGGATACATTTCATCATGTCCCGGAGATTTATCTACCTTGATGCGCGTTAAGACTTCCAGCACCTCCCTCTCTGTAATATGTACACTCCTCAAGACATCACTATTTATTTCCCCAAGTTCCCTAACATCCATGCCTTTCTCAACCGTAAATACCGATGTGAAATATTTATTCAGGATCTCACCCATCTCTTGTGGTTCCGCACATAGATGTCCTTGTTGATCCTTAAGAGGCCCTACTCTCTCCCTAGTTACTCTTTTGCCCTTTACGTATTTGTAGAAGCTCTTTGGATTCTCCTTTGCCTTATCTGCCAAAGCAATCTCATGTCCCCTTTTTGCCCTCCTGATTTCTCTCTTAACTCTACTTCGGCAATCTCTATACTCTTCAAGGGATCCACTTGATCCCAGCTGCCTATGCATGTCATATGCCTCCTTCTTCTTTTTGACTAGGGCCTCAGTCTCCCGAGTCATCCAAGGTTCCCTACTTCTACCAGCCTTGCCCTTCACTTTATAAGGAATGTGCTTACCCTGAACCCTGGTTAACACACTTTTGAAAGCCTCCCACTTACCAGACGTCCCTTTGCCTGCCAACAGACTCTCCCAGTCAACTTCTGAAAGTTCCAGTCTAATACCATCAAAATTGGCCTTTCCCCAATTTAGAATTTTAACTTTTGGGCCAGACCTATCCTTCTCCATAGCTATCTTGAAACTAATGGAATTATGATCACTGGTCCCAAAGTGATCCCTCACTAACACTTCTGTCACCTGCCCTTCCTTATTTCCCAAGAGGAGGTCAAGTTTTGCCCCCTCTCTAGTCGGGCCATCCACATACTGAATGAGAAATTCCTCCTGAATACACTCAACAAATTTCTCTCCATCCAAGCCCCTAATGCTATGGCTGTCCCAGTCAATGTTGGGAAAGTTAAAGTCTCCTACTATTACCACCCTATTTTTCTTGCAGCTGTCTGTAATCTCCTTACATATTTGCTCCTCAATTTCCCGTTGACTATTTGGGGGTCTGTAGTACAATCCTATCAAAGTGATCTCTCCCTTCTTATTTTTCAGTTCTACCCATATAGACTCAGTGGGCGAACCCTCGGATATATCCCCTCTCACTACTGCCGTGATGTTCTCCCTAATCAAGAACGCAACTCCCCCTCCTCTCTTACCTCCTGCTCTATCTTTCCTATAGCATCTGTACCCTGGAACATTGAGCTAATTCAGCTGGTATCTACTGCTTTTTATGGGAGAGAGTTCCACACTGTATTACCCTTTGTGTTTACCATAACATAGTGCGCTGTGTTAATTACACACAGTGGCTTTTCCTGCTCTAATTTCAGTTGTAATATTTTTGAGCATAAGACTCCCTCTCTTTAAATTATTTTTATCCCCTTTTGCACCATTTGCAGATGGTCTTTTCCCAGATCTCTACATTGCATTGAAACATGTGAGATTTAGCAGCAAAGTCACCTCACTCTGTGCTTGGTGGTATGGATTTTTCTTCCTCTGGGGAAGTAGTTGGCCTCCTTTTGGCACTTTTGCACTGCAGCACAGCAGAGGTTGGGAACTTGCCAGTTGAGGGACCAAAGACATGAAAGTGTATCATGCCATTAGCCTTGTCGTATATTAATGGCAGCTTGGCTCACTTGTAGTATCGCACCTCTGAGCCAGAAGGTTATAAAATCAAGTTACACTCCAGAGATGTCTCCAAGGTATCAGCCGATACCTTGTTGCAGTACTGAGCGAGTGCTACATTTTCTTTTCGATGAATTGTTAAACTGATGCTCCATCTACACTCTTAGGTGGACATAAAAGATCCCATGGCACTATCTAAAGAAGAGCAGGGAAGATCACCCTGATTTGGTCAACATTTATCCCTCAAGCAACACCACCGAAAACAGATTGCTATTTGGAAAATCTTGCTGTGTGTAAATTGGCTGCTACGTTTGCCTACATTACAATAGTGACTATCCTTCAAGAGTAATTCATTGTCTGTGAAATACTGCGAAATGTCCCAAGGATCTTAAAGACACTATATAAATATAAAGTCTTTTTTTCTTTTCTTGATTTTTGTCATTGCTGTTTTGGGACCTTGCTATGCACATATTGGCTGCCGCATTTGCCTAAATAACAACACTGACTACACTTCAGAAGTAATTTGCCTGATAAATGCTTTGCAATGTCCTGAGGATATGAAGGGTGCTATATAAATACAAGTTCTTTCTTTCAATATGCTGTTCCACTGCTTCTTTTGTTACTTAGCGAATGATTTTCACCTCCAGGGCCTTACTCCTCCCTATCACTGTGACCTCCTCCAGTCCTACAACTCTCCGATAACTCTGCGCTCCTCCAATTCTGGCCTCTTGTGCATCCCCCATTTTCATTGTCCCACCATTGGCAGCTGTGCCTTCAGCTGCCTAGGCCCTAAGCTCTGGAATTCCCACCCTATCCTTTCTGCCTCTCTTTCTTCCTTTAAAACGCTCCTTAAAATCTACCTCTTTACCTGTCCTAATATGTCTTTATGTGGCTCGGTGTCAAATTTTGTTTGGTAATACTCCTTTGAAGCGCCTTGGGACGTTTTACTATGTTAAAGGCGCTATATAAATGCAAGTTGTTGTTGTTATTGCAGGCACAGACAAGGGCAAGTATTAGTGAGTCCCATCTCAACACACCAAACTGTCCTGTCACAGTATGTTCTTTCATCATTCACTACCATGCACATTTTTCTTTGGATTCTGATTATAAATACTGTATTGCTATATTTCTTAAATCTTATAATTCCTTATGGAGTGCTACTTTCAACACATATTTGGAATAAATCCATAACATACCGGATTATCAACTTAAAAACTAAATGGAGTGTGGCACCAAAAATCAAGCATAAAACTAAGAAACCTTAAGAGCCAACAAAAATGCAGGCCCCAAAACTACTACCCAAGTACAGATTACTAAATGTAGCAATTAGTCTGACATTCAGATATTTTGTTACCTTACTCTGCAATGTTATCAAGGTGATATTTTTACTAGCAAAACATGGTTAGTTCATTTTTTCAGATACAGAACCAATTATGAATTTAAAATAAAATTCACTTTTAATTGCTTAGCAGCACAATCATTGAGTGACATAAGAGAAACAAGTTAAACATAAATCTTCCTCCCCAGTACTGGGAATGTGGAGTTGAAATTTTGAAGTCTTTGGTACTGCAAGATTAACGTCAGCACTTAAGGGGGACTGGGAATAAGACAAATGCAGGACTGTGACCAAGCATCACAATAACCTGAGTAGATTGGCAGGATCGCAATTGGATGGCGATACAGTTAGAACACCTGTCTCAACCTATCCCCACCCGCCCACTGGTGCCAAGTGGATTTTATTTAATCAATCTTGGAATTCCCATTTACAAGGAAGTCCAAATTGCGTTAAGCTTCCTACCTTTGAAGCCAGAGTCTGTTCCGCAACATTGGATACCAGCTTGTGAGGAGGGACGTTCCAATATTGGCATTGGGCAGTTGACATTCCAGTAAGATCTTACTGGAAAGATCCAAGATGTCCAAATTGGACAGGCTGTCAAATGAAAATAAAGGGCATGAAGGTTAGTGCATTATTAGCCTTCTGTTTATATGGTAAATCAGAGCATTTAGTAAATATTATAAACTAAATGTTCTGATGAAAGATCATTGACCTGAAATGTTAACTCTGTTTCTCTCTCCACAGATGCCGCCTGACCTGTGAAGTGTTTTCCAGCATTTTCTGTTTTTATTTCAGATTTTCCTTTTGTTTTAATATATTATATTATGGTATGCTCACAAAACATGTTAAAAGCTTCTCCCATAGCTCAGAGGATAAATGCATCATCTGCGCTACTGAGCGCGCCAAAGTCACGGAAGGTCTTAGGTTCGGTCTCTGGTTTGTGCTGAGTTAGATGATCTAATCTGACAGTTGAGGAACTACGATTGGGATCAGTACCCATTTGCCAGGGAAAGGAAAAGTCAGCCAGGATATCTACTACTGTTCACTATCCAGTTGAAAAGTGCACATATATAGACGGCTTGTGATGGCAGGATCAGATTTGCCTGTGATGTTTCCCATAATTGAACACTCTGCTGACGCTCATTATTTACATAAAAATGGAGCAGAGTAATCAGTCCATTGAGGCTATCATTTTGTTGGTCAGGGCAGCACTTTATCTTTTTAATTCCAATTCCTCTGCCTCTTTCCATTTCACACCTCAAGATTGTGGTTCACACATGACGGTCACATGTAAGGAATGGCCACTTCAGCAAAGAGGGTGCCTGGGTAGCTGTATCCCAGCATGAGGTCCAATTTTCTGGACATCAGGGGAAAATATGAGACAACAACAAATAAAACAATAGACCTTGGAGCAGATCGTTAATGCTCATCTCCTGCTGAAACCCTCATCCACGCCTTTTGACCTCTAGACTTGACTATTCCAATGCTCTCCTGGCTGGCCTACCACCTTGCATCCTCTGTAAACTTGAGCACATCCAAAACTCTGCTGCCCGTATCCTAACTCGCACCAAGTCTTGTTCACCCATCACCCCTGTGCTCGCTGACATAAATTGGCTCCCGGTCCGTCAACGCCTTGATTTTAAAATTCTTATCCTTATTTTCAAATCCCTCCATGGCCTCATCCCTCCCTATGTCTCTAACCTCCTCCAGCCATACAACCCTCCGAGATCTCTGCGCTTCTCCAATTCTGGCCTCTTGCGCATCCTCGATTTTCATCGCTCCATCACTGGCGGCCATGCCTTCAGCTGCCTAGGCCCTAAGCTCTGGATTTCCCTCCCAAAACCTCTCCGCTTCTCTACCTCTTGCTCCTCCTTTAAATCTACCTCTTTGACCAAGCTTTTGGTCACCACCCCTAATATCTCTATGTGGCTCAGTGTCAAATTTTGTTTGATAACGCTCCTGTGAAGTGCCTTGGGACGTTAAAGGCACTATATAAATGCAAGTTGTTGTTGTTTAGATAGAGTTTAGAGAAAAAATTTCAAAGCTTAGGGTATAGCGATTGGCAAAAGAACCAAAGGCGAGATGAGGAAAAGCTTTTTTACACAGCGAGAGGTTATGATCTGGAATGCAGCGCCTGAGGGGATGGCGGAGGCAGATTCAATCATGGCTTTCAAAAGGGAATTGGATAAGTACTTTATGGGAAAAAAATTGCATGGCTACAGGGAAAGGGCGGGGGAGGGGGCGATTAGCTGGATTGCTCTTGCAGAGAGACGGCACGGTCTCAGCGAGCCAAATGGCCGCCTTCCATGCTGTAGCCATTCTATAGACAGCTGAAGGCACGGCCGCCAACGGTGGGGTGCAGGGTGTGTACAATAGTGAAGATTTGGAGGAATACCAAGTTCTTAGAGGGTTATAGGTCTGACGTAGATTATGAGATAGGGAATGCGATTTTGAATCAGAGCCGGGAAGGGGGTGGAGGGGTCGAATTACGGATGGGAAACCCAGGAGTTAGGGTTTCCCGGACGTCCGTACAATTTTGACGTAAGGCCGTATTTGTTTTTGTCGGTTTCCCATTCGACAGGCTGGCCTGATTGACAAGCTGGTCTCAGTCGGACGGGAGCAGAGCAAGGAACAGGACGTGGAAAGGTAAGTCTTCAGTTAAGTCTTAGATTGTATGGATTGGGGGGGGGGGGTGGGTGCATGGGTGGGCCCGGGGGAATGAGGGCACCTATGGGCATGGGGACCACGTGGGTCGGGGGGGGGGAGTCAGTCATGGGGTGTGGGGGAGGTGTCAGTCTCTGGGGGGAGTCAGTCATGAGGGGGGGAAGTCGGGGGTCATGGAGGGGATAATCAGGTGTCATGGGGGGGCGATCGGGTGTCAGTCACCGGGGTGGTGGTCGGGATTGAGGGTCATCACGGTGGTCTGCAATCATTGAGGGCGGGATCTGCAATCATTGAGGGGGTCGCTGCAGGTAGGCTTGTTAGGCTTGGGGGAAGCACTCCTGCTCCTCCGGGCCCACAAGCTGTGCTATAAAGGCACTTACCTGCAGTTTCGGGCCTTCTCGCCTCCTCTCAGATGGCGTGAAGGAGAAGGTCCAGGAATCCCAGTCCCCAGGGATTGCATTCACAAAACCTTTCAAAATGGAGTCCCGCAGCCTCCTTGAAAGGTTTGTGACCAACCCGCCTCCTGGGAGTGGGTTGGTTGTTCGCCACTCGTTCCGCCCCGGTGAAAACCAGAAATGGGCGGTTTGGGAACAGGTCTGAAATTGTTGCAATTTTCAATGCCTCCCTGTCCCCAATCCACCTGTTTTACTCAGTTAAAATCCTGCCCATGTCTTCAGATGATGTCGCTGAGAGGCAGCATGTAGAAATAAGAGGAGGCCAAGGATAGATCCTTAAGGGACTCCAGAGGTAATAGTGCGGGGCTGAGAAGAGTAGCCATTTCAGGAGATTCTCTGGTTTTGACTGGATAGGTAAGAGTGGAACCTGGCGAGGGCAGAAGAGAGGAGTTGGAGGAGGATAGTGAGGTCAACTGTGTCAAAGGCTGCAGTGAGGTCGAGAAGGATAAGGAGGGATAGTGTACCACGGTCACAGTCATGGAGAATGTCATTTGTGACTTTGATTAGTCACAAATGACAAAGGTGGAAACCTGATTGCAGAAGTCCAGACATGGAGTTGCAGAAAAGATGAGTACAGATTTGGGAGGTGGCAACACGTTCAAGGACTTTGGAGAGGAAAGGGAGGTTGGAGATGGAGCGGTCGTTTGCAAGGACAGAGGGGTCAAGATTGGCTTTTGAGGAGGGGGTGATGTCGGCAGAATCGAAAGGTAGGGGAACAGTAGGGACGGGAGGAGAGGCAACCATTTGCAATATCAGCTTGCATGGGGGCTGTGAAGGGAAGTTGAGTGGTCAACAGTTTGGTGAGAATATGGTCAGGAGAGCAGGAGGTGAGAATCATGAACAAGATGAGCTCAAAGAGTGCATGAGGGAGATAGGAGAGAAACTAGAGAAAGATGAGAGTTCAGGGCTAGGGCAGGGTAGAACCTTGGCTTGGTGGGCAAGGAGAAGGTAGAGTTGCGGCAGAGGCAGCTGAACGGATGGTCTCAATCTTAGTAACAAAGAAGAAACCTCACTCCAGCTCACTAGACATGGCAATGAATAACAAGTATTTAGAGGATCATCCATTTGGTAGCGAACACTCAACTGCCGATGCCTTAGAGTGCTAATTATGCACTACTTCAAGACCCTACATAAAAAAAAACTGTGCATTTACATGGTGTTTTATTAGTTTCTCAGAAACTTCCCAAAGTGCATTACACACAGTGAAATGCAGCCATTGTTATTACGGAGGTAAACAAGCAGATACTCACTGGAGGGGAAAAGTACTGACCTCAGGTTTTTAAATGTGCCCCATCTCATAGTGAATCCTTTCCAACACTTCCCATTTCACACTGAATTTGGTAATTCCATCTCCACCCTCAACATACTGGCCCCTTCTGAGAACAATGCATGTATATATCATTAAATAAACATCGGTTTTAATGTTATTTGAGAGACCTACACACGGAACAATTGGGATTCATGACTTTGGGTGGTTTTACCCTGATTCAGTTTTCCTTGCTTACACATAATAAAAACACTAACTTTGTTTTGCTGAGAAAATTGGCTACGACAGTGCAAAAAAAAGTAACATGCTGAGTATGAATATCAGAAAGACTTACAGTACAATAGGTGCCTTCAGACGACCACATGCTTCTTATTGTAGGGATCACTGGCCCGAGAGAGAGACGCACACACAGTAACAGGGAGAATGGGACTGAGAGAGACAAACTGCATAAGCATGCCACAGAGCAGCCTGCAGTTCTGCTCACCTGTCCTCCCGGCAGCAAGGGCACTGTGCCAATGACAAGAGGATAAAGGGTTGGTCCCAGTACTTAAGAAAAGAAACCACAGGGCGGCGGCAATGGAAAGGATAAAAAGCAGATCTATTTTCTATGAATATAGAAATGTTTCTTTACCCAGGAAAAATAGTTTCAGGATTTCAAATGGCAATATTTGAATTGCTACATGAGATCTACCCACAGTTCATGAGAGAGAAAATGGTGGATACAATTATTCTCAAATGGCTGGATTTTTAAATTTGAAGTTAAAAGTGAAAAAATACACACACACACACACACACACACACACCACAGGGAGCACTGTGGGAAGGGTTGAAAAACGTCCAAGGGAGGATTGTAGAACTGGCTTAAACCCATGGCAATTAAGGAAGGGCGTGTATGGAGTTTATAATGTGCCGGAACACCCTCCCCCTCCTTCTATCCCCTATGCCTGGTGAATACGTCCTGTGCACAGTGGCCTCAGAAGAGGACCTGAAAAACAAGCACTAAAACACCGAACAAAATTCAACCCTCGTATCACTGTTCAGAATTTCAGTGTTAAATGGTGCTGCTGCTGCTGCTGCTGCTTTTAAAGACAGTACCAGTGGTGCTCAGCAGTTGCAAATGCAGCCAGGAAAACGCCCCTTTGCTGCCAGGCCGGTTTGAACTGGATTACCCCACCTCTCATTCTTCTGCCAGCCCCTATAGCCCTTTGCAGCCCTTTGCATGAGAAGACAGAATTAGGAATGTGATCTAACCACATGCCTGCAGATATTAACTCACCACCACTCCCCCCCCCCCCACCCACTCCCCATTAACAGTCTCTCTTATTAAGCTGGAATGTTTTTTCAGCCTCTCCTACACATTTTCACACAGCTAAAGCTATGCACTGTACTTGTAACCCACCCAGGTTAGGAGGTGGGCAGCTTAGGGTTGGCATCATCGGATATAACATTAACACTTCAAGTGTCACTTTTTCTTTGCAATGCAGCAGGCGTCTCTTCTGCACCTCTGGTACAGATCTGGGTCAGGCAAAATTAATGGTGTTTGTGCACGTGCGTAAATCTACAAAAACATTCGGCAATCGCACAATCTGGTTATAGCTGTTAAAAGTAAATTAAAGTCTGCTTTGTGGTGCCGAATGTTCGAGAGGAGAATCTGTTTTTTTTTCTCAGTTGGTAGCACTCTGAGTCAGATGGTCATGGGTTTAAACCCCTCTACGGATTTGTCATGGACTTCCCCGAATGTCTTGGCCAATATTCCTCCTTCATCCATCACCACAAGAACAGATTACCTGATTATTCATTTATTTGCTGTTTGCAGGACCTTGCTGTATGCAAATTGGCTGCTGGGTTTGCCAATAACAGCAGTGGGCACTTCAAAAGTAATCCACTAGTTGCTAGGTGCTTTGGGACTTCTTGAAAATGTGATAAGATGCTTTATAAATCCAAGTTCTTTTTCTCTCCTTTAAAGATTCACAAAATCTCCTGGTCTAATGCTTTCCCCCACCCTCCTAATTTTCTCCCCTCCGGTCCTGAAACTACTAAAATCTGGGTTACAGTTCCATTGATGCAATAGACTACGTTTATACAGCCCAGATGTCCATCGTTCATGCATGATCCTTGATAGTGAATGTCAGTTTACTTTATCATGGGTGACATATACATGTTATTTTGTAGAATCACAAAAAGGTTACAGCTCGGAAGGAGGACATTTGGCCAGTTGAGTCCCTGCCGGCTCTCTGCAAGAGCAATCTAGCTAGTCCCATCCCCCACCCTATCCCCATAGCTCTGCAATATTTTTTCTTTCAAGTACTTATCCAATTTCCTTTCGAAAGCCACAATTGAATCTGCTTCCACCACCCTTTCAGGCCGTGCATTCCAGATCATAACGACTCACTGCTTAAAAAAGTTTTTCCTCATATCGCCTTTGGTTCTTTTGCCGATCACCTTAAATCTGTGTCCTCTGGTTATCGACCCTTCCGCCAATGGGAACAGTTTCTCTCTACCTACTCTGTCTGGACCTCTCATGATTTTGAACAGCTGTACCAAAACTCCTCTCAACCTTCTCTGCTCCAAGGAGAACAATCCCAGCATCTCCATTCTATCCACATCACTGAAGTCCCTCATCCCTGGAACCATTCCAGTAAATCTTTTCTGCACCGTCTCCAAGGCCTTTACATCCTTCCCAAAGTGCGGTGCCCAGAATTGGAAACAATACTCCAGTTGTGGCCGAACCAGTGTTTTATAAAGGTTCATCATAACCTCCTTGCTTTTGTACTCTATGGGCTCAATTTTAAAACCAAAGTCCAGGGGTGTTGGGGCAAAGAAAATCAGGATGTTCTGGAGCGGGCAGAAATCCCGGCTCCAACATGTGAATAACCCAGAGTCATCTGGGTGCGTGTACCGTTCCCGAACCCGGAAGTCCCACCGGCAATTAAAGCCGGGGAGCTGATAATTAAAGGAGCAACTATACCTCATTGAGGTACTTAAGGTTGTTTATCTTTTGGAAATTGAACAGTTAAAACGATTTTAGCTTTCCCACGGCTTCCGATTCACGCCTGGTGAAACCAGATGGGAAGTGCCGGATCAGTGAAAAATAGACTAAATAAAATTACATTTCCCATTGTAAAAAATTAAATAAATCTACCTTACAAACGATGTCACCTGCACCCGCACCCCCCCACCCGCCACCAATGTCCGATGTCTCCCCCCCATCCCGAATCTCTCTCCCAATGATGGAAGTCATAGCATCAAATGAATGAACTGGGGCTATGGGGAATGGAAATATTACAAGACTGACAGGTTAAAGCATATATGTTAACCAGAAGATTTTTAGACTTGGGGACTAGTACTACTGGAAAAAACACACATTGCAATATCTACACAAATTTGTCATATTTTATGAAAAGTTAACAAACTGCCCATTAGCCACGTTGTATAACTATGGCAAAGTATTTATGAAATCCTAAATGTTGCCGGGTTCTTCAAATGCAAATACTTTCTTTCTTGTCACTGACCAAGGGGTCAATTTTCGGATGGCCGAGCAGGTACGTTCGTGGCGGGGGGGGGGGGCTCTTAAAATTGGGGATTCCCGGAGCGGGTCTGGAGCCCGGCTCCAACCCACCCACTTCCGGGTTCCCCAATGACGCAAATCATGCGTGGGCAGCCCCCGCATGCAGGACTCCCACTGGCAATCAAAGCCGGCGGGATCCCACTTAAGATCATTATCTGGGTACTTGAGGTCGTTTACAGAGCTCATTAGTTGGAGATTTTAGGAGGATTCGGATTTTGGACTACCCAGAGCGTGTTTCCCATGCTGGGGGAAACACTCCCTTTTTAAACAGACTTGTTGCAGCCAGCAGCCAGTGGCAGCTGCAAAGGTCCATTTAATAGGTGTGGGGTAAACCCTCATTCATTGCAACAGGGCACTCTGTCAACTCAGACAAAGTTTTGCCTGCCACACTGTTATCTCCACACTCCAAATAATTAAATCATACCCTAAACTCTGCTGTCCAAACACATTTACCTACTTTATGGACCCCCCCCCCCACCACTCACACCGTCAGGATGGGGGGGGGGGGTCCATTGCTGCATTCATCACTCCATTGGAGGATGAGCAAAATCACCAGCCTCGCCAGGCATGCCATCCACCTCCGCCACGTGGAGCTCCACAACACAGTGCTGCGCAACAGGCACCTGCACAAAATAGTCGTGCAACTACACATACACCCACTGTAGAGTGACCCAATGGGTGGCATCAAGGGTGTTCATGGAGAATCTCATGAAAGGGCATTATTGCAAAAGCCAGTCAAGAATGGCCAAGACGTGGCAGTATTGGTGACAATATAATATGTAATGTGAGTTAATCAGAAATCAAATATAAGTAAAAACCATGACAAGCCCTCAAACACCCTTGTGTATCCCCTTCATGCTCACGACACGTTTGCCTTACGCTTCCTACTACACATACGTGATGCATGCCCTGTGGCTGCAGCACAGGTAGTGGCAGGTGGGGTGAGGCTGACCGTGAAAGAGATGCATGAGAGGGTGAGTATGAGACAGAGCCATGAGATTGTATGAGGATTGGGTTGAGTGGTAGTGGTGGGATGAGTACTGGCGAGGTGAGCAAGTGCAGGTAAGATGAGCATGAGCTTTGAGTGGGTGTGAGGAGTGATGTGATAGAGTAGTGTTGGCAGTGCAGAAGGAGATGTGGGGTGGAGGCGGTGATGTGGCAGACGAAGTGTAGGGGAATGAGTAAGTGTACTCACTTCGGCTGACCTACTTAGGTCATTGAAGCGCCTCCTGCACTGTATGCAGGTGCGTGATATGTTGGTGGTGCTGGTGACCTCCTCTGCCACCTCGAGCCAGGCCTTCGTGGTGGCAGAGGCAGGCCACTTCCTCCTGTCCGCCGGGGAGATGATCTCTGTCCTCCCCCTCCTCCTCACGCCATCCAGTAGGACCTCGAGTGAGGCATTATTAAACCTGGGAGCAGCCTTCCCCCTGGGCTGCTCCATGCTGTAATTTTGCCTACTTTCTTCAGCATCAATCAGTGGAGGACTGCCCCTTTAAATAGGGCTCCTCCAGCTGACAGCCTATGATGCGGGTGCGCAGTCCGCCCGCTGCGCAGCTTTCCAGCGCGTAACCCGGAAGGCAAGGTAAGTGGCTTCAATTAGGCTGCGATCGCATGGGGAACCCACTGATTTTATTGGGCGGGTTACCCACGTGCCCAGTCGACCCCCTGCTGGCAACCCGCCTCCCTCCTAATATCGGGCCCCAAGAATCAACTCCCAGCACTAAAGTACAAAATCCGAACAGAAAAGCAAGTGTAGCCTGGACACTAGTTTTGTTTCAGAACAATTTCATGCAAGTTTCTTGTGCCAGGATGATAGTGGTACAAGGAAAATAATGCATGAGGAAAAGAGCCAGGTCCAGGTGCTTTGGAAACAATCCATAATCAGACTCTCTCTCTCCCAACGGCCGATGAGGTACGAACATACGAACATACAAATTAAGAGCAGGAGTAGGCTCTTACAAGGAGAATGAGAGAAAACTTTAATTTTAATTTTAAAACCACTCCATGAATGACCACTCCCTCTTTGGCATTGAGAGGGCTCCAAAATGACAGACAAGTCTGTTGGTGGACAATTGGAACTCAGTCAACCCTTTGCAGCAGACATGGTAAACTGATAGCTGAGTTAGGTCCACAGTACTCCAAGGCAGCCTGGCTAATTAGTGGGACCTGAAGGCTGGAATTCTCCCCAATCAGCTCCAGCTAATTCAGGAAGCCAGTGCCCAAAGAGGTACAGTAGTCCTGTTTGGACAAGTAGCAGGAAGCTGATCAGTTCACTGCACTGCTAGGATGTAGTTTTAGCTGCTTAAACTCCAGCAGCAGCTATGCGAATACTAGGGGGTCCCTGAGCCTTAGCTCTTGCCAACCTTTGCGTGAGCCCTCTGCCCTCAGTTAAGTGGAATGTGTCTACGGTGAAAGAACACACACACCACTCGGCAAACAGAAACTCTACTTATGTGAATTTCTTTGTGGCTTGGTTTCAGTCTCAAATGAAGGTGATAAGTTTCCGTGCGTGTCAGACATCAAGCTAATCACATTTTTTAAAAGACCGCTTCTCCAGCTAAAAGCAATGCTTCCTCCTTTATTGAGCCTGGGACAGATGTTTTACATTTCCACTACAGTTCACCTACTGTATTTAACATTTCTAGAAAAATGACTTTTCCACACAGAGTTCCAGGAGTGCGAGCTCACCCAAGTGGCCTTTATCTACACATAAGCCGAAACAGAGCTCATCAGAGATCACGTCTGAAATTGATCTCCTGCTTACCTGGCCAATATTTATCCCTTAACCAACATTCATGGAAAAACGATGATCTGGTCATTATCTCATTGCTGTTTGTGGGACCTTGCTGTGCGCAAATTGGCTGCTGCGTTTCTTACATTACAACAGTGACTATACTTCAAAAGTGCTTCATTGGTTGTAAAACGCTATGAGACATCTGGAGGTCGTGAAAGGTGCTATATAAATGTAAGTTTGTTCTTTCTTTCTTATGCCCATACACAAGCAGTTGTTAACAGTGATCACTGGATAACTAATTAGGAGTGAAAATCATGGCTCATCTTTGTTCCCTCCGTACCCTAGGGGCATTGATGGCAATTGTAGTGCCTTGCAGTCTGCTTTAGAGGATCATACTGCCCCAGTTTTTTTTCTGTATTTTAACTACAGCATAAATTTAGCCTCTCTCACAAATGAGAAGACGGAAGACGAAAAGAAAACACTTAGTGCAAGACTCCAGATAAAAATCTAAAGAAACCAAGGCTAATCAGTGTTCATGAGCTCAAAGACATATGCTCTTGAGCTTACTTAACATCCAAAGATATAACAGGAATTCCTTCATAAAATGTGACAGTTTATGTTATTGCAGTGACAAGTTAGCGTTAACATCTGAAAAATGTTCTGACCCATGATCAGATGCACAACCGGTACTCACAGAAATGCACTCTTGACAAGTTATTTCCTTCTGATAAGGAGAAAAGAAAGATGAAGGTGGGGTGATGGAAAGCAACTGCAACTATCCTCAGTTGGCACTTCCATAATGCAATGGAGCTGAGTTCAGGAGCTAAGTGATGCGAGAGGTTATGGCTGGGACTCGAAAGCAATGTTCTACGAGACTCAAGACAGCACCACTGCTGTTTATACTGATACACAAATATTGTATAATAATTGTGATGTGACTGCATGTGGCTTGGGATAGTGATATTGACATTACTCCCAACCTTTTCCATCGGTGCACTCAAGTATCTTCTGCAGTCTTTGGGTCCTTGGCTCAAATTGAGCCCAGGCTGATGTGCAATTCTGCTGCTGGTTATAAGGGTCCTCCATGAATAATTTAACCACCTTCAAGCCAACTCCTAATACCAGCAGTTGGCACACCATCCTCCCAGAGGAAGGGAAAGCAACCAATTTATCTGCAACAGCTCATGAGATTGTACAAGTTCTGGAAACATTGCTAACTACAAACACATAGACTTTAATCTATTCAATAAACTGGCTATCTAATGCTGTTAACTTGTCAGCTATCTAAAGAGGCTAATCCTAATTAATATCACCAATTTATTTCAATCTCACCTATAAACGAAATCATCAACAAGCAGTTATGACAGTAAATAAGCAATGGTGAACATTTAAATAAATAATTCATAATTCTCAACTAATATACATTCATTTGAGGAATAAAAACTCCATGGGAAAAGTGATCCAACCATGGCTAACTAGAGAAGTTAAGATAGTATTAGATTAAAAGAAGAGGTTTACAATGTTGCCAAAAAGAGCAGTAAGTCTGAGGATTGGAAGGGTTTTAGAAATCAGCAAAGGATAACCAAGAAATTGATAAGGAGGGAGAAATTGAATATGAGAGTAAACTAGCAAGAAATATAAAAACAGATTGTAGGAGCTCCTAGAAGTATATAAAAAGAAAAAGATTAGCGAAAGTAAACGTGGGTTCCTTAGAGGCAGAGAGAGAAGAAATTATAATGGGGAATAAGGAAATGGCAGAGACGTTAAACAAATATTTTGTATCTCTCTTCACAGTAGAAGACACAAAAAACATACTGGAAATAGTGGGGAACCAAGGCTTTAATGAGAGTGGGGAACTTAAAGTAATTAAAATTAGTAAAGAAAAAATACTAGAGAAATTAATGGGTCGAAAAGCCAACAAATCCCTTGGACCTGATGGCCTACATCCTAGGGTTTTAAAAGAGGTGGCTGCAGAGACAGTGGATGCACTGGTTTTGGAGTATAAGAGTAAGGAGGTCTTGCTGCAGCACTCTGGTGAGACCACACCTGGAGTACTGTGTACAGTTTTGGTCTCCTTACCTAAGGAAGGATATACTTGCCTTAGAGGGGGTGCAACAAAGGTTCACTAGATTGATTCCTGGGATGAGAGGGTTGTCAATGAGGAGAGATTGAGTAGAATGGGCCTATATTCTCTGGAGTTTAAAAGAATGAGAGGTGATGTCATTGAAACATATAAAATTCTGAGAGTGCTTGGCAGGGTAAATGCTGAGAGGCTGTTTCCCCTGGCTGGAGAGTTTAGAACTAGGGGGCATAGTCTCAAGATAAGAGGTTGGCCATTTAGGACCAAGATGAGGAAAAATTTATTCACCCAGAGGGTTGTAAATCTTTGGAATTCTCTATCCCAGAGTGCTGTGGATGTTCAATCATTGAGTATATTCAAGGCTGAGATTGATAGATTTTTGGACACTAAGGGAATCAAGGGATATGGGGATCGGGCTGGAAAGTGGAGTTGAGGTCGAAGATCAGCCATGATTTTATTGAATGGCGGAGCAGGCTCAAGGGACCATTAGGCCTACTCCTGCACCTATTTCTTAAGTTCTTATGTTCTAATGCTGAATTACTGTGACATAACTGAACTTTTAACCTCTGCTATTAATTTTATCAATTAATTCTATCTACCAATTATTTGTATATTGAATGTTTAAGTTTAAGCGCTGGGAGCCATGATTCTGAGGTTAACAAACAATTGTTAGTTCATGTTTTTATTGTCTGACTTCTTCTTTGTTACTAGGTAAGAAAGAGTTAATTAATTCATCAGTAGTTTGTGCAGATGCTGATGTGAGGTTGGTAATATAATCCAAACTAGTTGATGCAAGATAGTTTGGTGTAAGAAAAAGTTAATTCATTCATCAGTAGCTTGTGTAGATTCTGATTGGGGGTGGGGGGGGTTGGTAATATAATCGCAACTGGTTGATGTAAGATACATCATTGAGCCAAATTGAGACATCATTAACTCCTAGACAAGGATTGGATGGTAAACCCCAGACGCTTCCTTGATGAGGAGTTAAGATAGGGGGGTTAAGGATTCATCTGGTGATTTTGCTGAACATTCTCGTCAGGTTATGGTCCTAGTCTTCTTACAGGGTCTTGGAGCATTGAGACAGTTCTAGGATCAGGGAATGCAGTCTAGAAACACAGTCGAGATCCCAAGAGCTGGAAGTGGGAAGTCCGGGATGGGATTTGTGTGGGGGGGGTGTGGTTAATGGCATCCAGCAGGTCAGAGGAGTGGGTTTGGAGTGGAGCAACTTGGGAACTAGAATGGCAGTTTGCAGGGGATGTTGGGGTCTGGCAGAATTAGATAAGCAGTAGGGTCTAGCAGCTCAGTAGTTTGTGGAGAGGAAAATAGGCCCAAACTTCATTTGGTTCCTCTCTAACTATCAGGCCCCAAAACCCAACTGCATTCCTCTTTGTTCCTTAAGCCTCAAAAATGGTTCAGAAGAGAGATTTTTTAAAAACTGAATTTTCAACTGACATAAAGAGCTGTAACTAAATGAGAAATCCATTCACAATAAACAATGGGCTAGATATTAGCACCCGCGATCGGGTGCGTTCCTGGCGGGGGGGGGCTGAAAATCGGGGAATCCTGGAGCGGGTCGGGAGCCCGGCTCCAGCCCGCCCACTTCCGGGTTCCCCACAGACGTGCTGACGTGCACGCGCAGCCCCCGCATGTGGGACTCCCGCAGGCAATTAAAGCCGGCGGGGTGCCACTTAAAAGTATTTATACTGGCATTTCAGGTCGTTAACAGACCTGATTAAGGAGATATTTTACATGGGGTGGGATTTTACAAACAACTGGGACTGTTTCCCGTACTGGGGGAAACACTCCCAGTTGAAATGGACGTGTTGCAGCTATCAGCATGTGGAAGCTGCAAAGGTCCATTTGACAGGTGCGGGGGGGGAGACCCTCACTCATTGCAGGAGGCCACTCTTTCACTTTGGACAAAGTTTGGCCTCCACCACCCTCCTCCTAACAATAAAATTCACCAACTTGCACATTTACCCCGGGGTCCAGAGACATGTACCTACCTTGCAGACCCCCTCAGATGTACATCTTCCGGATGGGGGCCGCCGTAGCTGCAGTCATGACCTCCGCAGAGGGCGAACAGCATCACCAGCCTCGCCATCCACGCCGTCCACCTCTGACACGTGGAGCTCCACAACACAGTGCTGTGACACATCCACCTGCACAGCAGGAGGGAGGGCAACCGCAGAGAGAGATGCGTCGCAGAGGGCACTACCCTCGCCACAGGGTCCACAGACCGAGGCTCAGCTTCCTGGACCTCTCTGAGCAGCAGTGCACACGGAGGCTCAGAGTCACTCGACATGTAGTCGTGGATATCTGCAGCCTCCTTCATGCCAAGCTGCTCCCGGTTGGCCCGAGCACCATTTTCTTACCTGTCGCTGTCAAAGTCACCACTGCCCTCAACAACTTCTCCTCCGCATCCTTCCAGGGTGTCTCTCAGTCGTCTGCACAAAAGAGCCCTGCAAATACACCTACACCCACTCTGCAGTGACACAATGGGTGGCATCAGTTGTGGGTCTTCATTGTGATCCCCAGGAAAGGGCATTATTGCACAAACCAGACAAGATTCGCAAAGACGTGGCAGTAGTGGTGCCAATATAATATGTGATGTGAGTTGCTCAGAAATTCAATAGAACTAAAAACCATGACAAACCCTCAAACACCCTTGTGCATCCCCTTCATGCTCACAACACGTTTGCCTTACGCTGCCTACTGCACCCATGTGATGCATGCCCTGTGGCTGCAGCACAGGTAGTGGCAGGTTGAGTGAGGCTGACCGTGAAAGAGATGCATGAGAGGGTGAGTATGAGATAGAGCCATGAGATTTGTATGAGGATTGGGTTGAGTGGTAGTGGTGGGATGAGTACTGGCGAGGTGAGTAAGTGCAGGTAAGATGAGGATGAGCCTTGAGTGGGTGTGAGGGGTGATGTGACAAAGTAGTGTTGGCAGTGCAGAAGGAGATGTGGGGTGGGGGCGGTGATGTGGCAGACAGAGTGTAGGGGAATGAGTAAGTGTACTCACTTTGGCTGACCTACTTAGGTCATTGCAGCGCCTCCTGCACTGTATGCAGGTGCGCGATATGTTGGTGGTGCAGGTGACCTCCTCTGCCACCTCGAGCCAGGCCTTCTTGGTGGCAGAGGCAGGCTGCTTCCTCCCGCCCGCCGGGGGGAAGATCTCTGTCCTCCCCCTCCTCCTCACCCCACCAATGATACCTGGAGTGAGGCATCATTAAACCTGGGAGCAGCCTTCCCCCTGGGCTGCTCCATGCTGTAATTTTTCCTATTTCTTGCAGCATCTGTCAGTGGAGGACTGCCCCTTTAAATAGAGCTCCTCCAGCTGACAGACCTTACTGCGCATGCGCAGCCCACCCGACGCGCAGATCAGCAGCGGGGAACCCGGAAGACCAGGTAAGTGGATCCAATCAGCCTGCGATTGCACTCGGGGCAGACTGATTTCACCGGGCGCGTTACCCACGCGCCCAATAGACCCCCCCCGCCGCAAACCCACCGCCCTCCTAATATCGAGCCCAATGTTTCTGTTTTCTTTACTAACTGTCACCCAAAAAAAGTCATAGGTGCTATCAGTTCATGATAGAAAAACAGAAATTCCGAATCTATATATTATTAAAAATCTTGCCTATAGCACACACTTTCTGTCCGTAAACCACATTTCTAATGGATAAATCCCAAAGGAACATGTCAACATTTCACTGTCATGGTTTGACGATGAATCAACAGTGCCATCCAAAACGGTTTTTGAAAACAAATCTTCATCCACCGTTTTTTTCCCTCAGCAAATGAAATTTATGCCTTTACTCAACAATGTAGCCAAACTTCTCAGAGGCTGGTACAGCCTGGTCTGTGAGCTGAGCACTTCATTTTTATGACTGCTTAATTTTATCAAATGTATAGAATGATACAGCACAGAAGGAGGCCATTCGGCCCATTGTGCCTGTGCTGGCTCTTTGAAAGAGCTATCCAATTAGTCCCATTCCCCTGCCCTTTCTCCATAGCCCTGCAAATTTTCCTCTTCAAGTATTTATCCAATTCCCTTTTGAAAGTTATTGTTGAATCTGCTTCCACCACCCTTTCAGGCAGTGCATTCCAGATCATAACAACTCACTGCGCAAAAAAATGTTTCCTCATGTCGCCTCTGGTTCTTTTGCCAGTTCAAGTTTTTAAAAAATCTGCAGAAAAACTCAAATTGAGTAAAAAGAGCTAGTATTACCCACATTTCTCTTTCAAGTTATGAAGATTTCACATCTTTTCATGTGCTTCCATCATTTTGTTTTCATAAAACTAGCTCAGTGCAACTGTACAACAGCATGAGGTGGATGAATTAACATGCAGTCGAAGTTATATATTTTTTTGATGACTATCTCCATAGACATTAATGCAGCCCCCTCACTCAGACAAGCTCAACATCTCTTCCAAACCAGTCTCCTTCCACACCCCAATCAACACCATAATGAAATAAGCATACCAAATTACTAACCAACATATTCTCAAAAAGGAACAGCATTTATATAAAAAAGGATTTGACACTCCTTTCCTGTTTGCCAAACACTGATCTGCATCAAAAGTGCAGTGTTAAAATGTCACTGTGTCATTTACATATGATGTGGAGATGCCGGTGATGGACTGGGGTTGACAAATGTAAAGAATCTGACAACACCAGGTTACAGTCCAACAATTTTATTTGAAAATCACAAGCTTTCGGGGATTATCTCCTTCATCAGGTGAGTGTGGGAATCCTTGAACGATTCGCATTTATAGTCAGAGAACAATACCTGTGATTACAGATAATCCTTCCAACTGCCCGTTGTCAAGGCAATCAAAGTGTTCAGACAGAGAGGTGTTACCTACAGGATCACCGAATATACAAACGGCCAGAACACAAGACAGAGAGAGAGAGAGAGAGAGAGAGGGAGAAACATCCGAAAGGAAGAGAAAGACAGAATGACCCGTTGTATTAAAAACAGATAACTTTTATTCGCTGGTGGGGTTACGTGTAGCGTGACATGAACCCAAGATCCTGGTTGAGGCCGTCCTCATGGGTGCGGAACTTGGCTATCAATTTCTGCTCGACGATTTTGCGTTATCGTGTGTCTCGAAGGCCGCCTTGGAGAACGCTTACCCGAAGATCGGTGGCTGAATGTCCTTGACTGCTGAATTGTTCCCCGACTGGGAGGGAACCCTCCTGTCTGGCGATTGTTGCGCGGTGTCCGTTCATCCGTTGTCGCAGTGTCTGCATGGTCTCGCCAATGTACCATGCTCCGGGGCATCCTTTCCTGCAACGTATGAGGTAGACAACGTTGGCCGAGTCACAGGAGTATGAACCATGTACCTGGTGGGTGGTGTCCTCTCGTGTGATGGTGGTATCTGTGTCGATGATCTGGCATGTCTTGCAGAGGTTGCTGTGGCAGGGTTGTGTGGTGTCGTGGACGCTGTTCTCCTGAAAGCTGGGTAATTTGCTGCAAACGATGGTCTGTTTGAGGTTGGGTGGCTGTTTGAAGGCGAGTAGTGGAGGTGTGGGGATGGCCTTAGCGAGGTGTTCGTCGTCATCGATAACATGTTGAAGGCTGCGGAGAACATGGCGTAGTTTCTCCACTCCGGGAAAGAACGGGAGAACCTCGTAAGAACGGGATATGACGCTCGACTCGTCGATCGACAGTTCCGACGGGCCACAATGAAAAATCGCATAGACCTCCTCAGAAGACTAACACGGGACGCAACCAACAGAGTACCCTTCGTCGTCCAGTACTTCCCCGGAGCGGAGAAACTACGCCATGTTCTCTGCAGCCTTCAACATGTCATCGATGACGACGAACACCTCGCTAAGGCCATCCCCACACCTCCACTACTCGCCTTCAAACAGCCACCCAACCTCAAACAGACCATCGTTTGCAGCAAATTACCCAGCTTTCAGGAGAACAGCGTCCACGACACCACACAACCCTGCCACGGCAACCTCTGCAAGACATGCCAGATCATCGACACAGATGCCACCATCACACGAGAGGACACCACCCACCAGGTACATGGTTCATACTCCTGTGACTCGGCCAACGTTGTCTACCTCATACGTTGCAGGAAAGGATGCCCCGGAGCATGGTACATTGGCGAGACCATGCAGACACTGCGACAACGGATGAACGGACACCGCGCAACAATCGCCAGACAGGAGGGTTCCCTCCCAGTCAGGGAACACTTCAGCAGTCAAGGACATTCAGCCACCGATCTTCGGGTAAGCGTTCTCCAAGGTGGCCTTCGAGACACACGACAATGCAAAATCGTCGAGCAGAAATTGATAGCCAAGTTCCGCACCCATGAGGACGGCCTTAACCGGGATCTGGGGTTCATGTCACGCTACACGTAACCCCACCGGCGAATAAAAGTTATCTGTTTTTAATACAACGGGTCATTCTGTCTTTCTCTTCCTTTCGGATGTTTCTCCCTCTCTCTCTCTCTGTCTTGTGTTCTGGCCATTTGTATATTCGGTGGTCCTGTAGGTAACACCTCTCTGTCGGAACACTTTGATTGCCTTGACAATGGGCAGTTGGAAAGATTATCTGTAGTCACAGGTATTGTTCTCTGACTATAAATGCGAAACGTTCAAGGATTCCCACACTCACCTGATGAAGGAGATAATCTCCGAAAGCTTGTGATTTTCAAATAAAATTGTTGGACTATAACCTGGTGTTGTAAGATTCTTTTCATTTACATATGACTCTGATAAACGACAAGACTGCTCAGCTATTCACCATCCCCAGGCAGTACTTTTCCAATGATTGATTTTTAATCAAGGGAGACCGATAATGGCACTCATGTTTTAAGTACTGCAAGGCACAGCAGTCCTACTATATCCATGCTGCAGTGATTCCACAAAATCCTCCTGAGCCCCAAAACCAACTGCTATTCAAAGCTAAAGAGGCACTTCATCATGTTGTCCTTGCTCTATGGACTACCAGGACAGGTTTGCTTGGTAAGTGCCATGTAACACAACTGTAGGTTAAACTTCAATATCTCCTCCAAAGTCTCCAAAATATTTTTAGAAAGTTTATATTATAAATTATATACTGTAAATAAAAAGAAAATTAACTTCAGTGATTGATTCATGATTGTGGCTTCAGTCATTCATCAACTACACAAGTGGATGTCAGCCATAAAGGCAAAAAAGGACCACCACCACCAGAACAAAACTGCCCCCAATTCCACAATATATATATATTATATTTAGAATTCCTGGTATTAAACTTAAACCAATAAAACTCATCAACTCCCCAAAATTTATTTTGATAACATCAAAAATAAGGATTAAAAGTGAAATAAAATCAGCAACAATGTACCTGTTATTTCTATATTGTGCATTTCTATATTTGTGATAACAATGCTTTCTCTAAAATAAAACTCAATATTGATACGTCCTGTTAAACAACACTGAAACTGCCCAAATGACTGAAACAACTGCTCAACTTCATTTTTCTCCCCCATCCGATTTTACTCTTATGTTCCCTTTTGAACGAAAGAAAAATGGAAAGGACTGACAGAATTCAGACTTAGTGCACAAAAAATTAGCAAAGATAAAACTCAAGAAATTAAAATATACACATGGCAAACTCCAAACATATACAAGAAAAGCAAATTGGTACAGCATAGTGTACAACACACTGCAATACATTCCCATGATATGAATTCATACTGCGACTGCACATTGTTTGCTGTTTCAAGCATTGAATTAAATTGAAGATATTTTAACTTTTAAGTTTACAGCCAACTTTTTAAAAGGAATTTTGATAGCAGCCAGATTGAAAGCAGTATTTTGTTTGCATGCATCATTTTCAGTGAGGTGGTTGGTGCTGTTCAAATTGCATCCAATTTTGCTTAATTTAGATCCATTTGGATGCCCCCCCTACCAATCCTTGGTAAGTACACTAACAAGTAAAAGCATTAACTATCTGAATGTAAGCTGCAACATTACAAAATCCAACTCCTAACGTTGTGTTTGGAAGTACTGTCAGTAGGCCTGGCATGTTTGAACCTCACATATATTTCCTAATGGCTCAATAGGTAAATGCACCATGTTACATGGTACTAACCATGTAAACCAGTAAAGTCCTTAGCCCAGATGGCTAATCTGTGCTGGAAAGTGGGTGTTACAAGGACAGGATCAGGTTCAACTGTGATGCACTCATGGTGAGATAAGCAGCCAATTTTCATTATATGGATTCATATGAAGTATGGTTGTTTGGGCAAGGCGGTGGAGGGAAGAGGAGGAACGAAACCCCACACAAATATAGAATCCAGATAAAACGTTACATGAGACTCATTACAAGTTTAAAAACAAAATTTTCTACTGCGTCCTTGCATTCCTTTGTACTACCTACAGTTTTCAGCTGAGGGGGCGTATTAATCCGTTCCCAGTACCACTTGATAAACAGCTGCTGACGTGGGCAGCAGCATGGTCCTGAGTTGAGTCAAGCTCCAATTGTTATTACTCCCTCCCTTCAGGAAACATCTTTCTTCTGCCTGATGACTTCCCACTCATAACCTGGTTAAGACCGGAAAGTAAACACGTTCTTAGTGCCCCAAATATCCACTTGATGCTTATGATACCTGGAGACCCTCTCAATCCTGTAAACACTGAAAGGAAAGTCCCACTTTAGCATTACAAACACAATCAATGTTACCAGGGCTGCGGGTTCACGGTGTGGGGGGCTATTGGGCGCATCGGTAACGTGCCCGGCGAAATCAGTCTGCCCCCTGCGCGATTGCAGCCTAATTGGATCCACTTACCTGGTCTTCCGGGTTCCCCGCTGCAGAGCTGCGCGTCGGGCGGACTGCACATGCGCAGTAAGCTCTGTCAGCTGGAGGAGCTCTATTTAAAGGGGCAGTCCTCCACTGACTGATGCTGCAACAAATAGCAAACATTACAGCATGGAGCAGCCCAGGGGAAAGGATGCTCCCAGTTTAATGATGCCTCACTCCAGGTATCATTAGATGGGGTGAGGAGGAGGGGGAGGACAGAGATCTTCCCCCCGGCGGGCGGGAGGAAGCGGCCTGCCTCTGCCACCAGGAAGGCCTGGCTCGAGGTGGCAGAGGAGGTCACCTGTACCACCAACATATCGCCCACCTGCATACAGTGCAGGAGGCGCTGCAATGACCTCAGTAGGTCAGCCAAAGTGAGTTCACTTACTCATTCCCCTGCACTCCATCTGCCACATCACCGCCCCCACCCCACATCTCCTGCACTGCCAACACTACTCTGTCACATCACCCCTCACACCCACTCAAAGCTCATCCTCATCTTACCTGCACTTACTCACCTCGCCAGTACTCATCCCACCACTACCACTCAACCCAATCCTCATGCAATCTCATGGCTCTATCTCATACCCTCTCCTGCATCTCTTTCACAGTCAGCCTCACTCAACCTGCCACTACATGCATCACAGGGCATGCATCACATGGGTGCAGTAGGCAGCGTAAGGCAAACGTGTCGTGAGCACGAAGGGGATGCACAAGGGTGTTTGAGGGTTTGTCATGGTTTTTACTTATATTTACTTTCTGACCAACTCACATTACATATTATATTGGCACCACTACTGCCACGTCTTTGCGAATCTTGTCTGGTTTGTGCAATGATGCCCTTTCCTGAGGATCACAATGAAGACCCACACCTGATGACACCCATTCTGTCACTGCAGAGTGGTGTAGGTGTATTTGCAGGGCTCTTTTGTGCAGACGACTGAGAGACGTCTGCGATGTCCCCAGTGGCACCCTGGAAGGATGCGGAGGAGAAGTTTTTGACTTTGACAGCGACAGGTAAGAAGATGGTGCTCGGGCCAACCGGGAGCAGCTCGGCATGAAGGAGGCTGCAGATGTCCACGACTACATGTCGAGTGACTCTGAGCCTCCGTGTGCACTGCTGCTCAGAGAGGTCCAGGAAGCTGAGCCTCGGTCTGTGGACCCTGTAGCGAGGGTACTGCCCTCTGCGACGCATCTCTCTCTGCCTTTGCCCTCCCTCCTGCTGTGCAGGTGGATGTGTCACAGCACTGTGTTGTGGAGCTCCACGTGTCAGAGGTGGCCGGCGAGGCTGGTGATGCTGTTCGCCCTCCGAGGAGGTCATGACTGCAGTTACGGTGGCCGCCATCCGGAAGATGTACATCTGAGGGGGTCCGTAATGTAGGTACATGTGTCTGGACACCGGGGTAAGTGTGCAAGTTGGTGAATTTTCTTGTCAGGAGGAGGGTGGTGGAGGCCAAACTTTGTCCCAAGTGACAGAGTGGCCTCCTGCAATGAGTGAGGGTCTCCCCCCCCAACCTGTCAAATGGACCTTTGCAGCTGCCACAGGCTGACAGCTGCAACACGTCCATTTCAACTGGGAGTGTTTCCCCCAGTATGGGAAACAGTCCCAGTTGTCTGTAAAACCCCACCCCTCCTCACATATTCCCTTAATCAGGTCAGTTAATGACCTGAAATAGCTAAGTAAATAGTCTTAAGTGGCACCCCGCTGGCTTTAATTGCCTGCGGGAGTCCCACATGCGGGGGCTGCGCGCGCACGTCAGCGCGTCTGTGGGGAACCCGGAAGTGGGCGGGTTGAAGCCGGGCTCCGGACCCGCTCCGGGATTCCCCGATTTTTGGAGCCCCCCCGCCAGGAATGCACACGATAGCGGGTGCTAAAATGAAGCCCATGTTGTGAGAAATGCCTGCAGTATGATGACTCATTCCTTAAGGCCATGTAATTATCCTTCAACATTAAGCGTCAAAATTTAAAAGCAGTAAATTTCAGATGAGCCTGCCAGTGCAGAACAGCATAATTTCAATAATCCAACTTAGTGTCTTCATTTGTAGCAGCATTGAATTTTCCCCCCCAATTTTCCTCCCTTTCTCTGCTGAAGGCATTGACTCATATTGGTGCTTATTCTAAGTTCAGGCAGCAGAAAGGGCCTTTTTCATGTGTAAGCCCAGTGTCTCGAGCTGTTTGGAGCATGTGGGAAGGAGGGGGTGAGGGCAAAATCAAACCAAGCTCAATCCTATCTCATCTGACATCAGTGTGTGAACTTTCCAACCGGAGTCACTGGATAGCAACCAAGAGTGGGAACCCAGCTGATTTTACTTCTCCCTAGCCCAGGCCCTGAAGTCAACTGTATCAAAAAAGAAGTTGCCAATAATCTAACCATTTTAAATTGGTTAAGACAATTAAATGAATGTGCATTCCTAATAATGTATTTTAACAGCTTGGTGGGTCACAGAGGTTTTGCAGGAAATTACTACCCATATGAAAGTTGGAACGACAAGAGAGGGGCACAGACACATCCGGCCACAGCTCTAATCAGTAGACATATCACCCGCCAATTTCTACAGATGCCTTTTTCTAAAACTGATCTTCTTCGGCAACATTTCAAGAATCCAGAGTCAGGCCTGCACACTCTGCCCATTTGTCAAGGCTTAATTTGGCAGGCACCAAATGGAAAAAAGCTCAGCTAAATCAGACTAGGGTGGGTGTTTGCACTTCTCAAATGGTTGCTTGAAGACTCGGAGTACAGTCATGATACTGGTATGGTGGAAACACAAGCTGCAATTCATTACTTGCTAAACTTTATCCGTTATTTCAAAATAGGGAATTGCATTCAATTGAATTACTACTTAATCCCAGAGGTTCAATCCTTTTATGCTTTAAAACTATTGATCACAGAGAGCCTGAGAACGGACATATGTATAGAACTTACTGTTTTCTCCCCCTCAATGTGATGAAGCTAACATCATTGGCAGGGAACTTCATGAGGTCATGGCGGGGGTGGGGGGGTGGGGGGAAGAAAAAGCATTCCACACAAAACATCCATTTATCTGACTCATCAAAAACCCCTGAGAATAATGATCTTCTTTAAGGAAGAAAGGCAGGTATAACCAGGAGAAAATAGTGAATTGTTACCACATTCCAAGTCTCTTCATAACATTTCAAAGTTTAATAATTTTGCCTCCCTTTGCCAAATCACTTTTGCAAGACAACAAAAATTGTACATAAAAAGTGAACTTTTCAAAAAAGGCAAAAATCACGACAGCGATCAATGTTTTTAAATGACAAGCAGGTATAATTTAATTGGCAGAACAAACAACAAGTGTGCAGAATAAATTCATAGGTAGCCTTATTATAGCTATATCAGAATAGCTATGGAAAAGTACATGGACCACTCTAAAGTAAAAATACTCAATTGGAGGAGAGCCAATTTCAATGGGATGAGAACAGATCAGGCCCTGGTAAATTGGAATCAAAGATTGGCAGGCAAAACTGTAACTGAACAGTGGGCAGCCTTTAAAGAGGAGATGGTTCGGGTACAATCTAAGCACATTCCCACGAGGCAGAAAGGGAGGGCAACTAAAGCCAGAGCTCACTGGATGAAAAAAAGAGATAGAGAGTAAGATGAAATGGAAAAAAGGGGCGTATGACAGATGTCAGGTTGATAACACAAGTGAGCACCAGGCTGAATATAGAAAGTTCAGGGGAGAAATGAAAAAGGAAATAAGAGGGGCAAAGAGAGAGTATGCGAATAGACTGGCGGCCAACATAAAAGGGAATCCAAAAGTCTTCGAAAGGCATGTAAACAGTAAACGGGTAGTAAGAGGAGGGGTGGGGCTGATTTGGGACCATAAAGAAGATCTACTCATGGAGGCAGAGGGGATGGCTGAGGTACTAAATAAGTACTTTGCACCTGTCTTTACCAAGGAAGAAGATGCTGCCAGAGTCTCAGTAAAGGAAAATATAATTGAGATACTGGACAGGCTAAAAATTGATAAAGAAGAAGTACTAGAAAGGCTCACTGTACTAAAAATAGACAAGTCACCCGGTCCAGATGGGATGCATCCTAGGTTGCTGAGCGAAGTAAGGGTGGAAATTGCGGAGGTACTAGCCATAATCTTCTAAACATCCATAGATACGGGGGTGGTGCCAGAGGACTGGAGAATTGCAAATCTTGCACCCTTGTTCAAAAAAGGATGTAAGGATAAACCCAGCAACTATAGACCAGTCAGTTTAACCTCAGTGGCGGGGAAACTTTTAGAAACGATAATCCGGGACAGAATTAACAGTCACTTGAACAAGTGTGGATTAATTAGGGAAAGCCAGCACGGATTTGTTAAAGGCAAATCGTGTTTAACTAACCTGATAGTGTGTTTTGATGAAGTACAGAGACGATAGATGAGGGCAATGCAGTTGATGTGGTGTATATGGACTTTCAAAAGGCGTTTGATAAAGTGCCGCAAGGTAGGCTTATCATCAAGATTACGGCCCATGGAATAAAGGGGGCAGTAGCAACATAGATACAGAATTGGCTAAGTGACAGGAAACAGAGATTAGTGGTGAACGGTTGTTTTTCAAACTGGAGGGATTTGTACAATGGTGTTCCCCAGGGGTCGGTGCTGGGACCACTGCTTTTCTTGATATATATTAATGACTTGGGTGTACAGGGCACAATTTCAACATTTGCAGATGACACAAAACATGGAAGGGTAGTAAACAGTGAGGAGGATAGTGATAGACTTCAAGAGGATATAGACAGGCTTGTGGCATGGGTGGACACATGGCAGATGAAATTTAACGCAGAAAAATGCGAAGTGATACATTTCGGTAGGAAGAACGAGGAGAGGCAATATAAACTAGAGGGCACAACTCTGAAAGGGGGTTCAGGAACAGAGAGATCTGGGGGTTTATGTGCACAAATCATTGAAGGTGGCAGGGCAGGTTGAGAAAGCGGTTAAAAAAGCATACGGGATGCTGGGCTTTATAAATAGAGACATAGAGTACAAAAGTATGGAAGTCATGATGAACCTTTATAAAACATAGGTTCGGCCACAACTGGAGTATTGTGTCCAGTTCTGGACACCACACTTTAGGAAAGATGTGAAGGCCTTAGAGAGGGTGCAGGAGAGATTTACTAGAATGATTTCAGGGATGAGGGACTTTAGTTATGTGGATAGACTGGAGAAGCTGGGGTTGTTCTCCTTGGAACAGAGAAGGTTGAGAGGAAATTTGATGTAAGGTATTCAAAGTCACGAAGGGTCTCGACAGAGTAGATAGAGAGAAACTGTTCCGAATGGCGGAAGGGTCAAGAACCAGAAGACATCAATTTAAGGTGATTGGCAAAAGAACCAAATATGACATGAGGAAAAACTTTTTCACACAGCGAGTGGTTAGGATCTGGAATGCACTGCCCGAGGGGGTGGTGGAGGCAGATTGAATCATGGCCTTCAAAAGGGAACTGGATTAGGAAAAAATTTGCAGGGCTACGGGGATAGGGTGGGAGAGTGGAACTAGCTGGATTGCTCTTGCATAAGCCGACGCAGACTCGATGGGCTGAATGGCCTCCTTCCATGCTGTAACATTTCTTCACCTTCGATAACCAGTTCTTTACCCAAACACACGGAACAGCCATGGGGACCAAATTTGCACCCCAATACGCCAACATTTTCATGCACAAGTTCGAGCAGGACTTCTTCACTGCACAGGACCTCCAACCAACACTATACACCAGATACACCGACGACATTTTCTTTCGATGGACCCACGGCGAAGAATCACTAAAGAGACTACACGATAACATCAACAAGTTCCATCCCACCATCAAGCTCACCATGGACTACTCCTCAGAATCAGTTTCTTTCTTGGACACACGAATCTCCATCAAAGACGGGCACCTCAGCACCTCACTCTACCGCAAGCCCACGGACAATCTCACAATGCTCCACTTTTCCAGCTTCCAACCTAACCACGTCAAAGAGGCCATCCCCTATGGACAGGCCCTGCAAATACACAGGGTCTGCTCAGACGAGGAGGAACGGGATGGACACCTACAGACTCTGAAAGACGCCCTGGTAAGAACGGGATATGACGCTCGACTCATCGATCGACAGTTCCGACGGGCCACAACGAAAAATCGCATAGACCTCCTCAGAAGACTAACACGGGACGCAACCAACAGAGTACCCTTTGTCGTCCAGTACTTCCCCGGAGCGGAGAAACTACGCCATGTTCTCCGCAGCCTTCAACATGTCATCAATGACGACGAACACCTCGCTATGGCCTTCCCCACACCTCCACTACTCGCCTTTAAACAGCCACCCAATCTCAAACAGACTATCGTTCGCAGCAAATTACCCAGCTTTCAGGAGAACAGCGTCCACGACACCACACAACCCTGCCACAGTAACCGCTGCAAGACATGCCAGATCATCGACACAGATACCAACATCACACGAGAGGACACCACCCACCAGGTACATGGTTCATACTCCTGTGACTCGGCCAACGTTGTCTACCTCATACGTTGCAGGAAAGGATGCCCCGGAGCATGGTACATTGGCGAGACCATGCAGACACTGCGACAACGGATGAATGGACACCGCGCAACAATCGCCAGACAGGAGGGTTCCCTCCCAGTCGGGGAACACTTCAGCAGTCAGGGACATTCAGTCACCGATCTTCGGGTAAGCGTTCTCCAAGGCGGCCTTCGAGACACACGACAACGCAAAATCGTCGAGCAGAAATTGATAGCCAAGTTCCGCACCCATGAGGACGGCCTCAACCGGGATCTTGGGTTCATGCCACGCTACACGTTACCCCACCAGCGAACAAAAGCTATCTGTTTTTAATATAATGGGTCATTTGCTGGCTTTCTCTGCCTTCCGGATGTTTGTGCCTCTCTGTTTTTTTTTCCTGTTTGTTTTTTTGTTGAATGTGTATTCGGGGGTTCTGTAGGTGACACCTCTCTGTCTGAACACGGTGATTGCCTTGGCAACGGGCAGTTGCAGGGGCAGTCTGTAAACACCATGTATTGTTCTATATGTATAAATGCGTAGGCTTCGAGGAGCTCCTGAACATTTACCTGACGAAGGAGGAAGCCTCCGAAAGCATGTAGATTTCAAATAAAAATTGTTGGACTATAACTTGGTGTTGTAAAATTGTTTACAATTGTAACATTTCTATGATTAAAAAAAAATGTAAAAATTATGTTGGAGCACAATTAATCACTCCACAAGGTACACAGAAGAGCTTCATCTGGACAGGTTCCAATTACTGCCAGCACCACCAATTACTGAGGTAAAATCCTACCAAGAACGCACTGACCAGGTCTGGAAGGAGGGAGAGGTGCAAGCAGAGAAGAAAATCAAAAGATGGTCTGAAAGCCATTACATACAATCGCACAATTAGGGTATATATTTTGTTTTAGTTCTTTCAAAGTTCAGTGTGTTCTATGCAAATCACAGTTAGGGTATATGAACCATAGGTAACAATGAAGACCGAGTTTGTCCAATATTTCAGTAGCAACGCTGTGCTTTCAGATCCAAGCTTTCACTGACTCAGCTGCTGTTTTGTGCATGTGCTACTTAAGCCTCCAAACAATTAATGTACAGCTACTCCCAAACTCTAGCCTGCAGTGCACAAGACATGCATTGCATACTATGCACTTAGCGTTTTCAGATAACTGTTTGTAAACTATGAAGATAAGTTTATTCCATTAAATTTAGGTGATTTTAAAAGAAAAATCTGTATAATCTCTATTTTTTCATTGCCCTGTCCAAGTTAGAAAAATAGAAATGTTTGTCCATACAGATGCCGAATCATTCGATAACCTAATTAGAGAAAAGGATTTTAAAGTAATACTGATGAGGATCAGTGGTACAGCAGAATATGAAACCGTTAACTAATGCTGGTATGCATTGTATGAGCTTCAAGCTTTCACAATAATGTTGGTTGAGCAGTTTTGTCTAATCTTGCACTGCTAAATGTTGCCTTTCCGTGCTTCTGATGGAATGAGCAACTGTGGTTTGGTACAGCGGAAGTGAAAGTTTACAGTGTGAACAGTTCAAAAGAGCAGCCATGAACAACTTATGTTCCTGTTGCGCTTGATCAGAGTTCTTCTACAGTGAAATTGAGGACGGTTAAATGTGATAGAATGATTGGTTAAAGTAAGAATTGTTCCCAAAACCCATCGTACCAGTCAGATATAAGCTACTTTTTAAAAATTTGTTCATGGGATGTGGGCGTTGCTGGCAAGGCCAGCATTTATTGCCCATCCCTAATTGCCCTTGAGAAGGTGGTGGTGAGCCGCCTTCTTGAACCGCTGCAGTCCTTATGGTGAAGGTACTCCTACAGTGCTGTTAGATAGGGAGTTCCAGGATTTTGACCCAGCGACGATGAAGGAACGGCGATATATTTCCAAGTTGGGATGATGTGTGAATTGGAAGGGAACGTGCAGATGGTGTTGTTCCCATGTGCGTGCTGCCCTTGTCCTTCTAGGTGGTAGAGGTTTGAGAGGGGCTGTCGAAGAAGCCTTGACGAGATGCTGCAGTGCATCCTGTAGATGGTACACACTGCAGCCACGGTGTGCTGGTGGTGAAGGGAGTAAATGTTCAGGGTGGTGGATGTGTTACAAATCAAGTGGGCTGCTTTGTCCAGGATGGTGTCGAACTTCTTGAGTGTTGTTGGAGCTGCACTCATCCAGGCAAGTGGAGAGTAGTCCATCACACTCCTGACTTGTGCTTTGTAGATGGTGGAAAGGATCTGGGGAGTCAGGAGGTGAGTCACTCATTGCAGAATACCCAGCCTCTGACCTGCGCTTGGAGCCACAGTATTTATGTGGCTGGTCCAGTTAAGTTTCTGGTCAATGGTGACCCCCAGGATGTTGATGGTGGGGGATTCGGCGATGGTAATGCCATTGATGTCAAAGGGAGGTGGTTGAACTCTCTCTTGTTGGAAATGGTCATTGGCTGGCACTTGTCTGGCGCGAATGTTACTTGCCACTTATTAGCCCAAGCCTGGATGTTGTCCAGGTCTTGCTGCATGTGGACATGGAGTGCTTCATTATCTGAGGGGTTGCGAATGGAACCGAACACTTGCAATCATCAGCAAACATCCCCATTTCTGACCTTATGATGCAAGGAAGGTCATTGATGAATCAGCTGAAGATGGTTGGGCCTAGGACAGTGCCCTGAGGAACTCCTGCAGCAATGTCCTGGGGCTGAGATGACTGGCCTCCAACAACCACTACCATCTTCCTTTGTGCTTGGTATGACTCCAGCCACTGGAGAGTATTCCACCTGATTCCCATTGACTTCAATTTTACTAGGTCTCCTTGGTGCCACACTCGATCAAATGCTGCCTTGATGTCAAGGGCAGTCTCAACTCACCTCTGGAATTCAGCTCTTTTGTCCATGATTTGGACCAAGAGCCGAGTGGTCCTGGCGGAACCCAAACTGAGCATCGCTGAGCAGGTTATCGGTGAGTAAGTGCTGCTTGATAGCACTGTCGATGACACCTTCCATCACTTTGCTGATGATTGAGAGTAGGCTGATGGGGTGGTAACTGGCCTGATTGGATTTGTCCTGCTTTTTGTGGACAGGACACACCTGGGCAATTTTCCACATTGTCGGGTAAAATGCCAGTGTTGTCGCTGTACTGGAACAGTTTGGCTGGAGGCGTGGCTAGTTCTGGAGCACAAATCTTCAGCACTACAGTCGGGATGTTGTCGGGGCCCATAGCCTTTGTTGTATCCAGTGCACTCAGCCGTTTCTTGATATCACGTGGAGTGAATCGAATTGGCTGAAGACTGGCTTCTGTGATGGTGGGGATATCGGGAGGAGGCTGAGATGGATCATCCACTCGGCACTTCTGGCTGAAGATGGTTGCAAATGTTTCAGCCTTGTCTTTTGCACTCACGTGCTAGACTCTGCCACCAATGTGGATGGCGATGTTCATGGCGCCTACTCCTCCTGTTAGTTGTTTAATTGTCCACCACCATTCACGACTGGATGTGGCAGGACTGCAGAGCTTTGATCTGATCCGTTGGATTGTGGAATCGCTTAGCTCTGTCTATAGCATGTTGCTTCCACTGTTTAGCATGCATGTAGTCCTGTGTTGTAGCTTCACCAGGTTGGCACCTCATTTTTAGGTACGCCTGGTGCTGCTCCTGGCATGCTCTTCTACACTCCTCATTGATCCCCTGGCTTGTTGGTAATGGTAGAGTGAGGAATATGTCAGGCCATGAGGTTACAGATTATGCTCGAAGACAACTCTGCTGCTGCTGATGGCCCATAGCGCTTCATGGATGCCCAGTTTTGAGCTACTAAATCTGTTCTGAATCTAACCCATTTAGCACGGTGGTAGTGCCACACAACACGTTGGACGGTGTCCTCAGTGTGAAGACGGGACTTCGTCTCCACAAGGACTGTGCGGTGGTCACTCCTACCAATACGGCCATGGACAGATGCATCTGCGACAGGTAGATTAGTGAGGACGAGGTCAAGTAGGTTTTCCCTCGTGTTGGTTCGCTCACCACCTGCCGCAGGCCCAGTCTGGCAGCTATGTCCTTCAGGACTCTGCCAGCTCGGTCAGTAGTAGTGCTACCGAGCCACTCTTGATAATCATTGAAATCTCCCAACCAGAGTACATTCTGAGCCCTTGCTACCCTCAGTGCTTCCTCCAAGTGGTGCTAAATATACCATCTATCCTGAGCCAATGGCAGTTTGCTTTAGCCACAGGAAGTCCTGCTTGCCCATCAACACTGATCTACTTTGGCTCTCGGTCCCCCATTGGCTGAAATTTAAAATTTTCACCTTTGTGTTTCAAATCCTCGATGGCCTCACCCCTCCATATCACTGTAACCACCCCCCCACCCCCGAACTGTACATTCCTCTGACTCTGCCCAAACATTTCCCACTAATGGGGAAAGGAAAGGAAACACACTCAGGCACACCATCAAAGGCACGTACACATATTCATACACGTTCTGGTCAACAGTACCTATGGCAGAGGCCTGGTCGATGGTTTGTGGTGCAAAACGGAAACAAGAAAAAACAAATAGAAAAAAAGAGAATCCGACTAAAAATATGATTCTGTACTGTGAGTATGAAGAAAACAATCTAGCGCCCACATTCATTTACCATGTAACTGGGACACTACTTGAAATAACACTTAGGCTAGAGTGTGTTACCAGGCATTAAACATCAAAGGATTGAGAAGTCGTCAGAAGTGTTTAATCAACATCATCTCAACCCATAGCTGCATTACATCCTTGGAAGATGCTCTAGCTTGTGATATTCATGAAGGCAAACCTTACTGGTTGTGCCCTCAACTGCAGATGTGCGGGTCTCATATCATAGATAGCATTTGCAAGCATAAATTACTTGACCTCCATGTCGCTGACAGTACTTTATCATAAGTTTCATGATCTGCCGTCTCCTCCTGTCGCCTTCAAAATGTACTGAGCAGGTTCAGTGTGTCAGTGAACTTGAATCCTGATGCAAAATAGCATCACAAAATAAGCACGCTGATGCATGGGACTAGTTCAACATCAATTTCCATCCTATTGAATTGTGAGCCATATTAAACACAGAATTAAACCAATGTAAACTGCCAAAGTTTTGTCAAAAGGTTGTATTTAAAACTTTCCTTTTCAGATGCAGTCAGACTTGCCTCCAGTTTTATGCTGTCTCTGACTTTAAACGCAGCTCAATAACCAACTCCAAGAACAGCCACACCTTGAACTCAGTAATTTTCTCTCTGGAAAACAAAATTTCATTCTAAAAGAAGTTGTACTATGCTTTGTGATTCTTGTTCTCTACTGCCCTCTGAAGCCCCATCCTGACTTTCTCACCGAGATATCTTCCTTCCTTTCCTCCCTCAGCCTCTGCACTGAACGTCTCCTCATCCTCGGTGATTTCTATCTCTGTCTCAACTCACCTTGCCCGCTCTTTAATTTCACTGCCCTCCTATCCTCCCTTAACCTTTCCCTCCATATAAACTCTCCTACCCATATTCACGGCCACCTCCTTGAACTTGCCATGTCACATGAGCTCTCTACTCCCATGGTCTTGATCACAGACAAGACCATCTCTGACCACTTCCTTGTGCACTCACCATCCATGTCCCTCTATTCCCTTCCAACCCCACTTCCTCTACAATTACCCCTGGAATAAACTCTTCTCTAAATCACTTACAACTGCATTTCAAACATCTAACTGCCTAACTTTTGGCCCTCCATTCATCACAATACTTCTGCAGCTGTCAATCTGCTCAACAACTCCATCTCCTCCATCTTTGACACTCTTGTTCCCAGTAAAACCCTTACCCTCTCCCATCCTGGTCGTTCCCCCTATTATGACCCCAACTTCATTTTCTCAAATCCGAAGAGCGCAGACTTGAGCGTATCTAAGATCCATCACCAGATCTTGCTGGAAGACATCAAGCACTATTGGGCCTCACTCTCCTCTGCCAAAACCACCCACTACTCCAGGATCATCCTGGAGAATAAAGATAACCCATGGCTTCTTTTCTCCTCTATTGACAGTCCCCTTATTCTTCCCTGCCCCACCCACCCTCACCTCCAAGTGCAAAGATCTCATGACTTTTTTTGTCACGAAGATTGAGAACATCCCCTACCTTCCCTTTGTTCACCAAGCCAAATTTCCCAAAGGCTCCCCCCTGCCCTAGCTCTAAACCCATGTCTTCTCTAGTTTCTCTTCTAAACTCACCTTGTCCACGAAACTCATCTCCTGCTCACTTGACTTTTTTTTCCCATTCGTTCAAGGGATGTGGGCGTCACTGACAAGGCCAGCATTTATTGCCCATCCCGAATTGCCCTTGAGAAGGTGGTGGTGAGCCGCCATCTTGAACCGCTGCAGTCCGTGTGGTGACGGTTCTCCCACAGTGCTGTTAGGAAGGGAGTTCCAGGATTTTGACCCAGCGACGATGAAGGATTGGCGATAAATTTCCAAGTCGGGATGGTGTGTGACTTGGAGGGTAATGTACAGGTGGTGTTGTTTCCATGTGTCTGCTGCCCTTGTCCTTCTACATGGTAGAAGACGTGGGTTTAGGAGGTGCTGTCGAAGAAGCCTTGGCGAGTTGCTGCAGTGTATCCTGTGGATGGTACACACTGCAGCCACAGTGTGCCAGTGGTGAAGGGAGTGAATATTTAGGGTGGTGGATGGGGTGCCAATCAAGCGGGCTGCTTTGTCCTGGATGGTGTCGAGCTTCTTGAGTGTTGTTGGAGCTGCACTCATCCAGGCAAGTGGGGAGTATTCCATCACACTCCTGACTTGTGACTTGTAGATGGTGGAAAGGCTTTGGGGAGTCAGGAGGTGAGTCACTTGCCGCAGAATACCCAGCCTATGACCTGCTCTTGGATCCACAGTATTTATGTGGCTGGTCCAGTTAAGTTTCTGGTCAATGGTGACCCCCAGGATGTTGATGGTGGGGGATTAGGCGATGGTAATGCCGTTGAATGTCAAGGGGAGGTGGTTAGACTCTCTCTTATTGGAGATGGTCATTGCCTGGCACTTGTCTGGTGCGAATGTTACTCACCACTTATCAGCCCAGGCCTGCATGCTGTCCAGGTCTTGCTGTATGCGGGCACAGGATGCTTCATTATCTGAGGGGTTGCAAATGGAACCGAACACTTGCAATCATCAGCAAACATCCCCATTTCTGACCAAATGATGGAAGGTCATTGATGAAGCAGCTGAAGATAGTTGGGCCTCGGACACTGCCCTGAGGAACTCCTGCAGCAATGTCCTGGGGCTGAGATGATTGGCCTCCAACAACCACTACCATCTTCCTTTGTGCTAGGTATGACTCCAGCCACTGGAGAGTTTTCCCTGATTCCCATTGACTTCAATTTACTCGGGCTCCTTGGTGCCACACTCGGTCGAATGCTGCCTTGATGTCAAGCGCAATCATTCTCACCTCACCTCTGGAATTCAGCTCTTTTGTCCATGTTTGGACCAAGGCTGTAATGAGGTCTGGAGCTGAGTGGTCCTGGCGGAAACCAAGCTGAGCATCGGTGAGCAGGTTATTGGTGAGTAAGTGCCGCTTGTTAGCACTGTCGACAACATCTTCCATCACTTTGCTGATGATTGAGAGTGGACTGATGGGGCGGTAATTGGCCGGATTGCATTTGTCCTGCTTTTTGTGGACAGGACATAACTGGGCAATTTTCCACATTGTCGGGCAGATGCCAGTGTTGTAGCTGTACTGGAACAGTTTGGCTAGACGCACAGCTAGTTCTGGGGCATAAGTCTTCAGGACGACAGCCGGGATGTTGTCGGGGCCCATAGCCTTTGCTGTATCCAGTGCACTCAGCCGTTTCTTGATATCACGTAGAGTGAATCGAATTGGCTGAAGACTGGCTTCTGTGATGGTGGGGATATCGGGAGGAGGCCGAGATGGATCATCCACTGGGCACTTCTGGCTGAAGACGGTTGCAAACGCTTCAGCCTTGTGTTTTGCACTCACGTGCTGGACTCTGCCATCATTGAGGATGGGGTTGTTTATAGAGCCTCCTCCTCCCGTTCATTGTTTAACTGTCCACCACCATTCACGACTGGATGTGGCAGGACTGCAGAGCTTTGATCTGATCCGTTGGTTGTGGAATCGCTTAGCTCCTTCTATAGCATATTGCTTCTGCTGTTTATCGTGCATGTAGTCCTGAGTTGTAGCTTCACCAGGTTGGCACCTCATTTTTAGGTACGCCTGGTGCTGCTCCTGGCATGCTCGTCTACACTCCTCATTGAACCAGGGTTGATCCCCTGGCTTGTTGGTAATGGTAGAATGAGGAATATGCCGGGCCATGGGGTTACAGATTGTGTTTGAATGCAACTCTGCTGCTGTTGATGGCCCACAACGCCTCATGGATGCCCAGTTTTGAGCTGCTAGATCGGTTCTGAATCTATCCCATTTAGCACGGTGCCACAACATGTTGGATGGTGTACTCAGTGCGAAGACGGGACTTCGTCTCCACGAGAACAGTGTAGTGGTCACTCCTACCAATACTATCATGGACAGATGCATCTGCGACAGGTAGATTGGTGAGGACGAGATCTAGTAGGTTTTTCCCTCGTGTTGGTTCGCTCACCACCTGTCGCAGGCCCAGTCTGGCAGCTATGTCCTTCAGGACTCGGCCAGCTCGGTCAGTAGTGGTGCTACTGAGCCACTCTTGGTGATGGACATTGAAATCCCTCACCCAGAGTATATTGTGAGCCGTTGCTACCCTCAGTACCTCCTCCAAGTTGTGCTCAACATGTAGGAGGACTGATTCATCAGCTGAGGGAGGACGGTAGGTGGTGATCAGCAGGAGGTTTCCTTGCACATGTTTGACCTGTGTGATGAGATTTCATGGGGTCCGGAGTCAATGTTGAAGACTCCCAGGGCCACTCCCTCCTGACTGTATACCACTGTACCGCCACCTCTGGTGGGTCTGTCCTGCCGGTGGGACAGGACATTTCCAGGGATGGTGATGGAAGAGTCTGGGACGTTGGCTGAAAGGTATGAAACCTAATTCCCATTAAACTGCTGATGACCAAACTTCTCTTCCTGGTCTCCATGTTAACTGACATTGTAAGTGGTTCCATCGCCTCAGATACTCACCTTCTCCCTTTCAAAACCGCCATCATCAACCCCTCTTCAAAAATACTACCCTCAACCCCCGCTGCCGTGGCACACTACCGCTTCATCTCCAACCTCCCTTTTCTCTCCAAAGCCCTTGAATGTGTTGTGGTCTCCAAAATCCGTGCCCAGCAAAAGTCAGCATCTTCAAGAGGGAGGCGAGAAAACTTTATTTTTAAAAACAATTTCAAGCAACATTTGCCTCATAGCTGAAGTCAGGGGAGTGCTGGACTTTGATCCAGCACAGTCACATCAGCACCCTAAAAGTGAGTATGGAAACAATGTGGGGGTCAAAACACTTACTATTTATATTTCTGAATTTGAAAGTATTTTTTGTTGGAACTTGGGCTTTACACACCACACTGTTAGAAGCATCCCTTCTGTTTGCATTTTCAAGCCATAACCATCATATACTTTCGATAATTAAAGAAGAATGATGCAAGCATTGAAGTGACCCAGAAATATGTTTTCATCACAGGTCACTATGAATTTTATCTACCCATCGGACCAACTAATTAACTGGAACAGTCCGAATAACATCAGCTTCTCAGTAAATGTTCCAATAACAGTGGCTTGAAAACTGAGAGGAAATTATGTAAACATGCAGTTTATCAAACCTGTCATCACAGTGACGGTGACATTTACTACACATCAAATGAACAGAAAATGAAAAGCGAGAACCACTTACCACTGACCTAGAACTTTGAAATCTTGTGGATCTTGTTGTCTTAAAAAAAACGAAGAAAAAACTTGCATTTAGCAAGCAACTTTCACATTTTCAGGACATCCCAAAGTACTTGAAAACTAATGAATGTTGAAGTGTAGTCACTGTTGTTATGCAGGCAAACACAAGAGCCAATCTGGGAACAGTGAGATCCCACAAACAGAAAATGAGGTAAATGACTGGTAATCAGTTTTGACGTTGGTTAAAGAAGGAATAGTAGTTAGGACGCTGGGAGAACTTTGCTCTTCCTTGAAAAGTGCCATAGATCTTTTGTGTCCACCTAAACAGAAAGTCGGGGCCTTGGTTTATGTCTCATCCAAAAGATGACACCTCCAATAATGCAGCACTCATTCAGTACTGCACTGAACTGTCAATGTAGATTATGCACTCAAATCATGGAGTCGTGTGGGGACAGGTAATCAGGCCAGATAGCTTCTATAGACAAAGTAAGAAAATGAGAGGAACCACAATGGGAGAATATCGCTTATATAATTCTTTAGCGCAGCAGTCATGAACTATATTATTTCTGCTACTCAAAGAGCTAACTAAAGTTATTAGCGACTGGAAAAGGCATACAGAGAGATCAACTAGTTGTAGAGGTGTTTGTTATGGATTTCTTTTTTTTAATATGCATATTAATTCATTGAAACTGAGCAGCTAGCTCATTATACTATTTCTTGCTCTGCACTCTCTCCTAAGACACAAATTTTCTATCTGGGATCTGTCAACTCTTAACAGATAAGATTTCTGCCCATCTGGGACTGGCCATTCTGTGTGTACAGTGTCTTGAGAATTCTACATTTTTCCCTGTATTTGACTTAACAGCGCATTATTTATGTTGCTAATAAAAATATATTTTCTGTAATAATGATACTGTTTTGCTTTGGACAGCTGATACCATTAGGACAGAGGACCCCTGGGAATGCATCAATCATTACAGGGAGCTTCCCATGAAGAAAAAGTTGAAAACCACTGCTGTAAGGATATAAATTGCCTTTTGTCCTAGACTGCTGCACAATGCAGGAACTGATTATTTTAAGCCTCACCCAACTGCAGGTGCAACATGTGTGGTCTCGACCGCAGTAGCCATCTGGTTAGAAGGAAAAAAGTATAATTAAATTGAGCAGTGTGTATTGATGTCCATAATCTGGTTATTAAGTAATGGAGTGGTTTTTAATGACTTTAAATATTTTGTGGAAGTACTCGTCTACCATCTCAGATTTGCACATCCACAGATAAACTCAACCAAAGTTGGCTATGCAGTGGCTGAGGTGTTCGCTTCACAATCGTGTTCTGGCTTTAAACCATGATACTGCATGACATTCAACTCCGTTGGCCAGAGCCAGAGGAAGCGATAGTTGATTTGTCTGTCACACAAGGTTAAGGAGCACTTTAATTTCTGCCAAAGTATCCACAGGAATGTAAAAGTTAAATTTTGTTTTTTCCCCAGAAATATTAGTGTAGCACTGTGCTCATGGGTCAGATGGAATCAATAGCGCAGTAGAATTTGGAACAAAATCAAACACTGCAGTTCCAACAAGCAAACAAAAACATTTTTATCTGCTATAACAAATACCAAACATCACAAGGATCTTTCAACATTCCTTATCCATTACGTCCCTTCCATTTTCTTTGTTAAAGAGTCTTCCAAAATCCAAATGAAGCACTGAACTGCATCAAAGTATAAAGAAACAATGTGTATGCCAAGGAGTAATTTAAAAAGTTAAATCATTTCTATATACATAGTCTTCTTCTTCCATTGCTCGATATAGCTTAGTAACATACTGAGTATGTTCTCTATTCTCTATTCTTCCTTGCCATCAACCTTACTCCCTCTCAGTGTCAAAGGTGTATTCTATTCATTGTTTTGTTTAATTTTTCTCTGCTACAGTTTGATTAATACCCACTTAAATTCCATTCGAAGTGGGCACACTATGGATGTGGTTGGCAGAATTTGGAATTTGAAGACCAGGCATGAACAAAATTTGTGCATGTGGAGTTGCTCAGGAGTCACATTTGCAACCTTAGAATTCTGGCCACGAACATTGCCTGATGAAAACTATATTGCTGTTCCATACAGATGGGCTATTGCAGCTAAAACAAAATGGTAGCTAAAATAGCAAGCGAGACTACCACTGACAATTTATGTTAGTTGCTAGTGTGCTTTGTCCAGACGCAGACAGGAGTGCAAAGTACAAAAAATGCCCCATACCCCACCACACCTATAAGTGCAGAACAGGGGAGGTGGAAATCCAACTATACAACCCTCTGTGGCTTCTCGCATCTCCTCCTTCCCAACCTTCATCAGACCGCCATGAAACCTACCTCCCGATCCAATTCCTGACTGCTCAGCAACTGTTCTTGGCTCAATGCTTGCCGACAACATTAATGACTCCCTTTCTGCACACACTGTTTCCCCCTTTCAAAACTCCCCTCTTCGTCCTCAACCCCTCAATTCTCTGACTACTGCATATCTCTAACTTTCCCATCCTTCTCTAAGGTCGTTGAACACAATTAACCAACTCATATCAAGGACTTCTGCATATCAAACTTCTGCAGAAACAGCTCGCAGTAACCTCTTAACACTACAGGTATTACCAGCAAGACAAAAGTCATATAAATAACCCTTCATAGACAAAAAATGCTGAATTTTGTCACTAGTTAAAACTTTCTCTAGATAAAAATGAACAAAACTGACTCCATCTTGTCCAGCTCCTGCTAGAATCTCCATATCTCAGCACCCCTTCTACTCCCGCTCCCAGCCTTACTTCACCCCCTCCCCTGCTCCCTCCCCCCAAGCCCATTCCCCTCACTGGCTGCGAGATCAGGTTCAACCTGATGGTACACAATCTCAGAGTCCTGCCTGACCTCAGGTGAGCTACAAACCTCATATCCTTTCCAACTCCAAGGCCACTGTTATTCTTTACCCTTTCTTTTACTCTAATCTTTTTTTTTTGGCCTCAGACTATACTTGCAGGTGAGCCCCAGCTCCTGATCTTCATTTGACCAACTATCTGGGAAAATTCTTGGTGTGCTCAGAAATCATACAAAACAGCCCTCTTAGTTTATTTCAGCCATTGGTTTTATTATGTGATATCACCTGATTCTCCTCATTTTCAGAAGGCGGCAGAATAACACTACACTAGACTTTGATTTAAGCTTCAACTGCTGAACAAATGTATTAAAACTGGAAAACAACAAGATAATAGCAAATTTCTCTCATTGTTAGCTCTGTGTTAATCTCAGTCTCTTTTTTCACTCCCTTCATCTTTCTGCAATTCTTCCATTTCCTCTGCTTCTTATTTTTCGGTTTGTCTCCCATGCTCTCTCGATGCCTTTCGCACTCAATTTGTAAACATTTCCTTTTTTCAAAGTCCAGGACAGGCAAGAGGCCTGGATTGGGATGTACCTCTACCACGGGCTGGGTAATCTCCCTGTTGTTGCAATGGATCTACAACCAATGCCCTAACTTGTACTGGCACATCTGAGAGCCGTTATGAGTTGACATCAAAGATCAGCCATGATCTTATTGAATGGCAGAGTAGGCTCAAGGGGCCGTGTGGCCTACTCCTGCTCCTATTTCTTATGTTATAGGGGGTAACATATTAGGAACATAGCATGGATAAAGGATTGCTTAGCTAACAGGAAACAGACAGTAGGCATAAATGGGTCAGTTTCAAGGTTGGCAAGATGTAACGAGTGGAGTGCCACAGGGATGAATGCTTGGACCTCAACTATTTACAATCTATTTCAATGACTTGGATGAAGGGACCGAATGTATGGTTGCTAAATTTGCTGATGACACAAAGGTAGGTCGGAAAGTAAGTTGTGAAGAGGACACAAGGAGTCTGCAAAGGGATATAGATAGGTTAAGTGAGTGGGCAAAAATTTGGCAGATGGAATATAATGTGGGAAAATGTGAACTTGTCCACTTTGGCAGGAGGAATAGAAAAGCAGTATTTTATTTAAATGAAGAGAGATTGCAGAACTCTGAGGTACAAAGGGATCTGGGTGTCCTAGTACATGAATCACAAAAAGTTAGTATGCAGGTACAGCAAGTGATCAACAAGGCAAATGGAATGTTGTCATTTATTGCAAGGGGAATGGAATATAAAAGTAGAGATGTTTTGCTACAGTTGTTCAGGGCATTGGTGAGACCACATCTAGAATACTGTGTGCAGTTTTGGCCTCCTTATTTCAGAAAGGACACAATTGCTTTGGAGGCAGTTCAGAGAAGGTTCACTCGACTGATTCCTGGGGTGAGGGGGTTATCTTATGAGGAAAGGTATATACAAGTTGGGCCTGTATATACTGGAGTTTAAAAGAATGAGAGGTGATCTTATTGAAACATATAAGATCCTGAGGGGACTAGAAGGGGTAGATGCTGAGAGGATGTTTCCCCTTGTGAGAGAGACTAGAACTAGGGTTTAAAAATAAGGGGTCTCCCATTTAAGACGGAGATGAGGAGAAATTTTTTCCCACAGAGGGTCGTGAATCTGTGGATCTCCCTTCCCCAGAGAGTGGTGGAGGCAGCGACATTGAATATTTTTAAGGCTGAGTTAGATAGATTCCTGATTAACAAGGGAGTCAAAGGTTATAGTAGGTAGACGAGAAAGTAGGATTGAGGTCACAATCAGATCAGCCATGATCTTATCAAATGGTAAAGCAGGCTTCAGGGGCTGATGGCCGACTCCTGCTCTTAATTTGTATGTTTGTTTGTTCTTATGTTACAATATAGACAGTGACAGAGAAATTGGGAGCCAGCTGCTTCATCAATGATCTTCCCTGCTCATAAGGACAGAGTAGGGGATTTTCGCTGATGATTGCACAGTGTTCAGTTCCATTTGCAACCCCTCAGATAACGAAGCAGTCCGTGTCCGCATGCAGCAAGACCTGGACAACATCCAGACTTTGGCTCATAAGTGGCAAGTAGCATTCGCACCAGACAAGTGCCAAGCAATGACCATCTCCAACAAGAGAGAGTCTAACCGCCTTCTCTTGACATTCAACGGCATTACCATCGCCAAATCTCCCACCATCAACATCCTGGGGGTCACCAATGACCAGAAACTTAACTGGAACAGCCACATAAATACTGTGGCTACAAGAGCAGGTCAAAGGCTGGGTATTCTGCAGCGAGTGACTCATCTCCTGACTCCCCAAAGCCTTTCCACCATCTACAAGGCATAAGTCAGGAGTGTGATGGAATACTCCCCACTTGCCTGGATGAGTGCAGCTCCAACAACACTCAAGAAGTTCGACACCATCCAGGACAAAGCAGCCCACTTGATTGGCACCCCATCCACCACCCTAAACATTCACTCCCTTCATCACCGGCGCACCGTGGCTGCAGTGTGTACCATCTACAGGATGCACTGCAGCAACGAGCCCAGGCTTCTTTGACAGCACCTCCCAAACCCACGACCTCTGCCACCTGGAAGGACAAGGGCAGCAGGCACATGGGAACAACACCACCTGCACGTTCCCCTCCAAGTCATACACCATCCCGACTTGGAAATATATCGCCATTCCTTCATCGTTGCTGGATCAAAATCCTGGAACTCCTTTCCTAACAGCACTGCGGGAGAACCTTCACCACACGGACTGCAGCGGTTCAAGAAGGCGGCTTACCACCACCTTCTCAAGGGCAATTCGGGATGCGCAATAAATGCTGGCCTTGCCAGCAACGCCCACATCCCATGAATGAATTTTAAAAAAGGGTGTAAGTGAGAGCTCATGAAAACCTAGGCATTTATTATGGACCCATTGCATTCTATAACACACTGAAACCTATAAAGAACAACATATAATAAATGAAATATCACACTATTGATTGTGGGTTACCACACATCTTTCATCAGGACTTAAATCCTCATTCCTTCAAAATTCTGAGTTATCCTTTGGACCTAATTTCTCTTAAGTACAATACTTGACATACATTATTGTATAATATTCACTTAGCAGCACAACTCTGGTATCTCCTTTACAATAGCTAGGGCAAATGAAATCAGTCAGTTCCACTGAAAACCAGCATTTTTTGCAGGACTTTTAATGCAAAATTCAGTGAGGCAAATTGCAGCACACCATTAAGTGTTGAAATTTATAGGATCTGCCATGGGATGCCAAGCTGCACCAAATCATTTGCCCTGTTAACAGCAAATGGAATCTAAATTATTCGACTATGTTGGCTTCCATTTGCTACTGTAAATTGCATCAATTAAATTGTCTTCAACATTATCTTAGCTCACCCCAGAAGTTGGATCCAAACAGGCAAGTCCCACCTTCATGTCACAATAAAAAAAAAAGTAGCTTTCAAAAAGACAGCAGTGGGCAAAATCCTGCTCATCAGCAGCCTGAATGTCTGAGGCCCTCCAACTCCCACACTTCTCCATCATACAGGGAGTCAATGTGGCAATCCTTCCTGAAAATTAAGGAAGCTATCAGGGCAAAAAAAATTTAAAACTATTTAAAAAAAAAATAGAAACAATTGCAGGTGCACACACTGCAGCAGTGGCTGGTGCACACACATTTTAGATATTACATATAAAGATGGATACAGATATTATTCCAAGAACCTCCCAAGCTGCTGAGGAAGTAGTGGCAAAACCGCAGCATTACTTGTGGCAGGGGGAGTGGAAGGACATCAGGCACTCGGGCTCGGTACTGCCTATATTTTTGTTTGCCTGCTGAACCCTTTTACGAGCAGAAATATCCCACACGATAAAATAAAGGTGATTCGAAGAGCAGGAGGGTAAATGCCTGTATAAAATTGGATTTTAAAAAAGATTCTCCAGTATAAAAGTCCAATGAAAGTCATATTGTTCAACAATATGTCCTATGTGGCAAGCATAACCCTTTAAACAGAATGAACATTTGGTTAGAAAGGATCCTGGGTAAGTACAAATTTGTTGGTTTTGGAAACAGTCAGAGTGATAGGTTTATGTGCAGTTTACATCACATTTTATTTAACACAAGGACTAAATTGTTAGCCTGTCATTGACAAAGTCTTAACAGTAACATTCAGCATTTTGGATATGCCTTTTAAAAAAACACAAACAAAACTAAATATTACATATTGTGGTCACAGCATTTCTTAATCATGATTTGTGCATTATTTTTGGACACCAGTCCTGCAGAGTGAATGTAATTGCACATACTGAACACATAGAAACATAGAAAATAGGAGCAGGAGTAGGCCATTCAGCCCTTCAAGCCTGCTTCACCATTCAATATGATCATGGCTGATCCTCGATCTCAATACCATATTCCCGCTCTCTCCCCATACCCCTTGATGCCTTTTGTGTCTAGAAATCTATCTAGCTCCATCTTAAATGTATTCAGTGACTTGGCCTCCACAGCCTTCTGTGGTAGAGAATTCCACAGGTTCATCACCCTCTGAATGAAGAAATTTCTCCTCATCTCAGTCCTAAATGTCCGACCCAGTATCCTGAGACTGTGACCCCTCGTTCTGTACCCCCCCCAGCCAGGGGAAACATCCTCCCTGCATCCAGTCTGTCTAGCCCTGTCAGAATTTTATATGTTTCAATGAGATCCCCTCTCATTCTTCTAAACTCGAGTGAATACAGGCCGAGTCGACCCAATCTCTCATCATACGCGAGTCTTGCCATCCCAGGAATCAGTCTGGTGAGCCTTTGCTGCACTCCCTCGATGGCAAGTATATCCTTTCATAGATAAGGAGACCAAAACTGCACACAATACTCCAGGTGTGGTCTCACCAAGGCCCTGTGTATCTGCAATAAGACATCCTTGCTCCTGTACTCAAATCCTCTTGCAATGAAGGCCAACATAGCATTTGCCTTCCTAACTGCTTGCTGCACCTGCATGTTTGCTTTCAGTGACTGGTGTACAAGGACACCCTGGTCCCTTTGTACATCAACATTTCCCAATCTAACACCATTTAAATAATACTCTGCCTTTCTGTTTTTCCTTTCAAAGTGGATAACTTCACATTTATCCACATTATACTGCATCTGCCATGTATTTGCCCACTCACTCAACTTGTCTAAATCGCCTTGAAGCCTCTTTGCATCCTCCTCACAACTCACCTCCCACCTATTTTTGTGTCGTCAGCAAACTTGGAGATATTACATTTGGTTCCCTCATCCAAATCAATGATATATATTGTGAATAGCTGGGGCCTACACTAACAATTACAGTCACTATTAGTAATAAACTGGACCCAAGACTGAAAAAATGTATTCTTAGAAAATAGCAGGAGAGATTTAAGGCCAGCAATCTGATCTCACAATTCAGGTTACAGTATAAAGTTCTCAAGCATTTGATGGCATCAGCTGGACCCCTATCTTCGATCCCTGCTGGGTAACCACTCTGCAGCATCTGCTGTTCTCTATGCAAAGCAATCGAACAGTAATTTTGAAGTTTGTAAAAATATAACCTATCATTTGAACGCTGGAAACATCAAATGGAACCAGATCAGCGGAATACCATAGTACAGCAGGTCTGCAGTCCATTATTGCAGTAATTACACATTGTTACTTCAGCAACTACTGCAAATTAACAGCCTCTTTTTATTGTCACATAATCTTAGATTTCCCATAACATCTGCTGAATTCAGTGAAAGTATGCACAATCAGACTGTTTCAGTTCTTCAATCAGCTTCTTCAAATCTTCTGTGCATTGTAATGTAAGCCATCAGTGGGTGGGATATGGGATGTGTGGGTGATACAGGACTTATTGTGAATGTCAGCTTTCATTGAGGGAAGAAGAAAGGACTTAGTGGGTTGCTGGAATAGGTTGTGCAAGCACCTACTAATTCTGGATACTTATTCTGATATTCAACATTGTCATTTGCCTTATTTATTATATTGGTACCAATCTGAAATAAGAAGAATTGCACTTGAGTCTTACTTTAATGATGTCTGATATTCTCATCATCACATATCAAATTTCTCCCACTAGTACCAGTACCTGTAACTGCCAGTACTTCACCCCAGCATTGTACAACTCAAAGCGTTCTCCACATCAAACCCAAGTTTGGAACATTTACCATTGTACTCCTCAGTGTTTTGTCACAGTTCATGCAGACACAGGAGCACCGTATCACATCTCTCAAACATCTGAAAGCTGATTACCATACAATGAATTGCTCAGAGTGTAGTGGTTGTCATTATGTAGGCAAACATGACCAGCAGTTTGCTCACTGCAAGATCCCACAATCAGCAAGAAATGAATCATCGGCTAATCTGATTTTAAGAATGAATGTCAGGCAGCGCAACTTTTCTTTCATTATTCCGTGGGATCTTTAACTTTCAGCTAAGTCACTAGAGCAGTAAGATGGGTTTATTTTCTCAACCAAAGGACAGCACATCCAGCAATTCAGCAGTCCTTTAGTACTGCACAGCATAGAGGCAAAAATGCTATCAACTGAGCCAAGCTAGCACGTCACATATTTCACAAATAGCTCACTATTATACCTTACTGAAATCTGAGTGACCAACACGAACTCTACGTGGAGTGGCCCTTTTACGAACAAAAACTGACAGTGACTGGAAGAGTTTTCCAGTTCGCTTTTTTTGTATCTACTAGCCTCAACGCTAAAGGTACACTGAATTCAATTTCAAGTCTGCAAAGTTGTAAGTAAATAGCACATATAACAGATGCCAATTCACTTTTAGTCAAGGCCATATTGGAAGTGAATATTCCAAAGAATGTAAAGAAACACCCTTTTTGGAGGAGGTGAAAATTAATATTTATTCTAACTATATGATAAATAGTTAAAAATTTTCTTTGAGTACATTTTTGAGAGTGGAAAATAAGTAATAAGTGAAACAGTGCCCTTGAGAGAAAAGTATTTACTGATCACTTCATATACGGAGATGGTGCCAGAGGACTGGAGAATTGCAAATGTTACACTCTTGTTCAAAAAAGGGTGTAAGGATAAACCCAGCATCCATTTGATGGCATCAGCTGGACCCCTATCTTCGATCCCTGCTGGGTAACCACTCTTCAACATCTGCTGTTCTCTATGCAAAGCAATCGAATTAGAAATTATACTCCGTGACAGAATTAGCAGTCACTTGGACAAGTGTGGATTAATAAGGGAAAGCCAGCACGGATTTGTTAAAGGCAACTGAGGTTTTTTTTCAATATTCGTTCATGGGATGTGGGCGTCGCTGGCGAGGCCGGCATTTATTGCCCATCCCGAATTGCCCTTGAGAAGGTGGTGGGGAGCCGCCATCTTGAACCGCTGCAGTCCGTGTGGTGACGGTTCTCCCACAGTGCTGTTAGGAAGGGAGTTCCAGGATTTTGACCCAGCGACGATGAAGGAACGGCGATATATTTCCAAGTCGGGATGATGTGTGACTTGGAGGGGAACGTGCAGGTGGTGTTGTTCCCAAGTGCCTGCTGCTCTTGTCCTTCTAGGTGGTAGAGATCGCGGGTTTGGGAGGTGCTGTCGAAGAAGCCTTGGCGAGTTGCTGCAGTGCATCCTGTGGATGGTACACACTGCAGCCACGGTGCGCTGGTGGTGAAGGGAGTGAATATTTAGGGTGGTGGATGGGGTGCCAAACAAGCGGGCTGCTTTGTCCTGGATGGTGTCGAGCTTCGTGAGTGTTGTTGGAGCTGCACTCATCCAAGCAAGTGGCGAGTATTCCATCACACTCCTGACTTGTGCCTTGTAGATGGTGGAAAGGCTTTGGGGAGCCAGAAGGTGAGTCACTCACTGCAGAATACCCAGCCTCTGACCTGCTCTTGTAGCCACAGTATTTATATGATTGGTCCAGTTAAGTTTCTGGTCAATGGTGACCCCCAGGATGTTGATGGTGGGGGATTCCGCGATGATAATGTCAAGGGGAGGTGGTTAGACTCTCTCTTGTTGGAGATGGTCATTGCCTGGCACTTGTCTGGCACGAATGTTACTTGCCATTTATGAGCCCAAGCCTGGATGTTGTCCAGGTCTTGCTGCATGCGGGCTCGGGCTGCTTCATTATTTGAGGGGTTGCGAATGGAACTGAACACTGTGCAATCATCAGCGAACATTCCCATTTCTGACCTCATGATGGAGGGAAGGTCATTGATGAAGCAGCTGAAGATGGTTGGGCCTAGGACACTACCCTGAGGAACTCCTGCAGCAATGCCCTGGGGCTGAGATGATTGGCCTCCAACAACCACTACCATCTTCCTTTGTGCTAGGTATGACTCCAGCCACTGGAGAGTTTTCCCCCTGATTCCCATTGACTTCAATTTTACTGGGGCTCCTTGGTGCCACACTCGGTCAAATGCTGCCTTGATGTCAAGAGCAGTCACTCTCACCTCACCTCTGGAATTCAGCTCTTTTGTCCATGTTTGGACCAAGGCTGTAATGAGGTCTGGAGCCGAGTGGTCCTGGCGGAACCCAAACTGAGCGTCAGTGAGCAGGTTATTGGTGAGTAAGTGCCGCTTGATAGCACTGTCGACGACACCTTCCATCACTTTGCTGATAATTGAGAGTAGACTGATGGGGCGGTAATTGGCCGGATTGGATTTGTCCTGCTTTTTGTGGACAGGACATACCTGGGCAATTTTCCACATTGTTGGGTAGATGCCAGTGTTGTAGCTGTACTGGAACAGCTTGGCTGGAGGCGCAGCTAGTTCTGGAGCACAAGAAACATTCCTAGCAAATCGCAGTGTGGTTTTAGGACTAAAGCGAGGCCGAGTTCAAGTCTTTACATGAACCTCCTCAAATAAATGAGTGAACACAAATAAAAGCTGCGGATTCCTGGAAAATGTCAGGCGGCGCGGATCTCATGGCTGTTTCAGCACAACCGCTGAATGTTTTGCTGCAGATGAAGATGATCGGTGTTTAACTAACTTGATAGTTTTTTGATGAGGTAACAGAGGGGGTAGATGAGGGCAATGCAGTTGATGTGGTGTATATGGACTTTCGAAAGGCATTACCATCGCCGAATCCCCCACCATCAACATCCTGGGGATCACCATTGACCAGAAACTTAACTGGATCAGCCACATAAGTACTGTGGCTACAAGAGCAGGCCAGAAGCTGGGTATTCTACAGTGAGTGACTCGCCTTCTGATTCCCCAAAGCCTTTCCACCATCTACAAGGCACAAGTCAGGAGTGTGATGGAATACTCTCCACTTGCCTGGATGAGTGCAGCTCCAACAACACTCAAGAAGCTCGACACCATCCAGGACAAAGCAGCCCGCTTGATTGGCACCCCATCCACCACCCTAAACATTCACTCCCTTCATCACCGGCGCACTGTGGCTGCAGTGTGTACCATCCACAGGATGCACTGCAGCAACTCGCCAAGGCTTCTTCGACAGCATCTCCCAAACCCGCGACCTCTACCACCTGGAAGGACAGGAGCAGCAGGCACATGGGAACAACACCACCTGCACATTCCCCTCCAAGTCACACACCATCCCGACTTGGAAATATATCACCGTTCCTTCATCGTCGCTGGGTCAAAATCCTGGAACTCCCTACCCAACAGCACTGTGGGAGAACCTTCACCACACTGACTGCAGCGGTTCAAGAAGGCGGCTCACCACCACTTTCTCAAGGGCAATTCGGGATGGGCAATAAATGCTGGCCTCGCCAGAGACACCCACATCCCATGAACAAATAAAAAAAAAATTGATAAAGTACCGCATAATAGGCTCGTCATCAAGATTGAAGCCCATGGAATAAAAGAGGCAATAGCAGCATGGACACAGAATTGGCTAAGTAACAGGAAACAGAGAGTAGTGGTGAACGGTTGATTTTCGGACTGGAGGGAGGTGTACAATGGTGTTCCCCAGGGGTTGGTACTAGGACCTACTGCTTTTCTTGATATATATTAATGACTTGGACGTGGGTATACAGGGCACAATTTCCAAATGTGCAGATGACACAAAACTTGGAAGTGTAGTGAACAGTGAGGAGGATAGTGAAATACTTCACGAGGATATAGACAGGCTAATTGCATGGGCTGACACGTGGCAGATGAAATTTAACGCAGAAAAATGCGAAGTGATACATTTCAGTAGGAAGAATGAGAAGAGGCAATATAAACTAAAGGGCACAATTCTAAAAGGGGTACAGGAACAGAGAGATCTGGGGGTATATGTACACAAATCGTTGAAGGTGGCAGGGCAGGTTAAGAAAGCGGTTAAAAAGCATACAGGATCCTGGGCTTTATAAATAGAAGCCATGATGTGGAGATGCCGGTGATGGACTGGGGTGGACAAATGTAAGGAATCTTACAACACCAGGTTATAGTCCAACAAATTTATTTTAAAATCACAATCTCCGAAAGCTTGTGATTTTAAAATAAATTTGTTGGACTATAACCTGGTGTTGTAAGATTCCTTACATTTATAAATAGAGGCATAGAGTACAAAAGCAAGGGAGTCATGAAGAACCTTTATGAAGCACTGGTTCGGCCACAGCTGGAGTATTGTGTCCAGTTGTGGGCACTGCACTTTAGGAAAGATGTAAAGGCCTTAGAGAGGGTGCAGAAGAGATTTACTAGAATGATTCCAGGGATGAGGGACTTTAGTTACGTGGATGGACTGGAGAAGCTGGGGTTGTTCTCCTTGGAACAGAGAAGGTTGAGAGGAGATTTGATGGAGGTGTTCAAAATCATGAAGGGTCTAGACAGAGTAGATAGAGAGAAACTGTTCCGAATGGCAGAAGGGTAAAGAACCAGAAGGCATAGATTTAAGGTGATTGGCAAAAGAACCAAAGGGAACATGAAGAAAAACCTTTTTACACAGCGAGTGGTTATGATCTGGAATGCACTGCCAGAGTGGGTGGTGAAGGCAGATTCAATCATGGCCTTCAAAAGGGAACTGGATAAGTACTTGAAAGGAAAAAATTTGCGGGGCTACGGGGGTAGGGTGGGGGAATGGGACTAGCTGGATTGCTCTTGCATAGAGCCGGCACGGACTCGACGGGCCGAATGGCTTCCTTCCGTGCTCTAACCTTTCTATAATTCTATGATTCTATATGCACTAGAACATAACTAGTAATTAAGACCAAAAAATATTCAAAAAAGTCACAAAAATAGAGAGCATAACCCTATTCAAAAAAGCCTCAAATACTAGTGAAGAAAATGCATTTGTGCAATTGTCCTGTCCCACACTATTTTTGAAGCTGTGTCTGTGCTAAAGTGGCATTAATTTGGCAATTTATAAGGGTTTAAATTGGTAATCCAGCATACACAGAAGAAAAATGTTCAATGCTCAATTTCAAAATAGACCTGGAGTCTTACTTTACGCATTGATTAGCAACAATCCGGGGGAAGTTCCACTTTTCGGGGGACTTAATAAGAACAACAACTTGCACTTAACGTAGTAAAATGGCCCAAAGCGCTTCACAGGAGTGTTATCAAACAAAATTTGACATTGAGGCACATAAGGAGATATTAAAACAGGTGACCAAAAGCTTGGGCAGAGGTAAGTTTTAAGGAGCATTTTAAAGGAGGAGGAGTGAAAGGTAGAGGCGGAGATTTAGGGAAGAAATTCCAGAGCTTAGGGCCTAGGCAGCTGAAGGCATGGCCAATGGTGGAGCGATGAAAATTGGCAATGCGCAAGAGGCCAGAATTGGACGAGCGCAGAGATCTCCGAGTGTTGTAGGGCTGGGGGAAGTTACAGAGATAGAGAGGGGCGAGACCATGGAAGGATTTGAAAACAAGGATGAGAATTTTAAAATCGAGGTGTTGCTGACAGGGAGCCAATGTAGGTAAGCGGGCACAGGGGTGATGGGTGAACGGGACTTGGTGCGAGTTCGGATTATGGGCAGAAGAGTTTTGGATGAGCTCAAGTTTACAGAGGGTGCAAGGTGGGATGCCAGCCGGGAGAGCATTGGAATAGTCAAATCTGGAGGTAACAAAGGCATGGATAAGGGTTGCAGCAGCAGATCAGCTGAGGCGGGGCGGAGACGGGTGATATTACGGCGGTTGAAGTAGGTGGTCTTAATGATGGAGAGGATATGATGTTGGAAGCTCAGCTCAGGGTGAAATAGGACGCCACAGTTGCAAATAGTTTGGGTCAGCCTCAGACAGTGGCCAGGGACAGGGGTGGAGTCGGTGGCCAGGGAACGGAGTTTGTGGTGGGGACCGAAGACAATGGCTTTGGTCGTTCCAATATTTAATTGGAGGAAATATCTGCTCATGCAATACTGGATCTCGGACAAGCAGTGTGACAAATCAGAGGCAGTGGAAGGGTTGAGAGAGGTTTTGGTGAGGTAGAGCTGGGTGTTGTCAGCGAACATGTGGAACCTGACGTGTTTTCAGATGATGAAGTCGAGGGGCACCATTTTGATGATAAATAGGAGGGGGCGAAAGATAGATCCTTGGGGGACTCCAGAGGTAACGGTGTGGGAGCGGGAAGAGAAGCCAGTGCAGGTGATTCTCTGGCTACGTCTGGATAGATATGAATGGAACCAGGCGAAGGCAGTCCCACCCAGCCAGACAATGGAGGAGAGGTGTTGGAGGATGATGGTGTGGTCAACTGTGTCAAAGGCTCAGACAGGTCGAGAAGGATAAGGAGAGATAGTTTACCATGGTCACAGTCTCATAGGATGTCATTTGTAACTTTGATAAGGACCATTACAGTGCTGTGGCAGGGGCGGAAACCTGATTGGCGGGGTTCAAACATAGAATTGCAGGAAAGATGGGCACGGATTTGGAAGGTGACAACATGTTCAAGGACTTTGGAGAGAAATGGGAGAGATGGGGCGGTAGTTTGCAAGGACAGAGGGGCCAAGGGTGGGTTTTTTGAGGAGGTGGGTGATGATGGCAGATGTGAAGGGCTCGATGAATTCATCCTTCTGCGCGTGTGCCACCAGATGATGCCTTATTTCATTAAATGAGTTTGTCTCAAACATTTGGTTAGAACAAGTGTTCGATTCGCAGGCTGCCATATATCTACATTTTTTCATGCAAACGTTCCAGTTGGTATGTCCACTATACTGTGGAATCAATATATAAGAAACATACAAGTTGCTCTCGTGATTCAAGAGCTGCATTTTCTTTAGCATCTCAGATAAATAAAAAGAGCCGTACAAATGCTGTGCGGCTCCTGTAGGATATTGCACAAATGCCAGTTGTTCCTTTTTAACGTTCCTGTTCACAGTGGAATCTTAGTGCTGTGTTTTGAAAGTTGGTTGTGACTAACACATAACACAAAAATATAAGGAAGCATACAATGGAAAAAGATATTCAGTCTGCAAAGATCCTGTTGTCTGTGTATCACAAAACCTAAAAGGCTCTGCGAGAGAGAGAGAGAGTGAATGCAAACACACAAGTGCAAGCAACATTGTTAACAGTGATTATTAAATAAACTTTGTTCCATATACATACCCGTCCTTGGATCTTTGACTGGATGAAGTCTAAGGTCCTGATATCTGGTGCTTATGTCGGTTTTCACTGGCGTTCGCGTGGACTGATTCTTCTACAGATTGTGTACAACCTACTCTATCATGGACTTCCCCCACGCAATGTCATCTCCTTGGGTAGTTTTTGTATAAATGCTTCCTGATCATCACAAGGTAATCACACAAAACTCTAGAATATCATATCTCCCTTATGTAACCTTTAGGTTAAATGACTTTTTCAGTACATAATGATAATGTCATCTTTTTGTGGGAGGATAGCAATTGCTGTAAACTTAAACAATACTTTTTCTAAATGGTATTTGGTTCAGGCATTTTGTGCATAAATGAAAAGGCTGACGAGACAAAAAAGCGTAAAAAAGCTCAACATTTCTGTGGCTGGAATCTTTAATAAGGTTAACAACTGGGGATGCAAAAAAAAAATCATTCCTAGAGGAGGGTGGAGTAGTTATATAGTAGGCCATAGAATAAAAGGCTAAAATCCAAGATGTCTTTAAAAAGGGATGGCTATTGCATTTAACCATCCACATCTTGGATGCATTTAATCAAGGCTTTCCAAAATATAATTACTTACTTATTTTAAACAACTTCTCCAGATACCAAATTTATCTCGGAAGCTGTCCAATGCAACTCTCTGCGGTCAAATTCTTACTGTGGACACCTACCCTTTAAACAATTTAATACAAACTCTCTTGGTTACCTTCACCTAACATTGCTCTGAAACATGAAGAGTAGTAGGTGGAAAGTACTTAGCTGAAGCAGCTTATTTTCCAATTTAGTTTTTTTTAAATCTTGCCGTTTCAAAGTGATATCATAACATTGTGGATCTAACGCAGGATGTACTGAAAAGAGAAACCCTGTCCCGCAGGACAATAAAGGCCATTTACTTTGTTGCCTAATTGTGAATTCAGCAGCATTGCCAACAATTTGGATTCACTCGCAAGTTACACAATTTTCTATTTTGTAATGCTTGCAATTCACGCAAGAAGTTTTAAAAACCTGCTTGACTCCCCTTCAACACTTTGAGACCCTTACGTGGATATGGGGTCGGAATACCATTTGAGATTCGTGAATGTTGGCAATCCCAATTCGGTATCACTCTTGGTTGCAGTTTCCACACATTACAACAAGTCAACTGAAGATATCTAAGCTAACTACAGCCTTACATCATCCACGGTAGGAACTTCCCAAGATTTGATCAGAAAACTTATATGAATCTCATGCACTTTACACTCAGGAGGGCTCCCTGAATTATTTATCTGAACTATCACAACTCAGGGTTACAATTAGCTTTCCGAGAAACAAAATGGAGCATAGAAAACAGAAGTCATCAATATTCTCCACAAACACTGAGCACAGTTTGCTACAATTTATTTAATAAACACATTATAAGACAAATACTGTGTTGAAATATAAACCAGTTTCGGACCACATCCTTTAACTTTCAATTGTTGGGGTAGTGTATGGATGAGATTTGACACAGGCTAAAAACAGAAATGGGCTCTGAAGAAGATATGTATTGTTAAATATGAGAGATTACATATTATTAGAAAGGAGCTAAGAAAGCAGTCCTGAATTTATGTAATACAGCGAGGATGTATTTAAACTACAAGCAAAAAAAGAGAAAAGGCTCGATCAGGTCTGATCCCCACCTTGTTCTGAGTCAGCTGTTATCAACTGGGGCAGCAGTTTGTGAGTTTCAATTGGCTCCAGTGCCCTTGGACTATGTCCAGAGCTGCACAAGAGAAAGCTCACAAGTTATAACGGAGAGCACTGAGTCACTCTTGTGCTTGTTATAGCTCCAAATACACTGTAGGGAAAATCTCACTTAATCCAGTATACTTGAATACTCTTAATTCATCAACTCAAATCAGCAGTAATCATCACTTTGTCATCCTAATGCTGTATTGCTCAAATGCTTTCTCAAGACACAAACTAATTTTGTTCGGACAAAATCAATAATTACTGTTTATTTTTAAAGTGGACGCAGTACAAATCATAGAATCATAGAAAGTTACGGCACAGAAGGAGGCTACTAGGCCCATCGTGTCCGTGCCGGCCGAAAAAGAGCTATCCAGCTTAATCCCACTTTACAGCATTTGGTCCGTAGCCCTGTAGGTTACAGCACTTCAAGTGCACATCCAAGTACTTTTTAAATGAGTTGAGGGTTTCTGCCACTACACTTTTTCAGACAGTGAGTTCCAGACCCCCACTACCCTCTGGGTGAAAACATTTCTCCTCAGCTCCCCTCTAATCCTTCTACCAATTACTTTGAATCGATGTCCCCTGGTCACTGACTCCTCTGCTAAGGAAAATAGGTCCTCCCTATCCACTCTATCTAGTCCCGTCATAATTTTATGCACCTCAATTAAATCTCCCCTCAGCCTCCTTTGTTCCAAAGAAAACAACCCCAGCCTATCCAATCTTTTCTCATGGCTAAAATTCTCCAGCCCTGGCAACATCCACGTAAATCTCTTCTGTACTCCGTCTAGTACAATCACATCTTTCCTGTAATGAGGTGACCAGAACGGTACACAATACTCAAGCTGTGGCTTAACCAATGTTTTATGCAGTTGTAGCATAGCCTCCCTGCTCTTATATTCTATGCCTCGGCTAATAAAGGAAAGTATCCCTTATGCCTTTTTAACCACCTTATCTACCTGTCCTGCTACCTTCAGGGATCTGTGGACATGCACTCCAAGGACCCTTTGTTCCTCTACACCTCTCGGTATCCTCCCATTTATTGTGTACTCCCTTGCCTTGTTTACCCTCCCCAAATGCATTACCTCACACTTCTCTGGATTGAATCCCATTTGCCATTTTTCTGCCCACATGACCAGTCCATTGATATCTTCCTGCAGTCTACAGCTTTCCTCCTCACTATCAACCACATGGCCAATTTTTGTATCTTCTTGATCAAGCCCCCCACATTCAAGTCCAAATCATTAATATCTACCACAAAAAGCAAGGGACCTAGTACTGAGCCTTGCGGGACCCCACTGGAAACAGCCTTCCAGTCACAAAAACACCCGTCAACCATTACCCTTTGCTTCCTGCCACTGAGCTAATTCTGGATCCAACTAGCCATGGATTCCATGGGCTTTTACTTTTTTGACCAGTCTGCCATGTGGGACCTTGTCAAAAGCCTTGCTAAAATCCATGAACACTACATCAAACATGTTATCCTCATCGACCCTCCTTGTTACCTCCTCAAAAAATTCTATCAAGTTAGTCAGATACTACCTTCCCTTAACAAATCCATGTTGACTGTTCTTGATTAACCATTGCCTTTCTAAATGACGACTTATGCTGTCCCTCAGAATTGATTCCAATAATTTGCCCACCACCGAGGTTAGACTGACTGGCCTATAATTACTCGGTCTATCTCTTTCTCCCTTTTTAAACAACGGTACAATGTTAGCAGTCCTCCAATCCTCCGGCACTACACCTGTAGCCAGGATTTAAAACACTCAGCACTATGCTTTACTGAAAGCACAGCACCAACCCTGAACTATCAGTATGAATGAGCAGAAGGTACATAAATCACTTAACAGAACTTGGTACAATGTATGCTACTTCATTAATAGCTTTCTTAAATCTATTACTCACAGAAACATTAATTAAAGCATAAGCTGTAAATACAAGACCCCCTCCTCCCTATTCTTTTATGTAACCAGAGCTTGGCACACTCAGAAATAAAGAACATTGATCTTTTTGTTCTGAGGAAAGTAAAGATTAAAAACAACTCCAGTGGTGTCAGTTGGCAACTGACCTTTTCTATGGTCCCTGGAGTAACATATCTGGAGATATTGGTGAAAATCATGATCTTCAAAGTGAAACTAGCTTTGAAGGATTCACAGGATCAAACAAATTGCTCATCCAATATTTGGGAGAGCAGTTTTGGAGTTTTGCTGTGCCAGTTGCCAAATTCACCCCAAAAGAAGAGGATGGAGTTCATGTTGCAGTAGAAGAGGAGGAAGTAGAAATATTGGATAAAAATAGATAGAAAGGAGGTGCTAAATAGGTTGGCATCACTCAATGTTAACAAGTCATCCAGTCCAGATGGGATGCATCCTAGGTTGCTGATGGAAGCAAGGGTGGAGTCAACAGATGCTCTGACCACAATCTTTCAATCATTCTTCCTTGGATATGGGAGTGGTACCAGAGGACTGGAAGATAGCAAATGTTACACCTCTATTCAAAAAAGGGGAGAAGGATAAACTTGGTAACTACAGGGCAGTCAGTCTAACATCAGAGGTGGGAAAACTACTAGAGGCAATTGTCAAGTTTAAAATGAATTCTCACTTGGAGAAGCATGGGTTAATGAGGGACAGCCCGCATGGATTTGTTAAAGGCAAATTGTATCTGACTAACCTGATTGAGTTCTTTGATGAAATAACAGAGAGGGTTGATGAAGATAGTGGACTTTCAAAAGGCATTTGATAAAGTACCACACAACAGGCTCATTTGGAAAATAGAAGCAAATGGGTTTAAAGGGACGGTGGTAACTTGGGTATGTAATTGGCTAAGAGACAGGAGGTAGAGAGTAGTGGTGAATAGATGTTTTTCTGACTGGAGAGAAGTATGCAGTGAGGTTCCCCAGGGATCGGTATTAGGACCATTGCTTTTCTTGTTATACATAAACGACCAGGACTTGGATATAGGGAGCACAAATTCGAAGTTTGCTCATGATACAAGTAAATAGTGAGGAGGATAGTAGCAGACTACAGGATGACGTAGACAGACTGGTGAAATGGGCAGACACACGGAAGATGCAATTTAATGTGGATAAGTGTGAACTGATGCACTTTGGGAGGAACAACATAAAAAGGCAGTATAATGTAAACTATTTTGAGGGGTGCAAGAGCATAGTAACCTGGGGGTGCATTTTAACAAATCTTTGAAGGTGGCAGGGCAAATTGATACGGCGGTTAAGAAAGCATATGGGATACTTAGCTTTTTAAATAGAGACATTGAATATAAAAACAAGGAAATCATGCTAAACCTTTACAAATCACTGGTTAGGCCTCAGCTGGAGTATTGCATACAATTCTGGGCATCACACTTTAGGAAGGATGTCAAGGCCTTGGAGAGGGTACAGAGGAGGTTTACTAGGATGATGCCAAGGATGAGGGACTTCAGTTATGTGGAGAGATTGGAGAAGCTAGGATTATTCTCCTTCGAGCAGAGAAGGTTAAGGGAGACCTAATGGAGGTATTCAAAATTATGAGGGGTTTTGATAGAGCAAGTAGGGAGAAATTGTGTCCTCTGGCAAGTGGATCGGTAACCAGAGGTCATAGATTTAAAATAATTGGCAAAAGAACTAGAGGGGAAATTAGGAGAATTTTTTTCACACCGAGAGTTGTTAAGATCTCGAACACACTACCTGAAAGGGTAGCGGAAGCAGATTCCATAGGAACTTTTAAAAGGTAATTGGATATGTACTTGGATATGAAGAAAACTAATTAGCAGGGGTATGGGGAAAAAGCTGGGATGTGGGACTCAATTGGACAGCACTTTCAAAGAGCCGGCACAGGCACGACGGGCAGAATGGCCTACTTCTGTGCTGTAATATTCTATGATTTTATGATTCTATGACTGTTCAAAAGAAGAGGATTGGCAGAAAAGCCAGATTGTTAAAACGAACTGCCTGATTGCAAAACTGCATCAACTATCAAGTGCCCCGTGTCAAATAACGCTCCTGAGAAGCACCTTGGGATGTTTTACTACTTTAAAGATGCTATATAAATGCAAGTTGTTGTGTTGTACTTGTAGGCATGACAACTGCCAAAGAACTAAATATTGCTGCTTTAGAGAGGCTCTATTATGTTGTAGAATAGAAGATTTTTTTTGGGGGGGGGTGGGGGGAAGTAAATGACCATGGGGCCAAAATGTTCATTTACTTCCCCCTCCACAAATGCCTTTCTTTGTTTAATAGATCAACCCACATACCCATTTTGTTGCTAAATCCGAATCCTTTCTCTCTTCAGAAAGGCAACAAATCATCTCTTGAATTCATCTCTACTGTTTGCTTCAATGATGTCTCCAATTGCTTATTTCACAAGTCTATTATTGACTTTGGGTGAAAATGTTCCATCCAAATTCCACCCTTACTCCTAATATCTTCACTTGTGTCTGTTGACACTTGAAACCTTCACCAGAGTGAATCATTTTCCCTAGATCAATATTATTGTCAATTCCTTTGTGGAATATTTTCATCTGGTATGTCAGTACAGGCAGTGGTACTTTGGTTTTATGAGCGGAGAGCGAGCGAGCGGGGATAAAAGGAGGACTAAGCAAGCAGGTAAAAGAAAAAGTGGCATCAGCACAAGGGAAGGAGCTGATTGGACAGGACAGACAAAGAGGACCAGGCAGGTAGTGCAGGAGTCCCATAGTACATCTCACTCTACAACCAGAATTCAGTTCTGAATACTGGTGAGGGAAAGGTTTCCTCTGGGGAGTGCAGCCAGAGCCAAGACCACAGCACCATGGGTGACTCAGCTGTACGGGGGGGGGGGGAAGGAGTGCGATAGTGATAGGGGATTCTATAGTTGGGGAACAGACAGGCGTTTCTGCGGCCGCAGACATGATTCTAGGAAGGTATGTTGCCTCCCTGGTGCCAGGTTCAAGGATCTCACTCAGCGGCTGCAGAACATTCTGGAGGGGGAGGGTGAACAGCCAGAGGTCATGGTCTATATCAGTACCAACGATATAGGTAGAAAGAAGGATAAGGTACTACAGGCAGATTTTAGGGAGTTAGGAAAGAGAGTAACAAGCAGGACCTCAAAGGTAGTAATCTCCAGATTACTCCCGGTGCCACGCGTTAAGGAGTATCGAAATAGGAGGATAGAGCAGATGAATGCGTGGCTGGAGAGATGGTGCAGGAGGGAGAGCTTTAGATTCCTGAGGCATTGGGACCAGTTCTGGGGGAGGTGGGACCTGTACAGGCCAAATGAGTTGCATCTCAATGGAACTGGGACCAATGCCCTCGTGGGGAGGTATGCTCATGCTGTGGGGGAGGGTTTAAACTAATTTGGCAGGGGGATGGGCACCAAGATGTAGCATTGGAAACGAGAAACAGGGTGCATGAAGGATTGGGAGAGAAGGATAGCACTAGAATAAGATATAATACGGTATTAGGTGGGATCAGACTAAGAGAGACTACAAGAAAGTCTAGATTTGGTTCACACTGCATGTGTGTAAATGCACGAAGCATGGTAAACAAGGTTGGTGAGCTGCAGGCGCAAATAGCCACATGGGAATATGATGTCATGGCAATAACAGAGACCTGGCTCAAAAAAGTGCAGGATTGGGTACTAAATATTCCTGGATACAAGATGTCCAGGAAAGATAGGGAAGGAAAGAAAGGAAGGGGGTGGTGGCTGTATTGATTAAGGAGAATATTGCAGTGCTGGAGAGAGAGGATGTCCTGGAGGGGTCAAGGACAGAATCTATTTGGTTAGAGTTAAGAAACAATAGAGGTGCCATTAAACTATTGGGTGTATTCTATAGGCCACCAACTAATGGGAAGGATATAGAGGAGCAAATTTGCAGGAAAACTACAGAGATGTGCAAAAGCCAGAGTAGTGATAACAGGGGGCTTCAACTATCCTAATATAGACGGGGACAGTAGTAATATAAGGGGCAAAGAGGGGGGGGAATTTTTGTAATGTGTTCATTATAACTTTCTCGACCAGCACATTGTCAGCCCAACTTGGAAGGAGGCATTGATGGGCATTTGTGGGCACCGCACTTTAGGAAAGACGTAAAGGCCTTAGAGAGGGTGCAGAAGAGATTTACTAGAATGATTCCAGGGACGAGGGACATTAGTTACGTGGATAGCCTGGAGAAGCTGGGGTTGTTCTCCTTGGAACAGAGAAGGTTGCGAGGAGATTTGATAGAGGTATTCAAAATCAAGAAGGATCTAGTCAGAGTAGATAGAGAGAAACTGTTCCCATTGGCAGAAGGGTCAAGAACCAGAGGACATAGATTTAAGATGATTGGCAAAAGAACCAAATGTGACATGAGGAAAAACTTTTTTACACAGCGAATGGTTAGGATCTGGAATGCACTGCCCGAGGCGGTGGTGGAGGCAGATTCAATCATGGCCCTCAAAGGGGAACTGGATAAGTACTTGAAAGGAAAAAAATTGCAGGGCTGTGGGGATAGGGCAGGGGAGTGGGACCAGCTGGATTGCTCTTGCAAAGAGCCGGCATGGACTCGATGGGCCGAACGGCCTCCTTCCATGCTGTAACCTTTCTATGATTCTATGGTAAGTAATTAGTGAGTGTTTTTTTTTGTTTCTCGTAGGCTTAGTAGTAATCTAATAAATAGAATCGTGACAGGGCACCTCAGTCCCGTCGACTGCACATCCTGTACCATTTGGAACTCCAGGACGCTTCTCGTGTCCTGGATGGCCACATGTGCGGGAAGTGTCGTCAGCTGGAGGAGCTCGAGCTCCAGGTTTTGGAGCTTGAGCAGCAGCTGGCATCACTGCAATGCATCCGTGAGGCAGATAGCTACATGGATAACGTGGTTTTTGGAGGTGGTCACCCCGCATCATAGGAATGTGCAGGCAGAGAGGGAATGGATGACCACCAGACAGATAAGGAGGACCAGGCAGGTAGTGCAGGAGTCCCCTGAGTGCATCTCACTCTCTAACCAGTGTTCTGAATACGGGTGAGGGAGAGGGTTCCTCTGGGGAGTGCAGCCAGAGCCAAGTCCACAACACCATGAGTGGCTCAGCTGTACGGGGTGGGGGGGGGGGCGGCGGAGGAGGAAGGTCAGGAGAGCAATTGTGATAGAGGATTCAATAGTTAGGGGAACAGACAGGCAATTCTGCAACCGCAGACGTGATTACAGGATGGTATGTTGCCTCCCTGGTGCCAGGGTCAAGGATGTCACTGAGCGGCTGCAGAACATTCTGAGTGGGGAGGGTGCTCAGCCAGAGTCGCGGTCCATATCGGTACCAATGACATAGGCAGAAAAAGGGATGAGGTCCTGCAGGCAGATTCTAGGGAGCTAGGAAAAAGATTAATAAGCAGGACCTCAAAGGTAGTAATCTCTGGATTACTCCCGGTGCCACGCGCCAGTGAGTGTAGAAATAGGAGGATAAAGTAGGTGAATGCGTGGCTGGAGAGATGGTGCAGGAGGGAGGGCTTGAGATTCCTGGGGCATTGGGATCAGTTTAGAGGAAGGCGGGACCTGTACAAGTCAGATGGGTTGCATCTCAACAGGGTTCGGACCAATATCCTCATAGGGTGTTTTGCTAGTGCTGTTGGGGAGGGTTTAAACTAGCTTGGCAGGGGGATTGGAACCTGAGCGTAGATTCAGAAGGGAGAGAAGCAGAGCTGGAAATGGAAGGCAGGAAATTAGTAAGTGAGTTTCGAAGGCAGAGGAAACAAAGGTTAGAAAATAGACAATAAAGGAGTTTGGCAGTGCTGAATGGTATATACTTCAATGCAAGGAGTCCAGTGAATAAGGTAGATGAGCTGAGGGCACAGATAGACATGTGGAATTATGATATCTTAGCTATTACTGAAACATGGCTTAAAGGGGGGCAGGAATGGCAGCTCAACATTCCTGTTCAAAGTGTTTTCAGACGAGAAAGAGAGGGAGATAAAAAAAGGAGGGGGGGTGGCAATATTGGCAAAGGAAACAATTACAGGTGTGAGGAGGGATGATATGTTAGAAGGATCATCAAATGAGGGCATATGGGTTGAGCTAAAGAACAAAAAAGGGTAGTCACACTACTGGGAGTGTACTATAGACATCCAAGCAGTCAGAGGGAAATAGAACAGCAAATATGTGGGCAAATTTCTGAGAAGTGCAAAAACAATAGGGCAGTAATAGTAGGGGATTTCAAGTATCCTAATATTAACTGGGATAGAATCAGTGTAAAAGGTATAGGGGGCACAGAATTCTTAAAATGCATCAGGAAAACTTTTTTAGCCAGTACGTAGCAAGCCTAACAAGAGAGGGGGCAGTTCTGGACTTAGTTTTAGGAAATGAAGCTGGGCAGGTGAAGGAGTATCAGTGGGAGAGCATTTTGGTGGTAGTGATCAGAATTCAGTTAGATTTACCATAGTTATGGAAAAGGACAAAGATGGAACAGGAGTAGAAGTTCTTAATTGGGGAAAGACAAACTTTAGTAAGCTGAGAAATGATTTAGCAAAAGTGAACTGGAAACAGCTACTTGAAGGTAAATCAGTGTCAGAACAGTGGGAGGCATTCAAGGGGGACATCGTGAGGATTCAGATCAAATATATTCCCACAAAGCAGAAGGATGGGACTGCCAAATCAAGAGTCCCCTGGATGTCAAGGAGCATACAGGGTAAGATACGGCAAAAAAGGGAAGCTTATGTCAGACACCGAAAGCTCAATACTGCAAAAAGCCTAGAGAAGTATAGAAAGAGCAGGGTGAAATTAAAAAGGAAATTAGGAAAGCAAACAGAGGGTATGAAAAAATACTGACAAGTAAAATCAAACAAAACCCAAAGATGTTTTACAAATACATAAAGAGCAAGAGGATAACTAAGGAAAGAGTAGGGCCTATCAGAGACCAAAAATGTAACCTATGTGTGGAGGTGGAAGATGTTGGTATGGTTCTTAATGAATACTTTGCTTCTGTCTTCACAAAAGAGGGGAACGATGCAGAAGTTGTAGTTAAGGAGGAGGAGTGTGAAATATTGGATGGGATAAATAAGCGAGATGAAGTATTAAGACGATTAGCATCAATGAAAGTAGATAAATCACCAGGGCCGGATGAAACGTATCCCAGGCTGTTAAGAGAAGCAAGGGTGGAAATAGTGGAGGCTCTGACCGTCATTTTAAAATCTTCTTTGGCTACAGGCCTGGTGCCGGAGAATTGGAGGACTGCTAATGTTGTACCATTGTAAAAAAGGGTGAAAAGGATAGACCGAGTAATTACAGGCCAGTCAGTCTTACCTTGGTGGTGGGCAAATTATTGGAAATAATTCTGTGGGACAGCATAAATCGTCATTTAGAAAGGCACAGATTAATCAAGGACAGTCAGCATGGATTTTGTTAAGGGAAGGTCATGTCTGACTAACTTGATTGAATTTTTTGAGGAGGTAACAAGGAGGGCCGATGAGGGTAGCGCGTTTGATGTAGTCTACATGGATTTTAGCAAGGCTTTTGACAAGGTCCCACGTGGCAGACTGGTCAGAAAAGTAAAAGCCCATGAGATCCAAGGGATAGTGGCAAGTTGGATCCAAAATTGGCTCAGTGGCAGGAAGCAAAGGGTAATGGTTGACGGGTGTTTTTGTGACTGGAAAGCTGTTTCCAGTGGGGTTCCACAGGGTTCAGTACGAGGTCCCTCACTTTTTGTGGCATATATAAATGATTTAGACCTAAATGTAAGGGGCATGATTAAGAAGTTTGAAGATAATACAAAAATTGGCCATGTGGTTGATAGTGAGGAAGAAAGCTGTAGACTGCAGGAAGATATCAATGGACTGGTCAGGTGGGCAGAAAAGTGGCAAATGGAATTCAATCCAGAGAAGTGTGAGGTAATGCATTTGGGGAGGGCAAATAAGGCAAGGGAATACACAATAAATGGGAGGGTACCGAGAGATGTAGAGGAACAGAGGGACCTTGGAGTGCATGTCCACAGATCCCTGAAGGTAGCAGGACAGGTAGATAAGGTGGTTAAAAAGGCATACGGGATACTTTCCTTAAATAGCTGAGGCATAGAATATAAGAGCAGGGAGGTTATGCTAGAACTGCATAACATGCTAATTCGGCCACAGCTTGAATACTGCGTACTGTTCTGGTCACCACATTACAGGAAAGATGTGATTGCACTAGAGAGGGTACAGAGGAGATTTACGAAGATGTTGCCAGGACTGGAGAATTTTAGCTATGAGGAAAGATTGGATTGGCTGGGGTTGTTCTCTTTGGAACAGAGGAGGCTGAGGGGTGATTTAATTGAGGTGTATAAAATTATGAGGGGCCCAGATAGAGTGAATAGAGAGGGCCTATTTCCCTTAGCAGGGGGGTCAGTGACCGCTGGGCATAGATTTAAATGATTTCCACACCGTTCACCTGACGAAGGAGGAAGCCTCCGAAAGCTTGTGGAATTTAAAATAAATTTGTTGGACTATAACTTGGTGTTGTAAAATTGTTTACATAGATTTAAAGTAATTGGTAGAAGGAATAGACGGGAGCTGAGGAGAAAATTTTTCACTCAGAGAATGGTGGGGGTCTGAAACTCACTGCCTGAGAGGGTGGTAGAGGCAGAAACCCTCGACTCATTTAAAAAGTACTTGGTGTGCACTTGAAGTTCTGTAACCTACAGGGCTACGGGCCAAGTGCTGGAAATTGGGATTAAGATGGATAGCTCTTTTTCGGCTGGCACAGACACGATGGGCCAAATGGCCTCCTTCTGTGCTGTAACTTTCTATGATTCGATGGTTACTATTTATTAACCTAGCCTAAGGGCTAAAAAGTAGTATATGTATTTATTTCACATAAGGGGAGTCCATCGGATACAGTATTTATCCAAATGGAAGCCAAAAATCATGAGAGGTACAACTTTGGTGCTTGTGGGTTGTTGAGTTGCACCCAGCTGATTAAGGAGGATCATATCCAATTGTTTCCCCAATATGCAGCTTCTTTCATACAGCAGCCTACAGTATGGGTTATCCTTTGACAGATAACAATTAGAGAACCTTTAATTGAAGTCATGTAAAAATAACTTTTAACCAAAATCAGGCAGCTTGCAGTTAAAACATCTCAATTTGTCACTATCACAGCTCAAATCTACAAATCCTCCGACTATTTAAAATGTCTTGAATATATTCTCACAAGAATTTGATTACTGGACAAGCACGTAATTTCTTTGATGTTGAATGGTCAAAACTACTACGTCATAGAGAGGGTCAAGGCCATGAAGGGATTTAAACACATGGATGAGAATTTTAAATTAGAGGCAATGTAGTGCTCGTCAGCACTGTCTGGTGATAGATGAGTCTGACTTGGTGCAGGTTAAGATACGGGCAACAGAATTTTAGACAAGATCAAGTTTATGGAGAATGGACAATGGGAGGTCAAAAAAGCATTGGAACAGTCAAATCTGGAGGTGTCTAAGGCATGGATGGATAAGGGTTTCAGCAGCAGATGGAAGCACAAGTTGGTGGTCTTCATGATAGAAAGGATAGAAAGACTTAGCTCAGTCTAATATAATGGTGAGGTTGCAAACAGTCTGGATCAGCCTGAGACAATGGGCAGGAAGGCAATGGCAGGGGTATAGCGCTAGTGGCAGGGGTATAGCGCTAGTGGCAGGGGTATAGCGCTAGTGGCAAGGGTATAGCGCTAGTGGCAGGGGTATAGCGTTAGTGGCAGGGGCCAAACACCATACTTTCAGTCTTCCCAATGGTTAACTGGGGGAAATTGCAGATCTGCAAGACTGGATACGAATAAGCAGCCTGACAACACGTGGATAGAGCTGGGTGTCAGGAGCAGGAGCAGGAAGAGAAGCCATTACTGAAGACATACTCTGGTTAGGATTGGATAAGAGTGGAATTAAGCGAGGGCAGTCCCACTCAGTTTGACAACGAATGAGAGGTGTTGAAGGAGGATGGTGTGGTTAACGGTGTCAAAGGTTGCAGATAGGTCAAGGTGGGATAATACATCGCAGTCAAAGAGGATGTCGGTCGTGATTTTGGTTAGGGCCGTTTCAGTGCTGTGGCAGAAGCAGTAGCCATATTGGTGGACAACTCACTAAAATCAATATTGCAGTGAGAGAAACTAACCGGACCTGAGGAAGTATAGCTAGACAACTATAGCACCAAAGGGTGTTTTGAGGACGGGATGATGACAGTGGTTTTGAAAGGGAGGGAGACTGTATGGGAGGAGATGGAACCATTTACAATGACTGCTAGCATGGGTGCCAGGAAGGGAAGTTGAAAGGGAAATAAACAGTGGAAATATAAACTAAATGACCCAGAATTTCCTCAGAGTTGCTGCCACTCCACCACAATAACTTCACCAGTGAAGTTATTGCAGTAGAGCAGGAGGCACGCCAAGGACAATCCAGGCGAATGGCTCTGAGCTACACGACAACATAGGAGATCTGGGCATATTGGTGGACAACTCACTAAAATCAATATTGCAGTGAGGTAAGCTAACTGGATCTTAGGAAGTATAACCAGAGAGATATCGCACCAATCAGTCTGTACAAGGTACTGGTATGGCCAGAAATGGAGTTATGTGCACAATTCTGGTTACCGTATCATAGCAAGGATATCCAGGCACTGAAGCAATGGCTCGCCAAACTGATACCTAGCTGATTCAAGTATTCAAGATCCTTAAGAAAATAGATAAATTGAACACCGATATGTTTAAGATTACCACAACCTCTAAAACCAAGAGCCACAAATTCATACTTAGAAGAGGAAAGATTTAACTACTTTACACAGAGGATGGTGAAAGCATGAAATGTACTATGCAAGAAGGCAATGGAGACCGATAAAGGGGAATTTGAACTCCTGGGCAGAAAGCCAATTGGATGTGCAGGCCGCCTACCTGGGAGCTGTAGTGAGATGTCCAATCCATTTTAATGGTCTAGCCTTATTAACATTCGTCTCGAAATGGATGTTCAGAGGCAGCTCGTCAACTATGGGTTGGCAAAGATGGGGCAGCCCAGAGGCCGCCAATCAGTTAAGTCGTGGGGGAGGGAAGGTTTTGCGGGACCCCAATTTACATTTATTCATGAGGCTCCTGCCTGGGTCAGGTAGGCACCTCAACAACTCAAGAAAACAGTTTTATTAAAACGTCTGCAAGGTGGGAAAAGAGCGGTAAGTCCACCAATTTGATTTTAACCCCCGTTCTGCCTGGTTTCTGCCGAGAAGAGGGAGTTAAAATTCCCTGACCGTGTCAAAAGATTTAGGGAAAAATGTGAACGAATGGACAACAAAGATAGTTTTTTGGGACCAGCCAGATGGACTGAAAGTCTTTTCTGGTCCTGTACTTTCTTATGTTCCTTATAGGCAGTGCCGTATCAGGTTCTAAGCCCAAAATGTCTATGTTACAAATTACCAGCTGCCTCCATTAAATGTGAACATTCATTAGCATTTCATCAATTCATCTAGTGCCAGCATCATTCTTCACTTAGTCCTCTCAAAATAATTCCTGTTTGTTGTTGATTGACCAAAAGCGGTCCAATTTTCAGACACAGTGAACATCAAATTTGTTCAATACCTTCATTAATATCCACTGTAGATAACAGCTATCCAAAAGGTTATGACAATCCACATTACCTGGATACACTTTGAATTAGTCATAGAAAAGTGCACATCAAGTTACACCATATCATAAACCAAACATCAAAGCTTCACCAAAATGGGCTCCAATGTTGGAAACAATCCACCGATTTTACTGTTGCATCTTAATACATCTAGTTTGGCAACTTTCTTTTACAGTCTGAATTGAAATAGATAAACGCAAAGTACTGATTTTTTAATAGTACATCTTAAAGCTATATACTCAAATTGCTTATGTAGTGCAGGTTTGTGAAAGTGTTAATGAAATTGATGGTCTGGGCAGTCTCTGCAAGTCAGCACAAAACCAACAGCATGAAGCTGTCCTAAAATGTGTGACTAATTGGCACCAATTTGGCTATTGTTCTCATTTAGACGACAAAGGATACTATTCACTGGTCATGTAGGGGTGTTCTGCAGAGGTTGGAACAACAGAAGAGGGAGTTTTACATCGCAACATACTGGTACCATACAGTACTCTATGCTCTTCACTTTATCAGTGCTTGATATTCATCACCTCTATACAGTGCAGTTTTAAAAAAATAAATATGCACACTTTGCAATCCTATCTAAATTTAGAGCTGTGTGCGAAGCACAAAATTTAACCCTCTTTAAAAGAACGCAAAACAGAAATCAGGCCAGCATTCCCATTAGAATTTCAAAACAAGTTCCAGCAATGAACCAATTCTAAAAGTCTAGTACAAGGCAGAAACACAAAATTTTCTTTTTTTAAAATTGTAAGGAATCCAGCTTGAGGTATCATGAAATTAATTAAAAACACAAAAGTGCTCCATATTTATACTAGTCGATGAGTCACAAACTTCCATATGACTCGATAAACTTTGATGTACTCCAATACTGGAGAACTAAACCGTGCCCTAATATAACACTGTATTGTAATAATTTGGATATATTACCGAGCGACTTGAATTAAACCTAAAAAATTCCTTTACCTTCCATTAATAGGTAACTTCAACATTTGACGTGGACAGCGCAAGATCTTGGAAGCTTGACTCTTCTAAAGAGTAAGTTCAACTATTCAATTACTGTACATTCAATCTCACCCCCCAATCCCCCTCAACAATTTTCTCCACCCCCTCCTCTCCTGCATATGGGCTCCATAGGCACCCATCACAGTCTAGCACTTTGCCTGAAAATACTGGAAATACACAGTGGGTCCATCAGGATTTCATCTTTCATCTTGTTTTCCTCTTCGGATGAAGATGAGTGCAGCTAACAGGTGCTTCAACGATGGATGCACCACCACGAAGCTCAATTCTGACCTCCTCACACATGCATTTCTAGCAGAGGTCACTTCATGGCCAGTTTTATTTTCCTTAATTCATGGGTGTCAAGACCAATTGGAGAACCCTTACCTCCACCACTGCTGAAATTAGTTAGCTCAGCACAGACAGACACCAAACTTTGGACAGTCCTAGATTTTTTGGCTTAGTTACTCATTGGATAAATGTGATGAGTCAGCAGTGAGCCTAATCTTTGCTTGTGCCCAAATGCTAGACTTAAAAGTGGTATTGCCCAAAAATAAAATAACTGAGACATGAAGTAATTTTAAACAATACAACATAACTGCTCTTTAAAAGACCCCTTTACAGGGCTGTGTCAGGGAATTAAGTGGATACTAATACTTCCTGCAGTATGGGGTGTGGATATTAGAATCATAGAATCATAGAATCATAGAAGTTACAACATGGAAACAGGCCCTTCGGCCCAACATGTCCATGTCGCCCAGTTTATACCACTAAGCTAGTCCCAATTGCCTGCACTTGGCCCATATCCCTCTATACCCATCTTACCCATGTAACTGTCCAAAATAGAATCATAGAATTAATAGGGTTGGGTAGCAGCTGTCCTAAATGTTGCAAAATTGATATTGGGACCTAAAGTGGACTAGTGATAAAATTTCAAATAAAATGCTAAAAATACAAATGCTAGAATTCTGAAATAAAAACAGAAAATACTGGAAATACACAGAAGAGAAAAGACAGGTTATGGTGTTTCGGTGTGTACCCTTCAGACTGAGGGCTAAGAGCTCATCTCTGTGTATTTCCAGCATTACGTGGTTCTATTAGTGATGAAAGATATATTGTAGCTACAATTATATTTTTTGGATTTACAATAAGTCAATTACTCCAAAAAGTTTTCATAAGAAAAGGAATGCCATTGACAACTACAATAAACTAATGTTACCTCCTGTGTGCAGTGTGGCACAATCAGTGCATGATTTTAGGTCAGCTCTCGGCTTCCGCTGGAATTGTAGATCATGAACATCAGTATTTAAATGTCCCCAGACATCTTTTGCAAGTCAACAGCCCAGATTTACTTCCCTGGCTGTTTATGGGTTTTCTGTTGAGACCGACTTACATATCATGCAGAGGGCAGTTGCATGGAATTTTTAAGCTTATGAAACTTAGCACTAAGATGGTCAGTTTACACTGGAGTTTAACGACCATAACTGGAATCTAAAAGTAGAAGCAGTAAAATGTAATTTAATGCCATGTGAAAGTTGACCAGTTGCTGAAAGGTCATACTGTGGCTCCTGTGAAACAGTTGGCCTATCCTATCAATGCTATCGCTATGTAAATCCATTTATGGCAAGAATGCCCAGGAATTTTGATTGTGCCAAATCGATTGAAAAGAGGAAGAATATTCAGGAGGTACATTCAGTTGAGACATAGACTGCTCGTGACTCTGGCCTTCTGTACATCTCTTCCTTTCTTCACCCCATCAGTGGTGACAGAACTTCAGATTGGGCATACTCTTTGGAACACTCTGCCTTTGCACTTCTCTTTGGCATCTTTAAAAATCTCCTTAAAACCCATCTCTTAGACCGAGCTTTCAATCACCCCTCCTAATCTCTTCCTTCCTGGTTCAGCATCCAATTTCAACACTCATAATTGTGAAGCATCTTGGACTTGATATATTTTTGCAGAAAATAAATGATACATGTTGTGTTTTGGATTAGTTTAGTTTACATTCTCAAGAGTCAAATTCTTTGATGTTTGATACTGGGGAGTGAGGTCGCAGGGTTGGTTGCATATAGCAGCAAGTTTTCTGCACACAGAGATATGTGGAATTCCACATTCCTGGTCTGATCACCACGGATGTTTGGAGTTGTTCTTTCATTGTCAGAGGTTGCATGGCCAAGGTGAAAAGAAGCAGTTAGGTTTCATTTTCAAGGTGGAAAATGTGATCTGTTGCCACAAGTGTTCGCTAAGGAAATGTGCTACCATTGATTAGCACACACAATCTCTAAAACCTAACAATCAATCCTTTAAACCAACTCATTCACTGAGAATTAGCCAGTCTTCTTCCTCCCAAGTGTGATGGTTCATAGTTTTGAATGAGTTTGAAACTGTAGTAAAAGATTGTTTTCACTGGTTGGTGAAACAACAATAAAGGGGTATAAACTTGGTATTAGCACTAAAAGGATACCAGGGAGGTTAGAAGGAATTTATTAGAATTATAGAATTATTTGCTGTAATTAGCTATTGAAGCTGAGGCAATTACAGCATTGAAGTGGGAACTGGATAAACACGGAAAGGAAAATATTAAAAGGAGACGGGGAAAGGGTAAGGAAATTATTTACAGTTCTGATGTGGAACTAGCATTGGGACAGGTGCAAGGGAATGAAAGACCTCCATCAATGCAGAAATTTCGATGATCCTATAAAAGTGATCTGTCTTACGTTCTCTTCCTCCTCTTTTCATCCTCACTGTGTTGAAATTAAGTCTCATTGCACTGACTTCCATTCTAACTCATTCTTTCTCAGGATCTCAAAACAGTGGAACTCCTTACTTCCTTCTTCCTACAACCCAAGCACCTAACCATGGCTTCTTCATTTACTTTATCTTCTCAGTTTGTCTTTGAACCTTGGTTTGCCCTGCACTAAGGATCTTGGCGTTTCACCAAGGTTTATCAATATTAAAAATGTAAAGTTCAACCCAAGAAAAAACAATTGTAATATTATCTTAGCATAACTCTTGAAGATTCTACAAATTTAAAAGTTTTGAGTCATTCCATCAAAAATCCTCGGATATGCTGCACGTAAATGTTTCTACCAACCACTAATAATAATATAATTATCAGCAATTCTTTGTGGCTGAAACACTGAGATACTAGCTTTGAAAAGAAAAAGAAACTTCCAAGTTTTTTGAACTGTGAATATTGAAACCCTTGTTAGGTATGGGTATCAAGGGATATGGAGGAAAGGCGGGTAAATGGAGTTGAGGTGTACATCAGCTATGATCTAATTAAATGGTGGAGCAGGCTCGAGGGGTTAAATGGCCTACTCCTGTTGAGAATCCCTATGTGGTCAGTTTTCGGTAAAATATTAAAATGTCTACGTGGCAAAGAAGCAGAATGCAAAATGGTTAGAAAGGGTTAATTAGTTAGTAACTGAGATTGGTACAGGTGGCCTGGCCTCCTGCTGGGCCATATGTTTGTGTAGTCAGCAGGCTTGCATGGTCTTAGCAATGTAGAGTCTTTGATGTGATTAAAGGACTGGTCTGAATGTCTCCATGTTTATGGCAGATCAATATAGGTAACGAGCTTAGCCAAAGTTGAAAGACATTCCAGGTTGGGAGATAAGGAACAGAAGGGACAGGGAAGAACATTCCAAGTTGGAAGGTGAGGAAGTATTCCCTTTGATGTCTAACAGCAGCATGATCAGCACATGGATGATTTATGATTAGCCGGAAATAATGTAACCTCGCATGGCAACCTACGCCCGGCTTATGATTGGTGTTGACCCTCATTAAGTATGTTCCAACCCTATTGATTTGTATAAAAACGTGTGGATTTCTGTATGTTTTTGTTCTTGCTCTGCCAGCATAGAGGGACTCTATCAGGAGTCCAAATCAATGCTGCAGACTAAGAACCCTGCTATTAAAGTTGTGATGAACTTTAAAATGTATTCGACTTCAGTTTTTACTGAACCAGACTGAGGGGAAAGAATCCGGATCGTCACTGTTCCTAATGTTCCTATGTTACTAGAAAGATTGCCTATGGGACAACAGGCTTTTTCTAGTTAAATTGGGATTCAGGTCTACAGAGGTGAAAGAACTGTACATTCGTCACTGCTCAAATTGAATAATTACGGTTTGTATTAGAATAGGTCTGATAGACTCTTAGTAACTGTCTATTAATATAGCGTCTAATTGAGTTCACATGGACTTTTGACTAATGAAGTAATATGTTGAACTGACGTCTCATGAGTTCATGAGAACAAGAACTTCAGTATATACACAGTTTTCAAAATTCACGTGCAGAAGTAGACAACAAGACATACTACTACTACCACTACCACTACAACAACAACAACAACAACAACATGCATTTATATAGTGCCTTTAACATAGTAAAGCATCCCAAAGCGCTTGACAGGAGCATTATCAAACAAACTGAGCCACATAAGGGGATATTAGGACAGGTGCTTGGTCAAAGTGGTAGGTTTTAAGGAACATCTTAAAGGAGAAGAGAGGTAGAGAGGTGGAGAGATTTAGGGAAGGAATTCCAGAGCTTAGGGCCTAGTCAGTGGAAGGCACGGCCACCAATGGTGGAGCGATGAAAATCGGGGATGTGCAAGAGGCATGTATTGGAGGAGTGCAGAGATCTCCAAGGGTTAGAGGAGGTTACAGAGATAGGGAGGGGCGAGGTCATGGAGGGATTTGAAAACAGGAAGAGAATTTTAAAATCGAGGTGTTCCTGGAGCTAATGTAGGGGGGTAATGGGTGAATGGGACTTGGTGCGAGTTAGGATATGGGCAGCAGAGTTTTGGATGAGCTCAAGTTTGTGAAGGGTGGAAGATGAGAGGCCAGCCAGGAGAGCATTGGAATAGTCAAGTCTGGAGGTAACAAAGGCATGGAAGAGGGTTTCAGCAGCAGTTGAGCTGAGGCAGGGGCAAAGACAGGCGATGTTATGGAGGTGGAAGTAGGTGGTCTTGGTGATGGAGCAGATATGTGGTCGGAAGCTCATCTCAGGGTCAAATAGGTTGCCAAGGTTGCAAACGGTCTGGTGCAGCCTCACACAGTGGCCAGGGAGAGGGACAGAGTTGGTGGCGAGGGAATGGAGTTGGTGGCAGTGTCCGAAGGACAATGGCTTCGATCTTCCCAATATTTAGTTGGAGGAAATTACACATTATTCTATTCAGTGTTGAACAAGACCTGGGTAAATTATTATCTTTTAGCCAATATATACAGGACTATACCTGTTTATTATTTAACTACTGTTCAGTGGACACAATAAACTGATAACTCGAGTAATTTACTATTATAACTGTGACGACCTTAACTGATCCAGCTCAGTCTTTAGATTTAGATCATAATACAGAAGAGCTTACCACACGTGAGCCACTCTGTGTTCTCTCCTCCTCAGCTGCCAGCTGTGGATGTCTCTGCATAATGTAAATACAAGAACATTAAATTCTCCTCTTAAAATTGACTTTTTAAAAACTATTGTTTTTTTAAAATGTCGAAATAAAATCAAGCTAGATGTAGAATTTTTCTTGTTTGATAAATCTGCAGCCATGATGTCAAGAGCCTGAACTCTTATATGATCAGCACATTTCAGGGACGGGGGCACAAAAGCAGCGATAACCAGCTTAAAAGTAAAATAATCCCCCAATCATTAAATTGAAACAGGTGTTTAAATATATAAAGAATATGGTATACATTTAAGAGAGTTATAAGACATTAACACACCTAATGATGAATTCACTTAGATTTATTTATAGATTTAGGTATTTGGTACTCCAAATATAATCATACTTTTCTTGTAAGATGGACTTTCCTACATGCTGTAGGCATGTTTTTCCATTAACATTGAATGATTGAAAATACAACTGTTGTTAAACAATGTCAATAATGTGCTAAACTTCATCAAAGAAGACATAAATGTGGATAGCTTTTCATTTTCTCATGTGTATGATCAAGCAAAAGAGAAACATTTACATCCTTGATAGGTCATATTGCCATATTATTTTTCGGCATGTTACACTGATTTGCATATTGGTATAATTGTACGTTTTTATTAAAGAGCATTGAGTTGATACAATGGCCCCGATATTTGTGGGGAAGCAGGGAGGGTGTGCGGGAGTGTGGGGGAAGGCTGGGGACGCAGAGGCCCTGCCAAATTTAACGGCAGAACCTCATTATAATTTTCTCTTGCTTTTCCTGCCCAACAGCTGGTCAAATTTACAGGCTGGCCGGCTGCTGGGCAGGTAAACCAGCGGCAAGAGGCCAGAGATCGCGTTTGGGGGGGGCTTTATAGCGAGGCCAATGTGTCTGTTGGCATCACTGTGCATAGCTATTCTACTGCTACACTATCAACATTAGTGTACTGTTTTTGCAGGTGAACACGGGTTGAGTTGATTGTGATTTTTTTTCTGCAATTCATTCTTCATGAGCAAGATACCAGGCAGCAGTTTCAAATTTAGAATCTGATGAAGTTCTGATGAAAGATCATTGACCTGAAACGTTAACTCTGTTTCTCTCTCCACAGATGCCGTCTGACCTGTGGAGTGTTTTCCAGCATTTTCTGTTTTTATTTTAGAATCTGATCTCTAAGTTCAGATGATGGCTTTAACCACTTGAGCTTTCCACATTTTTTGTCATCTGACAGCTTTGCAATCGTTCCCAAGTAACTGACCCTTCTAACCCATAGTCAGTTAAACCCATAGTTAGTCATAACTTGCTGAACTTCGGGTTGCTGGAGCATGCTGTGGCATGGCCGCCCATTCATACCCCAATACTTTGCCAGACTTTCTGTGCTCCCATCAACCGCCAGGCTCAAATTCAGCAGACATCTACTTATTGTTAGTTATCTCTGGCTACAGTCTGTTAATTCACCTATTGTACAATACATCCTAATTAGATTGCTGCCTATGTACTGCTTATAATCACATCCAGGTTCCATTAGCCTATATATCCTTTGAACAGCCCAAGGCATACCATGGAATCAGGGATGCGTGAGAAGAGAGAAGAAAAGATATAAAGTGGAAACACCAATATGAATGATAAATCAAATAACAGACTACAGAGCTTCATCAGCACATAGGCAGATGTTACAGTAATCAGAGACCAACCACCCTTCAAGCCAAAATTTTGAGTGCCGGTTTGGTAGTGCCACGACATCCTTTATAGGCAGCAAACCAATCTGACGCCATCAAGACGCAAACATCATCTTCACCTCTTCAAATAGTCAGCAGAGTAGTTTAGAGATGTTTTAAGGTCATAAGAACATAAGAGATAGGAGCAGGAGTAGGCCATTTGGCCCTTCGAGCCTGCTCCACCATTCAATGAGATCGTGGCTGATCTGATTTTTACCTCAACTCCAGTTTCCCGCCTTTTCCCCATATCCTTTGACTCCCTTGCTGATCAAAAATTTGTCTAACTCAGCCTTGAATATGTTCAATGACTCAGCCTCCACCGCTCTTTGGGACAAAGAATTCCAAAGGTTCACAACCCTCTGAGAGAAGAAATTTCTCCTCATCTCCGTCTTAAATGGGCGACCCCTTATCCTGAGACTATACTCCCTGGTTCTGGATTCCCTATGAGGGGAAACATCCTCTCAACATTTACCCTGTCAAGCGCCCTCAGAATCTTATATGTTTCAATAAGATCTCCTCTCATTCTTCTAAACTCCAGTGAGTATGGGCCCAACCTGCTCAATCTTTCCTCATAAGAAAACCCTTCCATACCCGGAATCAACCTAGTGAACCTTCTCTGAACCGCCTCCAATGCAAGTTTATCCTTCCTAAAATAAGGGTAACAAAACTGTATGCAGTACTCTAGGAGTGGTCTCACCAGCATCCTGTACAGTTGTAGCAAGACTTCCCTGCTTTTATACTCCATTCCCCTTGAAATAAAGGCCAATATTCCATTTTCCTGCCCCACCTGTATGCTAACTTTTTGTGTTTCATGTATGAGGACACCCAAATCCCTCTGTACCGCAGCATTCTGTAGTCTTTCTCCATTTATATGATATTTTGCTTTTTTATTCTTCCTACCAAAATGGAAGACTTCACATTTTCCCACATTATACTCCATCTGCCAATTTTTTGCCCACTCGCTTAACTCATCTATATCCCTCTGCAGACAGAGGGATATCTTTGTATCATCAGCAAATTTGGCCACAGTACACTCGCTTCCTTCATCCAAGTCATTGATATATATTGTAAATAGTTGAGGCCCGAGCACTGATCCCTGCGGCACCCCATTGGTTACAGATTGCCACCCTGAAAATGAGTCCTTTATCCCGACTCTCTGTTTTCTGTTAGTTAGCCAATCCTCTATCCATGCTAATATATTACCCCCAACACCATGAGTCTTACCGTGTGCAGTAACATTTTATGTGGCACCTGATTGAATGCCTTTTGGAAATCCAAATACACTTCATCTACTGGTTCTCCTTTATTCACCCTGTTCGTTACTTCCTCAAAGAACTTTAATAAATTTGTGAAACACGATTTCCCTTTCAAAAAACCATGTTGACTCTCCTTGATTTTATTTCGAGTCTCTCTGAATGACCTTCCACTACTGCCTTAATAATGGATTCTAGCATTTTCCCAATGACAGATGTTAGGCTAATTGGCCTAAAGTTACCTGCTTTCTGTCTCCCTCCTTTCTTGAATAGGGGCATTACATTTGCGGTTTTCCAATCCGCTGGGACCTTTCCAGAATCTAGTGAATTTTGGAAGATTACAACCACTATCTCTGTAGCCACTTCTTTTAAGACCCTCGGATGTAAGCCATCAGGTCCAGGGGACTTGTCAGCCTGCAGACCCATTGGTTTGCCCAGTACTTTTTCTCTAGTGATAGCAATTGTTTTTAGATCCTCCCTCCCCTTTGCCCCTTGATTATCTACAATTATTGGTTGGCTTTTAGTATCTTCTATTGTGAAGACAGACACAAAATATCTGTTCAATGCCTCTGCCATTTCCTTGTTTTCCATTATTATTTCCCCAGCCTCATCCTCTAAGGGACCTATACTTACTTCTTTTTATATACTTGTAAAAGCTCTCACTGTCAGTTTTTATATTTCTTGCTAGTTTACTCTCATAATCTATTTTCTCCCTCTTTATTTTTTTTTAGTCCTCCTTTGCTGGTTTCTAAAGGTTTCCTAATCTTCGGGCTTACCACTAATCTTTGCCACGTTGTATGTCTTTTCTTTTAACTTGATGCCTTCCTTAACTTCCTTAGTTAGCCATGGTCGGTACATCCTTCTCGTGGAGTCTTTCCTCCTTACTAGGCTATATTTTTGTTGAGAGTCATAAAATATCTTTTCAAATGTCTGCCACTGCTTATCCACTGTCATACCTTCTAATCTGTTTTCCCAGTCCACTTTAGCCAACTCTCTCATCATGCCATTGTAATTGCCCTTATTTAGGTTTAATACAATCATTTCAGATCCAAGATCATCACTCTCAAACTGGATGTGAAATTCTATCAAATTATGAGCACTGTTTTCTAAGGGATCCTTTACTTCGAGGTCATTAATTAATCCTGTCCCATTATCCATTACCAGATCTAAAATGGCCTGTTCCCTGGTTGATTCCACAACGTATTGTTCTAAGAAACAGTCCTGTTTTATCATTAAATAATGATACAATTAGACTCACACAGCTATGGTGTTATTGCCCTGTAATCCACCAAAAATAAACCCAAATTAGTGGTTAATTTGCATGGCATTTGAACTGATTACAGTGGCATGGTTATTGCATTACAAATAGAAAAATATACAATGAGAAATCATGTGTGACAGCTCATTCCATTGTCTTTCTTTGGGTTGTGCTGCACCTATTAACTGGAATTGATAACAAAAAGAGAAAATGCTGCAGAAGCTCAGCAAGTCAGGCAGCATCTGTGGAGAAAGAAACAGTGTTAACATTTCAGGTCGAAGGCCTTTCGTCATTGATCTTTGATCATTATCCTAGTTTTCATCGCCTTTCCATGCTTCTTTCTTTGCTTCTCTTTTGATTGAAATATGTGGGACTAAAGACCATACAGTGCTTGGTTGTTAGAAGTTTAGGGTACTTGTAACCTAACCCGTCAGGCAGGAACAGGAAAGGTTCGAGTTGGAAGTCCATTTTACACCCTACCCGATTTTATGCTCTGCTGACCTCAAAATTGCTGCCTTAGATTATTTTATAAATTTATCACTGGAGTTCCAACCAGAATCACTTGCACCAATTCCTGAAGTCAGACTTTCTCCACTTGGAACATACACTCAAAAGAACAATATTAGTTCTTGTGGAAATTCCACTGAAATCCTCCCTACTGAGCTTTCAGCTTTAATGTTCAGTGGTCTAGAAAATGTTTAAATCTTCTAAGCACTTCTACATTGCCCTCCGGCGCAAATAAAACTGGTGCCCTTCCCTGGTTTCTATTTCTGTCCCATCCTTCCTTGTCAGTGCTTTGGTATTCCCTACACTGAAATCTACCCCAGGGTTTGGATCAGCTTGAGAGTGGGTAAAATCTCAATTGTTGTGTACACATTCCCTGTAGATTTTCGGCCAAATCAGAGTTACAGAAGAATCTAAATACATCTCACCCCACCCCCAGTCAAGGAAGAAAATCTGTAGATAGCCAGAGAGAGGCCTCAAATGCCTATCACAAATTCCCAAAGGAGGTACTGTAGAACCCCAATTATGAAAGGTTCTGAATTTTTATAGGTTTTTATAGTAGGTCTTATGTGACTGACTGATCACATGGTGAGATCATTATTTTTGGGTGAATTCGTTGCGATAACTCCGTTTTCCTCCCCTTTCTCTTTGAAGATCTTGATGATCTGGTCTTAACTTTGTAAAGCTTGAGCCAAGAATTTTCTTTAATGCATTTGATGGATTTTGTACTGTATGTGATGTATTTTGTACTGTTAGATGTCCTCTGCTGCTGGCTAGATTAATTTACTCCCAAGCTTGGGCAGTTATGCAAAGAGGCAACAGTAATAGTGATAGTCATTCTGACAAACATGTAAGTGACAGGCATATCTTTAATATCATGTATAGTTAGGTTCTGCTTTGTACTACATGTTTATGCTTGAGCTTTTTCTTATTATAAGTTTGAATACTAAGCAGTTTTTTAAAAATGTTCGGGATGATTTAGAAAATACAGCAGCTATTTAAAAACATAAGCTTACTTCATACTGTAGTGGTTAAATACACCACAGGGAATGGTATTAAGCCATACAGACCAAAACATCCCAAATTTGACCTTTCGGTATTGCTGTTAGTTGATCTCAGGATGGACAGCAGCTGGGATTGGCTTCAGTTTCCTTGAAAGTGCCTTGGGACGTCTTTCTACATTAAAGGTGCAAGCTGTTGTTGGGCTGGATTGGGGAAAATCAGGCACTTCTGATTTTTATGGAATGATTCATGCAGTGAAGTACAAATATGTGCGTGTCGGGTGAGCACAGGATTGGGCTAGGCTGTGATATCATTCAAGGACAGATAGCCTGCCGTCGCTCATTATCTAAGCTTGGGCGAGGTACTAGAGGATTGACTGCAAACAATCCATTCACATTCAGTCATACATGCGATATAAATGGAACATCTTACAATGGAAGAATCAACCTTCAAGAAAGAAGGAAGGGAGAAAACAGGAACAAAATCATGTAGTTTCAACATAGAGATAAATAACTCAATCATTCAGCCTAAATTATAAAATATACTGTTCTGCGTAGATTCAACACCATTTTACAGAAACAAGTAAATTATCCATGTGCTTTGAGTATGAGCTGTAACAATGTTTTCCTCCATGTCCATTTGCATTTTATTTTTAACCGTTAGTGGATAAGCAATGTGGCACTTAAGACTGTTTTTAAACCCTACTATGAAATTAGGATCATTGCCACGAGGATACTAGCTGTATTTGTCCTTCAGTGCCAATCCCGCATAATAAATGGAAAGAAAAAATGAAGAATGCACATTGTGAAATGCACATTGTGATCTAAGTCAGCTTGGACCCTCACTGGAAAGAGGAAACTACAATGATTTGGTAATGTTGGTCTGAGGCTTTACAGGCACCTGTCCAACAGAATGATGCACTGAAAGTGAGAGAAAGAAAGATATGATGGACAATATGGAACATGGATAAATAATAACAAACACTATCACAGATATTTTAAGAATACCAGCACTCAACAAAAAAGGAATGAATTAACCTGGATACCCAGCAATGCATGCAATTTTATCATAAGAACTCACAAATTTTCATAACAGGGAAAAGCCATTTGGTCCAACTGGTTCGTTCCTATTTGATAGATCCCAATCCCACAACCCACCTTCTCATTAATCTCTTTCCCTGCATAATCACTCCTTCATTCCAGTTATATTCTTTGCTTTAATGGCTTTCCCATGTAACTTGTGTCCCTTTTTGTAAAAAAAACTCCTAACTTCTTTGAATTTTTTAATAAGTGTCCGTTGATATTGGATTACTTCACCACAGGGAACAATTAAGCTGGATCAACCTCATCAGCCCCTTCCATAAACTTTAATCAGAATACTTCAGTCTTTTGGAACCATATAAAGCAGCAGTTTGCAGTTCACATGAAAGAAAAGCAACAGATTTCTTGAGGGTGGGGGCAAATGAATTGCTCTATGTTCACATCCTCAACAAAAAGCTGATGTAGGGACCACATTCAAAACTCTATAGCTACACTGACAAACAAGTAACAAAAAGAAATTTGCATAAGTTACCACTTTGTTACCTGATGGCTATAATTTGTATGGATCCAGGAGCTAATGCTTATTTTAAAAATTAACCAGGAGTTGGAGAACCGGGTTACGCAGTGAGTTAGATACTGGCCTGTCACCTTTGGGATCAAATCCAATCAAGACTAATGAGATGAATTCTATCTGCTGGCTGTGTGAGTCGCTGGTGAAATGAGTTTGGGCAGTCTCAATCCAGATCCTGTGGGCATGGGCCTACAGGACAAAACTATTTCTAATTTGCCACTAATTGCCAATCTCAGCTAGAGAGGTCACAAAATGGCTGTTGTAGTTTTTGGAGCAAAGTAGCGGGACGTTTATTCTACTGCTGACCAAAGAGTGCATGATGCTGATATCTGATGTCTGAAATTGAAAAAGTCTTGCTCCCCACCTTGATGAGCACAATCTTTTTTTAAATCACAGCAACCAAAATGGTGGCAAGCCAGAGCCCCATTTGTTCTCGACTGTATATATAAAATATTTACCAAAAATGATCAGAACTTCAGTCAAGCAGGTTTTATGGAGAACCAAAAGTCTAGGGAGGAAAGAAATACCCTTACAAATGCCCTTACCGACGACTGACTGATGCAATCAGATTTGCATTAAAACGGACTGAGGACTCAGTCCCCGATCAGTGGGATAATGCGTAAACCAAAGAAGTTATGCAAAGAATAAGACTTTTCATCAATCTTTCCATTGTAATATTTTTACATCTAAATTTAACAGTGATTGGTTAAATGTCCATACATCCATTTTTTCCTGCTTTTTAATTGTTTACCTCACCAATTATATGAAACACATTCAGCCAAAATTAGATTTCTCCTTTCTGAATTTTCTGATTCTCAATTCACAATTTACAAAAAGCAACCAAATGACAAATATACATTCTACCAAAAAATGAGATACAACCCCCATGAAAGTTCCCCATCTGACAAATGCTCAATTTCATAAATATCATAGTAGGTACAGCACAGGAGGAGGCCATTCGGCCCATCGTACCTGTGCTGGCTCTTTGAAAGAGCTATCCAATTAGTCCCATTCCCATGCTCTTTCCCCATAGCCCTGTGAATGTTCTCCCTTCAATTTATTTATTTCATTCCCTTTTGAGAGTTACTATTGAATCTGCTTCCACCACCCTTTCAGGCAGTGCATTCCAGATCATTACAACTCGCTGCGTAAAAAAACATTTCTTCATAACGCCTCTAGCTCTTTTGCCGCTCACCGTAAATCTGTGTCCTCTGGTTACCGACCCTTCTGCCACTAGAAACACTTTCGCCTTACTTTCTCTGTCAAAACCGTTCATGATCTTGAACACCTCTCTGAATCTTCTCTGTTCTGAGAACAGCCCCAGCTTCTCCAGTCTCTCCACATAACTGAAGTCCCTCATCCCTGGCACCATTCTAGTAAATCTCTTCTGCACCCTCTCTAGTGCCTTGACATCCTTCCTAAAGTGTGGTACTCAGTATTGAACACAATACTCCAACTGAGGCCAAACCAGTGTTTTATAAAGATTTAGCATAACTTCCTTGCTTTTGAACTCTATGCCTCTATTAATAAAGCCTAGGATCCCATATGCTTTTTGAACAGCCTTCTCAACTTGTCCTGCCACCTTCAAACATTTGTGTATGTCCACCCCCAGGTCTCTCTGTTCCTGCACCCCCTTTAAAATTGTACCATTTAGTTTATATTGCCTCTCCTCATTCTTCCTAACAAAATGAATCACTTCACATTTCTCTGTGCTAAATTTCATCTGCCCATTTCACCAGTCTGTCTATGTCCTCCTGAAGTCTGTTACTGTCCTCCACATTGTTTACTACATTTCTGAGTTCCATGTCATCTGCAAACTTTGAAATGATCCCCTCTATACCCAAGTCCAAGTCATTAATATATATCAAAAAGAGCAGTGGTCCCAACACCGACTCCTAGGGGACACCACTGTATACTTCCCTCCAGACTGAAGAACAACCGTTCACCACTACTCTCTGCTTTCTGTCCCTTAGTCAATTTTGTATCCACGCTGCCACTGTCCCTTTAATCCCATGGGCTTCAATTTTGCTATCAAGTCTATTATATGGTATTTCATCAAATGCCTTTTGAAAGTCCATATACACATCAATCCGACTTCCATCATCAACCCTCTCCGTTACTTCACCAAAGTAATATGTAACATTGCAAGATTAAATTCAGATTAGCACAAGTGCAAAAGCACTACAGAATTGCACAATAAGCAGGCGAATCTCCACTATTTTAAATACGGAACGACCCCACCCATTGCAACCCTACTATTGGTTGCAATTCACAAAACACAAAACATGACATATGACATTTATACACAGTATTTATGAAAATCCATAGCTGCAGGTTTAAATATAGGATGTGATCAGTGCTCCCACCTGTCAAACATGAAAGGTGGCATTGAGGCTCCTACCTGTAGTCCATCCACCCCTCTCCAGCTTGGCCCCCAAAATCTGCTACATCTGCCAGAAGGGCATACAAACAACAACAACTTGAATTTATATAGTACAGCGTCTCAAGGTACTTCACAGGTGTATAATCAGACAAAATTTGACATCGAGCCAAAGAAGGAGACATTAGGACAGGTGATCAAAAGCTTGGTCAAAGTTGTAGCTTTTAAGGAGGGTGTAAAGGAGGAGAGAGAGGAGGAAATGCAGAGAGGTTTAGGGAGGGAATTTCATAGCTTAGGGCCTAGACAGTTGAAGGCACAACCACCAATGGTGGGGTGAAGGAAGTGGGGGATGGACAAGAGGCCAAAGTTGGAGGAACGCAAAGTTCTCAGATGGTTGTAGGGCTGGAGGAGGTTACAAAGATAAGGAGGGGTGAGTTTGGCTTAATTCAGAGTTAAATTACAATTTAATAATTATAATGATTCTTCTGCTGGGTTCAAACCTTTTTGCCCTCCTTCAATACCTAGGCACACAAATCAAAAGCAAAATACTGCGAATGCTGGAAATCTGAAATAAAAACAGAAAATGCTGGAGAAGCTCAGCAAGTCAGGCAGTGTGGAGAAAGAAACAGAGTTAACGTTTCAGGTCGAAGACCTTTCGACAGAACTGGAAGATGTTAAGAGAGTTAATTAGGTACTCAAACTCTGTTTCTGGCATTAACAAGCTATAGTAAGAGGAGCAAAAGGCCCGTTACAGACTGAAGTGCATGGGTCAGTAAGCAGCACTTGCTAATTCCAGAATGACATACCTTCCAATTATAGCTCCTCCCCACTTCACTGAATTCTTGACCTCACTTGTATTGCTCTTGGGAAGATGTTGAGCAAAGACCAGAGAAAGGCATGGATGTTAGGGAACTTGGGGAAATAAATAGTGATGTCTTGAGGAGTGTACATATTACAGAGAGGGAGGTGCTGGAAGTCTTAACGCGCATCAAGGTAGATAAATCTCCGGGACCTGATGGAATGTATCCCAGGACGTTATGGGAGGTTAGGGAGGAAATTGCGGGTCCCCTAGCAGAGATATTTGAATCATCCACCGCTACAGGTGAGGTGCCTGAAGATTGGAGGGTAGCAAATGTTGTGCCTTTGTTTAAGAAGGGCGGCAGGGAAAAGCCTGGGAACTACAGACCAGTGAGCCTGACATCTGTAGTGGGTAAGTTGTTAGAGGGTATTCTGAGGGACAGGATCTACAGGCATTTGGAGAGGCAGGGACTAATTAGGAACAGTCAGCATGGTTTTGTGAGAGGAAAATCATGTCTCACGAACTTGATTGAGTTTTTTGAAGGGGTAATCAAGAAGATAGATGAGGGCTGTGCAGTGGACGTGGTCTACATGGACTTCAGCAAAGCCTTTGACAAGGTACCGCATGGTAGGTTGTTACATAAGGTTAAATCTCATGGGATCCAAGGTGAGGTAGTCAATTGGATACAAAATTGGCTTGACGACAGAAGACAGAGGGTGGTTGTAGAGGGTTGTTTTTCAAACTGGATGCCTGTGTCCAGCGGTGTGCCTCAGGGATCGGTGCTGGGTCCGCTGTTATTTGTTATTTATATTAATGATTTGGATGAGAATTTAGGAGGCATGGTTAGTAAGTTTGCAGATGACACCAAGATTGGTGGCATTGTGGACAGTGAAGAAGGTTATCTAGGATTGCAACGGGATCTTGATAAATTGGGCCAGTGGGTCGATGAATGGCAGATGGAGTTTAATTTAGATAAATGTGAGGTGATGCATTTTGGGAGATCGAATCGGGCCAGGACCTACTCCGTTAATGGTAGGGGAGAGTTATAGAACAAAGAGATCTAGGTGTACAGGTTCATAGCTCCTTGAAAGTGGAGTCACAGGTGGATAGGGTGGTGAAGAAGGCATTCGGCATGCTTGGTTTCATTGGTCAGAACATTGAATGCAGGAGTTGGGATGTCTTGTTGAAGTTGTACAGGGCATTGGTGAGGCCACACTTGGAGTACTGTGTACAGTTCTGGTCACCCTATTATAGAAAGGATATTATTAAACTTGAAAGAGTGCAGAAAAGATTTACTAGGATGCTACCGGGACTTGATGGTTTGACTTACAGGGAGAGGTTAGACAGACTGGGACTTTTTTCCCTGGAGAGTAGGAGGTTAAGGGGTGATCTTATAGAAGTCTATAAAATAATGAGGGGCATAGATAAGGTCAATAGTCAAAATCTTTTCCCAAAGGTAGGGGAGTCTATAACGAGGGGGCAGAGATTTAAGGTGAGAGGGGAGAGATACAAAAGGGTCCAGAGGGGCAATTTTTTCACTCAAAGGGTGGTGAGTGTCTGGAACGAGCTGCCAGAGGCAGTAGTAGAGGCGGGTACAATTTTGTCTTTTAAAAAGCATTTGGACAGTTACATGGGTAAGATGGGTATAGAGGGATATGGGCCAAGTGCAGGCAATTGGGACTAGCTTAGTGGTATAAACTGGGCGACATGGACATGTTGGGCCGAAGGGCCTGTTTCCATGTTGTAACTTCTATGATTCTATGATTCTATGATTCTAAGAGCGAGAAGGAAAAATCATCACTGGGCACTCCCATTAGTGTCATATTGGGTAGCTTTTATCTGGGATCAACAGAAGCCTAGGGACACATCATCTGCCTCCCTTTCTTGGTCACGGATGTGTGGCTCAGGGAGACAAGAAGAGGAAAAAAGTAGGAGAAATTACCCTCTAAACTTTAAAAAGCTTTTACCAAATAATGGCTTTCCAGTATTTGTCAGAACAGCATTCTCCTTTTCTGCTTTGTTGTATCTGCAATCAAAGCATCTGAAGATTCATCATTTCCCTCCCTCCTCCTGCCTGACCCCTGCTTTTTTTTTAAGCTTTTAACCTGTAATTTTATTTTGTGCCAAATATAGAGAATGCAATTCTAGGGTGGGCTGCGTGTCTCTCACACAACAAAGCCTTGAAGAGGGTGTTGTCATTTTTAACATCCTCCTTCGTAACCACTGCAATTGGTTGCATGGAAACGTAGTGATTGTGCACAATTTGGTTCCCCACCCTCAGCTGAAAACCAGTTTGCCTCCTGTGTTGCCTCGACATTTTGGTGGTCCAAACCCAAAAGCATAACATAGCATGACGTAAGTTCTCGCTTTTCAGAACAGGGAGGGAACAGGAGCTTTAAGAGGTTAACCTCTGCATGGTTCTGCAAGACGCTCCCAGTGATTTTCCCTGCAGTGAAAATAACCTTTCCTTGTGACCTTCTCTGGCTAGGTTTTCATTCTTACCGTTTTGTTAGCATGGATCCCAGACACATTGACACATGTTGTAGATGAACTACGAGCAAAGTTTATCATTCAGTCTACATAATTTTGTTTTAAATCAATACCACTGATAAAGATCTGTTAGCAGTGCCTTGAAATTCTCTAAGTTTTACTGTGGGCTTCACCTGTTAACCCTTTCCTCACTCACTTAATTACCAGCAACAGCAAAATTGAAAAAACAAAAACCAACACCAGGCCACAATCTACCCTGATTCATACGCTCTACAATTTCATATGTCATGAGGACTCTTGTGCCAATCTAATCACCAAACGCAACTTCATTATTTGTCTGCAACTCCAGAAGTAAAGAAAGAGCCTCAATTTTCTTTTGTTCATAACCATATTTCTAAGATTTCACCAACTCAATCCGTCACATAAAAAGAAAGAAAATCTGTTAACCTTTGTATAAAATTAAAACCACACAAGTGCAACAGGGCATTTATGCATATCACAATGTCCACTGCACGATTTAATACCAAATTACTTTTAGTAATGCCTATATTTGCTGAAATCTAGGGAAAAAATTTCTATTAAATTCTTAAACTGACGATATATCGGGTTGGAAGTCCACAGATCAGTTCGGTGTTAGTTTGTGCAGAGGGATGGAGCCCCATTGAGCAGTTGACTGCTGTTTTGTGCCCGCAATTCTCCATATTATATTTTCTGTCCTGTTGATAAATACGTGAAAAGAAAGAATATAAAAAGATTCAAGGAAAGGGCAGGGAAATGGGCTTAGATAGCTCCAGTTGAACAGCTAGCATCACCACAGCCACAAATCCTTCTGTACCGTAATTTCTACGATTCCAACTTGCCGAGTTCCCAGTGTCAGGCATGCTACTGTATGGATAGATGATGGAGAACAAACATTTCCCACAGGAAGGATAGGGAGGAAATTTACTTGTCAAATTAACATAAACTGGCACTTCAGCTGACATAACTTTTCTCTCTATTTGCATTAATCTCTGTTTGCCCAAACCCATGAAGTCTCACAACAGGCTGAGAATGCAATTCAATAAAACACAAAATAGTAAACTGCAAACTGCTACCAGAATTTACTGTCCTATAAGAACATCTGATCAATGACCCTGGGGTCTCCATCCTTTGTTTGATCAGTAGCATTTCATACAGAACCTTGTGAAGCATTCCGTATAAGAGACAGACTTCCACCCCGGGTTAAAAACTTTTTAAGACACATTGGGATCGATTTTAACTCGGTGAAACTGGCATAACGGGCTGGTAAAGGCCTCAAAATGGGTCGTGGGCTTACCACGCTGTTAACACCAAAACTCCAGCCACTGCCATTTTGAAAAAGGCTCTGCCTATGTGTACTGACGTTGAGCAGCCTAAGCAATGGTCTTTAAAGGGATACATAGAAAACAGCCACAACATTTTTTTCAACTTGTATTTTTGTGGAGTCAGAAGGAGCAGGAGTGCTCCTCCTCCAAAAATGCTGTGAACCACTGCTCGCCACCCTCGGCCTCTTCTCCCCAGGACCTACTTGCAGCTGCCCCTGGCATCCCAGTCAGCAGACAATCCTGTGGCCCAGCTGTCTCGGGGCACCCATTTGGCGTTCGCTACTCACTGGTCGGATTCAAATGAGGCCCAGGCTTCAAAATTGTGGCAGCCTACTGTATCTGTACAGTCTGTTGTCCATATTATGACAATTGTGTTTGTAAATTTTCTTCTTCCTCATCATCTTTGGCCCCTGCCACAAACTCTGTAACCAACGCCCCACCCCCACCGCTCCTCAGCCATTGTCTCAGGCTGACCCAGGCTGATGTTGGACATCTCACCATCATCATCGAGCCTGACGAGCTTCTGATCCCATATACTCTCCAGCACAAACACTGTCTATTTCCACCTCCTCTATGACATCGCCCACCTCTGCATTCATTTGGTCAAAATTTGGTCATTTAACAAAATAGGATTTCCAAAGTGAAAATGACTCTTTAACACAGTGAATTAAGAGGGACGAAAGAGTTAAGAGATACCACTGAGCTAAGGAAGTTCAATAAAACAGAGGTTAGTCAGGCCACTATGAACATCAAGAGAGTAAGTGAAGACAAGAGACTTGCATCAAATGACTGGAAAACCATAGGAACAAATAAAAATTAACCAACATTTGGTTATGGTTGCGACCTAAGGCAACAAACTCCCCAGATGGCTCACTGGATAACAGCACTGCACAATTTAGTACTCAGACATAAAGAACAGGTTCGATCCTTAGTCCAGGTTGAGTTAGCTGATCTCGGTATTAGCTATTACAATTGACCTCAGTGCCCCTAGATTTGAGTGATAAAAGAAAAATCATCCTGTTTCCAGCTCCTGATCATTGTCCAGCGATTCATGCTGGAGAGTGAATGGGGTGAATTTCCTTGCTGTTTCCAGCGTGGCAATTTTTACAGTGGGGAAAATTATGGGGAAGCCATTTCTGGAACTGGTGTGCCTTTAAAAGGCTTCCCCCAAGTTTCCTCATGATCCTGGAACTGTTCTGTGATCACCACACTATTTACCACTGGTCTCTTTTACACATGGACCATCTGAGAGCCAATGGTGCTGTGCTTGGGAGTTTCCTGCACTTACTCCACTAGTGTAATCGGGGTAAGTTACACCTGTTACAATGATGTTCAGCAGCTGTCAGGACCAGCTGTTAAAGGTGAGGAGTTCCCTCAATGGAAGAGGCTGGACATCTTTTGTTGAAGACTTTCGCCTACCCAACGTCAATGGCAATCAGGAGAAATGGCATTCCCATTGGACACCTATTCTCGTGCTTATTCTAGGTACTAGGATTGCAGCAAATGGTTGGCTCCTCATGCTGCACAGAATGATCGTGGAACGGAGGTAGCACTCGTCCCGTACCAGCTGGCTCCTGGTATGGAGCCGCTACTGGCTGTATCTCTGCACACTGCTCTTGGGCAGCCTGCTCTCATCTCCCACATTCCACTGACATGGTGCTCTGAGGGGCATGGCTGGAGGCCCAGCATGTGCTGGGGTATCGCAATATCATGCAGTTGTGACTTCTGGGTAGCTTGGTCTTCATCATCCTCTTCACCTCACCTTAAGAACATAAGAACATAAGAAATAGGAGCAGGAGTAGGCCATAGGGCTCCTCGAGCCTGCTCCGTCATTCAACAAGTCCATGGCTGATCTTCGACCTCAACTCCACTTTCCCGCCCCATTCTCATATCCCTTGATTCCCCTAGAGTCCAAAAATCGATCTATCTCAGCCTTGGATATACTCAATGACTCAGCATCCACAGCCCTCTGAGGTAGAGAATTCCAAAGATTCACAACCCTCTGAGTAAAGAAATTCCTCCTCATCTCAGTCTTAAATGGCCAACCTCTTATCCTGAGACTATGCCATTGCAGTGGTGGATCTTCAGGAAAGGAGGGTAGAAGACAAAAATGGGTGACCATCACCCCTTTGGGATTAAAGAGGCAGAAAAGGAGGTGGTAGGTTTTGTCTGCATGGTGCTTCACAGGAGCGCCAGAATGACAGCCTAGGTGCTCAGTTCAGTACCTTGCCGCTGGCAAAAGCAGAGTGTCTATCCACGAGGTGCCTGGCCTTATCCTCACAGTGGGGTGAGGGGTTTAAATGTGGGGAAACCCCCCTGGCGGTTGATTTTGGTGGGCATTTTATGCCAATTTGTCCTGCAAAGAGGTTAAGTAAATGAGGGTAAGGCACTTAAGGATTGTGTGGCAAGTGGCATTGGAGTGATGAATAATAGATATAGGGGTGTGAGGGTGCTAAAGTGGAGAAAGAGGTTTTTGGGTTGTGTATGGCAGATCTTGTGTATTTGGGGCGCTCTGAAGCCATAATACAGGACAGGGAATTGGAGGCGCCCTTAACCAGAAAGCACTGTCAACATAAGAAATAGGAGCAGGAGTAGGCCATACGGCCCTTCGAGCCTGCTCCGCCATTCAATAAGATCATGGCTGATCTTCGACCTCAACTCCACTTCCCGCCCAATCCCCTTGATTCCCCTACAGTCCAAAAATGTATCTATCTCAGCCTTGAACATACTCAACGACTCAGCATCCACAGCCCTCTGGGATAGAGGATTGACACCCCTCTGAGTGAAGAAATTCCTCCTCATCTCAGACCTAAATCGCCCACCCTTATCCTGAGACTATGCCTCCTAGTTCTAGGCTCTCCAGCTAGAGAAAACAGTCTCTCCGCATCTACCCTGTCAAGCCCTTTCAGTATCTTATACGTTTCAATGAGATCACCTCTCATTCTTCTAAACTCCAGAGAATATAGACCCATTCTACTCAATCTCTCCTCATAGGACAACCCTCTCATCCCAGGAACTAATCTAGTGAACCTTCGTTGCTGCGCCTCTAAGGCAAGTATATCCTTCCTTAGGTAAGGAGACCAAAACTGTACACAGTACTCCAGGTGTGGTCTCACCAAAGCCCTGTACAATTATAGCAAGACTTCCTTACTCTTGTATTCCAACCCCCTTGCAATAAAGGCCAACAAACCATTTGCCTTCCTAATTGCTTGCTGCACCTGCAATGTTAACTTTCTGTGTTTCGTGGACAAGGACACCCAAATCCCTCTGAACACTAACATTTAATAGTTTCTCACCATTTAAAAAATATTCTGTTTTCCTATTCTTCTTACCGAAGTGAATAACCTCACATTTCCCCACATTATACTCCATCTCCCACATTCTTGCCTACTCACTTAACCTGTTTTCATCTCTTTGCAAACTCTTTGTGTCCTCCTCACAGCTTACTTTCCCACTTAACTTTGTATCATCACAAACTTGGATACATTACACTTGGTCCCTTCATCTAAGCCATTAATATAGATTGTAAATAGCTGAGGCCCAAGCACTGATCCTTGCAGCACCCCACTAGTTACAGCCTGCCAACCCGTTTATTCACACTTTCCGTTTTCATCCATTAACCAATCCTCTATCCATGCTAATATATTACCCCCAACCCCGTGAGCCCTTATCTTGTGTAACAACCTTTTGTGTGGCACCTTGTTGAATGTCTTTTGAAAATCCAAATATACGACATCCACTGGTTCCCCTTTATCTACCCTGCTAGTTACATCCTCAAAAAACTCTAATAGATTTGTCAAACACAATTTCCCTTTCACAAAACCATGTTGACCCTGCCTAATCATATTATGATTTTCTAAGTGCCCTAATACCACTTCCTTAATAATGGATTCCAGCATTTTCCCGATGACTGATGTCAGGCTAACTGGTCTGCAGTTCCCTGTTTTCTCTCTCCCTCCTTTCTTAAATAGCAGTGTTACATTTGCTACCTTCCATTCCACTGGGACCATTCTAGAATCTAGGGAATTTTGGAAGATCATAACCAATGCATCCAATGTCTCTGCAGCCATCTCTTTTAGAACCCTAGAATGTAGCCCATCAGGTCCAGGGGATTTGTTGGCTTTTAGACCGCTTAATTTCTCCAGTACTTTTTCTTTACTAATATTAATTACTTTAAGTTCCTCACTCTCATTAGACCCTTGCTTCCCCACTATTTATAGCATGCTTTTTGTGTCTTTTACTATGAAGACAGACACAAAATATTTGTTTAACATCTCTGCCATTTCCTTATTCCCCATTGAAGGGTTATTCGTAGAATTGTTGTTTTAAGAGAGTGAAGAATGTGCTGGTGCTTAGGGTAGACAAGGGAAAAAAGGGAGAGGTGTGCAGTATGTCACCTTGCCTGCCCTGCTGAGGATGTAGAGTTATTGCACTTCTGTTCTGCAGTCCTTGGGGTGAGCATGTTGACAATCAATGCCAGTACCACCTGCTACCAGGTGGCATGAGGGATAATTGTGGGTGACTTGATGGAATCTGTTTATCTTGCCTTCAATGCCCTCAGGAGGACTTGGAGGTCTAAAGGACTAAAGTTGTGCATTCTTCGTGTCTAGCATCATGATATGCCTTGCTGATTCTGGGCACAGATGGCACTTCAATATTCATAATTCTGTCCAAGTGTAATGAAAGTATTGGTAAGACGTGCAATGAAGTAACTTGAGATAGAAATGAAAGAGCCAAACTGTGTTTCTGCCTTAACTTCTTGTCTTACCTGCTATTTCTCAACTACTTGCTGCCCCTCGGCGACATCATCCAAAAACACGTCAGGTTCCACATGTACGCTGATGACACCCAGCTCCACCTTACCACCACCTCCCTCGACCCCTCCACTGTCTGATTTGCCACACTGCTTGTCTGACCTCCAGTAATGGATGAACAAAAATTTCCTCCAACTAAATATTGGAAAGACCGAAGCCATTGTCTTTGGTCCCCACCACGAACTCTGTTCCCTAGCCACCCATTCCATCCCTCTCCCTGGCCACTGTCTAAGGCTGAACCAGACCATTTGCAACCTTGGCGACCTATGTGAGCCTGAGATAAGCTTCCAATCACATATCCACTCCATCACCAAGACTGCCTACTGCCACCTTCGTAACATCCTCCATCTCCACCCCTGCCTCAGTTCATCTGCTGCTGAAACCCTCATCCATGCCTTTGTTACCTCGAGACTTGACTATTCCAATGCTTTCATAGCCGGCCTCCCATCTTCCACCCTCCATAAATTTAAGCTCATCCAAAACCCTGCTGCCCATATCCTAACTCACACTAAGTCCCGTCCACCTATCATCCCTACGTTGGCTCCCGGTCTGGGAACGCCTCGATTTTAAAATCCTCTTCCTTGTTTTCAAATCCTTCCATGGCCTCACCCCTCCCTATCTCTGTAACCTCCTCCAGCCCTACAACCCTCCAAGATCTCTGCGCTCCTCCAATTCTTGCCTCTTGCTCATCCCTGATTTTAATTGCTCCACCATTGGCAGCCCTACCTTCAAGTGCCTAGGCCCCAAGCTCTGGAATTCCCTCCCTAAACTTCTCCGCCTCTCTACCTCTCTCTCCTCCTTTAAGATGCTCCTTAAAATCTACCTCTTTGACAAAGCTTTTGATCACCCATCCTAATATCTCCTTTTGTGGCTCGGTGTCAAATTTTGTTTGAAAATCGCTCCTGTGAAGGGCTTTCGGACGTTTCACTACGTTAAAGGCTCTACATAAATGCAAGTTGTTGTCTCCCCTCCAGTGTTGTGCTGAATAGCACAGGCTGAACAGTGCATTTAAAAGGCGGCACAAAAGTTTACTGGTTCAATTGCTTGCACGGTTTTAAACCAATGCTTGCACCATTAGATATGCAAATGAGCATATCTAGGAAACATCCAGGTACCTTCCTCCAGAGGCCGGTGGCAGAATGAATATTTTTTTGTTAAAAAAAGGTGCAACAGCAGTGTAAATTACATCAAGGAAATGCTGGGTATTGATCTGTGAACGTCAGGCAAGCTCAGGACTGGGCTCACTTGTGAACCTCCCCATAGTCTAGTAGCCAACTGACAATCACTTTCTAGACTCACACACGAGAAATGGCCACCTGGGTGAAGTACTGGAGATTGGCCAGCATTTGTAGAACTGTACCCTCATCAAGAGTCACTGGGCGCTAAATTGGGCCGTGTAGTGCCCATTGTTTCAGCGCGATGCAGCCTCTTCGACATACAACATGGTGTCTTGTATGCACACGCACGTTTCCAGCGTGACGTGCGTCAGTCGCCATTTTGGTATAGGAGGTAGTGCAGGCGCAGATAACGATCGCTGGAATCGTGTAAAGTAAGGAGAAAATGGCTTCAATCAGTGTACAACACTGATTTAAAGTGATAAGTCCCAAAATGGTGAATAACGCTCAACTCAATGCACAGTCTTAACCCCGACCATCTGAACATGTCTTCGAGTGCCTGGAGGACCCCCCATCAGCACTATTTAAAGGGACCAAGCAGGATTTACAGGTTAGTGGCTGGATTTTTGCTTCTGGCTGCCAAGACATTTGTAACTGTTTTTGGAGGTCTCCTACACTTGAATACTAGGACGCGGGGACATAGCCTAACATTCAGAGCCAGGACGTGCAGGAGTGAAGTTATGAAATGCTTCTATGTGCAAAGGGTGGGAGAAGTTTGGAATTTGGAACAGTCTTCTGCAAACGGCAGTTAATAATAGCTCAATTGAGAATTCTAAATTTGTGATTGATAGATTTCTGTGAACCGAGGGTATTAAGGGATATGGGGCTAAGGCGGGTATATGGAGTTAGGTCACAGGTCCACCCTGATCTGATCAAATGGTGGAACAGGCTCGAGGGGCAAAATGCCACAGCCACTTGCTGCCTCCTGATATGTGCCAGCTTCTCCTGCAAGAAAGCAGGACGTGTGTCTGGGTGATGTGCCAATCATTGTCGAATAGCTGCCAGTGTGTGTGGCCTGTGAGTTGTGGGTGGGCGGCTTGCAACGGTGGTAATGTGTAAGGGTGAGAGGGTTGAGTACTGATAGAAAGAGTTTGTTGGTATGTGGGTGATGGGGGGTGTAGCGCATGGACCAATAGATGCGGCTAGTGGTGTAGTTGGTAGGAGACGCAACTTGACAGTTGACCTCACTCATCTTGACCACTCATGTCAAAGCATTGAACTTCTTCTTGTTCTGCATCCATGTTCATGATGCTGTGCACCTGGCATTGACTTCATCCCCTGTTGCCTCCCACTACCTTTTGGGTATATATCTGGAGGGCCTCTTGCTCCCCCCCACCCCCGCGGATATAGGATGTCCCTCCTTCTGTCCACCTCTTGCACCAAGGCATCTGGTGCAACAGCAGAGAACCTTGGTGCACAGAGTCTCAGATCGGCAGATTGGTGAGGTCTGGCATGCAGATTGGAGGATGTGGGATTTAGTGGTCCGCAACCTTTATTCAATGTTTTAACATAACTCATCAGTATGTAAAAATAGGGATGGGACCTGCATCTGTGCTTTACGTGTGTGATGTCTGATCTCCGTTCAGACTCCGTGCAGACAGCAGGCTGTTATATTCAGCAAATAACAGGTACCAGCTACCTTTAAGAGATTGGAGCTTCCCTCTGCTGGTAGAAAGTGCGAAATGCATGGAATCCTCGTTCAACGCTGATTTCCAATGCAGATTGAAGATAAGTCCTCAGGCCTGACAAAAATCTCAGGCCTGCGCAGGGACCATTGGGCGCGGGGTAATAGCAGATCGTGCTACTCCCGCCCAAAAACAGGCCCTATCCAATTTTCCCCCCTACATCTTCACAAGAGGAGAGTAGAAAATTACAGGGAAAAACAGGGATATCGCTATGATAAAGTTTAATATGACAGAGTTTCCTCAGGCTACTGTGGACATAAAGATTGTACAGAAAGGCAAGTGGCATACAGTATATTACCCAAGAACTAAAGGAACAAACAAAGAACTAATATTTAGTTGGGCAAGGTGAATAAGGACATAATGAGCAGTTAGGAGAAATTTCTCTACGAAGTAGGTTATTGGAGCATGAAATGCTTTGTCACAGGGAGTAGTTGCGGTCGGGACTGTTGCATCTTTTAAGAGGAGTTAAAGACTTGAAGCAGTCTACAGGACCATGTGGGGCAGTAGGATTAGTTTTAGACTGCTCAAGCAAAAAGCCAGCAGACGGTATGGGCCAAATGGCCTCTTTCTGTGCTATAAACTTCTATGGGTTTAACACTCAAGACAACTTGCACAACTGCAGCAACAATTGTACCGATTTATTTCATGGTGGCAGTTAAATTTTTACATCTTCGCTGCCTCTCTTACTCTGGTTTCTGTATTTTTGATTACTTTTGTAGCTGCATCTCAATTCCCCGTAGTCTCAAGAGGTCTTCACTAGCCCCGAGTTCCAGGTAAGTTTATGATTGCATGCACAGAACAACGAAAAGAAAACCTACTGTTGATTACTGTAGCTACTGGATCTATCCTGTGCTGCTACAGTAATTTTCTGCCATTTATGAAAAGCATCAGAGCATCACAACATCAGACTCTAATTTTAGGTTTTCAAGTGTCAAGCAAATTTATTGAACAGAAGATAAAAAGCAAATATACAACAGTAATATTATACATATATATTTACAACAGATATACTAACTAATTCCCTGAAAGACAATAAAAGGTTACAACCTATATGCTAACTTATTATTTTGCGGAATACTTTTACATACACAATTTTCTATTCTTGTAGTCCTTCGACTGTGGGATCGAGTTACTTCATGCTCATTAAATAGCCCCAAAAACAGAGACTACTTGGATTTGAATAACTGTCAGTTGCATTCGTGGCTAAATGGCTGTCATACACAAATGCAGTAAATCACACACACACACTGAACTGGCCTGGCTTTTCCATCCAGCCTTTCAGTTAGAAAGCCAGGCCAGACTGTACTCGCAACATTTGTTTTGAGTCAGGCTGGAATGTGGATTTTAACTGCAGCAAGTTTTTAAACTCCTTATTTCATGTGACTGAGTTAACCAAACTTTACCAAGTTTAAATGCTTCATTTATGTCACAGTGACATTCTATGAATGCATCAATGTTACCAATGTGAGTTTTCTGGTCTGTGGTACAAAGTTGTATGACTGCAGCATGCTGTATCTTGCACCTGAAAAGAAGTACTGATCAGCCGCAGAACATTGTATTGCCGAATTTACAACAAATACTTCATCATTCCAACAAAAAGAATTTGTAATCCATTTACACTGATAAATAAGGTGTTTGAAATAAGACTTTTAAGTTTTGGGTTTTGTGTGTGAGATATCCTGACATTACCAAGCTTTCCGGAGAACAAACAGGCTTGGTACAGAACACTAAATCAGATTTCCCACCCTACAATTTTTTTTAAACTGGTGTGGTTCTATCCACATAGTGATTTCCTTCCCCTTGTCTTTCACTTTCCCCCTCCCCCATAATACATGCGGCCTCTCAGCAGGAAGGGCAGGTCAGATCAAGGGCCACCGACTTCAAAACCACCACCCATGTTTGGCAGTTCAGAACTAAAGTCTGTTTTCACAGACTTTAAAGAACAATTTTAGTTTCTTCATTCTCTCAAATGCTCACTTCTGCTTTATTATCCACCAATTGTGCCTTCATAAGCTGGTAAAAGTGCATGTAGCATCAGTTTTCTGCATCAGACAGTGTTCTTACCCCACAGAGGCACACCAATGGCAGCGACATCTAAAGCAAAAAATGGGATTGCATCCTGCCTGACTAAACACTTGCAATAAGACTAATTAGTTGAGCCAAACTGTCAATTGCAATTTAGCTACTATGCAGGCATTATCTTGGTATTTAAAAAAAGGACATATCATCCCAAGCCATTATTATTCATCTTAGAAATTGATTATAAGTTTGGCAATGATCTTCATTAATTTACCTACATGCCCTCACAATAGAAGCAATTATAAGGAAACCTCAAAGAAGGGGGTGAGTTGAAGAATGAATTTCAGGGTCAGCTTCCCCGATAACCTAGTGGAAAATAGCATTAAGCTAAACAGACAGTAAGCTCCCAGGTTTGATCCCTGGTATGCGTTGAGTTAGCTTATCTCAGCCAGGATGGAAGTTGAGACAATAGAACAAGTATCTGTGTCACTGTGAAAGTTAGTGGGTTCCTGACCTAATCACTATCTAGTGAACCAAGCTAAAAAGTTTGCAACTGAAGATATCAAGTGATGACAGCATCAGACTTGGCTGCAGTTCCCTCTTTCATTGAATAGCCTGCCCACACTCACTGCCCATGCCCAGATAAGAAAAATGGACACTTGAGCCAGGTGATAGAGGGCTAGCATCCATGAAACCATACCCAAAGGTCACTGTCTTCATAAGAGGTAAAGAATAAATGGGGGGTGGGGAGAGGGTGTAACTGTAAACAAAAATATTCCACACATATTAGAATTTTTAAAAAACTGCTAGCCTGATTTGGAGAGGGAGAAAGATGAGAAAAAGTGACAAAGTATTCCTTATGGGTCCATTTCAGAGATTTTACTTTTTACAGCAGAGATTAAGGTAATGAACAATTTGGGTGCTCATCTCTTCCCCATGGAGTAATTCCACTCTTCAACCCTGCTAATTGAGGGTCAGGACTCAGGAAATCAAATAGAATGAGTGCCTTTTTGCCACAGTCCATGTTAAATAAAGAGCTGTAAATCATGCGAAGATCTCTCTATCTGTTCCCTCCAGAGGAAGATTTTTCTTCAACTGTGAGAAGTGATGTAATTATGGGTCAACTACACAGTACTGCACTTTAATAAGGACTGAAGCCATCCTAGGGAAGGGTGGGTAGCCGGCACAATTATGGGAACAACTTTTATTGCTATTACAGCAATAACATTGGCTCAGTAAAATCAAAAGCAATTACACCACTTGAACCTACCATTTTCTACATACGCACATATATATATATTTTTTTTAAATGAAACTATGCCATCCCTCTTTTGAGAGCAGTGGGATAATTGGGGTGTCTATTGTACAGTGGATTACTCAAATTATCTAACCCCTAAGAGTCGTGATCCTGTAAATTTGTTCTACTTGTTATCCAGTATTGCTGCAATTACCCCAGGTGTCGAGTCAGCAGCACCTTTGAAAATCCTGATCGTCAGCACTTGTTTGCCTTTCAATGAAGGTTCAGTCTGTTCTTCAACATTTAACAGCTCCACCTGGGTTCCCGCTGCAGAATCAGAGTTCAAAATTAAGGTTACAGAACCACTGGGAAAACAGGATCTGTAACTGACTAAATTTCCTGGTCTCCAGCAAAGATTACTGCTTCAGGGAATGGCATAGCAGCATAGCATGTTGAGATCAAAGTGATGAGACATGAGTTCAATCCCTATTTCATGCAGATCTCAGCTTTAGATAAGCTATAACAAGGGAGCCCTATGGGGCAACCTCACATCTTCCCACAGGGAGAAGGAAAACTAGTGCATGAGTTATCATCTCACTGCTCTTGCATACTTCAAATAAATGCCTACAATGGCTACTAGCATTGGCTGAGACCTAAGAGCAGTCACTGCATGATTCAGGGTGGGTGGCAAGAAAATAGAAACGATTCGTAATATGCAAATGGCTTGTTAGTTTTATACTCACACCTGACATAATTTTATCTATTTTTACTACGCCGCTCAGCACTTTAAAGACACAGACTATGTGCCGTCTTTATCGTCTTTTCTCCAACGAAAAGCCAGTTCAGTTTTTGAGTCACTTCATAACTTAGATCCTTAAATCCAGGGCTATGCAAAAAACGCTCTGTATGGAAGCACAATGCAGAGAGGATGTGTTGCTGCTGGAACAGATTGATTGCGCTATGAAAGCAGCCATACTGCCAGTGGAACACTGGTAAAAACAGGTGGATTTGAAGCACTCCTGTTCAGCTCAGTACCAACATGAAAGAGCAGAACTTCTGGATCAGGTCAGTTTACAAGTTGGAGAGATGACAACTATATAGTCACATTATTGCACCTGTGAGAGACTCATGTTAAAAACAGAACCTTCAGGAAAAAATTTCTGATGACATACCAAATTTCCAAAAATAACAAAGAAATTTCTTCTTCTCAAGAAAACAAGCTCAGAATTATAGCCAGCAGTAATGATGTATCTTAGTTTTTACCTTCAGTCCAACTTCATTTAATTTCAGCATTTTTCAAGAAAAGTTATTTTAAAATTTGTTTAAAAAAACACTGGAATAAACTAGAATTCGTTTTTAAATTATTACTAGTTGAAAATTCAGACTATTGCATGTTCTAATTGTGTTGATTCCATTTTTTAATATTTCAAGCAATAGATTCAACTATTTAACAGACCACGGAGATTTTACAGTAATATATTCAAATTTCTTCTCATCGAGAAGACAGAATTATAAATGTTAATTATTGTGTCCTTTTCTATATAAAATGACCAAAAAACACATGCTTAGTCCACAGCTGAAGTGTAGGGGTACTGGGCGGCCTAACAACTTCTTTGAACATTAGAGCTGCATCGCACACAGCATAACTTAAAAATAGCAACACATGTCTTGTACACAGAAGGAATTCTAAAATTTCTAACTTATTTTAACACAAAATGGGATGCAGGAGGAAGGAACCAAGCAAGCACAATCTGACCACCATACCGAGCTGACAATGGGATGCATTTGTTCAGAGCTTTTCCCCCTCCATCATTGTAAGTTTGGCAGAAACTCGTTTTATGCGCGTAAACGGGGTTTCCGCAAAGTTACGGCAGCAAAGCGAGAGAACTTCTGAGGAAATTCATCCTCAATGAGCCTCTCTTGTAATAAACAAGAACAATAACTTGCATTTAAATACCATCTTTAACAGAGAAAAATGTCCCAAGACACTTCACAAAGGCATAAATTAAAAACAAAAAGAACATAAGAACATAAGAAATAGGAGCAGGAGTAGGCCAATCGGCCCCTCGAGCCTGCTCCGCCATTTAATAAGATCATGGCTGATCTGATCCTAACCTCAAATCTAAATTCATGTCCAATTTCCTGGAAACTGTCTATTTCTGTTTTAAATTTATTTAATGATGTAGCTTCCACAGCTTCCTGGGGCAGCAAATTCCACAGACCTACTACCCTCTGAGTGAAGAAGTTTCTCCTCATCTCAGTTTTGAAAGAGCAGCCCCTTATTCTAAGATTATGCCCCCTAGTTCTAGTTTCACCCATCCTTGGGAACATCCTTACCGCATCCACCCGATCAAGCCCCTTCACAATCTTATATGTTTCAATAAGATCGCCTCTCATTCTTCTGAACTCCAATGAGTAGAGTCCCAATCGACTCAACCTCTCCTCATATGTCCGCCCCCTCATCCCCGGGATTAACCGAGTGAACCTTCTTTGTACTGCCTCGAGAGCAAGTATGTCTTTTCTTAAGTATGGACACCAAAACTGTATGCAGTATTCCAGGTGCGGTCTCACCAATACCTTATATAACTGCAGCAATACCTCCCTGTTTATATATTCTATCCCCCTAGCAATAAAAGCCAACATTCCGTTGACCTTCTTGATCACCTGCTGCACCTGCATACTAACTTTTTGATTTTCTTGCACGAGGACCCCCAGATCCCTTTGTACTGCAGTACTTTCCAGTTTCTCGCCATTAAGATAATAACTTGCTCTCTGATTTTTCCTGCCAAAGTGCATAACCTCACATTTTCCAATATTGTATTGCATCTGCCAAATCTCCGCCCACTCACCCAGCCTGTCTATATCCCCTTGTAGGTTTTTTATGTCCTCCTCACTCTCCACTTTCCCTCCCATCTTTGTATCATCTGCAAACTATGTTACACTCGGTCCCCTCCTCCAAATCGTTAATATAGATTGTAAAGAGTTGGGGACCCAGCACCGACCCCTGCGGAACACCACTGGCCACTGGTTGCCAGTCCGAGAATGTACCATTTATCCCAACTCTCTGCTTCCTGTTAGATAACCAATCCTCCACCCATGCCAGAATATTGCCCCCAATCCAGTGATTCTTTATCTTGAGCAATAATCTTTTATGTGGCACCTTGTCGAATGCCTTCTGGAAGTCTAAATACACTACGTCCACTGGTTCCCCTTTATCCACCCTGTACGTTATGTCCTCAAAGAACTCAAACAAATTTGTCAGACATGACTTCCCCTTCGTAAAGCCATGCTGACTTTGTCCTATTAAATTATGTTTATCCAAATGTTCCGCTACTGTCTCCTCAATAATAGACTCCAAAATTTTACCCACCACAGATGTTAGGCTAACTGGTCTATAATTTCCAGCCTTCTGCCTACTACCCTTTTTAAATAAGGGTGTTACATTAGCAGTTTTCCAATCTGCCGGGACCTTTGCCGAGTCCAGAGAATTTTGGAAAATTATTACCAAAGCATCCACAATCCCGACTGCCACTTCCCTCAAGACCCTAGGATGTAAGCCATCAGGTCCAGGGGATTTATCCGCCTTGAGTCCCATTAATTTACTGAGTACCAATTCCTTAGTGATTTTAATCGTATTTAGCTCCTCCCCCTCTACAGCCCCCTGTTTGTCCAGTGTTGGGATATTCTTAGTGTCCTCTACCGTAAAGACTGAAACAAAATATTTGTTCAGCATTTTTGCCATCTCCATGTTTCCCACCATTAATTTCCCGGTCTCATCCTCTAAGGGACCTACGTTTGCCTTAGCCACCCTTTTTCTTTTTATATTACTATAGAAACTCTTGCTATCTGTTTTTATATTTTTTGCTAATTTATTTTCATAATCTATCTTCCCTTTCTTAATCAATCCTTTCGTTACTTTTTGCTGTCTTTTGAAGACTTCCCAATCTTCTATCCTCCCACTAAGTTTGGCTACCTTATGTCCTTGTTTTTAGTCGGATACTATCCTTAATTTCTTTACTTAGCCACGGATGGCTGTCATTTCTTTTACACCCTTGTTTCACTGAAGTGTCAATCAGCCCACTTTTAAGACTGGAGAAGCACATGTGGCCTCACATGCGAGAGAACAGTATTCAGTTCATATACTGAGGGGCCTCTTGGGCTACGCTACCATAAGAATAGATGTGTGGTCAGTAAAGGTGAACTCCTGATCATAATGGATTCAGGACCCACTTATGGGAGAGACCAGTAACAATGCACCCAAGAAACTATCAAGAGCAGCCTCAAAATCTGTAACAGAAGCCAATGAGGGACTTGAAGCCAAGAATTTTAAATTCAGTTCATTGGGAGAAGAGGGAGTAAATAGAGTTTAACAAGGACAAGGGTGATGGGGATGTGGGAGTAGTGTGCAACAGGATGTCAGCAGCAGAGTTTTGGGTGAGTTAGAGTTTCTGTGGGGCAGGGCCTGAGTGGCGAGGAGAACTCGAGAACCTGGAAGTGATGAAGGTGTGGATGAGTTCCAGCTGCAGTGGAGGAAGTGCTGGGGTAGAGGCAAGTGAAGGTGGAAATTGGTAGTGTTAGTAATGATGGATAGGATATGGATTTCAAGCTCAGCTCAGGGCCAAATAGGTCATCAAAGTTGTGCTCCATCTGATTCAGCCTCAGCAAAATAACCAGGAAGGGGAAAGGAATCAGGGTCTAGAGTGCAGAGTTTTTGGTGGGAGCCAAGAAAGATGTCTTCAGTCTTGCCAATGGTACCTCTGAGGTCGCCTTTTGTAATAAGGATTTGTATATTAAATTTTGCCTCAGCACAGTATTGTTATTTTGCACATAGGTCAAATTGAAAACATTAAATGTAGTATTGTCACAACGGGCAATGGTATATCAATGAATAGACAATGGAGTCAAAGGAAGTAGGAAGAACAAGGAGAGGCAATATAAACTAGAGGGCACAATTCTAAAACGGGTGCAGGAACAGAGAGATCTGGGGGTATATGTGCATGAATCATTGAAGGTGGCAGGGCAGGTTGAGAAAGCAGTTAAAAAAGCATACGGGATTCTGGGCTTTATAAATAGAGGAATAGAGTCCAAAAGCAAGGAAGTCATGATGAACCTTTATAAAACACTGGTTCGACCACAACAGGAGTATTGTGTCCAGTTCTGGGCACCACACTTTAGGAAGGATGTGAAGGCCTTAGCGATGGTGCAGAAAAGATTTACTGGAATGATTCCAGGGATGAGGGACTTTAGTTACGTGGATAGACTAGAGAAGCCGGGGTTGTTCTCCTTGGAACAGAGAAGGTTGAGAGGAGATTTGATAGAGGTATTCAAGATCATGAAGGGTCTAGACAGGATAGAGAGAAACTGTTCCCATTGGTGGAAGGGTCAAGAACCAGAGAATATAGATTTACGGTGATTGGCAAAAGAACCAAAGGTGACATGAGGAAAAACTTCTTTAAACAGCGAGTGGTTAGGATCTGGAATGCACTACCAGAGGGAGTGGTGGAGGCAGATTCAATCGTAGCTTTCAAAAGGGAACTGGATAAGTACTTGAAAAGAAAGCATTTGCAGGGCTACAAGGACAGGGCGGGGGAGTGGGACTCGATGGATTGCTCTTGCAGAGAGCCGGCACGGACTCGATGGGCCAAATGGCCTCCTTCCGTGCTGTAACCTTTCCTATGATTCTATGACATGAGTGTATGCCCGTTCATGCTCACATAGCAATCCAAGGGGACAAGTACCAATCAAATGTTAAGTGTTTCCTCAAAAGCAAGAGAAAGAAAGATGAAAGAGACAGAACAAAGTGGACAGGTAATCAGACAGCTACTTTTGCACACTTTATAGCAATTAGTCACAGCATTGCTTGCTAATCTGGCTGTCCGAATGTGCAGCATTGCCATCACTGTTTCCCCTAACCCTCGTTAATCAGTATGTTGCAACATTCAACTAAACTTTCATAATCCAGTCAAAATTCTTCAACAACAAATCAGATGTCCTAGGCAGTGTCCTAGGCCCAACCATCTTCAGCTGCTTCATCAATGACCTTCCCTCCATCATAAGATCAGAAATGGGGATGGTCGCTGATGATTGCACAGTGTTCAGTTCCATTCCCAACCCCTCAGACAATGAAGCAGTCCGAGCCCGCATGCAGCAAGACCTGGACAACATCCAGGCTTGGGCTCATAAGTGGCAAGTAACATTCACACCAGACAAGTGCCAGGCAATGACCATCTCCAACAAGACAGGGTCTAACCACCTCCCCTTGACATTCAACGGCATTACCATCATTGAATCCCCCACCATCAACATCCTGGGGGTCACCATTGACCAGAAACTTAACTGGACCAGCCACATAAATACTGTGGCTACAAGAGCAGGTCAGAGGCTGGGTATTCTGCAGCGAGTGACTCACCTTCTGACTCCCAAAAGCCTTTCCACCATCTACAAGGCACAAGTCAGGAGTGTGATGGAATACTCTCCACTTGCCTGGATGAGTGCAGCTCCAACAACACTCAAGAAGCTCGACACCATCCAGGACAAAGCAGCCCTCTTGATTGGCACCCCATCCGCCACCTTAAACATTCACTCCCTTCACCACTGGCACACTGTGCCTGCAGTGTGTACCATCCACAGCATGCACTGCAGCAACTCGCCAAGGCTTCTTCGACAGCACCTCCCAAACCCGCGATCTCTACCACCTAGAAGGACAAGAGCAGCAGGCACAAGGGAACAACACCACCTGCACGTTCCCCTCCAAGTCACACACCAGCCCGACTTGGAAATATATCGCCGTTCCTTCATCGTCGCTGGGTCAAAATCCTGGAACTCCCTTCCTAACAGCACTGAGGGAGAACCTTCACTACACGGACTGCAGCGGTTCAAGAAGGCGGCTCACCACCACCTTCTCAAGGGCAATTAGGGATGGGCAATAAATGCCAGCCTCGCCAGCGACGCCCACATCCCATGAATGAATTTTAAAAAATTATTTTGACAGTCCAAAGCATCAGGAAATAAGATGTAGAATATCAACAATCCAGAAATCAGATCAACATAATCCAAGCAAAATCAGATGGTCTACACCATTGAAATCAAACACTAACTGTCAGAAGGCCAATTTTTAAAAATCCACAGACAGTAGGAAGCCAAAACACTTTGTGGAAAAATTATTACAGTACTTTCTGAAATACAGGAGGCACGGTGTAGTCACATTCTTGACAAAAAGTATGTGCTTTTATAGCTTCCTCATCAATGCATCACACTCTTTAAAGCTGTCAAAACAGTCTTGTAAGAGAAGGGTTACTATATTTCAGTAATTCCTCGAGGCAGCTTTTCCTGAAAAGTGAACTGTAATTAGTCCTGTAATTAGGGTTCAAATTTGTCTTGTAAATAGCTCCTTCCACCCCTCCTAAAAGTAAACATGAATGCAGGTTTCTTTAGTTCATGCCTTTTGCCTTTACCTAATGATGCAACACGTGTCTTTTACTTGTAGTGCGCAACTCGTTGGTAATGCATAAAATGAAGTCCACACTGAAGAAAATGGTTGCAATAGCTGCTTCTGTCTACCACAGGCAGCAAAGAAAGAAACTTCCTGTCTTCAGAGCACTTGTAATTAACAGTTCCCAGTGGCCCAAATAAATAATTAAAACAAAATAACCAATTTCTGTAACCAAATTCAATATTGGTTAGTTGGATTCAAATTTGATCTGATCATATACACAATCTCCCCAGCACACAATAATAAAGGTTTCAACTACTAAATACAGTGGCAAACTTCTCAGATGTCAATTTGATGTGGTTACAGGAGAATATGAGGGACGCTAACTTATTTCAGTGCAAATTCCTCTACATTTTATAAAATACAAAAAATTAACTTTGGCTTAACAACTAGCTGAAAAGCAACTGCAACTAAGAAAACACCATGTTCAACACCTTTTCCGTGGCAAAACAGCTCCCATTTGGGGTGATGAGGACAACGCAGCAGGAACACCATGGGGGTCATTTTGACTTTGGGCGATAGTGTGAAATGCGTGATATGGGCTTAGCCACCCGTTAAACACTTCTCATGGAAACAAAAATCGGAAGAGGTGTTTAACGGTTGGCCAAGCCAATATTGTGCGTTTTACACTATCGCCCAAAGTTAAAATTTCCCCCATGTCACCGAATGAGACTAATGAGGGAGCATATTGAAGATGCATTTGTGGACTGGGTTTCAAAAGAGCCTCTTGTGGAATCATACAGCCAGTTAAGCTAATGATTGTCTACAAGAACACAGTTACTTCAGATAATGTGTGGGGTAAGATTTTCTCTGTGTGCTATCTGCAATGAAATTGTAATCCAGTTCCTCATAAATATCATCAACTAAAATCACAATCAAAGTCTCAGAAGATGCTACATTTACTGAAATAGAAGTGATCATTCATTGAGAGAGAAGTAAATACACTCCCAGTTTTAAAGCAGTTGACTGGATCACAAACAGCTGGATAAAGGATTGAAAACAAGCAGTTTAAATACAAAAGCCTAGCTTTCCAATCAGGGTTATTTTAACTCCCTTTATGAGAAAGGGATTTGACTCCTACTTCCAGGACAATTAGTTCAGTGCTGCTGTTGGCCACAACAGGACTTACTTTTCAGGAAGAGCTGTCCACAAGAATAAATGACATTAAAGTAACATGATCAGAAACTCTCGGCTGAAGTCTGTTAGAACTATTAAGGTTCAGAAGGAACCATGTCAAGTATTTTTTTTAAAATGCCAAAAGACTTGAAATTAAATTTACGTCCAGGGTAACACAAATTTGAGCTGTACAGAATAGTAGCACTTGATACTACGACACCATTATATGAAAGGTGAGGAAGATTGAAATCCCAGAAAGCGAAACAATCTTATCTCAGTGATTAACAAGTTCCACTGGGATCGAAAATAACCAGCAGTGGTAACGAAACAATTTGTGGATCTTCATGGCTACCTCCAGCTATAATTACCTGCTCAAATCTTGCATCCTCCCCTCCTTGCTCCATTGTTATTTATCTTACCCTTAACCATTCATCCATTTCCCCCCATGGGTGTGTGGCAAGACACCAGAGCCCCCCTCAATCTCAGCCTATTTCCCTTCTCCCCTTGCCTATCTATCCACTTTCCTCAAAGAGGCTTTGTTTGACTGAGACCTTGAAGTAAAAACTTTAGTGAAGGCATCAAAAGACAATTTAATCAATAAATTTAATCAAATTTCTAATGTCCAAAGTAAGGGTTTAAATAACATTTTTAAAAATGTTATTTAAACCCTTACTTTGGACATTAGAAATTTCAGTTACTGAAGACAAATGGTAGATATTTTTTCTTAGACAGCATTTTGAGTGATTTGTGTGGTAACTATAAATATGGGTGCCTTGCTAGACACTCACTAAAAAGCGGATGTTATGTGACAAGCAAGGTGTGACACCTGGAACATTGAAAGTTCGATCACTGTGCCACCGACAGCAGTTAAAAATTGTGGGCACTTCCATGAGATTTCCTGTAAGAGCAAGTTTACTTAGAAATTTTCATTGGAGCGCACGCTTCTCGCACCAAATTTATTATGTAGATTTTTGAATTCATTCGGGCTAGAGGTAAGCAATAGCAACACTAACATGACAAAAGATGATCCAATATAAAAAGGAAAGTATCCGAGACCAAGAGTAATCTCAAATCAAACTCAAATTAACACCAAGATTGTTGATTTTTTTGGTTTGATAGTCAATAGCTACCAGTGACATGTCTTGTTCTCTTGGTCTCCCAATTTTTCCTGTGAACACATTTTCTTATATACCCCCATTCACTATTACCATAGTATTTTATACTGGTGGGGGTTGAGAGGAAAGAACACACAGGGTATGAAATATCTTGAAACACTGACTGAAACAATGTGGAGCATGTAAAGAATTCTGGCCTCATTTGAAATCTACCACAACTACTGATACTTAGCAAACGCTTCATCAGGCAGCACTGCAAGGTTTTTATTCATGGAAAAACATGTTTTTCATAATTCATGCCTGCACCCTTCATGAGTTATTGGTCTCTCATGTTCCTGAGAGAACTATGCCATTGCACCATTCCTATTATGACACCCTACTAATATTAAAAATGAAGTTGAAAAATATTTTTGTTCGGGTGTATATAGCATTCAAGAATTATTTTACCATTTAGTCAGATTGTCTGAAAAGCAACTCTTAGTATAATCATTCAGCCTCAGATCCAAATCTGCTGTTCACCATTCCAAAATGCTGTTAGCCAAGTTTACAATCCACTGTCAGCATTCTAACAGTATCTCATCCAAATCTTTTAATTTATCATACTGGTCAATTATTCTCCCTTTGATTCTAAATAATTTTGATTCGTAAAAAAGAAAAACTTGCTAATGAGAGGTGAAATTATATCTATGGGAAAACATTAAAAGAATTAGTTCTGAGATAAACATATTCTAACGTGGCACGTTTTCAGGCCACCTCTCCCTTTAAGAGTACATCACATCATTCTTTCATGCAACCCTCCCCTTTCCCATGCCCTCTTGAGTGCCCCAACCAGAAGCCAACTGAACATATTTGCCAATCAAAATAAAAAATAAGGATTGCTCCTTCCCATGCAAACAAAATATATTCCAAGGTTTATTATTTCATTTTTAAAATTTCAAAATACATGTCTATGTCTACTTTTAATTTCTGGCAGAATCCCAACAATACTTTATTAAATTGTTGCGATTGTTCAATGTGACTGCTTCATCAATATCCAAGGCAACAGGCCTAATATTAGTCCAATTTGTGACTATAAATTTATTTGAAATGTCTTTTAACTTTGCACGTTAAACGTTATCTTTTCTACTACCCCAACCCCAGATTGTGCTAAATGAACCTTAACACATTCAATTAATTCCAACTACTTCCACAGAAACAGCATGTATGCGCAACACCACACACCTTTTTTCTCCACTCCACTTCCCAAAAAATACATTCCTGATAAATTTGCTTATCCCATATACTGTAATAGTAACCCGCTGCACAGTTCCTGCCCCTCGGACAACCCCTTATAACTCCATTCCCCAATTCACCTTATGACCCTTGCTAATATTTGTTCCCATCAACCTAGATAACTATGAACTTGCTCTTATATTTAAGTATTAGCACTCACTCCATGCTGTATCTTGTAAAATTCTTGACATCCATTCCAAAAAAAAATTTTCCTAAAAAAATCTTTAGCATATGGTTACTTAATCATTCACAAAATTCTCGATAATTGAAGAGCCCCTTAAATAGAAATCGCTGACTAGTCCCAGGCATGGCTCTGGCGTCAACCATTTAGCAGCATGCACTAATTTTAGTAGAAAATGCCTCACAAGCAATACAAGTAAGCGTACTTAACGTGCATATTTACTTAACAAACATCTACCATCATTCATTCTTTCACCAAAGTTTGGAGGTTTGGCATGAATTTATCAGACGCAGCACATCTTAGTGCAGATTCTAGGTTTTTGACCAGCAGTACTTCGACTTCATCAGAGTGATTGCTGAGAATGTTGACTCGCACAATGAAACACAACAGACCCGCCCCTGCTCTCCATCCAGAACGCAGTTGGACGTTGCTTGTTCTTTGCCATGTGTCCTGTTGGAGCTGCTCACCATTGGTTGTGATTGCTTTCGTCTGCTGGCCTGAAGCGATTATTCCAATTGGTCGAGCTGACCGTAATGATAGATTCCTTCTCCATACAACGTTGCTGGTGTTTCCATGGCGCTGAAGTCTGGAGCTTTCACCCATGTTACACATCATTTTAGCAAATAACCAATAAGCAGTAACCAAGGAAGTAAAGCACACACAACGATCAAAAAACACTCACACACTCTGCGTTTTGTCTTACCATTTTAACCAACAAACACACAATAAGTACACACAGCTACGCCATGAGAATTGGGATCACGTGCCCAACGATGGTGTTTATTACTCATTCTTTATTTAATCAAAAATGCAAATATCCACATCTGGATTCCCAATTAGCCACATGTGGCTAGTGGTTTATGTATTGGACAACACTGTCCTAGATCACAAAATAAACCTTGACATAAGTCTGTTTGCCAACCCTTGCCATGTATGGTTAACTCAACAAACGCTGAATTCTATAGCCAGAACATCAAAGGAAGGACATACCAACACTACAGTAAATCTTGACCAGTTTTTCCTCTACTAAACCACTAAATGAATCCCTGACCTCTCCCCTCTCAACAACCCTTTCCATATATAATACAATTTCAGGATAAGCTCTCTCAATCCTATCCCTTACGTCATTTAATTAACTCCTCAAAATCCCCTAACTCCTAAACCTTTCAGTCGACTCTAACAAAATCCCTTAATATGACCCCAAGTCATTGAAAGACACCCCTAACATACGGCCAACATCATCTAAGTAACACTTATGTAACCCTTCCATGTACCATAAGCCTCTGAACAAGCTCCCTCAATTCCACCAAATGATGAAATGGGGCATCAAAGGGTGTGATAATTGACCCGAGGTGACAGATGGAAAAATTACCCTGGGGACTATCAATGCTCATATGTGATGAATGAACACTTCCATGAGGGAGCAGAACAATTGGTGCCTGTGGAACTGCACTCCAGCAAGGAGTCAACACCTTCATGACATCAGGGAAAGGAAGCAAAACTGGCAGAGAAAATCGTATATTTTAGATCACTAAATCAAACCGTTCATGTAGAATGTTCCCTCAACCTTGTCCTCTACAGTACTGGATACTACCACACCTGTCAACCTCCTCCATATACAACCACCAACAAGCTCCCTTAACCCCTCATTCCATAGATCACTGAATAAGCTGATGGTAAACCCCTTTCCACATACACTAACCACTGACAAACTCTCTTGTCCATAGATCAGTCAATGATCCTATAATTTATAATCCATCAACCATTTCCAAATGCAGCAAATTCCTGGGCAAGCTCCCTCAATCCTATATCCCAGACCACTGAATGACATCTTCCCTTCTTCCAGAAACACTAGACCTCCTGACAAGCCCCTTGGGGAAGGAGTTACTCCATCTCAAAGCGATACCTGTCCTATCAAACTACATCCCGCACGTATTTTAAAAATCTCCCTGAACGCACTCCCTTTAATCCACCAAAAATAAAAACCCACCAACCATGACTCCTCCATCCCTGACAACAGAAGTTTACCAACAAACACAGCAACAATTTTCTCACAGAAGAAGCGCACACCCAGATAGACAGACAGTACCTGTTGTGTCCTCTCCAGTCTGTGTTAACTGCTGTGATTTATTTTCCCCTTCAGATCTTTTTTCTCTCTTTTAATTTTTCTTCCCTCCATCAGTCCACAATCCCTGCTGGTGGTGTGTCAGTGAATGAGGAGCCCGGATGGATGTGTTTGTGTCTCCTCGTCTCTCCCCTCCCATCTCCTGTAATTATAAAAGATGTGGTTGCTAAGGGAGGGGGGAAACCTCTCAAAAATAAAGAGGAAATATATATATATATTGTCCTTCCACTCACGTAACAGCCTAACTTCACAGCAGCCACAGACGGAGGCGGGCAGTCGCCTGGGGCGTTTTTGACGGACAGCCTGAGACCCAATCACTTAAAGCGGCCGCGTGCGCGCCCCGCCCCGCCCCTCCCCAACCGTCATTTGGGGCGGGACGGGCCCGCCAATCGGAGAACAGCAAGCGGCGGGTCGTTCAATGTTATAAATGAATTCCTCCCCCGCCCGCCTCGTACCCGCCCCCCCCTCACTCGCCGTGACGCGTTAGCAACGACCGATGATTGACATAAATCCAACAACAGAGATTTGGCGGGCGGGGGGGGGGGGGGGGGGAGCGGTCGCCAGTTTTTTTGACAAAGCGGCCAATCAGCGGCCAATAGGGGTGGGATTAGGTGCCGGCGCGGATAACAAATTGCTCTTCTTTTTTTTGATTGATGGACAACCTCGAGGACCAATGAAGAAAGAGAATGGGTCGGCGGTGGGTGGGCGAAGCAATCCAAACGTCAACCAATCGATGGAGCGACTGGCCTTGTGCTGCCGTGACCTGTTCAGCAAAGTGTGCTTTTCGGGGTGTGATCCATGTATTTCTGGATCTTCCTGGTTTTTATTATTAAAAAATGTAAAAGAAAGAAAGCTGAAATAAAAACAGAAAATGCTGGAAACATTCAACAGGTCAGGTAGCATTTGTGGAGAGCGAATCAGTTATTTTTGTTAGGTAAGGGTATTCATAGTAGGTACAGCACAGGGGGAGGCCATTTGGCCCATCCTGCCTGTGCAGGCTCTTAGAAAGAGCTAGCCAATTAGTCCCAAATTTTTTGCCTTCAAGTATTTGTCCAATTCCCTTTTGAAATATACCATTGAATCTGCTTCCACTACCATTTTAAACAATTTTACAACACCAAGTTATAGTCCAACAAATTTATTTTAAATTCCACAAGCTTTCGGAGGCTTCCTCCTTCGTTAGGTGACACCGTTCACCTGACGAAGGAGGAAGCCTCCGAAAGCTTGTGGAATTTAAAATAAATTTGTTGGACTATAACTTGGTGTTGTAAAATTGTTTACAATTGTCAACCCCAGTCCATCACCGGCATCTCCACATCATGACTACCATTTTAGGCAGTGCATTCCAGATCATTACAACTCTCCGGGTTAAAAAAAGTTTCCTCATGTCGCTTCCTATCTTAAATCTGTGTCCTCAGGTTACCGACACTTCTGCCACTGGAAACAGTTTCTCGTTATTTACTCTGGCAAAACCGTTCATGATTTTGAACACCTCTATCAAATCTCCCCTTAACCTTCTCTGTTCTAAGGAGAACAACCCCAGCTTCTCCAATCTCGCCACATAACTGAAGTCACTCATCCTTGGCACCATTCTAGTAAATCTATTCTGAACCCTCTGTAAGGCCTTGACATCCTTCCTAAAGTGTGGTGCCCAGAACTGAGAACAATACTCCAGCTGAGGCCTAACCAGTTATAAAGATTTAGCATAACGTCCTTGCTTTTGTACTCTATGCCTCTATTAATAAAGCCCAGGATCCCATATGTTTTTTTAACAGCCTTCTCAACTCATCCTGCCACAATCAAACATTTGTGTATGTCCACCCCCAGGTTTCTCAGTACCTGCACCCCCTTTAAAATTGTACAATTTAGTTTATATTGCCTCTCCTCATTCTTCCTACCAAAATGCATCATTTCACACTTCTCTGCACTAAATTTTATCTGCCATGCATCTCCCCTTTCACCAGTCTGTCCATGTCCTCCTGAAATCTGTTACTATCCTCCACATTGTTTACTCCATTTCCAAGTTTTGTGTCATCTGCAAACTTTGAAATTATACCCTCTATACGCAAGTCCAGGTCATTAGTATATATCAAAAAGAGTAGTGGTCCTAATACTGACCCCTGGGGAACACCACTGTATACTTCCCTCCAGTCTGAAAAACAACCGTTCACCACTACTCTCTGCTTTCTGTCCCCTAGCCAATTTTGCATCCACGCTGCCACTGTCGCTTTAACCCATGGGCTTTAATTTTGCTAACAAGTCTTTTATGCGGTACTTTATCAAATGACTTTTGAAAGTCCATTTACACATCAACCGCACTACCCTCGTCAACCCTCTGCGTCACTTCATCAAAGAACTCGATCAAGTTAATCAAATACAATTTTCCTTTAACAAATCCGTGCTGACTTTCATTTATTCTCCCATACTTTTCCAAGTGCCAGTTAATTTCGTCCCGGATTACAGTCTCTAAAAGTTTCCCCACCACCGACGTTAGGCTGACTGGCCTGTAATTGCTGGGTTTATCCCTATTCCCGTTTTGAACAGGGGTGTAACATTTGCAATCCTCCAGTCCTCCGGTACCATCCCCATATTTAACGAGGATTGGAAATTTGTAACAAAAGCCTCTGCAATTTCTATCCTTATCTCCCTCAGTAACCTTGGGTGAATCCCATCTGGACCGGGTGACTTTTCTACTTTGAGTACCGGCAATCTTTTAAGTAGCTCCTCTTTATTTTTATCTTCTCCAACATCACTACTACCTCCTCCTTTACTGTGACATTGGCAGCAGCCTTTTCTCTCGTGAAGACGAATGCGAAGTATTCATTTAGTACCTCAGTCATGCCTTCTGCCTCCACAAGAAGATCTTTTTTGACCCACCCTTCCTTTGACTACCCTTTTACTATTTATATGTTTATAAAAGACTTTTGGGTTCCCTTTTATGTTAGCCGCTAATCTATTCTCATACTCTCTCTTTGCCCCTCTTATTCCCTTTTTTAGATCTCCTCTGTACTTTCTGTATTCAGCCTGGTTCTCTACTGTATTATGAACATTACATTCGTCATAAGCCTCCTTTTTCTGTTTCATTTTAATCTCTATATCTTTAGTCATCCAGGGAGCTCGAGTTTTGGATGTTCTTCCATTCCCCCTCATAGGGGTATGTCTACTCTGTACTCAAACCAACTCATCCTTGAAGGCCTCCCATTGTTCAATTACTGTTTTGCCTACCAATTTTTGATTCCAATCTACCTGGGCAAGATCCACACGAGACAGGGAGTAGGGATAATGGGCGGTACTCAAATTGGCAGGATGTGACTAGTGGTGTCCGACAGGGATCTGTGTTGGGACCTCAACTATTCACTGTATGGATTAACGACTTAAATGACGCGATAAAGAGCCACATATCCAAGTTTGCCGATGACACAAAGATAGGCAGCATTGTAGTAGATGGAAGCATAAAATTACAGAGAGATATTAATGGATTAAGTAAATGGTCAAAACTGTGGAAAATGGATTTCAATGGAGGCAAGTGTGTGGTCATCCACTTTGGACCTAAAAAGGATAGACCAGAGTACTTTCTAAATGGTGAAAAGCTCAAAACAGCGGAAGTCCAAAGAGACTTAGGGGTCCATGTATATAGATCATTAAACTGTCAATGCCAATGTATAGATAATTTTCAAAAAAGCTAATGGAATGCTGGCTTTTATAGCTAGAGGGCTAGAATACAAGGGGGTAGAAGTTATGCTACAGCTATACAAAGCCCTGGTTAGACCACACCTGGAGTACTGTGCTCAGTTCTGGGCACTGCACCTTAGGAAGGATATATTGGCCTTGGAGGGAGTGCAGTGTATATTTACTAGAATGATATCTGGACTCCAAGGGTTAAATTACAAGGAGAGATTACACAAACTGGGGTTATATTCCCTGGAATTTAGAAGATTAAGGGCTAACTTGATTGAAGTTTTCAAGCTAGTAAGGGAACTGATAGGGTAGATAGAGAGAAACTATTTCTGCTGGTTGGGAGTCTAGTACTGGGGGACATAGCCTAAAAACTTGAGCCAGGACTTTCAGGAGTAAAGTGAGGAAACACTTCTACACGCAAAGGGTGGTAGAAGTTTGGAATTCTCTTCCGTGAACTGCAGTTGATGCTAGTTCAATTCTGCTACGGCGGGTATATAGAGATAGATCACAGATCAGCCATGATCTCACTGAATGGCGGAACAGGCTCGTGGGCTAAATGGCCTACTCCTGTTCCTATCTTCCTGTGTTCCTATCCCTTTTTAACTCACTGAAGTTTGCCCTCCACCAGTTAAATATCTTCACATTTGATTGTTCCTTGCCCTTTTCCATAACTAGTCTAAACGTAATCATATTTTGATCACTGTTCCCCAAATGCTCCCCAACTGAAACATGCTCCACCTGTCTGACTTCATTCCCCAGAACTAGATCCAGCACTGTTTCCTTCCTGGATGGGCTGGAAACACACTATTCCAGAACGTTTACTTGAACACATTTCAGGAATTCCACCCTGTCTCTCCCCTTTTACACTGTTACTGTCCTAGTCTATATTGGGATAATTGAAGTCCCCCATTATCACTACTCCATAGTTCTTGCATCTTTCTATAATTTTCCTGCAAATTTGCTCCTCCATCTCCTTCCCACAGTAGCGTAATCATAGAATCATAGAAAGGTTAGAGCACGGAAGGAGGCCATTTGGCCCATTGAATCCGCGCCAGCTCTACACAAGAGCAATCCAGCTAGTCTCACTCCCCCGCCCTTTTCCCATAGCCCTGCAAACGCTTTCCTTTCAAGTACTTATCCAGTTCCCTTTTGAAGGCCTTGATTGAATCTGCCTCCACCACCCCCTCGGGCAGTGCATTCCAGATCCTAACCACTCGCTGTGTAAAAAAGTTTTTCCTCCTGTCACCTTTCGTTCTTTTGCCAAGCGCCTTAAATCTATGTCCTCTGGTCCTTGACCCTTCCGTCAATGGGAACTGTTTCTGTCTATCTACTCTGTCTAAACCCTTAATGATTTTGAATACCTCTATCAAATCTCCTTGCAACCGTCTCTGTTCCAAGAAGAATAACCCCAGCTTCCCAAGTCTATCGATATAACTAAAGTCCCTCATCCTTGGAATCATTCTAGTACATCTCTTCTGCACCCATTCTAAAGCCTTCACATCTTTCCTGAAATGCAATGCCCAGAACTGGACACAATACTCCAGTTGTGGCCGAACCAGTGTTCTATAAATAAGGAGTAATAGCTTCTCTATTATTCCTTAATTCTAACCAAATAGATTCTGTCTATGACCCCTCAACTACATCATCGCTTTCCAGTGCTATAATAGTTTCTTTGATCAATACTGCCACCTCATCTCCTTTCTTTCCTTCCCTATCTTTCCTGAATACCTTGTAGCCAGGAATATTAGGTACCCAATCCTCCCCTTCTTTGAGCCAGGTCTCTGTTATTGCCACTATATCATAGTTCCATGTGGTGACTTGAGCCTGCAGCTCATCAACCTTATTCACCATGCTACGTGCATTTACGCACATGCACTCCAATCTCATCTTAGATTGCCTCGTATAGGCCCCCTGTCTGATCCCTCCTATTTCTGAACTATTCTTTACTCTAGTGCTACTTATCCTTCACACTTTGCACTTTGTTTCTCCTCTCTAATGTTTCATCCTGGTGCCCACCCCTTGCCAAATTAGTTTAAACCCTCTCCCACAGCACTAGTTAACCTCCCCGCGAAGACATTGGTCCCAGCTATGTTGAGGTGCAACCCTTCCATCTTGAACTGATTCCTCCTGCCCCAGAACTGTCACAATACTCCAGGAATCTGAAGCTCTCTCTCCTGCACTATTGCTCCAGCCATGCATTAACCTGTCTTGTCCTATTATTCCTATACTCACTAGCACATGGCACTGGGAGTAATCCAGAGATTATTACCTTTGAGGTCCTGCTTTTTAACTTCCTCCCAAGCTCCTGAAACACTGACTGTAGGAACTTGACCCTTTTCCTTCCTATGTCATTGGTTCCCACATGGACCATGACTTCTGGCTGTTCCCCTTCCCCCTCAAAACTTTCTTCACCCTCTCAGTGATGTCCTTTACCCTGGCACAAGGGAGACAACACACCATGCGAGACTCATGTCGGGGTTTGCAGAAACACCTATCTATCCTCCTGACTATCGTTACCCCTATAACAACTGCATTTCTTTTGCCCCCCCCCCGTGCAGTCGAGTCTCCCATGGTGCCGTGGATTTGCTCCTGACTGCACTCCCTGTGGTGTCAACACCCTCACTGGTATTCAACACTGAATACCGGTTTGAGAGTGCCACATTTCCAGGGGAATCCAGCACTGCCTGCCTGTTCCTCCTAGTCTGTCTAGTGGTCACCCAGTCCATCTCCACCTGAACTCTCTGTAGCTGCTGAAACGTGCTATCCACAAAACTCTTAGCTCCCCATAGCACTGTAGTGATGCCAGCCGCCCCTCAAGCTCAGAAACTCTGAGCTCGAGCAGTTGGCGGCACTTCCTGCACATGTGGTTTTCCAGGACACACGAAGGTTATGAAACTAAATGGAGTTAAGATGCAGATCAGCCATAATGTAAATGAATGGCGGAATAGGCTCGGGGGACTGAATGGCCTACTCCTGTTCCTATGTTCCTATCAGTTAACACTTCAGGTCGATAACCTTTTGTCAGACATTGAAGAATTTAGAGACGAACAACTTTTAAGCAAGTACAGAGCTGGGGAAAGGTGGGAGGATTGGGAGGGGCGGGGTGGCGGAAAGAACAAAAGGGTGAGGTCTGTGATAGGATGGATGGCAAGAGTGATTAAATTACAAAAGGAGGTGCTATTGGGACATGTTTAGGAACATTGGCGATTGCATACTGGTGGAAACACATTTTTCATAACTTAATACTTCTTCTAAAATCGGAGCTCAACCCTAAATCCAACCCCTAATCTTAACCCATAACCCCAACTCCTAACCTCAATCCCTATCCACTAATCCCAGACCCGAAACCATTAACCTCCAGGAGCATATATCGAGAATTCAGGCACATGGTCCCTATGATTTTCCATGCACTAAAACTATGAGGATCATGCATCTGAATTCCAAATATGTACTTCAGTTGGGCCAGATTCCCTACTAAGAACAGTTTCATAAAATTGGCCCTATGGTGTTAAGTACGATCTCTAACATACTTTGGGATTGTGGTGGAGAAGTGAAGAACTCATATTTGTGCCCCAGCTCATGTCCCATTATCCTGTCATGGCCCTGTGAAGTATATTTCCATATGAGAGGTGGCCTCCTGATACCTGATCGTGCAGTGGAGGTCCTGTTCTCATAGGAGTTTGGCTCATGATTTTTTTTTGTCCGTTTTCCTCAATAATGTTTGGATTATCCTGTTTGTTTACTGCAAAAGGATGATGCATCTTCTTGTGGCCTTTAAAGAAATAAAGAACTTGCATTTATACAGTGCCTTTCCCATCCCAAGGGCACCCTAAAGTGCTTCACACCAAACGTAATACTTTTGAAATGTAGTCACTGTTGTAATGTAGGCAAACGCAGAAGCCAATTTGCATACAGCAAGGTTCAACAAACAGCAATGAAGTACATGAGCAAAAAATGTGCTTCTGGTGGTGTCACTTCAGGGATAAATGCTGATTATAGTTCTATGGAGTGGGCTTTTAACCTATGACCTTCTGATTCAGAGGTGAGAATGTCAGCACTGAGCCAAAGCTGCCCCTGGATGACAGGTGCTCCAGCTGGTGTCCGACTATCCTGTGATGACCATGTGAAGGATACTTAAGACTTAGATCTGGGTGAACTCTCTGAACTGTGAATGACAGATAGCACTGGGAGACCTGAAGAGATGGGCATGATAGCTTTGAAAAGTACAGTGGAAAGTATAGAACAAATAAAGTCCAGCTTTGATGTGTTCCTACACAATGTTCCCAGAGGTGTGCAGGTTTTACAGAGAGATTGAGAAGGGCCTCGGAGCATATCTCCAGCCATGAATAGCGGTGAAGGGAGACTTTAACAGGGGAATGGGACAAAATAAATAACTTACCAAGGAAAAAAGGGGATAATTATTTTCATGCAGTAAAAATATATAAATACCGGTAATCTAGAAAAATAAGGTAACATAATTTTAGAAAAACAAAAATACCTGATATAATAAAACAAGTTATCGATTTTAATTCAGCAGTGATTTTCCTCAAACTCTTCTGTCCATCCCTTTCCTGCCTATGCTGGTGCATTGATATATTTCCTCACTCAACATCCTTAAAATCAGCAAGCTCAAATAGGGAGTTTTCCTTTACATGATATACATGTACCATCAGCTTGCTGTATTTGAGGCACTATGGACAAGCAGTTTCTAGTCTCAGTTGATGAATAGCTTGTTCTACCAATGAGGAATACTAGAAATGCAATACTTCCTGTTAATACAGTGATAATGAAGCTTACCGATGTTTGTGTAACCATAGCATCTGCTAAAGCTTCTCATGCTGTGAAGTGACAGCTGGTGTTCAGTAATTCTAGATCAGTAGAGCAAATCTTAATAAAACTTTTAACGATCTGTTACTTTATGATAACAGTAACAAACATAACATGGATTTGAATGAATGCTATAACCTGAATTACTATACCTATGGGCCAAAACGTCAATATTTACTGGGTGATGAGCCATGGGGTATGAGTCTCCACAGCTGATGTCAATGTGCAGCAGTCTTTTGTGAGAAACATCAAGGGCAAACAGGCAAAAAAGTTGCACGTTTTAAAAATAAACTTAGCTTAGGGAGCAGTTTTAAAAATAAACTTAGCGTAGGGAGCCATGATGATGCACTATTTTGAAACTCTAATGAGCGTGGATTCATAAGATGCTGTGTTACAGATGCAATCCTTGACCTTGTCATCACGCGTGGCCTTGAGACCTCCCCAGCAGGGCACTCTCCAGTCACTTCCACATCTCCTTTATCATATATACACCCCGGTATGCCCCTGACTTCTCCACCACCAGCTTCTGCCCCAGCAAAAAGCCACTCATACTATCACAAGATAATTACAGATGAAGAAAGTCATTCGGTCCATCTTAAGTAATTAATGCAGAGAAATCATATCAGCCCCCTTGAGGCATCCAATTGTTTCTTAAATGATTCCAGAATTTTTGCCTTCACTACTCTATCCGAAAGTTTATTCCACACAGTGATCACTTGTTGTGTTAAGAACAATGTCCTGATCTCAGTCCTACAATTACCTGAACCTGTATCCCCTGATTCTCCTTCCACAGTTTAATTTGAAGTAGTATTTCAGGGTTCTATACCCATAACAATTGTATATGCCTCTAAAAAATCCCCTATCAGACACCTCTTAATCGAAACAAAAGCTTGTTTCCCCAGTCTTTTCCCACAACAAAGACCCCTGACACAGAGGATCGGACTTGTGGCTCTTGTCTGCACTGTCTCCAGTGCTTGAATATCTCTCTTGTTTCTTGATGATCCAAACTGGACGCGGTGTTCAAGGTGTGGTCTCACCAGAGTACTGTACAGTTAGAATCATAGAATCATACAGCACAGAAGGAGGCCATTCAGCCCATCATGCCTCTGTCAGCTCTTTGAAAGAGCTATCCAATTAGTCCCACTCCCCCACTCTTTCCCCATAGCCCTGCAAATTTTTCCCCTCCAAGTGTTTATCCAATTCCCTTTTGAAAGTTACCATTGAATCTGCTTTCACCACCCTTTCACACAGTGCATTCCAGATCATAACAACTTGCTGCATAAAAAAATATTTTCTCAACTCCCCTCTGGTTCTTTTGCCAATTACAGAAATCACTAAAAGCTAGGGAACAGGGACAAAAAATGATTAAAACAGCTAATGGAATGTTGGCCTTTATCTCAAGGGGGCTGAAATACAAAGGGGTGGAAGTTATACTAAAGTTATATAAAGCTCTGGTTACACCCCATTTAGAGTATTGCATTCAGTTCTGGGCATTGCACCTTAGGAAGGATATACTGGCCTTGGAGAGGGTGCAGCACAGATTCACCAGAATGATACCTGAGCTTAAAGGGTTAAATTATTAGTACAGGTTGCAAAGACTAAGCTTGTATTCCCCTGAGTATAGAAGATTAAGGGGTGACCTAATTGGGGTGTTTAAGATGATTAAAGGAGTTGATAGGGTAGATGGAGAGAAACGATTTCCTCTGGTGGGAGAGTCCAGAACAAGGGGCATAACCTTGAAATAAGAGCTAGGCCGTTCAGGGGTGATGTCAGGACACACTTCTTCACACAAAGGGTAGTGGAAACCTGGAACTCTCTCCCTCAAAAAGATGTCAAAGCTGAAAGTCAATTAAAAATTTCACAACTGAGATTGATAGATTTTTGTTAGGCAGGGGTGTTAAAGGTTACGGAAACAAGGTGGGTAGATGGAGTTAAGATACAGATCAGCCATGATCTAATTGAACGATGGAACAGGCTCGAGGGGCTGAATGCCTTCTCCTGTTCCTATGTTCCTACCTTAAATCTGTGTCCTCTGGTTACCGACCCTCCTGCCAGTGGAAACAGTTTCTCCCTATTAACTCTATCAAAACCTCTCATAATTTTGAACACCTCTAATAAATCTCCCCTTAACCTTCTCCGCTCTAAGGAGAACATTCTGATCTTCTCTAGTCTCTCCACATAACTGAAGTCCTCCATTCCTGGCACCGTTCTAGTAAATCTCCTCTACACCGTCTCCAAGGCCTTGACATCTTTCCTAAAGTGTGCTGCCCAGAATTGTACACAATTGTACACCAGCTGAGGCCCAACCAGTGATTTATAAAGATTTAGCATAACTTCCTTGCTTATGTGCTCTATGCCTCTATTTATAAAGCCAAGGTTCCCATAAGCTTTTTTAACAGCCTTCTCAACTTGACCTGCCACCTTCAAAGATTTGTGTATGTAAACTCCCAGGTCTCTCTGTTCCTGCGCCCCCTTTAAAAGTGTACCATTTAGCTTGATGATTACCTCCTCTGATTTATATCTCACTATTTTTGCTATCTATTTCAACATCAAGGCAAAGAGAAAATATGAAATGAAAATATCAAAAACATAAAAAGAAATAGTAAAGTGTTCTATAGGAACATAAGTAACAAAAGGAGAATTAAGATAAGAACATGGCCATTAAGGGATGAGCAAGATTACAGGAAATGAAACTGAAATGGCAGAGATACTGAAGAGATACTTTGCCTCAGTTTTCACTGAAGAGTCTAACAAAAAGGAAATGGCAACACTAGAAGAAGTCAAGAGGGATATTACAACAGTTAATATGGAAAGAAAGGAGATACTAGACAAACTAGATAAACTTAAGGAGGATAAGACCCCGTGTCCCGATGGATGGCACCACAGATACTCAAAGAAACTAGGATCCATATATAAAAATCCAATAGGAAAAGGAATAGTGCCAGAGGACTGGCAAGCAGCAAATATAATTCCTATCTTCAAAAAAGGAACTAGAACTAATCCAGTCAACTATAGACCAATTTGCTAATGTCAGTGGTAAGAAAGATACTCGAATCGTTGCTCAAAGCTCATATAACAAAACATCTAGAGACAGAGAATATAATGAAAAATAGTCATCAAATTTCTAAAAGGAAGGCGATCTTTAACCAACATTATTGAATTATTTGAAAAAAATAACAAAGAGTAGGCAAGGGCAATGCAGCTGATGCAGCACACATGGACTTTCAGAAGGTCTTCAATAAGGTGCCATGTAAGAGATTCGTGACAAAGGTCAGTGTGTGTGGAGTTAGGGGCCAGGTAGAAGAATGGATTGAAAGATAGCTGCAAAACAGAAAAGAGAGGGTAGGAGCTAAGGGAAGTTTCTCAGACTAGCAGAAAGTTCAAAGTGGCATCCTGCAGGGATCCGTGCTGGGACCTCGGCTGTTCACCATTTACATAAATGATTTGGACTCAGAAAGTGGAGGTATGGTGTCAAAGTTTGCAGATAATACCAAATTGCTAATAATGTGGAGGACTGCACCAAAATACAGGAAGACATAAACAGGGTGGGCAGATAAAAGCCAAATTAAATTCAATATAACGAAATGTGAGATGGTTCATTTTCATATGAAGAATAAGGAGACCATTTATTCCTTGTAAGGTAAGAAACTAAATGGAGTAGAGGAGTAAAGAGATCTGGGAATACAGATATATAAATCATTAAAAATAGTAACATAAGTTGATAAGGCCATAAATAGTGTAAGCAAAGTACTGGAGCTCATTTCTAGAGAAATAGAATACAAAAGTGATGGAAGGTGTTGTCGACAGTGCTATCAAGCGGCACTTACTCACCAATAACCTGCTCACCGATGCTCAGTTTGGGTTCCGCCAGGACCATTCGGCTCCAGACCTCATTACAGCCTTGGTCCAAACATGGACAAAAGAGCTGGATTCCAGAGGTGAGGTGACAGTGACTGCCCTTGACATCAAGGCAGCATTTGACCGAGTGTGGCATCAAGGAGCCCAAGTAAAATTGAAGTCAATGGGAATCAGGGGGAAAACTCTCCAGTGGCTGGAGTCATACCTAGCACAAAGGAAGATGGTAGTGGTTGTTGGAGGCCAATCATCTCAGCCCCAGGACATTGTTGCAGAAGTTCCTCAGGGCAGTGTCCGAGGCCCAACCATCTTCAGCTGCTTCATCAATGATCTTCCCTCCATCATAATGTCAGAAATGGGGATGTTTGCTGATGATTGCACAGTGTTCAGTTCCATTCGCAACCCCTGAGATAATGAAGCAGTCCACATGCAGCAAGACCTGGACAACATCCAGGCTTGGGCTGATAAGTGTCAAGTAACATTTGTGCCAGGCAATGACCATCTCCAACAAGAGAGAGTCTAACCACCTCCCCTTGACATTCAACAATTCAACAGCATTACCATCGTCGAACCCCCCCTGTCATCAACATCCTGGGGGTCACCATTGACCAGAAATTTAACTGGACCAGCCACATAAATACTGTGACTACAAGAGCAGGTTAGAGACTGGGTATTCTGCGGCGAGTGACTCACCTCCTGACTCCCAAAAGCCTTTCCAGCATCTACAAGGCACAAGTCAGGAGTGTGATGGAATACTCTCCACTTGCCTGAATGAGTGCAGCTCCAACAACACTCAATAAACTCTACACCATCCAGGACAAAGCAGCTCGCTTGATTGGCACCCCATCCACCACCTTAAACATTCACTCCCTCCACCACCGGCACACTGTGGCTGCAGTGTGTACCATCTACAAGATGCACTGCAGCAACTCGCCAAGGCTTCTTCGACAGCACTTCCCAAACCCATGACCTCTACCACCTAGAAGGACAACGGCAGCAGGTACATAGGAACAACACCACCTGCACGTTCCCTTCCACGGACTGCAGCGGTTCAAGAAGGCGGCTCACCACCACCTTCTCGAAGGCAATTAGGGATGGGCAATAAATGCCAGCCTTGTCAGCGACGCCCACATCCCGTGAACGAATAAAAAAAAAAGTAACACACCATCCGGACTTGGAAAATTATCGCCGTTCCTTCATCGTCGCTGGGTCAAAATCCTGGAACTCCCCACCTAACAGCACTGTGGGAGAACCTTCACCACACGGACTGCAGCGGTTCAAGAGGGCGACTCACCACCACCTTCTCAAGGGCAATTAGGGATGGGCAATAAATGCTGGCCTTGCCAGCGACGCCCACATCCCATGAATGTATAACAAAAAAAGCAGGGAGGTAATGATAAATTTATATAGAACAGTGGAGCTCTGCCTCATGGAATTACTGCATTTAAGGAGAGGCTTGATGCATACATGAGGAAGAATGGAATAGAGGGATACGTGGGTAGGATGAGAAGGGGTAATTAGAATAGGAGGAGGCTTGTGTGAAGTATAAATACCGGCATTGACCAGTTGAGCCAAATGGCCTGTTTCAGTGTGTAGATTCCACGTAATTCCATTAGTTTTGTTGATTGCTGCTCTGCATTAGTTTCACATGTTTAGTGACGGGTTTGCTACGGCTCCTCGGTATCTTTTATCTTCATTCTTAGCTGTTTGAACACCATTCATGGAATATGCATGTCATCTCTTTTTCCTACGTGTATCACTTCACACTTGTCTGCATTTCATCTGCCGTATCTCATTGCTGTTTGTGGGACCTTGCTCTGCGCAAATTGGCTGTCACATTCCCCTTCATTATAACAGTGACAACATTTCAAAAGTACTTCATTGGCTGTGAAATGCTTTGCATCATTCTGACATTGGGAAAGGCACTGTACAAATGCAACTTCTTTCTTTCTTTAAGTATTGGCATCACACCAAATCCCAGTTCCATCCTACCATGCTATTCACATCACACCAAATCCCAGTTCCATCCTACCCTGCTATTCACATCACACCAAATCCCAGTTCCATCCTACCCTGCTATTCACATCACACCAAATCCCAGTTCCATCCTACCCTGCTATTCACATCACACCAAATCCCAGTTCCATCCTACCCTGCTATTCACATCACACCAAATCCCAGTTCCATCCTACCCTGCTATTCACATACACACCAAATCCCAGTTCCATCCTACCCTGCTATTCACATACACACCAAATCCCAGTTCCATCCTATCCTGCTATTCACATACACACCAAATCCCAGTTCCATCCTACCCTGCTATTCACATCACACCAAATCCCAGTTCCATCCTACCCTGCTATTCACATCACACCAAATCCCAGTTCCATCCTACCCTGCTATTCACATCACACCAAATCCCAGTTCCATCCTACCCTGCTATTCACATCACACCAAATCCCAGTTCCATCCTACCCTGCTATTCACATCACACCAAATCCCAGTTCCATCCTACCCTGCTATTCACATCACACCAAATCCCAGTTCCATCCTACCCTGCTATTCACATACGCACTTTTGAAGCAGAGATTTCTGGGCAGCACACTTCCTCCTTCCTAACCTTTGGATGCTAATGCCAACTGTAACACCACCGCCCTGTCTGAGATCAGCTAACTCATCACAGGGATTGATCTTAAACCTGCTTGGTTTCTGTGGCTTAGTATCTGAAGGTCATTTACCCATTGAGCCATTGCAGCAGCAGTCTGTATTTTAAATTTAAATGGGATCTAAGCTGGTGCATGGATTGGGTGGTGGCTCCGCTACCTTATTGTGAACTGTTACCGTCTGTTCATATTTCCATGTAATTTGAAAAATATTTTGTAAAGGTGGTCTTATCATGTATGTCATAGGTAAACATACATCAGATGAAGCTGGTATTTCCATGCAGATTGGGTGATCACTTTGCTGAACACCTCCATTCAGTCCGCAAGTGTGACTCTGAGCTTCCGGTCACTTGCCATTTTAATTGTCCATCCCACTCCCACTCTGACCTCTCTGTCCTCATCCTTCTACACTGTTCCAAAGAAATTTAATGGAAGCTTGAGGAACAGCACCTCATCTTTCGATTAGGCACTTTACAACCTTCCAGACTCAACATTGATTTCAATAACTTCAGATCATAACCACTGCTCCCATTTTTTCGGGCAGCAGGTGCTGGTAATGGTTCTGCTGTTGCCATTTACAGCTCCTCCAGATCCATCTTTTGTTTCTTTACTTGTCCCATTACCACCCTCCTTGTGTTGCATCATCATCCCTTTTGTCATTTAATCACTCCTGCCCTCCACCCTATCACAGACCTTCCCTTTTGTTCTTTCCTCCCCTTCCTCCCCTCCCACCTTTGCCTGGCTCTGTTCTTGCTTAAAAACTGTTAAATCTTTAACTTCTTCCAGTTCTGATAAAAGGTCATTGACCTGAAACGTTAACTCTGTTTCGCCTTTGGTCTGCCCGAAACTTGCTGCTCTTCCAGTACAAGGAGCTGTCCTCGACCGAGTGTTGCAGACTGGCACATTCCAAGGTCCAGGACTACATGCTGAGGGACGCACTGAGGATGGGTGCGGCTGCCGCAAAGGCTCTGTGGGGAAAGGCAACCGTTTAGAGCCTTCCCGCCATTGTATACCGAGGGGCTGCAATCAGGGAAAAATCCCCTCGGGCAGAATGTAAAATTCTAACTGATGTAATGTAACTGTAATGAATCTGTAATGAACCTGGAAAGAATCTGTAACGTACCTGTTATCAAAAATGTGTATTGAGTGTATTGCAATGAGGCACCCTAGAGTGTCATGAACTGTAATTATGTCCAATGTGTTCATTGAACTGTACTTGATGTAACCTGCAAATTGTATAATCTGTATTGTGTATGTTTGGAATGTGATATGAGAACTGTATTGTATGTATTGCTGCAAATTTTATGAATAAAGTATATTTTTTGAAAAAAAACTCTTTCTCTCTCTGCAGATGCTGCCTGACCTGCTGAGTATTTCCAGCATTTTCTGTTTTTATTTCAGATTTCCATCATCCGCAGTATTTTGCTTTTGATTTAGTGTTTAATTCACGGCCACTTCTCTTCCAGGAATGCCCACCTTGAAGAAGTTCTGCTCTTCTCTCCGACAGGATTTCCGTTTGTCTTGTTTACTCTGTTCAGCTTCATTGCTTTCTGTTTCCCTTCTCTTGTTTGATCAGGTATCTACTAAAACTCACTTTCACAGCCACATCTCTTTCCTCAGCAACTGTCTCCAGCTCCGACTTATTCCATGAGGATTCCAACTTAAATTCCACCCTTCATGTTTCGGATCCATCCGTGATTGCAGATATCTCTATGATATTCAGCGTTCCTCGAACCAGTGCTCTCGCTGCTTCCTGAGATCCATGCTCAACGCCATGCACCACCACACGCACAGTCTCCACCTCTCTCTCCAGCAGCACCAACTCACTCCATTTCAGTGTTGTCCTGGTCCACAGTTCCATTTCATCCTTCACCTCATTCGATGCTTCAACAAAAAAACTTTTCTTCTTCCTTTCAGGTGTCAAGAGCCGCAAGCTTCAACCCCTCCTGATCCTTCTTCACCTTCACTTTCCTCTGACCCCATCTCACTCCAATCTCACCACTTGTCGCGTTTTCACTGTCCCCTCTGACCTTCCCTTCTCTGACCCCGAACAATCAGTCCTCAGCAAAGGCCTCAGCTTCATCCCTCACCTCAATGAATTTCGAGCTTGACACGATGCTGAGCTCTTCTTCCACCGTCTTCGCCTTTGCGCCCACTTCTTTGGTCAGGAGTCTTCCCCTACACAGCGGACCCTTTCTCCAATCTTCATAGAATCATAAAATCATAGAAAATTTATGGCACAGAAAGAGGCCATTTGACCCATCGTGTCCGCACCAGCCGAAAATGAACCAACCAGCCGAATCCCACCTCCCAGCACTTGGTTCATAGCCTTGTGGGTCATGGTACTTCAGGTGCACGTCCAAGTATTTTTTAAATGAGTTGAGGGTTTCTGCCTCTACCACTCTTTCAGGCAGTGAGTTCCAGACCCCCACCACCCTCTGGGTGAAAAAAATTTACCTCAGCTCCCCTCTAATCCTTCTACCAATCACTTTAAATCTATGCCCCCTGGTTATCGACCTCTCTGCTAAGGGAAATAGGTCCTTCCTATCCACTCTATCTAGGCCCCTCATAATTTTATACGCCTCAATTAAATCATCCTTCAGCCTCCTCTGTTTTTCTTTTATTCGTTCATGGGATGTGGGCGTCGCTGGCGAGGCCGGCATTTATTGCCCATCCCTAAATGCCCTTGAGAAGGCGGTGGTGAGCCGCCCTCTTGAACCGCTGCAGTCCATGTGGTGAAGGTTCTCCCACAGTGGTGTTAGGAAGGGAGTTCCAGGATTTTGACCCAGCGACGATGAAGGAAATGCGATATATTTCCAAGTCGGGATGGTGTGTGACTTGGAGGGGAACGTGCAGGTGATGTTGTTCCCATGTTCCTGCTGCCCTTGTCCTTCTAGGTGGTAGAGATCGCGGGTTTGGGAGGTGCTGTCGAAGAAGCCTTGGCGAGTTGCTGCAGCGCATCCTGTGGATGGTACACACTGCAGCCACAGTGCGCCGGTGGTGAAAGGATTGAATGTTTAGGGTGGTGGATAGGGTGCCAATCAAGCGGGCTGCTTTGTCCTGGATGGTGTCGAGCTTCTTGAGTGTTGTTGGACCTGCATTCATCCAGGCAAGTGGAGTGTATTCCATCACACTCCTGACTTGTGCCTTGCAGATGGTGGAAAGGCTTTTGGGAGTCAGGAGGTGAGTCACTCGCTGCAGAATACCCAGCCTCTGACCTGCTCTTGTAGCCAAGTATTTATATGGCTGGTCCAGTTAAGTTTTTGGTCAATGGTGACCCCCAGGATGTTGATGGTGGGGGATTCAGCAATGGTAATGATGTTGAATGTCAAGGGGAGGTGGTTAGACTCTCTCTTGTTGGAAATGGTCATTGCCTGGCACTTGTCTGGCGCGAACGTTACTTGCCGCTTATGAGCCCAAGCCTGGATGTTGTCCAGGTCTTGCTGCATGCGGGCATGGACTGCTTCATTATCTGAGGGGTTGCGAATGGAACTGAACACTGTGAAATCATCAGCGAACATCCCTATTTCTGATGTTATGATGGAGGGAAGGTCATTGATGAAACAGTTGAAGATGGTTGGGCCTAGGACACTGCCCTGAGGAACTCCTGCAGCAATGTCCTGGGGCTGAGATGATTGGACTCCAACAACCACTACCATCTTCATTTGCGCGAGGTGTGACTCCAGCCAGTATCCCACCGATTCCCATTGGCTTCAATTTTACTAGGGCTCCTTGGTGCCACACTCGGTCAAATGCTGCCTTGATGTCAAGGGCAGTCACTCTCACCACACTTCTGGAATTCAGCTCTTTTGTTCATGTTTGGACCAAGGCTGTAATGAGGTCTGGAGCCGAATGGTTCTGGCAGAACCCAAACCGAGCATCGGTGAGCAGGTTATTGGTGAGTAAGTGCTGCTTGATAGCACTGTCGACAACACCTTCCATCACTTTGCTAATGATTGAGAGTTCCAAAGTGAACAACCACAGCCTATCCTATACCCAATCCTGGCAACATCCTCGTAAATCTCCTCTGTACCCTCTCTGGTGCAATTACATCCTTCCTGTAATGTGGAGACCAGAAATTTACACAGTACTAAAGCTGTGGCCTAACCAGTGTTTTATACAGTTCCAGTCCCTGCTCTTATATTCTATGCCTCGGCAGATAAAGGAAAGTATTCCATATGCCTTCTTAACCACCTTATCTACCTGTCCTGCTACCTTCAGGGATCTGTGGACATGCACTCCAAGGTCCCTCACTTCCTCTATACCTTTCCGTATCCTCCCATTTATTTTGTAACCCCTTGCCTTCTTTGCCCTCCCCAAATGCATTAGCTCACACTTCTCTGGATTGAATTCCATTTGCCACTTTTCTGCCCACCTGACCAGTCCATTGATATCTTCCTGCAGTTTACAGCTTTCCTCCTCACTATCAACCACACGGCCAATTTTTGTATCATGTGCAAACCTCTTGATCAAGCCCCCCATATTCAAGTCCAAATCATTAATGTATACCACAAAAAGCAAGGGACCTAGTACTGAGCCTTGCGGGACCCCACTGGAAACAGCCATCCAGTCGCAAAAACATCCGTTAGCCATTTCCCTTTGCTTCCTGCCACTGAGCCAATTTTGGATCCAACTAGCCACTTTCCCTTGGATCCCATGTGCTTTAACTCTTTTGACCAGTCTGCATGTGGGACCTTGTCAAAAGCTTTGCTAAAATTTATGTACCCTATCCTCTACATTGGGGAGAACAAACACAGATTGGGTGATCGCTTTGCTGAACACCTCCACTCAGTCCGCAAGCGTGACCCTAAGCTTCCGCTCGCTTGCCATTTTAATTCCCCGTCCCACTCCCACTCTGACCTCTCTGTCCTCGGCCTCCTACACTGTTCCAATGAAGCTCAATGGAAGCTCGAGGAACAGCACCTCATCTTTCGATTGGGCACTTTTCAACCTTCTGGACTCAACATCGATTTCAATAACTTCAGATTATAACCACTGCTCCCATTTTTTCGGGCAGCAGGTGCTGGTAATGGTTCTGCTGTTGCCATTTACAGCTCCTCTCGACCCATCTTTTGTTTCTTCACTTGTCCCATTCCCACCCTCCTTGCCTTGCACCATCATCCCTTTTGTCATTTAATCACTCCTGCCCTCCACCCTATCACAGACCTTCCCTTTTGTTCTTTCCTCTCCTCCCCTTCCTCCCCGCCCCACTTTGCCTGGCTCTGCACTTGCCTAAAAACTGTTGAATCTGGAAGCTGATTCAATAATAACTTTTAAAAGGGAATTAGATAAGTACTTGAAGGGAAAAATATTACAAAGTAGGGGAATGGGACTAATTGGACAGTTCTTTCAAAGATCCGGCACAGGCACGATGGACTGAATGGCCTCCTCCTCTGCTGTACTTACTATAACTTCTTCCAGTTCTGACGTAAGGTCATTGACCTGAAATGTTAACTCTGTTTCTTTCTCCACAGATGCCGCCTGACTTGCTGAGTATTTCCAGCATTTTCAGTTTTTATTTCTGGTATTTCTTCAGGTAGTTTTTTTTAACTCAAAATGCCCATTTTAAATTGTTTGTTCTTGGGATCTGGGGGAGGTAGTATTTATTGCCCATCCCCATGTGCCCTGAGGGCATTTCAAGTCAATCATATATTGTGGAATTGGTGTCATATATAGGCCAGATCAGGTAGGCTCCCTTCCCTGAAGGATATGAGTTAAGGAGTGGAGTTTTGTGCAACAATCTAGCAGCTTCCATGGCCACTTTTTTCTGGTGCTAGATTTTTTTGAATTCAATTTCACAACTTGCCACGATGAGATTGCAACTCATCATTTCTGGGTTGCTGGTCCAATGCCATAACCATTAGGCAACCATATCCTGGGGGCCCTGCCTGTCACAGGGGTGGGGAATCTAAAGAAAGATAGTGTGGAATGCAGATTTATTTGGCAAATCTATATAAAATCATTTTGTTTTTGAATATTTCTTTACAAGAAGTAGATAATGAAGAGTTTGAAAACAGTAAATCTTGCTTACATCTTCCAAAATACGGAAGACTGCTCCCAGAATGCTGAGGAGGTCAGTATGAGCCATTGCTGGGATTTCAATCCAGGAACCAAAACATGATCAGACCATCCAACTACAAAAAACGATAATTACTGGAAGTCCACACACCTTTCTTAAAGCACTTTGATATAATTTTATTCATTTTCTTTCAATTACGTGGGGAAAAGGCTGGTTTTAAATTGTTGTACATCTGTTTTCCAATATTGTAACTGCCTTGTCTGATGATGGTGCCACATTTCATCAAATTCTGCCCACAGAATCGCTGTGAAACCGTAATCGTTACCACAGTGAAACTGCATTCTAGTAGCAGCTTACTCCATGCCATCCTGCTTGTGATTACATTTGGTCTTTTAATGAGAAAGCAAGCACTTTGTCTGTTTAACTATGTGGAACGTGCACCTTCACTAGCTCTTGGTGAATCTTTGCAGTTAAGTTTAACAAAATTAAATCAACAACCTATCATTAAAGGTGAAAACACACAAAGAGTTTGACTATTAACCCGATTTCCTGTTGATTCAAGTTTCTTTATATCTGCAGGCTTCCAATAGTTTTGTCATTCATGAAATATGTTTCCGTAACACAAGGCATGTCTTGGTAACCCTGGCTAATTCGGCTTGCCTCTTGTACTGGGAGACAGGCCAACCTATTATAGATCAGCATTCAGATAGGGAACTTACAACTGCACACACTTTGGCCTTATGGCAAGACATTGTAACACAATACAACAACTCACTGGTGCCTTAGGCACACAGGCAACAAATAGTTTTCCCTGCCTTCTTTTGCTATTCTTTGTTCCTGTACTTTGGACAGATCCATTTCCTGAAGAATATTTTCATAGTGCGTCACCCACTGGACCCTAGCTAGCCACTCTTTTTGAGACTATTTTCAGGATCCACCACTGTGTTTCTCACATGTGGTGAAACCACGTCATCCTCTTTTTATATCATTTTATAAATATAAGCTTTTTATTGAAGGAAACACCGGCTACATTTCTGTTCCCCTTATTCATTAACATATCATGCAGCCAAATCCACAGATCTTTTTTTACCCGCATCTGAAAACAGAATCATCAAACGTCTCCGCGCACTTGTAAACCAATATTTTATAATATGCATGTGAAGCCTTTGAGAGTGGCTTCTAGTAAAAATATTGTTGACAATTTTACTCACATAAAAAGAAATATTGATTCCTTTGAATCTGTTCACTAAACAGTGTTGCTCATTTAAAGGGGCACTGTGTTCATGAAAAAAAATGTTTTGCAATGTTTTTCGTATGTTTGGTAAAGGAATAGAGCCAGAAAAGCCATGTGTCATTTTTGTCATGACAACATCATGCTACAAGTGACACCATGATGTGTTTTGATATACTTGATATAAACAAATGGACAAAAAGGTTTATACTTTCTTCACGGAGATCATGTCACTTTTATGTTATCATGCACATATGGATGGCAATGAGAAATGCTAATATCACAAACATTTATTCTATGTATAATTTCATACCCCTCCACTACAAATTCTCCTGGCTTCTTTGTACTCCATGTAATCACCAGCAACGATTTCATGAGACATCTGTCCTTGTTACAGTTCCCACAAACTGCATTTTGTTGTTGTGTCCCCCAAAATGCAAAGCTTTTGTAAACATTTTTCATATTTTCTCTGCTCCTTTACTGATGTATGTTCTCTTCATTATTCACTTCCCTCTGATGGTCAGCAAAAGAACAACTTGCTTTTATATAATACCCTTAACACAGAAAAATGTTCCAGCATTTTTCAGAAATATAATCAGACAAAAATGAATACCAAGCCAAAGGAGGAGGTATTGGGAGGGGTGACCAAAAGCTTGATCAAAAGGAGCATCTTAAAGGAGGAGAGGTTGGCTGGCTTAGCGATGGTATCATGGTCAAGCCTGATCCTGTCTTCAACAAACGTCCACACATGGATACTTTCCAGAAGAAGTCACTGAATAATGATCAGGAGCAAGATCCCACTCTAATTTTTCCCTTTCCTATTAAAGGATCATTTATGGAAATGATAGAATTCTAACTGTTCATCATCTGAGATCGGCTAACTCAGTATAATTTTTTTAATGAGAACAACATATTGGTTCCTTGGAGTAGCAGGACATGAGTTCATCCATGGGATTTTCCCACACTTTGAGTTTCGAATTTCAATCTTGTCACTGTGTGGATCCACAGAGTACACTCCAGGCACACTCGGTCGAATACTGCCTTGATGTCAATGTCCATCACCAAGAATGGCTCGGCAGTACCACATTGACCAAGCTGGCCAAGTCATAAGAATGTTAGAACATAATAAATAGAAGCAGGAGTAGGCCATCTGGTCCCTCGAGCTTGCTCCGCCATTCAATAAGAACATGGCTGATCTTCGACCTCAATTCCACTTTCCCACCCAATCCCCATATCCCTTGATTCCCTTAGAGTCCAAAAATCTATCGATCTCAGTCTTGAATATTCTCAATGGCTGAGAATCCACAGCCCCCTGGGGTAAAGAATTCCAAAGATTCACAACCCTCTGAGTGAAGAAATCTCTCCTCATCTCAGTCCCAAATGTCCGACCCCTTAACCTGAGACTATGCCCCCTAGTTCTAGACTCTCCTGCCAGGGGAAACAGCCTCTTAGCATCTTGTATGTTTCAGAGAGATCACCTCTCATTCTTCTAAACTCCAGAGAGTATAGGCCCATTCTACTCAATTTCTCCTCACAGGTCAACCCTCTCATCCCAGGAATCAATCTAGTGAACCTTTGTTGCACCGCCTCTTAGGCAAATATAACCTTCTTTAGATAAGGAGACCAAATCTGTATACAGCACTCCAGCTCACCAAAGCCCTGTCCAATTGCAGCAAGACTTCCTTACTCTTGTACTCCAACCCCCTTGCAATAAAGGCCGATATATAATTTGCCTTCCTAATTGCTTGCTGTACCTGCATGTTAACCTCTGTGTTTCATGTACAAAGACACCCAAATCCCTCTGTACACCACCATTTAATGGTTTCTCACCAATTAAAAAATATTCTGTTTTTCTATTCTTCCTACCAAAGAGAATAACCTCACATTTCCCCACATCATACTCCATCTGCCACCTTCCTGCCCATTCACTTAACCTGTCTACATCCCTTTGCAGACTCTTTGCATCCTCCTCACAGCTTACTTTCCCACCGAACTTTGTATCGTCAAAAAACTTGGATACATTACACTCGGTCCCTTCATCTATGTCATTAATATAGATTATAAATTACTGAGACCCAAGCGCTGATCCCTGCGGTACCCCACTAGTTACAGCCTGCCAACCTGAAAATGACCCGTTTATCCCTACTCTCTGTTTTCTGTCGGTTAACCAATCCTCTATCCATGCTAATATATTACCCCCAACCCCATGAGCCCTTATCTTGTGTAACAACCTTTTGTCTGGCACATTATCAAATACCTTTTGAAAATCCAAATTGCTACATCCACTGGTTCCCTTTATCTACCCTGCTAGTTACATCCTCAAAAAACTCTAATAGACTTGTCAAACAAGATTTCCCTTTCAGAAAACCGTGTTGACTCTGCTTAATCATGTTATGATTTTCTAAGTGCCCCATTACCACGTCCTTAATAATAGATTCCAGCATTTTCCCGACTATTATATCAGGCTAACTGGCCTGTAGTTCCTTGTTTTCTCTCTCCCTCCTTTCTTGAATAGTGGGGTTACATTTGCTACCTTCCAATTCACTGGGACCATTCTAGAATCTAGGGAATTTTGGAAGATCACAACCAATGCATCCACTATCTCTGCAGCTACCTCTTTTAGAAGCCTAGGATGTAGGCCATCAGGTCCAGGGGATTTGTTGGCTTTTAGTCCCATTAATTTCTCCAGTACATTTTCTTTACTAATATTAATTATTTTAAGTTCCACATTTTCATCAGACCCTTGGTTCCCCATTATTTCTGGTATGTTTTTTGTGTCGTCTACTGTGAAGACAAATACAAAATATTTGTTTAATCAGTCTGCCATTTCCTTATTCCCTATTATAATTTCTCCTGTCTCAGCCTCTAAGGAACCCACATTCACCTTCGGTACTCTCTTCCTTTTTACATACTTGTCGACGCTCCTTGCTTGCAGATTTGTCTAAATCCTGAAGGATATAACTGTCAGACTGGGCTTGCAGTAGGAGGTGGGATAACCAACACAAGGGAATAACCTATTTGACCTCATCCTCACAAATCTACCTGTCGCAGATGCATCTGTACATGACAGTATTGTTATGAGTGACCACTGCACAGTTCTTGTGGAGACCAAGTCCTGTCTTCACTCTGAGGACACCCTCCATCATGTCATGTGGCGCTACCTCCATGCAAAGTGGGATAGATTAAGAACAGATTGAGCAGCTTAAAACTGGGCATCCATGAGGCACTTTGGGCCATCAGCAGCAGCAGAACTGTATTCCATTGCAATCTGTAATCTCATGGCCCAGTATATCCCTCACTCCTCCATCACCTTCACCATCCTCCAGATGACCATCCCTGGTTCAATGAGGAGTGTAGAAGAGCATGGCGGGGACACCAGGCATACCTGAACATGAGGTATCAACCTGGTGAAGCTACAACACCGGACTACATGCATGCTAAATAGTGGAAGCAACATGCTATAGACAGAGCTAAGCAATCCCACAACCAACGGATTAGGTCAAAGTTCTGCAATCCTGCCACATCCAGTTGTGAATGGGAGTGGACAGTTAAGCAACTAACAGGAGAATGGTCCATGAACATCCCCATCCTCAATGTTGGCGGAGTTCAGCATGTGATTGCAAAAGACAAGGTTGAATCGTTCCCAACTTCAGAAGAAATGACAAGTCCTTCTTGGCCTCTTCCTAAGGCCCCCACCATCACAGAAGCCAGTCTTCAGCCAATTCGATTCACTCCACATGATATCAAGAAATGGCTACATGCACTGGATACAATAAAGGCTATGGGCCCTGACAACATCCCAGCTGTGGTGCTGAAGACCTGTGTTCTTGAACGAGCCATGCCTCACCAAGCTGTTCCAGTGCAGCTACAACACTGGCATCTACCCGACAATGTGGGGTATGCCCAGATATGTCCTGTCCACAAAGCAAGACAATTCCATGCTGCCAAATTACAGTCCTATCAGCCTACTCTCAATTATCATCAAAATGATGGAAGGAGTAGTCAACAGTGCTATCAAGTGGCATTTACACACCAATAACCAGTTCACCAATGCTCAGTTTGAGTTCCGCTAGGACCACTCGGCTCCAGGCCTCATTACAGCCTTCGTCCAAACATGGACAATAGAGTTCAATTCCAGTGGTGAGGTGAGAGTGACTGCCCTTCACATCAAGGCATCATTTGACCGAGTGTAGCACCAAGGAGCCCTAGTAAAACTGAAGTCAATGGGGATCAGGATGAAAACTCTGGTTGCTGGAGTCATACCTAGCACAACGGAAGATGGTTGTAGTTGTTGGAGGCCAATCAGCTCAGCCCCAGAACATCGCTGCAGGGCAGCGTCCTCGGCCCAACTATCTTCAGCTGCTTCATCAATGATGGCCAGAAGTGGAGCTGTCCACTGATGATTGCAGTGTTCAGCTCCATTCACAATTCCTCAGATATTGAAGCAGTCCGTGCCCACATGCAGCAAGACCTGGACAACATCCAGGCTTGGGCTGGTAAGTGGCAAGTAACATTCACACCGCATAAATGCAAGACAATGACCATCTCCAAAAGGAGAGAGTCTAACCACATCCCCTTGACATTCAATGGCATTACCGTTGACCAATACCCCACCATCAACATCCCGGGGATCGACATTGACCAGAATGCACCCGCGACCTCCACCACCTAGAAGGACGAGGGCAGCAGGTGCATGGGAACATTATCACCTCCAAGTTCTTCTCCAAGTCACACACCATCCCGACTTGGACATAATTCGTTCTTTTGTCATCATCATTGAAAGTACGTGTATATCACATCCACTACACTGCCCTTGTCTACTCTTTCTGTTATTTCTTCAAAGAATTTAATAAGTTATACATAACCTTGACATTCCTTTTAGAAATCCTGCTGATTATTTTTTATTATATTTACTGTCTCTAGATGTTTTGTTATCTGATCTTTTTGCAAAGATTCTAGTATCTTTCCTACCACCGACATTAAGTTAACTGTTCTGTAGTGCCCTGTATTAGTTCTAGTTCCCTTTTTGGAGATTGGAATTACATTTGCTGTTCGCCAGTCCTCTGGCACACTTCCATTTTCCATTGAATTTTTATTTATGGATATTAGTGCCTCTGCTCTCTTCTCCTTCGTTTCCTTGAGTATCTGTGGGTGCAATCCATCTGCGCCCAGGGTTTTGTCCTTTTTAAGCTTGTCTAGTTTGTCTAGTATCTCCTTTCTTTCTATATTAATTATTGGGACATCCTCTTGACTTCTTCTACTGTTATCATTTCCTCTTTTTTAGCCTCTTCAGTGAAAACGGAGGCAAAGTATATCTTCAGTATCCCTGCCATTTCAGTATAATTTTTTACTCCTTTTTTTTTATAATTTCTCTCTCCCCCTCCTGAAGCCACTGACAATTACAATACAGTTCCATGCCATTGACAGCTCTCTGGTACTTTGCCCAAATGATTAATCTTACCAAGTCTAGACCTGTTTGACCATCTTAAAGCTAAGCCAATTTGAACAGTGATCAGGAACAAAAATCCTATATTGGGTCTTGACTCCTCATATATATATAAAAAATGTTACACATTTCCTGTGTCAACTTTTCCATTATAAATTCCTATGTCTAAATTTATAATGGAAACTGACAATATAAGCTTGCTGTAATTACACACTCCCCCCTGTGAATGCACTGCAGTGCCATCCTGATGGAAAAGTATAATTACAGTGTGGCAAGTTTACATACACAGCTTCCATTATAAATGTGGACACAGGAATTTATAATAAAAATAAAGGACAGCATATATGACATTAAAACAATGACAGAATTGTATCTGCATGTCCTAGTCCACTAACCCCATTTTAGATAAAAACTACACTTGGTTTTGGCTTCAAATGGGCAATGCCACTTGGCATCAACTAGTTTAAAATAAACGTCATAACACTGAAATGGAATATGGGTAAAGCAATTTAAATGCATAGTCTTTAATATACATGTCTGAAAATATGGGGATGGCTCTGGCTTTTTAGAGCCTATCACATAACATCAGCTGAGCACCCCTGTAATTAATTGGTCACATAACGTGACCCTCACAGGAACCCCTAATACAAATAGAATGTTGCAGCCTTGCAGCATTTTAATATATAATAGATAGTTGGAAACAAAGCAAGTCAACAGTGACACTAATGAGCTAGATTTCATAAATTATTTTAGAATAACGTAATTACGTCTGTGCAAAGCCATTTAGCCCATTTAATTCTTCCATCCAGAAAGATCCTAAAGTCCCCCCATTGCTACATCCAATTGTTTCTTAAATGATTGCAGGGTTTTCACCTCCACTACTCAATCTGGAAGTTTATTTCATATGTTGATCACTCTCTTTGTGAAGAACTTCCTGCAATCAGTCCAAAATTTACATTTTATTAGTTTGAACCTGTGTCCCCCGGTCCTACTCTATTTAATTTAAAGTAATATTCTGGATTTACCATTTCAATTTCCTTAACTATCTCAGATACCTCTAAACGATTACCTCTTATATGGCTCCTTTTCAGGCTAAAAAGTATAAATTTTTCCAGTCTTCATAAATCAAACTTTTGACACAAGGGATCAATCAACCTTTTGGCTCTTCTCTGCACTGTGTCCAGTGCTTGAATGTCTCCTTTGTTTTATAGTGTATGCCTGTAGTTAATTGGAATTATCGGGGAGTGTACCAACATGCCATGTTTACAATTTGTGGCTCTTTATCAATATACAATTTATTTTTATGGCCCTTGAGCTTTGAAAGGTTGGCCATAGTGCACTAATGAGTCATTTAAAAAAAAGCTGCTGCAGTTCTCAATGAAAATGTAAACCACCACTTTCACCTCCACACTTATTGTGCAAAAAAATAACAAAGGGTGAATAAGAGACACTGAAAAGGCAAAGATATTTTATAAAATTTAGGATTTCTTGCCAGTTCATAGGATACACTTTCCCTTTAAATGCTTGCCTGCAAAGATTAATTCCATCCTTAGCAGCACAAAAAACGTTACAGGGAAAATGACCACTCACAACACTCAAAAACATCCGTTCATCAGTGCCATCTAGCAACTAAGGCACACAAGCAATATCCCGACAATAGATTCAATACAAAAAGCATACAATCTGTTATTGGAACTGCTGCAGTTGATCAGTGCCATCTTGTGGGCATTTATGTTATGTTAAACTGTGAGAAGCACATTTCCTTTTTCTTCTCCTGTTTTCTCTCTTTATGTCCTAAAGGCACCGAAGCCTGCTGGGGTATGATTCCATGGGCATCAAACACCCTCTTGACCAAAAAGTAATTCTTTATGCCTGGTCTAGACATTGAACCATGGTGGGCAATCACAGCCAGGCCTGATCTTTCCTAATCTTTTATCCCAACACAAGCGTTTTCCAGCAGAGGTCACTGAATAGGGATCAGGAGCAGGAACACCACCTGATACTCCCTCCCCCTCAGTCCAGGATCTCTCTGGCCATTTGTAGGACTGCTATCAAGGCTGAGAGCTAACTCAACAGAGAATAACATTTTCAATGTGCTAAGGAAGAAATTGAATTCATATAATACCTATCACATCTATCACAATGACCCAAAGTATTCACATCCCATGAATTACTTTTGAAGTGCAGTAACTGTTGTTATGTAGGCAAATTCAGCAGTCATTTTGCGTGCAGCAAAGTCCCACAAACAGCAATGAGGTGAATGACCAGTTAATCTATTTTTGTGGTATTAGTCGAGGGAAGAATATTGGCCGGCACATAGAGAGAACTCCCGCTCTTCTTAACATAATACCATTCTCATCAGTAATGTTGTTGGATTTACCTACAGTATACATGCAATGTGTAGACTAGTGGTTTATGTTGGCAATAAATGACTAATGCTGACTATTTTTAATGCTCTACTGTATCACAGTCGATAAATTGTGAGGCCACCAACTGGTCACAACAAAAATATAAACCATGTTTGATATATACTGGCACAAAGCTCATCATAAAATTAGCACAGTATTATGACAAAACATAAATAAACTTGTCACAGAAAATACCAACATGCCAGAAGACAATAATTTAATTTTCTCGATGCTTTGCTGCAGTGTGAAATGTTACCCTCAAAACTCCAACCATTAACAGACACTTAAAAAGAAAGGGGCCAAAATTCTGATGGCCTTGTTCCAGCGATGGAACTATGATGGAGTGAGGCCTAAGTCCGTCGACTTCTGGGACACCAGAAGTGGCAGAATACCCCAGAAATGCACTCGGGCCCAGGGCAGAGTTTCAGGGCCAAAATGTGAAGGCCTGGATCATATTGGGCCTGAAATTGCTCCTGAAATAATGGAGGAGCTCAACAGCGCTCTCAGTTTTTAGTGGTGAATTGAAGGAGCAAGTTCCCACGTTTGCACATGTGCAGTGAAACGTGGAAATCCGAGTGCTTCACCGGAGATATGACAGCTTCGAATTAAAGGGACATCGCACGCTGCAATCAGAGAAATCATTGAAAAAGCTCAAAATTGCTTATCTACTCAGCTGGAAAGTAACTAATTAGGCCATCAAACAGGTACGCTTAAAAATACAGGACTAACCTAAGTTTTAACAGCTTGGTTAGTCTTAATGACTGCCAAACAACTAAAAATTAACTTTAAAAAATCTGGAATCTCACATTACTCCTTATTTTAATAGTTCTTGGTCATTAAAAAAAAATTAAAAAATTAAAAATTTTTTTTTACTTTTCCCTTCTGTTTCTTTAATTTAATTCAATTATTTCTTTGGCGTTTTGTAAAAATAATTTTTTTTTTATTTACAATGACATACAGAATACTAACTTTAAATGAATGAAGTCCGCTTGCCTGCTTGAACAACGCAGCCTGAATCCGTGGGCGTGATTTCTCTTCCTGACAGATTTTGTGGGCGTGTTTTCTCCTCACAGGCGTTTCCAGCCGCGCAGTAACTCACGCTGCTCAGAGGCCGGGTTGATAGCGCACATTTTGTTTGATGTTCAAATTCAAGCAATTCGATGCCACAGAGCCCGCAGTAAGTATTTTCGTTAATTTAATTCACAGGAGCTGCGGTGAGCGTTGCCTTGCCGCTCTGCGCAATTTCTGGCCTGTTATGTCAGAAGATGTTTCAGTACATACAGTACGTGTGACTGAAAATAGTAGATTCAAAAGTAATAATATTAAAGTACTCTGCATGCACTAGAAAGAAAGAAACACTGACAGATGAGTGAGGTCCCAGGATCGATCCCTAGCCTGTACTTGGCTTGCTGACCTCAATGCAGGGCTAATGATGAGCTACCACAATTAGCATGTCTGGGCTGAAGAGCAAAGTCAACCATGTTTCTTTATTGTTGTCCAGTGACCATTGCTGGAAAATGTGGTTTTATGTATGTTGGATGAGGACATGATCAGGTTCAACTGTAATGTCTGCTTGAATACCCAGGAGAGCATTGGAATAGTTGAATCTGGAGTAAGTTAAGAGCACCCTTTGTAGTCTTGCGTCCAACTGTGGCCCAAATGGATCCGAGTCAAGGAAAACATTGGAGGGGCTGTGTTCTTGAAGGTTATAGTCGAGGGTCTCCTGCCATCTCTATGGCAACAACTGCAGACATCTTGTGATTGAACTGTACTGAATGAACCCCAGGTCAAAACCACTTCAACATGTACAAAAGAATCAATAAAAAAAGGGGGTCACTGAAGGGATATTGAACTCCTCTCAACTGCAAAACGGGGATAAATGATTTAACAAAAATTGAGATTTAATCTGAAACATTGGTAAGTAAATCCTTTTGTTTTCATGAGACAGGACTAGGAAACATTACTTTTCATTTTAAATTCTACCTTCCCCAGTATGATTGAGCAGCACAACTTCAGGGAAATATGAAGGGTAACAACAGTGATAATTTAATCCATCAACTGATGGTTTCCGATGGTTAAGCAGATTTTCATTTCCTAAGGATGCAAGTTTTTCAATTTTGGAACCCATCTACTTGTTTAGTTACACATTGTACCTTGGGTATCAATGTTAGAAATTGGGAAACTTTTGTACCATCACCGCTACAATGTTTGAAAATTAGTAGTATATTTTAAATTAAAGATGGGTAGTCTGGATCCATCCAGAATTCATATAGACTTGATTGAGCTTTAAAAGTTACAAAGTAAATTCAAATGTGTTAAAGGTAGCAGCGCATGACAGAGGCTGGAGACTGAATTAAATAAACTACACAACACAGTGCTGATATAGTGGGACGAATTGGATAGGGCTTTCAAAGAGTTGGCACAGGCACGATGGGCCGAATGGCCTCCTTCTGTGCTGTACCATGCTATCATACTATCATTACTTCATTTTAATGTATTTGCCTCATCGCTTTATTAAATGGTACTTGAAACTTATGTGTTTCAAAGGCGGCAGCAGCAGTTCAGGAGCTTTGAAATTGACCAGCTCACAGTTCGCAGGCAGCAAGCTCTGCTGAAGTTCACCCTGCAGCACTGGCGGCTTCAATCGTTCAACCTGCAGCAATGGCAGTTTCAACATGCCCTTGACATCATGGCAGCATTTGACCAAGTGTGGCACCAAGGAGCCCTAGTAAAATTGAAGTCAAAATCAGGGAGAAAACTCTCCAGTGGTTGGAGTCATACCTAGCACAAAGGAAGATAGTAGTGGTTGTTGGAGGCCAATCATCTCAGCCCCAGGACATTGCTCAGGGCAGTGTCCTAGGCCCAACCATCTTCAGCTGCTTCATCAGTGACCTTCCTTCCATCATAAGGTCAGAAATGGGGATGTTCTCTGATGATTACACAGTGTTCAGTTCCATTCGCAACACCTCAGATAATAAAGCAGTCTGTGCCTGCATGCAGCAAGACCTGGACAACATCCAGACTTGGGCTGATAAGTGGCAAGTAACATTTGCGCCAGACAAGTGCCAGGCAATGACCATCTCCAACAAGAGAGAGTCTAACCACCTCCCCTTGACATTCAACGGCATTACCATTGCCGAATTCCCCACCATCAACATCCTGGGGATCACCATTGACCAGAAACTCAACTGGACCAGCCACACAAATACTGTGGCTACAAGAGCAGATCAGAGGCTGGGTATTCTGCAGCGAGTGACTCACCTCCTGACTCCCCAAAGCCTTTCCACCATCTACAAGGCACAAGTCAGGAGTGTGATGGAATACTCTCCACTTGCCTGGATGAGTGCAGCTCCAACAACACTCAAGAGGTTCGACACCATCCAGGACAAAGCAGCCCGCTTGATTGGCACCCCATCCACAACCCTAAACATCCACTCCCTCCACCACCGGCGTACTGTGGCTGCAGTGTGCACCATCCACAGGATGCACTGCAGCAACTCGCCAAGGCTTCTTCGACAGCACCTCCCAAACCCGCGACCTCTACCACCTAGAAGGACAAGGGCAGCAGACACATGGGAACAACACCACCTGCATGTTCCCCTCCAAGTCACACATCATCCCAACTTGGAAATATATCGCCGTTCCTTCATCGTCGCTGGGTCAAAATCCTGGAACTCCCTTCCTAACAGCACTGTGGGAGAATCTTCACCACACGGATTGCAACGTTTCAAGAAGGTGGCTCACCACCACCTTCTCAAGGGCAATTAGGGATGGGCAATAAATGCCGGCCTCGCCAGCGACGCCCATCCCATGAACGAATAAAAAAAAACATTCACCCTGCGGCACTGGCGGCTTCGATCTTTTATCCAGTGGCAATGGTGGCTTCGATCGTTCACCCTGTGACACTGGCGGCTTTGATCACTCACCGTGTGACACTGGTGGCTTCAATCATTCACCCTGTGACACTGGTGGCTTTGTTCGTTCACCCTGTGACACTGGCGGCTTCAATCGTTCACCCTGCGGCACTGGCGGCTTCAACCGTTATACATCGACAGGATACATTATCCCCCATTAAATGCACAAACAGTAAAAAAAAGAATAAAAGGAGAATGGTATATTACAAATTTACAGTTACAGGATGATGCCTTGTTTTATGTTGGCGAGATCTGAGATTCTAATCAATTGGAGCTTTTCAAATCACTGCACTGCTTCTTTAAATTTGTTTGTGTACAGCATGCCTGAAACTGCTTTTGTGGCCACGGACTCATTTAAGAATTGAAGATCAGATCTTCAGCTCTGCTTGAATATTTACGAATCAAAAAGTTTCAATGCTGAGTGTAACGAAATCATGCTTTATTATTGGATAAAAACTTGAAGGGGAAACATTTCCAGGGCTATGGGGAAACAGCAGGGGAGTGGGCCTAATTCGGTAGCTCTTTCAAAGAGCCGGCACGAGCACGATGGGCTGAATGGCCTACTTCTGTGCTGAATCATTTTATGATTTTATGGTTCGTTTTTTTGTTAAGTTTCAGGACTCAAGTTGAGTGCCTCAAGTTTTGTTTTAGAATGATGAGTCGCTTGTTTCTACAGACACCAGATTAGCGTCATCAAATGCTACATCATTTCACAGCATGGTGACAAGGTGGAGTAAAGGTGAGCCTCTTAAAGGCTCAGTTATGACCTATTCAATGTCTTTTAACAACTTCTGAAACAAATTGCTCGAGGGGGAAGAGACGTGATGGTTAGCTCCGAAGGCATCTGTGAGCATTCCTGTCTCCACTGTCAATCCACGCAGTCTGGACAACACTTATTTGCAATATCAAACCAGGGACATACGGTCATATGGGTAATGCGAGAACACAATGGTGTCTCAGAATGGTGAATTTTATGATAACCAGAACTATGGCGTCAGGAAAAAGACATGTAAGTGCACCCAGAAGAAATGTCAAACCACCTGGGCATGACCCACCAAAAGGTATCAATCTAGAATCAATACACAGCCTAGCAAAGATCAGGAAAGTGTAGTTAAGAATAATTAATTAAGAGCTTTCTCTTGGTGGTGGTTGTGTTCGTGCCCATATCTAACAATGAGAATATATTTTGCAACGTGGCCATCCCCTGAAAGGGGGAGATTCTAATCAAAGGCCTCCAGACCCCCGCCGCCACACCAATCTTTTGATTGATCAAAAATTGAGCAAGGGTGGAGATAGCAAGCATATATGCCTTGGAAAGCAGAGGAAACAAGAAACAATGGAAGACTGAGCGAGGCTGGGGACAGCAGGTGAGAACAACAGGTTAACGTAGGAATATGATGAGACATACACTTCTACTTACTAACCTCACTTTGATTAAGAGAGCTGGTAATTGCTTAGGTTAAGTTGGCTGATTTAATGGTAAATGTACATTGATCGGCTCTTCCACTAAAAATCACTTATTGTATATTGTGTGTGCGTTGTTTTTAAAAAATAGAGAAATTAAATGCGAAAGTGTGTGTGCATGTAGTTACAAATGCATGTGGATGGTGGATTGGGGTTGTGCCAGTTTGAAAAGAGCATCAACATTTGGTTAATGTGCACATTGATTTCACAGCTAACAGTTACTAAACTGTGTGCTCACATTCTAAACCCTCGAATTAACTATGTGTTTTAAAATACAACTGTATCCTGTTGAACAGGCCTTGGAGGCTGGATATAGGATATTAATCTCATTTCTTTACAGACTAGTGATAAAGCAAAACAAAAATAGAAATTTTAGTAATCAGGTTGCTCTGGTAAATTGAAGCACAGATGCCAGCATTACTGCACAAATTTACTATTCAAGCAAATTTGCGATAAACTCAGTCTAGAATTTCACATTAATTGTGTCTATAGTTTTCAGGGTCATTTTGGCCTGTTGTTGAAAATGCCCTCAGTCCTTAGAACGTGAATGTATGATTCAAGGTGTTGCAGTCATCATCCTCACACAAGGACGATGAGTCAATTTTTAAGATTAACCAGAATGTGTAATATAAAATTAAAAATTGTTACAGGATTCCCACACACACCCCTGTGCGGTATCATGCAGCACGGGGAGCATTTGGAAAGATTGTGTAATTTTCTGCCTACATCCTTGTTCACTGGCAGACAATGTTAGGTAACGGGTCCCTGCATTTGATAAGATTAAATTATTGGGTGAATCGCTAAAGAGCTGCACTAACAATCTCCACAAGTCATTGCACATTGCCTAAAAAGCATTGTAAAGTATTGGAACATCCTGCAAGGACTCGAGAGTCAAACATTTGAGGACTGTGATCACACTCCCACCAGGAGACATGACAAATGTCATCACTATACTTCAAACAAAGCTGTGAATGATCAAAAAATACTCAAAGAAGCCAGCACAGTTTCACAATGTGTTGGAACTCCAATGCGCTTACCACAAGTGGAAGAATCATAGAATCATAGACTAGTGGGAACGAGTCTATAGTCTATTACCAACTAGTGGGAAGGAGATAGAGGCGCAAATTTGCATGAAATTACAGAGAGGTGCAAAAGCCACAGATTTGTGATAACGTGGTCTTCAACTACCCTAATATAGACTGGGATAGTAATAATATAAAGGGAAAAGAGGGGGAGGAATTTTTGAAGTGTGTTCAGGAGAGCTTTCTTGACCAGTACGTTTCTGGCTCAACGGGGAAGGAGGCATTGCTGGACTTGGTTCTGGAGAATGAGGCGGGCCAAGTGGAGCAAGTGTCAGTGGGGGAACATTTAGAGAACAGCGATCATAGTATCATAAGGTTTGGAATAGCTATGGAAAAGGATATGGACCACTCTAAAGTAAAAATACTCAATTGGAGGAGGGCCAATTTCAGTGGCATGAGAACAGATCTGGCCCAGGTAAATTGGAATCAAAGATTGCCAGGCAAAACTGTAATTGAACATGGGCGGCCTTTAAGGAGGAGATGGTTCAGGTAAAGTCTAGGTACATTCCCACACGGTAGAAAAGTAGGGCAACTAAAGCCAGAGCTCCCTGGGTGACAAAAGAGATAGAGAGTAAGATGAAGCAGAAAAAAGGGGCATATGACGGATGTCAGGTTGATAACACAAGTGAGAACCAGGCAGAATATAGAAAGTTCAGAGGGGAAGTGAAAAAGGAAATAAGATGGGCAAAGAAAGGGTAGGAGAATAGACTGGCGGCCAACATAAAAGGGAATCCAAAAGTCTTCTAAAGGCATGTAAACAGTAAACGGGTAGTAAGAGGACGGGTGGGGCTGATTTGGGACCATAAAGGAGATCTACTCATGGAGGCAAAGGGCATAGCCGAGGTGCTAAATGAAGACTTTGCATCTGTCTTTACCAAGGAAGAATATGCTGCCAGAGTCTCAGTAAAGGAAGATATAATTGATAAAGAGGAGGTACTAGAAAAGCTAGTTGTACTTAAAGTAGATAAGTCACCCGGTCCGGATGGAATGCATCCTAGGTTGCTAAGGGAAGTAAGGGTGGAAATTGTGGTGGTACTGGCCATAATCTTCCAAACATCCTTAGATATGGGGGTGGTGCCAGAGGACTGGAGAATTGGAAATGTTACACCCTTGTTCAAAAAAGTGTGTAAGGATAAACCCAGCAACTACAGGTTAGTCAGTTTAACCTTTGTGGTGGGGAAACTTTTAGAAATGATAATCCAGGATAGATTTAGCAGTCCCTTGGACAAGTGTGGATTGATTAGGGAAAGCAAGCACGGATTTGTTAAAGGCAAACTGTGTTTAACTAACTTGATAGAGTTTTTTGATAAGATAACAGAGAGGGAAGATGAGGGCAATGTGGTTGATGTGGTGTATATGGACTTTCAAAAGGCATTTGATGAAGTGCCGAATAATAGGCTTGTCATCAAGATTGAAGCCCATGGAATAAAGGGGGCAGTAGCAGCATGGATAGAAAATTGGCGAAGTAACAGGAAGCAGAGAGTAGTGGTGAACGGTTGTTTTTTGGACTTGAGGGAGGTGAACAGTGGTGTTTCCCAGGGGTCAGTGCTGGGACCACTGCTTTTCTTGATGTATATTAATGACTTGGACTTGGGTGTACAGGGCACAAATTCCAAATTTGCAGATGACACAAAACTTGGAAGTGAAGTAAACAGTGAGGAGGATAGTGATAGATTTCAAGAGGATATAGACAGGCTGGTGAAATGGGCGGACATGTGGCAGATGAAATTTAAAGCAGAAAAATGCAAAGTGATACATTTTGGTAGGAAGAACGAAGAGAGGCAATATAAACTAGAGGGCACAATTCTAAAAGGGATACAGGAACAGAGAGATCTGGGGGTATATGTACACAAATCATTGAAGGTGGCAGGGCAAGTTGAGAAAGCAGATAAAAAAGTATACGGATCCTGGGCTTTATAAATAGAGGCATAGAGTACAAAAGCAAGGAAGTCACAATAAAACACTGGTTCGACCACAACTGGAGTATTGCATCCAGTTCCAGGCACCGCACTTTAGGAAAGATGTGAAGGTCTTAGAGAGGGCGCAGAAAAGATTTACTGGAATGATTCCAGGGATGAGGGACTTTAGTTACATGAATAGACTAGAGAAGCTGGTGTTGTTCTCCTTGGAACAGAGAAGGTTGAGAGGAGATTTGATAGAGGTATTTAAAATCATGAAGGGTCTAGACAGAGTAGGTAGAGAGAAACTGTTCCCATTGGCAGAAGGGTCAAGAACCAGAGGACATAGATTTAAGGTGATTGGCAAAAGAACCAAAGGTGACATGAGGAAAAACGTTTTTACGCAGCAAGTGCTTAGGAATGCATTGCCATGGGGGGTGGTGGAAGCAGAATCAATCGTGGCTTTCAAAAGGGAACTGGATATGTACTTGAAAAATTTGCAGGGTTACAGGGATAGAGCAGGGGAGTGGGACTAGCTGGATTGCTCTTGCATAGAGCCGCACAGACTCGATGGGCCAAATAGCCTCCTTCCGTGCTGTAACCGTTCTATGATTCTATGATGGGGTCAGCTACTTCAATTTTTTCTGGTGGGTGCTCACACCAACATCGACACTGGAGAGGGGGAGGAAGATGCAGCGCATACAAGGCATTTGTCGGGGTGGGTCAATCCGACACTGTCGGCAGACATTTTAAATTAAAGCCAGCAATCGGCCTCCTTTATAACAGGGCCCATTTACCTGATGCTGCCAGCAGTCTTCTGAGGTGCTCAGCCCCCACTTGTGTCACTCCATTGAACTGGATGCTGGTGTCTTTCCAGTGTACAGATCACTCAGGTGCTGGAAGGGGTGCTATGATGACACAGGGCTTTTCAGACTCTTCCACCTCTCTGCTAAAAAAGAAAGCAACAAAAACAGAAAGTGCTGGAAATACACAGCAGGGCAGGCAGCATCTATGGAGAGGAACATAGGAACAGGAGTAGGCCATTCAGTCCCTCGAACCTCTTCTGCCATTCAATTAGATCATGGGTGATCTGTACCTCAAATCCATTTACCCACATTTGCTCTATATCCCTTAATACCCTGACCGAACAAAAATCTATCTATCTCAGTTTTACATTTATCAATTGACTTCCAGCCTCAGCAGCTTTTGGGGGAAAGAGTTCCAGATTTCCACTACCCTTTGTGTGAAGAAGTGCTTCCTGACAGTATCCCTGAACGGCCTAGCTCTAATTTTAAGGTTATGCCCCCTTGTTCTGAGCTCCCCACCAGAGGAAACAGTTTCTCTCCATCTACCCTATCAAATCCTTTAATTACCTTAAACACCTTCAATTAGATCACCCCTTAGAGAGAATAGACAAGTTAATGTTTCAGGTATGGACCCTTCGTCTGAACAAAAAAACAACAGATTTGCCAAATGTTTTTGGATGAAGCTAATGCCCCTTTAAATAGACTTCTGATTACAGTTCCTGTTTCTGGCAAGTTGAGCCAGATTGTACATACTGGAGCAACGACTAGCCAGTCATTATCTTAAATAACCAAACATAAAATTTCAAACAAAATTCCAACGTGCAGTTTTTAACTTTCTTAGTGTTTCTCCCTCACCACCAGGCTTCACTTTAAGGGGAGGGGCTGGCACATATGTTGTTTCTCATGCATAAACTATTTCATTTCCTGCCACTGTAGGAAATGGAACATTTTCTGCAGCATCAGAAGCAGCAGTTTTTTCACTTTTATTGTACAAGAACCATCACTGGGGTGTGTATGAAGTCCAGAGATTTTGTTCAAGAAACACAGAGTAAAACTTCAGGGATCATGTTTTATTTGCAAAACAATTATTTTTCCCCTTTCCCTTTTACAAAGTCTTCCTGCAGTATATACCTTCCCTAGTTGAGAAAACAGCTTGTTGATCTGCTCCAGGGAGTAATTTTAATCCCCAACTCATCCACTTCCGTGCTGTAACCTTTCTATGATTCTATGATTCTAGGATGTCAAGGCCTTAGAGAGGGTGCAGAAGAGATTTACTAGAATGGTGCCAGGGATGAGGGACTTCAGTTATGTGGAGAGACTGGAGAAGTTGGGGTTGTTCTCATTCGAGCAGAGAAGGTTAAGGGGAGATTTGATAGAGGTGTTCAAAATCATGAACGGTTTTGACAGAGTAAATAAGGAGAAACTGTTTCCAGCAGCAAAAGAATCGATAACCAGAGGACATAGATTTAAGGTGATCGGTAAAAGAGCCAGAGGCGACATAAGGAAACATTTTTTTATGCAGTGAGTTGTTATGATCTGGAATGTGCTGCCTGAAAGGCTGGTGGAAGCAGATTCAATTGTAACTTTCAAAAGGGAATTGGACAAATACTTGAGGGGAAAAAAATCTACAGGGCTATGGGGAAAGAGCAGGGAAATGAGACTAATTGGATAGCTCTTTCAAGAGCCGGCACAGGTACGATGGGCCGAATGGCCTCCTCCTGTGCTGTACCTATTATGATACTATGATACCCCACTTGCACTCAATACTTCCCTCACTTTGCCATTGGTTATGATTGTAAAATTCACTGTGTCTTCTGTCATGTATTCTGTGTCATTGAATACATTCAAGGCTGAGTTAGACAAAATTTTGATCAGCAAGGGAGTCAAAGGATATCGGGAAAAGGCGGGAAAGTGCAGTTGAGGTAAAAATCAGATCAGCCATGATTTCATTAAATGGCGGAGCAGGCTCGAGGGGCCAAATGGCCTACTCCTGCTCATATCTCTTATGGTCTAATGGTCACTGCCACCATCCTGTGCCCTGCCACCTTGCACTCCCTTTAAGGGTTAGTCTTAGTTTTTTCATATGGAAGTGTAGTTCTGTGCACTGTGCTACAAAAGATATTCTATTTTCTTGTGTTCCGAAGCTATGGTGAATTGCATGTGGAAGAAATGACACTGCATGACACCTATTTCTTCAACAGTACATCCCAAACCCGTGACCTCTACCACCTAGAAGGACAAGGGCTGCAGGTGCATGGGAACAACACCACCTTCACGTTCCCCTCCAAGTCACACACCATCCTGACTGGAATATATATCACCGTTCCTTCATCGTTGCTGGGTCAAAATCCTGGAACTCCCTTCCTAACAGCACTGTGGGAGAACCTTCACCACATGGACTGCAGCGGTTCAAGAAGGCGGCTCACCACCACCTTCTCAAGGGGCAATTAGGGATGGGCAATAAATGCTGGTCTTGTCAGCAATGCCCATGTCCCGAGAATTAATTTTTAAAAAGGAACATGAAAGAGGAACATTACCCGTGAGCCCAGGATCGTGTGCATCAGCAGGCTATCTGAGCATGGAGGGGTATCACAGCTGAGCTCGAGCCCGTTGACATCCAGTTTGGAGAAAAAATTTTAACTGTAAAAAAAATAATTTGTGCTTGTAAACTATTTAAAATTTTTCCTTTCCCTCCCTTTGATTTCAGGTCTCCCTACAGCACACACAGTTCCTGAGCCAACAGGTCGAGCAATTGTTGCATGACCAACCACACAAAGGTTCAGTAGAGCATACAGATTTTGTCTATCTCACTCCGTATGGTGGAGATTGTGAATTCACACTGACATGCAGTGCCACTACTCCATCCAATCAAACTACTCAGGGACTAGGACAAAAAAAACAGAAGAGTATCATTTAAAAACAATAAACACTGGTAGCTGTACAGAAAAATATAAACACAGGGATGGGGTACAAACATGCTAGAGTGAGAGCGAGACTAAAATAAACAGAAACAGTGCGAGAGGTACTTAAAATGAAACATCAGTGCTGTACTTAAAACACAAATGCCAGGAACAACACTAAAATAATACCGGGACTGACAGTAAAAAAACATTCACAAACACTTAGGTTGAGACTAAAAATGAGAGCTGTACTTAAACACAGGTACAGTGGGCACAACACTAAAAAAATGCACAAATAGTATCAGCACAGTAGGTTCAGCACAGGAGGAGGCCATTCAGTCCATCATGGGGCCCAAACGAGGGAAAATACAAACATCAGGAGTAAAACTAAACAAAGGTTTATGCGGCTTGGTATGGCAAAGTCGGACAGAGCAGGAGGCCACAAGGAGGGAAAGCATAATGTCCCGAGACTCTGCCATAACCAGGGGAGCCCGAAGCCTAGTTAAACCAGTGATGTGGGAGCAGAGTGAGACCTGCAGGCTGGCGAAGAAAGAGGAGGCTGTTGAGAGGGAGAGTAGAAGTGGAATGGTCTGAGGCATGCAAAAAACAGGGAATTTAAAATCAGAAAGGCGAAATTATTAAGGCAATTGAATTTTAAGAAATAAAAGTTTGAAAATATGTTTTAAAATAAAAAGTTAAAAGTTTAAAATAAAGTTCAGGAAATTACTAACTGCAAGAAGAAAAAGATGGCAATGGAGTCAGTCGAGAAATCGCCACCTGTGGCCACAGGCTGTAACTACAGTGTGATGGTTGACGTTGCAAAATTGAAATGGAAGTGTTAATATATCAATTCACGATGGAAAATGTTGACCAAAAGCATGACCTAAAATTGTGACAACAGGAATTAAGGTTTGTGGACAGAAGTGGCGCTGAGCACCAGGGAAGGAACCCCAGGTATCAGTACAAAAGCGAGAGCGGAGCGGAGCAGAGTCGAGAGTAGTAGTGCTGAGCACCAGGGGAGGAGCCCCATTCACTAAGAACAGAGAGAGTAACATCACAGTGACGTCACGGTGAACAGAGAGGAGGAGCTCTGAGAGACTCCGAATAAAAGGGTAGGTTAATTGGGGTAAGTAAACAGCAAGTAAATTAATAATAATCGAGTATCTAAAGGGAGTTCAGAAAAAAAAGGTTTCTAAACATAACGAATGGGCAGCTGAGACCCATTGCCTGCAATTCCTGCGCCATGTGGGAACTTCAGGATGCTTCATGTGTCCCGGAGAGCCACATGTGCAGGAAATGCCTCCAGTTCCTCGAGCTCAAACTGAGGGTTTCTGAGCTTGAGGGGCAGCTGGAGTCACTGCAGAGCAAAAGGGAGGTAGAATGTTTCCTGGATCATACGTTCCAGGAAGTGGTCACTCCGCAGCCACAGAGAGTTCAGGATAGCAAGTGGGTGGCCATCCAAAGGGGTACAAAGAGGCAGGAAATGCAGGAATCTTCTGGGTGTGTGGCACTCTCAAACAGATATTCAAATACCAGTGAAGGTGACAGCATATCGAGGGAGTGCAGTCCTGAGCATGGCACCATGGGGCAAAGGGCTGCACAGGGGGCACAGTGAAGTGTTGAAATGCAGTATTCATAGGGGATTCGATAGTCAGGGGGACAGACAGGCAGGAGTTTCTGTGACCGCTGACATGAGTCCTGCATGATGTGTTGCCTCCCTGGTGCCAGGGAAAAGGACATCACGGACAGGGTGCAGAACATTCTGCGGGGGAAGGGGAACAGCCAGAAGTCATGGTCCATGTGGGTCTCAACGAAATAGGAAAGAAAAGGGATAAGATCCTGCGGTCAGAGTTTCAGGAGTTCGGGACGAAGTTAAAAAGCAGGACCTCAAAGGTAGAAATCTCTGGATTACTCCCAGTGCCACATGCTAGTGAATACAGAAATAGGAAGATAAGGCAGTTTAATGGCGGCTAGAGACATGGTGCAAGAGGGAGGGCTTCAGATTTTTGGGGCATTGGGACCAGTTCTGGGGCAGGAGGGACCTGTTCAAGATGGACTGGCTGGACCTCAACAGAGCTGGGACCAATGTCCTCGTGGGGAGGTTCACTAGTGCTGTCGGGGAGGATTTAAACTAATTTGGCAGGGGAGTGGGCACCAGGATGTAGCATTAGAAAGGAGAAACATGGATTGGGAGAGACAGATAGCACTAGAGTAAGAAATAGTACAGTAGTAGGTGAGATCAGACTAAGAGAGAATAGGAGGTCTAAGACAGGTTTAGAGTGCATATGTGTAAACGCACAAAGCGTGGTAAATAAGGTTGGTGAGCTGCAGGCACAAATAGCTACATCAGAATGTGATGTTGCGGCAATAAAGGAAACCTGGCACAAAAAAGGGCAGGATTGGGTACTAAATATTTCTGGATGCAAGGTGTTCAGGAAAGATAGGGAAGGAAAAAAAGGAGTTGGGGGGAGGGGTGGCGTTATTGATTAAGGAGAATATTGCAATGCTGGAGAGAGAAGATGTCCTGGAGGGGTCAAGGACAGAATCTATTTGGTTAGAGTTAAGAAACAATCGAGGCACCATTAAACTATTGGGTGTATTCTATAGGCCACCAACTAGTGGGAAGGATATAGAGGAGCAAATTTGCTGGGAAATTACAAAGCGGTGCAAGAACTATAGAGTTGTGATAATGGGAGACTTCAACTATCCTAATATAGACAGTGATAGTAATAGTGTACAGGGCAAAGAGGGGGAGGAATTTCTGAAGTGTGTTCAGGAGAACTTTCTTGAACAGTATGTTTCCGGCTCAACGAGGAAGGAGGCATTGCTGGATCAGATTCTGGGAAATGAGGTGGGTCAAGTGGAGCAAGTGTCAGTGGGGGAACATTTAGGGAACAGTGATCATAGTATCATAAGGATCAGAATAGCAATGGAAAAGGACATGGATCACTCTAAAGTAAAAATACTCAATTGGAGGGGGGCCAATTTCAATGGGTTGAAAACAGGTTTTGCCCAGGTAAATTTGAATGAAAGATTGGCAGGCAAAACTGTAATTGAACAATGGGCGGCCTTTAAAGAGGAGATGGTTCGGGTACAGTCTAGGTACATTCCCACAAGGGAGAGATGTAGGGCAACTAAAGCCAGAGCTCCCTGAATGACGAAAGAGATAGAGAATAACATGAAGCAGAAAAAGGGCGTATAACTGATGTCAGGGTGATGATACAAGTGAGAACCAGGCTGAGTTTCGAAAGCTCAGAGAAGTTAAAAAGGAAATAAGAGGGGCAAAGAGAGGGTATGCGAATAGATGGCGGTTAACATAAAAGGGAACTCAAAAGTCTTCTATAGGCATATAAATGGTAAACAGGTAATAAGAGGAGGGGTGGGGCTGATTAGGGACCAAAAAGGAGATCTACGCATGGAGGCAGAGGGCATGGCCGGGGTACTAAATGAGTACTTTGCATCTGTCTTTATAAGAAAGAAGATGCTGCCAAAGTCACAGTAAAAGAGGAGGTAGCTGAGATACTCGATGGGTTAAAAATTGATAAAGATGAGGTACTAGAAAGGCTGGCTGTACTTAAAGTGGATAAGTCACCCAGTCCGGATGGGATGCACCCTAGGTTGCTGAGGGAAGTAAGGGTGGAAATTGCAGAGTTGCTGTCAATCTTCCAATCCTCCTTTGACATGGGGGTGGTGCCAGAGGACTGGAGAATTGCAAATGTTACACCCTTGTTCAAAAAAGGATGTAACAATAAATCCAGCAACTACAGGCCAGTCAGTTTAACCTTGGTAGTGGGAAAGCTTTTAGAAATGATAATCCAGGACAAAATTAATTATCACTTGGACAAGTGTGGATTAATAAAGGAAAACCAGAATGGATTTGTTTAAGGCAAATCATGTTTAACTTACTTGATTGAGTTTTTTGATGAGGTAACAGAGAGGGTTGATGAGGGCTCTGCGGTTGATGTGTATATGGACTTTCAAAAGGCGTTTGATAAAGTACCACATGGTAGGCTTGTCATCGAGATTGCGACCCATGGAATAAAGGGGGCAGTAGCAACATGGATACAGAATTGGCTAAGTGACAAGAAACAGAGAGTAGTCGTGAACGGTTGTTTATCGGACTTGAGGGAGGTATACATTGGTGTTCCCAAGGCGTCGGTTCTGGGACCACTGCTTTTCTTGATATATATTAATGACTTGGACTTGAGTATACAGGGCACAATTTCAAAATTTGCAGATGACACAAAACTTGGAAGGGTAGTAAACAGTGAGGAGGATAGTAATAGACTTCAAGAGGCTGGTGGCATGGGCGGACACGTGGCAGATGAAATTTAACGCAGAAAAATGCGAAGTGATACATTTCGGTAGGAAGAACGAGGAGAGGCAATATAAACTGGAGGGCACAATTCCAAAAGGGGTACAGGAACAGATAGATCTGGGGGTATATGTGTACAAATCTTTGAAGGTAGCAGGGCAGGTTGAGAAAGTGGTTAAAAAAGCATACGGGATCCTGGGCTTTATAAATAGAGGCATAGAGTGCAAAAGTAAGGAAGTCACGATGAACCTTTATAAAACACTGATTTGGCCACAATTGGAGTATTGTGTGCAGTTTTGGGCACTGCACTTTAGGAAAGATGTGAAGGCCTTTGAGTTGGTGCAGAAGAGATTTACTGGAATAATTCCAGGAACGAGGGACTTTAGTTATGTGGATAGACTGGAGAAGCTGGGGTTGTTCTCCTTGGAACAGAGAAGGTTGCGAGGAGATAGAAACATAGAAACATAGAAAATAGGAGCAAGAATAGGCCATTCGGCCCTTCGGGCCTGCTCCACCATTCAAAATGATCATGGCTGATTGTCTAACTCAGTATACTGTTCCTGCTTTTTCCCCATATCTCTTGATCCCTTTAGCATTAAGAAATATATCTATCTCCTTCTTCAATACATCGAATGACTTGGCCTCCACTGCCTTCTGTGGTAGAGGATTCGATAGAGGTATTCAAAATCATGAAGGGTCTAGACAGAGTAGATAGAGAGAAACTTTTCCCATTGGCGGAAGGGTCAAGAACCAAAGGGCGTAGATTTAAGGTGATTGGCAAAAGAACCAAAGGTGACATGTGGAAATACTTTTTTACACAGCAAGTGGTTAGGATCTAGAATGCACTGCCAGAGAGGGTGGCAGAGGCAGATTCAATCATGACCTTCAAAAGGGAACTGGATAAGTACTTGAAAGTAAAAAATTTGCAGGGCTACGGGGAGAGTGTGGGGGAGTGGAACTAGCTGGATTGCTCTTGCATCGAGCCAATGGGCCGATGCGGACTCGATGGGCCAAATGGCCTCCTTCCGTGCTGTAACCTTTCTATGATTCATGGGGAATGGGCCACACAATGGCAAATGGCTTTTAATTTCGATAAATGTAGAGTCATGCATGTTGGTAGGGCCAACACAGGATACACATATCATTTGCAGGGAATAAAATTGAAAGAGGTTGAAAGTGAAAAAGATCTAGGTGTTATTGTGCACAGATCATTGAAGGTTCATGACCAATGTAGAGAAACTGTAGCTAAAGCTATTAGGGTATTGGGTTGTATTAATAGAACCATTCAATATAAATCAAAGGACATAATTTTGTCACTATACAGGTTGCTGGTCAGACCGCATCCGGAGTACTGTAGAAAATTCCTCTCCGAACCCCTCCAGCGATCGAAACCAGTCCAGGAGATCACAGGGACCAAGTGTTATCTATAAAGACACTTACCTTCTATATGATGCGATCTCTGCCCCAATCAGGAACTGGTCCAGCTCCCTCTTGAAGGGATGCAGAGAGTCGATACCCACCACGTCAGCCGGCCATGTATTCCAAAGGTTTTGATCACCAAAGAGTACTGTGCCCAGTTTTGATCTCCACACATGGTGGCATTGGAAAAGGTCCAGAGGAGAGCTACAAGAATGATTCCTACTTAAAGAACCACAGCTACTTAGATTGGCTTGAGGACCTTGGTCTGTTTACTTTAGAGCAGCGTAGACTTAGAGGTGTCCTGATAGAGGTCTATAAAATAATTAATGGGTTGGATAGTGTCCCTATTGATAGATTATTCCAGTTTAACAGATTGGGGAGGACCAGGGACATGAATTTAAACTATGGAACAGTAGGAATAGACTGGATGTTAGGCGGTTCTTCTTTTCCTAGAGAATTGTGAGTCTTTGGAATACATGGCCGGCTGAAGTGGTGGGTATTGACTCTCTGCATCCCTTCAAGAGGGAGCTGGACTGGTTACTGACTGGGGCAGAGATTGCATCATATAGAAGGTCAGTGTCTTTATAGATAACACTTGGTCCATCTGATCTCCTGGACTGGTTTTGATCGCCTAAGGGGTTTGGAGAGGAATTTTCCAGAGTATTTTTTCCCTGATTGGCCCTGTTTTTTTTCTCTTTTTTTGCCTCTCCCCAAGAAATTAAATGGCTGCGGGGGCCGCAATCTCTTAAAGGCAGGCTCTCTCTTAAAAATCTCTTAAAGCTAGCTGGTACCTGTTATTTGCTGAAAATAACAGTCTGCTGTCTGCACGGAGTCTGAATGGAGATCAGACATCGCACATGCAAAACACAGATCCCACTCCCGTCCTTATGTTTACAAACCAATGATTTATGTTAAAACGTTGAATAAAGGTCGCGCACTACTAAATCCCACATCCTCCAATCTGCATGCCAGACCTCACCAATCTGTCGATCTGAGTTTGTACCAGGCCTGCGAGAGTGCGTGCACCAAGGTTCACTGTTGATGCACTTGAGTCGTTGGTGCAAGAGGTGGACAGAAGGAGGGACATCCTGTATCCATGGTTGGGGTGGTGGTGCAAGAGGCCCTCTAGACATATACCCAAAAGGCAGTCAAAGGCAGCAGGGGATAAAGTCAATGCCAGGCACACAGCACCACAAACATGGATACAGTGCAGGAAGAAGTTCAATGCTTTGACATGAGTGGTCAAGATGAGTGAGGTCAACTGTCAAGTGGTGTCTCCTACCAACTACACCACATACCAACAAACTCTTTCCATCAGTACTCAACTCTTCCGACCAGATGCTTCCTCTCACCCTTACACATTACCACTGTTTCAAGCCACCCACCCACACTCACATAACAGGCACATCACCCAGACACACGTCCCGCTTTCTTGCAGGAGAAGGTGGCGCATGTCAGGAGGCAGCAAGTGGTAGTGGCATTTAGCCCCTCGAGCCTGTTCCGCCATTCAATGAGATCATGGTGGACCTGTGACCTCACTCCATATACAAATCTATCAATCTCAGATTTAGAATTCACAATTGAGCTAGCATCAACTGCCGTTTGCAGAAGACCGTTCCAAACTTCTCCCACCCTTTGCATGTAGAAGCATTTCCTAACTTCACTCCTGCACGTCCTGGCTCTAAATGTTAGGCTATGTCCCCTAGTCCTAGTATTCAAGTACAGGAGACCTCCAAAAACAGTTACAAATGTCTCGGCAGCCAGAAGCAATAATCCAGCCCTAACCTGTAAATCCTGCATGGTCCCTTTAAATAGTGCTGGTGGGGGTTTTCCAGGCACTCTAAGACATGTTCAAATGGTATGGGTTAAGACTGTGTGTTGAGTTGAGCGTTAAGTCCCAAAATGGTGTCTATCACTTTAAATCAGCATTGCACACTGATTGTATCCATTTTCTCCTTACTTTACATGCTCCCGGCGTTCGGTATTTGCGCCTGCGCTAACTCCTATACCAAGATGGTGTCCGGCGCACGTCACGCTGGAAAGGGCCCAATTTAGCGCCTGATGTTTCTGTTATTTGTCTCTTAAGCTGTATTTTCTTTGCAAAGATAAGCATCCTGTAGATCAGTGTTAATACATTATTTGTCTCCACATATCTAATGTTGAAAAATAATCCTCTATGAAACATCAAATGACTCACATGTTATTTTCTCTTTTCTAATTTTCTTCTCTCTCCTTCTGAAGATCATGATGATCCTTGTTGAAGTTTGGCTCAACAGGAGCAGACAGCCTTCGTTTACCTTGCCCAAGCATTGTATGTGTATGTCCAGACAGTGAATGGTAACAGACTTTTTTTTTTATTCGTTCACGGGATGTGGGCGTCGCTGGCAAGGCCGGCATTTATTGCCCATCCCTAATTGCCCTTGAGAAGGTGGTGGTGAGCCGCCTTCTTGAACCGCTGCAGTCCGTGTGGTGACGGTTCTCCCACAGTGCTGTTAGGAAGGGAGTTCCAGGATTTTGACCCAGCGACAATGAAGGAACGGCGATATATTTCCAAGTCGGGATGGTGTGTGACTTGGAGGGGAACGTGCTGCTACCCATCTCTGGGGGACCCCGGCCAAGCCCAAACTTGTCCTCATCCAATAACCAAATACAGTTGCACTTTCCAACAGCTGTCCAGTCTGCAGCTCCAGCTGCAACTCAGGCTGATTTTCTGGTCCCTAGCCCAGGGACATAAAGTGAATTGGAACTGCACCACTGCAATGCCGGCTGAGATCAGCTAACTCTGAACAGACCCTGGATCAGAATTGGCACGTCCCTCGTCAGTATGGGCCAGTACCATATCATGTAATACACTTATCCACCGAGATAACGGTGAGTTCCAAGAAATCCAGTTTTATTATTAAGCTTACACACAGGGTATAACATGTTGCAACCTTTAGAAGGTTGGCAAGTACAGTACATTGCACCTTGTTGCAGCCTGCACAATGTGGCAACAACCCAGGACATTATTGTGAACCTGTCACAGGCTCACATGAATATCTTATTGTCAATTGTTCAGTTGACAGGGTTGAAGCTAGCCAACATTGTAAACAAGATTAGTCCAGCCCACTTACATGTAAGTCATCTGCTATTGACTGATTCTCTGACATTCCAACATAAGAATTACACAGAAGTTACAACATTGAAACAGGCCATTGGTCCAACCATTTCATGTTGGTGTTTATCCTCCACACAAACAGTAGTACTAATCTCATGTGTCCACTATAGAATTACATAAAAATTACAACATGGAAACAGGCCATTCGAGATGACAGTCTCAATGCCTTTCTTTTTTTGATGGTATTAAATTCCCTAAGCTAAGCACAGTAGGGCACACATTATCACCCATGTGATAGTTTCATAGATGGTTATACCAGGTGAACATAGACATAGGGACAGACAACAGCTTGTAATCCTAGCAGCAGTAACTTATGCCACATGAGGTAAGGGGCATTACTCACAGTCAGCCCCAAATCCAAAGGGCAGTAAGCTGGTTGGGAGATTCCATAATCCTTGCCCCATGATGATTTAGTTAAGGCAATCATTCTCAATTGTACTGGGAGTCTATCCTCAAGCTGCTGTGAGCTGGCATTGAGGCATCTCTCTTCCTCTCCTAGGAAGAGGAAAAGAATCGTCCACACAAATAGTGGTAATTATTCTAGACTATCCTGGGATAGTACCAACATCAAGCCTCACAGACACTGTCCAATGGGATATTCCAGTGTCCTGGAATACTTGCCAGACCTTTCTTTTACCATCTATTCTGTGAGTGAGTAAGGAGCCATCCAGTTTTAAGAATTTCTATATTTTATCTTTTTCTATGAATTTGCAACTAGGCCCAGTATTGTTACAATTTATAATGGTTTCTGTAACGACTTGCTGAAGGTAATTTGGTGTCCCTATGTGTATGTGTGTCTGTGTTTGTGTTGGACTCCAGTAAACAATAGTTTCCTCTGTAGAGAATAAGTAAGCATCAGTCTGAAGTCAGAGTCCAATTAAGTCAGATTGTGTTTGACTCAACATTATTTGTTATTATCATGGTAGGTACAGTACAGGAAGAGGCCATTCGGCCCATCGTGCCTGTACCGGCTCTTTGAAAGAGCTTTCCAATTACAAGTTGTTTATATTTGTGGATTACTTTTGTCTCCAGATTGCTACTGCAGGATGTAAATCAAAGTGAGGCAGTTTTGATAAATTGGAAAGAATCCTATTATTCTTCTATGCTAGATTGGACAGCAAAGCAAAGTGAAACATATAGCAAGGCTGGGAGCTCCACGATCTTCAGCTTTCTATTTTGACATGCCGCTTATCAGCTGAGGGCATCTAGGAACTATGGAAGGGTCAATTCTCATTGAAAGCTTTTCATCACACACCCTGGCCAAAAGGTATTGAAGAGAACTGATAATGTTTTGGGCCATTTACTGTTTTGGAACAGATAGTCCTGTAAACCATCTAATCCGTTGATTTTCTCTTGTTTCTATATAATCTTACTTTTTTATCAATCTGTTTTTAGCCTAAGCTGCACAGTCTGGCAATGTGGTCTTTTCCATTGATTCAGACAGAGCTGAAGCACATGGCTTTTAGGCCGCATTATTTTTGCTACATACCTCAGCAACATGCATCAGAAATAATGCAGATACCCTGTTCACCCTGTACTGGTGCTATCCCATAACATCAAATGAAGCGTGAACTTGTCTATGGAAGCTGCCTTTTGTGAAAAGTATTCAGAAGAAGCCTGACTTGTAACGATTGTTGGAAATTAAAGTGGGATAAGTAACACTTGTAGGCCAAACAGACTGTTCAAATTTTAACTCTAAGTAAATTCCCATTTTAATAAGTTTCATAACAGCAAGACTGGAAACCAGGATAAAGCCGTGACTGGCTCAGCAGCATTAGGAAGAAAGAGCATTTCAGCTGTAGCAGGAAATATAGGATTAGGCCCATGCACACCAGCGATAAATGCTTAAACTGGAAACTGCAAAGGAGAAATGCAAGTTTGAGAAAGAGCAGTAGCAGCATCAGAGAAAGGAAAGTAAAGGACTTGCATCTCAGGATGTCCCAAAGTGCTTTACAGTCAATGAAGTACTTTTGAAGTGTAGTCACTGTATATTGTAGGAAACACGACAGCCAATCTGCGCACATCAAGATCCCACAAACAGCAATGAGATGCATGACCAGATAATCTGTTTGGTGATGTTGGGCACTGGGAAACTCCTCTGCTCTGCTTCAAATAGTGCCATGGGTCTTTTATGTCCACCTGAGAGAGCAGACAGGCTCAACGGAATGACGGTACTTTCGACAGTGCAGCACCCCCTCAGTAGTGCACTGGAGTGTCAGCCTGGATTATGTGCTCAAATCTCTGGGGTGGATCTTGAACCTATGCGCTTCTGATTTGGAGGTGAGAGTGCTACCACTGAGCCAATGCTGACACCAAGAGGGAAATAAACAATTGCCTGTGGCAATGCTACCCCAGGTATTTTGCGCATTAGGTCAAGTTTCAGTTTATAGGAAGCGTGGGTTTGCAGAGAGCTTGAGCTAAAATTATTTGGATGAAGCCCAAAATGTAACATCTCCCCTCCTCTTCTCATCTTTATAACTGCCAAATTCAACATCTGCTAATCACTACTTTCTGATTTGCCTCATCTCCATTTTGTGGTGTCCTACACCTTTGATTCTTGGTTTCTCAATCTTTAAAAATATTCCATATTAGAGAAGTGTGCTAATGCTTACTTTAGCACAGCAATAATTGTATTGAAGTACAATGGGACTTCCACATTCATAAGAATAACCATAGAGCCAGATACAACATTTTAAAAGCAGGATTCAGATTTCACAGGGAGCAGATCATACCACAGCCCGAAGAAACTGTCCAAATACTTTGTTGTCCACTGCATGATATCAGGATCAGATATCGGTGTTGACCTGCCTCAAGTCCAATAATAACGTAATTATAGTCAGGGCAGATGGCTAAGATAGTATGTTGAAACAAGGTTATACAGGGGCATCCATAATACTGTCATAAGTACTCACTTTCCCAAAGGGTTATTGAGCACACCTATGACATACTCATATGTGGCACATTGTGCTGGACATTTCTGCACATGATCGCTTTGCCATTGTTGCTAAGCAGAAAAGCGCTATCCATGATAACATTGAAAAACATGAAATGCAGAAGAATTTCCAGAAAGTTACAATAATGGGAAAGGAACAAACTGAAGAAACACAGCTTTCTGGAGCCTAAAGAATTTTAAAATTACTTGTCAGAAGACTAGGCATTTGGCCAATGTATCAAACAAAACAAATGGGTGTGAAAGGCGAGCGCCCCACACAAAGTGAAAGCAGAGACACCAGGAGGGGACCTAGGTGTGAGAGGGGAGCACGGCCCACACATAAAGTGGGAGCGGAGAGAGCAAGAGCGGAGCTGAGTGTGAGAGGGGAGCACGGCCCACACATAAAGTGGGAGCGGAGAGAGCAGGAGCGGAGCTGGGTGTGAGAGGGGAGCACGGCCCACACATAAAGTGGGAGCGGAGAGAGCAAGAGCGGAGCTGGGTGTGAGAGGGGAGCATGACCCACACATAAAGTGGGAGCGGAGAGAGCAGGAGCGGAGCTGGGTGTGAGAGGGGAGCACGGCCCACACATAAAGTGGGAGCGGAGAGAGCAGGAGCGGAGCTGGGTGTGAGAGGGGAGCATGACCCACACATAAAGTGGGAGTGGAGAGAGCAGGAGCAGAGCTGGGTGTGAGAGGGGAGCACGGCCCACACATAAAGTGGGAGTGGAGAGAGCAGGAGCAGAGCTGGGTGTGAGAGGGGAGCACGGCCCACACATAAAGTGGGAGCGGAGAGAGCAGGAGCGGAGCTGGGTGTGAGAGGGGAGCACGACCCACACATAAAGTGGGAGCGGAGAGAGCAGGAGCGGAGCTGGGTGTGAGAGGGGAGCACGGCCCACACATAAAGTGGGAGCGGAGAGAGCAGGAGCGGAGCTGGGTGTGAGAGTGGAGCACGGCCCACACATAAAGCGGGAGTGGAGAGAGCAGGAGCGGAGCTGGGTGTGAGAGGGGAGCACGGCCCACACATAAAGTGGGAGCGGAGAGAGCAGGAGCGGAGCTGGGTGTGAGAGTGGAGCACGGCCCACACATAAAGTGGGAGTGGAGAGAGCAGGAGCGGAGCTGGGTGTGAGAGGGGAGCATGACCCACACATAAAGTGGGAGCGGAGAGAGCAGGAGCAGAGCTGGGTGTGAGAGGGGAGCATGACCCACACATAAACTGGGAGCAGAGAGAGCAGGAGCAGAGCTGGGTGTGAGAGGGGAGCATGACCCACACATAAACTGGGAGCAGAGAGAGCAGGAGCGGAGCTGGGTGTGAGAGGGGAGCATGACCCACACATAAAGTGGGAGCGGAGAGAGCAGGAGTGAAGCTGGTGTGAGAGGGGAGCACGGCCCACACATAAAGTGGGTGCGGAGAGAGCAGGAGTGAAGCTGGGTGTGAGAGGGGAGCACGGCCCACACATAAAGTGGGAGCGGAGAGAGCAGGAGTGAAGCTGGTGTGAGAGGGGAGCACGGCCCACACATAAAGTGGGAGCGGAGAGAGCAGGAGCGGAGCTGGGTGTGAGAGGGGAGCACGGCCCACACATAAAGTGGGAAAGGAGAGAGCAGGAGCAGAGCTGGGTGTGAGAGGGGATTAACAGCCCACACATAAAGTGGGAGTGGAGAGAGCAGGAGTGAAGCTGGGTGTGAGAGGGGAGCATGGCCCACACATAAAGTGGGAGCGGAGAGAGCAGGAGCAGAGCTGGGTGTGAGAGGGGAGCATGACCCACACATAAAGCGGGAGCAGAGCTGGTGTGAGAGGGGAGCACAGCCCACACATAAAGCGGGAGCGGAGAGGGCAGGAGTGGAGCTGGGTGTGAGAGGGGAGCATGACCCACACATAAAGTGGGAGCAGAGAGAGCAGGAGCAGAGCTGGGTGTGAGAGGGGAGCACAGCCCACACATAAAGTGGGAGCAGAGAGAGCAGGAGTGAAGCTGGTGTGAGAGGGGAGCACGGCCCACATATAAAGTGGGAGTGGAGAGAGCAGGAGTGAAGTTGGGTGTGAGAGGGGAGCACGGCCCACACATAAAGTGGGAGTGGAGAGAGCAGGAGTGAAGCTGGTGTGAGAGGGGAGCATGACCCACACATAAAGTGGGAGCGGAGAGAGCAGGAGCGGAGCTGGGTGTGAGAGGGGAGCACGGCCCACACATAAAGTGGGAGTGGAGAGAGCAGGAGCAGAGCTGGGTGTGAGAGGGGAGCACGACCCACACATAAAGTGGGAGCGGAGAGAGCAGGAGCGGAGCTGGGTGTGAGAGGGGAGCACGGCCCACACATAAAGTGGGAGCGGAGAGAGCAGGAGCGGAGCTGGGTGTGAGAGGGGAGCACGACCCACACATAAAGTGGGAGCGGAGAGAGCAGGAGTGAAGCTGGGTGTGAGAGGGGAGCACGGCCCACACATAAAGTGGGAGCGGAGAGAGCAGGAGCGGAGCTGGGTGTGAGAGGGGAGCACGGCCCACACATAAAGTGGGAGCGGAGAGAGCAGGAGCGGAGCTGGGTGTGAGAGGGGAGCACGGCCCACACATAAAGTGGGAGCGGAGAGAGCAGGAGCGGAGCTGGGTGTGAGAGGGAAGCACGGCCCACACATAAAGTGGGAGCGGAGAGAGCAGGAGCGGAGCTGGGTGTGAGAGGGGAGCACGGCCCACACATAAAGTGGGAGTGGAGAGAGCAGGAGCGGAGCTGGGTGTGAGAGGGGAGCACGGCCCACACATAAAGTGGGAGCGGAGAGAGCAGGAGAGAAGCTGGATGTGAGAGGGGAGCACGGCCCACACATAAAGTGGGAGCGGAGAGAGCAGGAGCGGAGCTGGGAGTGAGAGGGGAGCACGGCCCACACATAAAGTGGGAGTGGAGAGAGCAGGAGTGAAGCTGGTGTGAGAGGGGAGCACGGCCCACACATAAAGCGGGAGTGGAGAGAGCAGGAGCGGAGCTGGGTGTGAGAGGGGAGCACGGCCCACACATAAAGTGGGAGCGGAGAGAGCAGGAGAGAAGCTGGGTGTGAGAGGGGAGCACGGCCCACACATAAAGTGGGAGCGGAGAGAGCAGGAGCGGAGCTGGGTGTGAGAGGGGAGCATGACCCACACATAAAGTGGGAGCGGAGAGAGCAGGAGCGGAGCTGGGTGTGAGAGGGGAACACGGCTCACACATAAAGTGGGAGTGGAGAGAGCAGGAGCAGAGCTGGGTGTGAGAGGGGAGCACGGCCCACACATAAAGTGGGAGTGGAGAGAGCAGGAGCAGAGCTGGGTGTGAGAGGGGAGCACGACCCACACATAAAGTGGGAGCGGAGAGAGCAGGAGCGGAGCTGGGTGTGAGAGGGGAGCACGGCCCACACATAAAGTGGGAGCGGAGAGAGCAGGAGCGGAGCTGGGTGTGAGAGGGAAGCACGGCCCACACATAAAGTGGGAGTGGAGAGAGCAGGAGCGGAGCTGGGTGTGAGAGGGGAGCACGGCCCACACATAAAGTGGGAGCGGAGAGAGCAGGAGCGGAGCTGGGTGTGAGAGGGGAGCACGGCCCACACATAAAGTGGGAGCGGAGAGAGCAGGAGCGGAGCTGGGTGTGAGAGGGGAGCACGGCCCACACATAAAGTGGGAGTGGAGAGAGCAGGAGCGGAGCTGGGTGTGAGAGGGGAGCACGGCCCACACATAAAGTGGGAGCGGAGAGAGCAGGAGCGGAGCTGGGTGTGAGAGGGGAGCACGGCCCACACATAAAGTGGGAGTGGAGAGAGCAGGAGCAGAGCTGGGAAATCAAAAATGTTATAAAGTGACGTCGCCGGACAGCAGGTAGGTGATTGGTTGGTGAGTATTGCCATTTTTTGCTCTCTCAGTTCGGGCAGTGGTTTAAACTAAGAGCTGGGAAACTATAACGTGCTATTACGTTTTTAAATTAATAACTTAAACTAGATAAACTAATGAGTTAATAAAACTAAAAATATCGAGTGAATAAAAACTTTGATTAATTAAATATATAAAACAAGGTTAGATAGGGATGGCAGGGCAGGTGATGTGTTGTAACTGCAGCACGTGGGAGTTGGTGAAGACCAGCGAGATCCCGAGCAGCCACATCTGCAGTAAGTGTCTGCGACTCGAGGAACGTTGGCTCAGAGTTGTTGAGCTGGAGTCCGAGCTGCAGACGTTGCGATGCATCAGGGAGGGGGAGAGTTATCTGGACGCTTTGATCCAGGAAGTAGTCACACCCCTTAGGTTAGGTAATAGTTTAGATTTGGTCAGTGGTCAGAGACAGGAGGATGTGACAGTGAGTCAGGCAGGTATGGGGGCCCAGGATGTAGCGATGGAGGGGCCTCGGCCTTTGACCTTGTCCAACAGGTACGAGGAACTTGCTACCTGTGAGGATGAGAACAAAGACGGCAGGGAGGATGGGCAATTTGACCACGGCACTGTGGTACAGGAGATCATTCAGGTGGGCGGAGTAAAAAGGAATGTGGTAGTGGTAAGGGATAATATAGTCAGGGGATAGATACTGTTCTCTGCAGCCACAACTGGGAGTCCCGAAGGCTGTGTTGCTTGCCTGGTGCCAGGGTTAAGGACATCCCCTTGTGGCTGGAGAAGAACTTGGAGCATGAGGAGGAGGATCCAGATGTTGTGATCCACATAGGAACCAACGACATAGGTAAAATTAGGAATGAGGTTCTGCTGAGGGAGTTTGAGGAGCTGGGGTCCAAATTAATAAGCAGAACATCAAAAGGTAATAATCTCTGGATTACTACCTGAACCACACGCAAATTAGGATAGGGTCAAACGGATCAGAGAGTTAAATGCGTAGCTCAAAGAGTGATGTGGGAGAGAGGGGTTTCAATTCATGGGACATTGGCACCAGTACTGGGAAAAGAGGGAGCTGTTCCGACAGGACGGGCTACACTTAAACTGGACTGGAACCAGTGTCCTGGCGAATCAAATAACTAGGGCGGTAGATAGGGCTTTAAACTAAAAAGGGGGAGGGGAGGGTTCAGGTCAGGGTAAATTTCTAAATCTAAAGAGAAAAGTCAAGGCCATAGCGCAGTGTAGTGATTTGGGTAAAGATAAGCAGAGTGTGTCAGGAAGGGACAGAGAGTTCAACGGTAATAGTGCATCAGTAAATAGAGTCAAATCAGGGAAAAGTGGTAAAAAATTAAAATTAAAGGCATTTTATCTGAATGCACGAAACAATCGTAACAAAATAGACGAATTAATGGCACAAATAGAGATAAATGAGTTTGATCTAGTAGCCAGACGTGGTTGCAAGGTGACCAAGATTGGGAACTAAATATTCTAGGGTACTTGACTTTTTGAAAAAACAGACAAAATGGAAAAGGAGGTGCGGTGGGTGGGGCGGGGGGGGGGCTAGCCCTGATAATAAAGGTTTACATAAAGACAATCGTGAGAAAGGACCTTAGCTCAGAAGATCAGGAAGTAGAATCAGTATGGCTGGAGATAAGAAATATCAAGGGGTAGAAAACACTGGTGGGAGGAGTTAATAGGGCCCCTAACAGTAGTTATACTGTTGGATGGAGTATGAATCAAGAAATAAGAGGAGCTTGTAACAAAGGTAATGCAATAATCATGAGGGACATTAATCTTCATACAGAGTTGGCAAACCAAATTGGCAAAGGTAGTTTGGAGGACGACATGGAATGCATTCGAGACAGTTTTCTAGAACAGTATGTCGAGGAACCAACTAGGGAACAAGTTATTTTAGATCTAGTATTGTGTAATGAGACAGGGTTAATTAGTAATCTTATAGTTAAGGATCCTCTGGGGCAGAGTGATCATAATATGATAGAACTTCATATTGAGTTCGGGCGTGACATACTTAAAATCTGAAACTTGGGTTTAAATTTAAACAAAGCCAATTACGTAGGTATGAGGGGGCGAGTTGGCTAAGGTAGGTTGGGAAGTTTGATGAAAAGATATGATGGTGGATAAACAATGGTGAACTTTTAAAGAAATATTTCATAATTCTCAACGAATATACATTCCATTGAGGAATAAAAACTCTATGGGAAAAGTGATCCATCCGTGGCTAACTAAAGAAGTTAAAGATAGTATTGGCATAAAAGAAGAGACTTATAATATTGCCAAGAAGTGTAGTAAGCCTGAGGATTGGGAAAGTGCGAGAAACTAGCAAAGGATGACCAAAAAAATTGATAAAGAGGGAGAAAATAGAATATGAGAGTAAACTAGCAAGAAATATGAAAACAAATTGTAAGAGCTTCTAAAAGTATATAAAAAGGAAGAGAGCAATGAAAGGAGACGTGGGTCCCTTACAGGCTGACACAGAAGAAATTATAATGCGGAATAAGGAAATGTCAGAGATGTTAAACAAATATTTTGTATCTGTCTTCCTAATAGAAGACACAAAAAGCATACTAGAAATAGTGGGGAACCAAGGGTCTAATGAGAGTGAGGAACTTAAAGTAATTAATATTAGTAAAGAAAAAGTACTGGAGAAATTAAGGGGACGAAAAGCCGACAAATCCCCTGGACCTGATAAAGGGGAACCAGTGGATGTACTGTATTTGGATTTTCAAAAGGCATTCGATAAGGTGCCACACAAAAGGTTGTTACACAAGATGAGGCCTCATGGGGTTGGGGGTAATATATTAGCATGGATAGAGGATTGGTTAACGGACAGAAAACAGAGAGTAGGGATAATCAGGTCATTTTCAGGTTGGCAGGCTGTAACTCGTGGGGTACCGCAAGGATCAGTACTTGGGCCTCGGCTATTAACAATCTATAATAATGACTTAGATGAAGGGACTGAGTGTAATGTATCCAAGTTTGCTGACAATACAAACCTAGGTGGAAAAGTTAGCTGTGAGGAGGACACAAAGAGTCTGCAAAGGGATATAGACAGGTTAATTAAGTGGGCAAGAAGGTGGCAGATGGAGTATAATATGGGGAAATACTTTGGTAGGAAGAATAGAGAAACAGAATATTTTTTAAATTGTGAGAAACTATTAAATGTTGGTGTTCAGAGGGACTTGGGTGTCTTTGTACACAAAACACAGAAGGTTAACATGCAGGTTCAGCAAGCAATTAGGAAGGCAAATTGTATGTTGGCCTTTATTGCAAGGGGGTTGGAGTGCAAGAGTAAGGAAGTCTTGCTGAAATTGTACAGGGCTTTGGTGAGACCACACCTGGAGTACTGTGTACAGTTTTGTTCTCCTTATCTAAGGAAGGATATATTTGCCTTAGAGTCGCTACAACAAAGTTCACTAGATTTCTTCCTGGGATGAGAGGGTTGACCTATGAGGAGAAATTGAGTAGAATGGGCCAATACTCTCTGGAGTTTAGAAGAATGAAAGGTGATCTCTTTGAAACATATAAGATTCTGAAACGGTTTGACAGGGTAGATGCTGAGAGGCTGTTTCCCCTGGCTGGACAGTCTAGAACTAGAGGACATAATCTCAGGATAAGGAGTCAGACATTTAGGAATGAGATGAGGAGAAATTTCTTCACTCAGAGGGTTTTGAATCTTTGGAATTCTCAACCACAGAGGGCTGTGGCTTCTCAGTCATTGAGTATATTCAAGACTGAGATCGATAGATTTTTGGACCCTAAGGGAATCAAGGGATATGGGGATCGGGCAGGAAAGTGGAATTGAGGTCGAAGATCAACCATTATCTTATTGAATGGTGGAGCAGGCTTGAGGGACCTTATGGCCTACTCCTGATCCTATTTCTTATGTTCTTATGACATGGCCAGCTCGGTCACTGCCGAGCCACCCTTGGTGATGGACATTGACATCAAGGCAGTATTCGACCGAGTGTGCCTGGAGTGTACTCTGTGGATCCACACAGTGACAAGATTGAAATTCGAATCTCAAAGTGTGGGAAAATCCCATGAATGAACTCATGTCCTGCTATTCCATGGAACCAATATGTTGTTGTTCTCATTAAAAAAATTATACTGAGTTGGCTGATCTCAGACGATGGGCAGTTAGAATTCTATCATTTCCATAAATGATCCTTTAAAAGGAAAAGGAAAAATTAGAGTGGGATCTTGCTCCTGATCATTATTCAGTGACTTCTGGAAAATATGCATTTGTGGACATTTGTTGAAGACAGGATCAGACTTGACTACGATACCATCGCTAAGCCGAGTATATGGGGGAATTAGGGAGGGGACCAGTAAATGGAGGGAATTGGGGGAGCACCAATAAATTGGGGAATTAGGGGAGGACACCCGTATATGGGGGAATTAGGGGAGGGCATCAGTAAAATGGAAGAATCAGGGGAGGGCACCAGTAAATGGAGGAATTAGGGGAGGACACCAGTAAATGGGAGAATTAGGGGAGGACACCAGTAAATGGGAGAAATAGGTGAGGACACCAGTAAATGGGAGAATTAGGGGAGGACACCAATAAATGGGAGAATTAGGGGAGGACACCAGTAAATGGGAGAATTAGGGGAGGACACCAGTAAATGGGAGAAATAGGTGAGGACACCAGTAAATGGGAGAATTAGGGGAGGACACCAGTAAATGGGAGAAATAGGTGAGGACAACAGTAAATGGGAGAATTAGGGGAGGACACCAATAAATGGGAGAATTAGGGGAGGACACCAGTAAATGGGAGAAATAGGTGAGGACACCAGTAAATGGGAGAATTAGGGGAGGACACCAGTAAATGGGCGAATTAGGGGAGGACACCAGTAAATGGGAGAAATAGGTGAGGACACCAGTAAATGGGAGAATTAGGGGAGGACACCAGTAAATGGGAGAATTAGGGGAGGACACCAGTAAATGGGAGAAATAGGTGAGGACACCAGTAAATGGGAGAAATAGGGGAGGACACCAGTAAATGGGCGAATTAGGGGAGGACACCAGTAAATGGGAGAAATAGGTGAGGACACCAGTAAATGGGAGAATTAGGGGAGGACACCAGTAAATGGGAGAAATAGGGGAGGACAGCAGTAAATGGGAGAAATAGGTGAGGACACCAGTAAATGGGCGAATTAGGGGAGGACACCAGTAAATGGGAGAATCAGGGGAGGACACCAGTAAATGGGAGAATGAGGTGAGGACACCAGTAAATGGGAGAATTAGGGGAGGACACCAGTAAATGGGAGAATCAGGGGAGGACACCAGTAAATGGGAGAATTAGGTGAGGACACCAGTAAATGGGAGAATTAGGGGAGGACAGCAGTAAATGGGAGAATTAGGGGAGGACACCAGTAAATGGGAGAAATAGGTGAGGACACCAGTAAATGGGAGAAATAGGGGAGGACACCAGTAAATGGGAGAAATAGGTGAGGACACCAGTAAATGGGAGAAATAGGGGAGGACACCAGTAAATGGGAGAAATAGGTGAGGACACCAGTAAATGGGTGAATTAGGGGAGGACACCAGTAAATGGGAGAATTAGGGGAGGACACCAGTAAATGGGAGAAATAGGTGAGGACACCAGTAAATGGGAGAATTAGGGGAGGACAGCAGTAAATGGGCAAATTAGGGGAGGACACCAGTAAATGGGAGAATCAGGGGAGGACAGCAGTAAATGGGCGAATTAGGGGAGGACACCAGTAAATGGGAGAAATAGGTGAGGACACCAGTAAATGGGAGAATTAGGGGAGGACAGCAGTAAATGGGCGAATTAGGGGAGGACACCAGTAAATGGGAGAATTAGGGGAGGACACCAGTAAATGGGAGAAATAGGTGAGGACACCAGTAAATGGGAGAATTAGGGGAGGACACCAGTAAATGGGCGAATTAGGGGAGGACACCAGTAAATGGGAGAATCAGGGGAGGACAGCAGTAAATGGGCGAATTAGGGGAGGACACCAGTAAATGGGAGAATTAGGGGAGGACACCAGTAAATGGGCGAAATAGGGGAGGACACCAGTAAATGGGAGAATTAGGGGAGGACATCAGTAAATGGGAGAATTAGGGGAGGACACCAGTAAATGGGAGAATTAGGGGAGGACACCAGTAAATGGGCGAATTAGGGGAGGACACCAGTAAATGGGAGAATTAGGGGAGGACACCAGTAAATGGGAGAATTAGGGGAGGACACCAGTAAATGGGCGAATTAGGGGAGGACACCAGTAAATGGGAGAATTAGGGGAGGACACCAGTAAATGGGAGAATTAGGGGAGGACACCAGTAAATGGGCGAATTAGGGGAGGGCACCAGTAAATGGGCGAATTAGGGGAGGACACCAGTAAATGGGAGAAATAGGGGAGGACACCAGTAAATGGGTGAATTAGGGGAGGACACCAGTAAATGGGAGAATTAGGGGAGGACAGCAGTAAATGGAGGAATTAGGGGAGGACACCAGTAAATGGGAGAATTAGGGGAGGACACCAGTAAATGGGAGAAATAGGGGAGGACACCAGTAAATGGGAGAATTAGGGGAGGACACCAGTAAATGGGAGAATTAGGGGGGGACACCAGTAAATGGGCGAATTAGGGGAGGACACCAGTAAATGGGAGAATTAGGGGAGGACACCAGTAAATGGGAGAATTAGGGGAGGACACCAGTAAATGGGCGAATTAGGGGAGGGCACCAGTAAATGGGCGAATTAGGGGAGGACACCAGTAAATGGGAGAAATAGGGGAGGACACCAGTAAATGGGTGAATTAGGGGAGGACACCAGTAAATGGGAGAATTAGGGGAGGACAACAGTAAATGGAGGAATTAGGGGAGGACACCAGTAAATGGGAGAATTAGGGGAGGACACCAGTAAATGGGAGAAATAGGGGAGGACACCAGTAAATGGGAGAATTAGGGGAGGACACCAGTAAATGGGCGAATTAGGGGAGGACACCAGTAAATGGGAGAAATAGGGGAGGACACCAGTAAATGGGCGAAATAGGGGAGGACACCAGTAAATGGGTGAATTAGGGGAGGACACCAGTAAATGGGAGAAATAGGGGAGGACACCAGTAAATGGGAGAATTAGGGGAGGACACCAGTAAATGGGAGAATTAGGGGAGGACAGCAGTAAATGGGAGAATTAGGGGTGGACACCAGTAAATGGGAGAACTAGGGGAGGACACCAGTAAATGGGCGAATTAGGGGAGGACACCAGTAAATGGGCGAATTAGGGGAGGACACCAGTAAATGGGTGAATTAGGGGAGGACAGCAGTAAATGGGAGAAATAGGTGAGGACACCAGTAAATGGGCGAATTAGGGGAGGACACCAGTAAATGGGAGAAATAGGGGAGGACACCAGTAAATGGGTGAATTAGGGGAGGACACCAGTAAATGGGAGAATTAGGGGAGGACACCAGTAAATGGAGGAATTGGGGAGGACACCAGTAAATGGGAGAATTCGGGGAGGACACCAGTAAATGGGCGAATTAGGGGAGGACACCAGTAAATGGGAGAAATAGGGGAGGACACCAGTAAATGGGTGAATTAGGGGAGGACACCAGTAAATGGGAGAATTAGGGGAGGACACCAGTAAATGGGAGAAATAGGGGAGGACATCAGTAAATGGGAGAATTAGGGGAGGACACCAGTAAATGGGAGAATTAGGGGAGGACACCAGTAAATGGGAGAAATAGGGGAGGACACCAGTAAATGGGCGAAATAGGTGAGGACACCAGTAAATGGGTGAATTAGGGGAGGACACCAGTAAATGGGAGAATCAGGAGAGGACAGCAGTAAATGGGAGAAATAGGTGAGGACACCAGTAAATGGGTGAATTAGGGGAGGACACCAGTAAATGGGCGAATTAGGGGAGGACACCAGTAAATGGGAGAAATAGGTGAGGACACCAGTAAATGGGCGAATTACGGGAGGACACCAGTAAATGGGTGAATTAGGGGAGGACACCAGTAAATGGGAGAATCAGGGGAGGACAGCAGTAAATGGGAGAAATAGGTGAGGACACCAGTAAATGGGTGAATTAGGGGAGGACACCAGTAAATGGGCGAATTAGGGGAGGACACCAGTAAATGGGAGAAATAGGTGAGGACACCAGTAAATGGGCGAATTACGGGAGGACACCAGTAAATGGGAGAATTAGGGGAGGACACCAGTAAATGGGAGAAATAGGGGAGGACACCAGTAAATGGGAGAATTAGGGGAGGACACCAGTAAATGGGCGAATTAGGGGAGGACACCAGTAAATGGGCGAATTAGGGGAGGACACCAGTAAATGGGAGAATTAGGGGAGGACACCAGTAAATGGGCGAATTAGGGGAGGACACCAGTAAATGGGTGAATTAGGTGAGGACACCAGTAAATGGGAGAAATAGGTGAGGACACCAGTAAATGGGAGAATTAGGGGAGGACACCAGTAAATGGGAGAATTAGGCGAGGACACAAGTAAATGGGAGAGTTAGGGGAGGACACCAGTAAATGGGAGAATTAGGGGAGGACACCAGTAAATGGGCGAATTAGGGGAGGGCACCAGGAAATGGGAGAAAGAGGGGAGGACACCAGTAAATGGGTGAATTAGGGGAGGACACCAGTAAATGGGAGAATTAGGGGAGGACACCAGTAAATGGAGGAATTAGGGGAGGACACCAGTAAATGGAGGAATTAGGGGAGGACACCAGTAAATGGGAGAATTAGGGGAGGACACCAGTAAATGGGAGAAATAGGGGAGGACACCAGTAAATGGGAGAATTAGGGGAGGACACCAGTAAATGGGCGAATTAGGGGAGGACACCAGTAAATGGGAGAAATAGGGGAGGACACCAGTAAATGGAGGAATTAGGGGAGGACACCAGTAAATGGGCGAAATAGGGGAGGACACCAGTAAATGGGTGAATTAGGGGAGGACACCAGTAAATGGGAGAAATAGGGGAGGACACCAGTAAATGGGTGAATTAGGGGAGGACACCAGTAAATGGGAGAAATAGGGGAGGACACCAGTAAATGGGAGAATTAGGGGAGGACAGCAGTAAATGGGAGAAATAGGGGAGGACACCAGTAAATGGGAGAATCAGGGGAGGACAGCAGTAAATGGGAGAAATAGGGGAGGACACCAGTAAATGGGAGAATTAGGGGAGGACACCAGTAAATGGGCGAAATAGGGGAGGACACCAGTAAATGGGTGAATTAGGGGAGGACACCAGTAAATGGGAGAAATAGGGGAGGACACCAGTAAATGGGAGAATTAGGGGAGGACAGCAGTAAATGGGAGAAATAGGTGAGGACACCAGTAAATGGGTGAATTAGGGGAGGACACCAGTAAATGGGCGAATTAGGGGAGGACACCAGTAAATGGGAGAAATAGGTGAGGACACCAGTAAATGGGCGAATTACGGGAGGACACCAGTAAATGGGTGAATTAGGGGAGGACACCAGTAAATGGGAGAATCAGGGGAGGACAGCAGTAAATGGGAGAAATAGGTGAGGACACCAGTAAATGGGTGAATTAGGGGAGGACACCAGTAAATGGGCGAATTAGGGGAGGACACCAGTAAATGGGAGAAATAGGTGAGGACACCAGTAAATGGGAGAAATAGGGGAGGACACCAGTAAATGGGAGAATTAGGGGAGGACACCAGTAAATGGGCGAATTAGGGGAGGACACCAGTAAATGGGCGAATTAGGGGAGGACACCAGTAAATGGGAGAAATAGGTGAGGTCACCAGTAAATGTGCGAATTACGGGAGGACACCAGTAAATGGGCGAATTAGGGGAGGACACCAGTAAATGGGAGAAATAGGTGAGGACACCAGTAAATGGGCGAATTACGGGAGGACACCAGTAAATGGGTGAATTAGGGGAGGACACCAGTAAATGGGAGAATCAGGGGAGGACAGCAGTAAATGGGAGAAATAGGTGAGGACACCAGTAAATGGGTGAATTAGGGGAGGACACCAGTAAATGGGCGAATTAGGGGAGGACACCAGTAAATGGGAGAAATAGGTGAGGACACCAGTAAATGGGCGAATTACGGGAGGACACCAGTAAATGGGAGAATTAGGGGAGGACACCAGTAAATGGGAGAAATAGGGGAGGACACCAGTAAATGGGAGAATTAGGGGAGGACACCAGTAAATGGGCGAATTAGGGGAGGACACCAGTAAATGGGCGAATTAGGGGAGGACACCAGTAAATGGGAGAATTAGGGGAGGACACCAGTAAATGGGCGAATTAGGGGAGGACACCAGTAAATGGGTGAATTAGGTGAGGACACCAGTAAATGGGAGAAATAGGTGAGGACACCAGTAAATGGGAGAATTAGGGGAGGACACCAGTAAATGGGAGAATTAGGCGAGGACACAAGTAAATGGGAGAGTTAGGGGAGGACACCAGTAAATCGGAGAATTAGGGGAGGACACCAGTAAATGGGCGAATTAGGGGAGGGCACCAGTAAATGGGCGAATTAGGGGAGGGCACCAGGAAATGGGAGAAATAGGGGAGGACACCAGTAAATGGGCGAATTAGGGGAGGACACCAGTAAATGGGAGAAATAGGGGAGGACACCAGTAAATGGGTGAATTAGGGGAGGACACCAGTAAATGGGAGAAATAGGGGAGGACACCAGTAAATGGGTGAATTAGGGGAGGACACCAGTAAATGGGAGAAATAGGGGAGGACACCAGTAAATGGGAGAATTAGGGGAGGACAGCAGTAAATGGGAGAAATAGGGGAGGACACCAGTAAATGGGAGAATCAGGGGAGGACAGCAGTAAATGGGAGAAATAGGGGAGGACACCAGTAAATGGGTGAATTAAGGGAGGACACCAGTAAATGGGAGAATCAGGGGAGGACAGCAGTAAATGGGCGAATTAGGGGAGGACACCAGTAAATGGGAGAATCAGGGGAGGACAGCAGTAAATGGGAGAAATAGGTGAGGACACCAGTAAATGGGTGAATTAGCGGAGGACACCAGTAAATGGGCGAATTAGGGGAGGACACCAGTAAATGGGCGAATTAGGGGAGGACACCAGTAAATGGGAGAATTAGGGGAGGACACCAGTAAATGGAGGAATTAGGGGAGGACACCAGTAAATGGGCGAAATAGGGGAGGACACCAGTAAATGGGTGAATTAGGGGAGGACACCAGTAAATGGGAGAAATAGGGGAGGACACCAGTAAATGGGTGAATTAGGGGAGGACACCAGTAAATGGGAGAAATAGGGGAGGACACCAGTAAATGGGAGAATTAGGGGAGGACAGCAGTAAATGGGAGAAATAGGGGAGGACACCAGTAAATGGGAGAATCAGGGGAGGACAGCAGTAAATGGGAGAAATAGGGGAGGACACCAGTAAATGGGTGAATTAAGGGAGGACACCAGTAAATGGGAGAATCAGGGGAGGACAGCAGTAAATGGGCGAATTAGGGGAGGACACCAGTAAATGGGAGAATCAGGGGAGGACAGCAGTAAATGGGAGAAATAGGTGAGGACACCAGTAAATGGGTGAATTAGGGGAGGACACCAGTAAATGGGCGAATTAGGGGAGGACACCAGTAAATGGGAGAAATAGGTGAGGACACCAGTAAATGGGTGAATTAGGGGAGGACACCAGTAAATGGGAGAATTAGGGGAGGACACCAGTAAATGGGAGAATTAGGGGAGGACACCAGTAAATGGGCGAATTAGGGGAGGACACCAGGAAATGGGAGAATTAGGGGAGGACACCAGTAAATGGGCGAATTAGGGGAGGGCACCAGTAAATGGGAGAGTTCGGGGAGGACACCAGGAAATGGGAGAATTAGGGGAGGACACCAGTAAATGGGCGAATTAGGGGAGGGCACCAGTAAATGGGCGAATTAGGGGAGGACACCAGTAAATGGGAGAAATAGGGGAGGACACCAGTAAATGGGTGAATTAGGGGAGGACACCAGTAAATGGGAGAATTAGGGGAGGACACCAGTAAATGGAGGAATTAGGGGAGGACACCAGTAAATGGGAGAATTAGGGGAGGACACCAGTAAATGGGAGAAATAGGGGAGGACACCAGCAAATGGGAGAATTAGGGGAGGACACCAGTAAATGGGTGAATTAGGGGAGGACACCAGTAAATGGGAGAAATAGGGGAGGACACCAGTAAATGGGAGAATTAGGGGAGGACAGCAGTAAATGGGAGAAATAGGGGAGGACACCAGTAAATGGGAGAATCAGGGGAGGACAGCAGTAAATGGGAGAAATAGGGGAGGACACCAGTAAATGGGTGAATTAGGGGAGGACAGCAGTAAATGGGAGAATCAGGGGAGGACAGCAGTAAATGGGCGAATTAGGGGAGGACACCAGTAAATGGGAGAATCAGGGGAGGACAGCAGTAAATGGGAGAAATAGGTGAGGACACCAGTAAATGGGTGAATTAGGGGAGGACACCAGTAAATGGGCGAATTAGGGGAGGACACCAGTAAATGGGAGAAATAGGTGAGGACACCAGTAAATGGGTGAATTAGGGGAGGACACCATTAAATGGGAGAATTAGGGGAGGACACCAGTAAATGGGAGAATTAGGGGAGGACACCAGTAAATGGGCGAATTAGGGGAGGACACCAGTAAATGGGCGAATTAGGGGAGGACACCAGTAAATGGGAGAATTAGGGGAGGACACCAGTAAATGGGCGAATTAGGGGAGGACACCAGTAAATGGGCGAATTAGGGGAGGACACCAGTAAATGGGAGAATTAGGGGAGGACACCAGTAAATGGGCGAATTAGGGGAGGACACCAGTAAATGGGAGAAATAGGTGAGGACACCAGTAAATGGGAGAATTAGGGGAGGACACCAGTAAATGGGAGAATTAGGGGAGGACACAAGGAAATGGGAGAGTTAGGGGAGGACACCAGTAAATGGGAGAAATAGGTGAGGACACCAGTAAAAGGGCGAATTAGGGGAGGACACCAGTAAATGGGCGAATTAGGGGAGGACACCAGTAAATGGGAGAATTAGGGGAGGACACCAGTAAATGGGAGAAATAGGTGAGGACACCAGTAAATGGGAGAAATAGGGGAGGACACCAGTAAATGGGAGAATTAGGGGAGGACACCAGTAAATGGGAGAACAAGGGGAGGACACCAGTAAATGGGCGAATTAGGGGAGGACACCAGTAAATGGGCGAATTAGGGGAGGACACCAGTAAATGGGTGAATTAGGGGAGGACAGCAGTAAATGGGAGAAATAGGTGAGGACACCAGTAAATGGGCGAATTAGTGGAGGACACCAGTAAATGGGAGAAATAGGGGAGGACACCAGTAAATGGGAGAATTAGGGGAGGACACCAGTAAATGGGTGAATTAGGGGAGGACACCAGTAAATGGGAGAATTAGGGGAGGACACCAGTAAATGGGTGAATTAGGGGAGGACACCAGTAAATGGGAGAATTAGGGGAGGACACCAGTAAATGGGAGAATTAGGGGAGGACACCAGTAAATGGGAGAATTAGGGGAGGACACCAGTAAATGGGCGAATTAGGGGAGGACACCAGTAAATGGGAGATTTAGGGGAGGACACCAGTAAATGGGAGAATTAGGGGAGGACACCAGTAAATGGGCGAATTAGGGGAGGACACCAGTAAATGGGCGAATTAGGGGAGGACACCTGTAAATGGGCGAATTAGGGGAGGACAGCAGTAAATGGGAGAATTAGGGGAGGACAGCAGTAAATGGGAGAATTAGAGGAGGACACCAGTAAATGGGAGAATTAGGGGAGGACAGCAGTAAATGGGAGAATTAGGGGAGGACACCAGTAAATGGGCGAATTAGGGGAGGACACCAGTAAATGGGCGAATTAGGGGAGGACACCAGTAAATGGGCGAATTAGGGGAGGACACCTGTAAATGGGCGAATTAGGGGAGGACAGCAGTAAATGGGAGAATTAGGTGAGGACAGCAGTAAATGGGAGAATTAGGGGAGGACACCAGTAAATGGGAGAAATAGGTGAGGACACCAGTAAATGGGTGAATTAGGGGAGGACACCAGTAAATGGGAGAAATAGGTGAGGACACCAGTAAATGGGAGAATTAGGGGAGGACACCAGTAAATGGGAGAAATAGGTGAGGACAACAGTAAATGGGAGAATTAGGGGAGGACACCAGTAAATGGGAGAATTAGGGGAGGACACCAGTAAATGGGAGAAATAGGTGAGGACACCAGTAAATGGGAGAATTAGGGGAGGACACCAGTAAATGGGCGAATTAGGGGAGGACACCAGTAAATGGGAGAAATAGGTGAGGACACCAGTAAATGGGAGAATTAGGGGAGGACACCAGTAAATGGGAGAATTAGGGGAGGACACCAGTAAATGGGAGAAATAGGTGAGGACACCAGTAAATGGGAGAAATAGGGGAGGACACCAGTAAATGGGCGAATTAGGGGAGGACACCAGTAAATGGGAGAAATAGGTGAGGACACCAGTAAATGGGAGAATTAGGGGAGGACACCAGTAAATGGGAGAAATAGGGGAGGACAGCAGTAAATGGGAGAAATAGGTGAGGACACCAGTAAATGGGCGAATTAGGGGAGGACACCAGTAAATGGGAGAATCAGGGGAGGACACCAGTAAATGGGAGAATGAGGTGAGGACACCAGTAAATGGGAGAATTAGGGGAGGACACCAGTAAATGGGAGAATCAGGGGAGGACACCAGTAAATGGGAGAATTAGGTGAGGACACCAGTAAATGGGAGAATTAGGGGAGGACAGCAGTAAATGGGAGAATTAGGGGAGGACACCAGTAAATGGGAGAAATAGGTGAGGACACCAGTAAATGGGAGAAATAGGGGGGGACACCAGTAAATGGGAGAAATAGGTGAGGACACCAGTAAATGGGAGAAATAGGGGAGGACACCAGTAAATGGGAGAAATAGGTGAGGACACCAGTAAATGGGTGAATTAGGGGAGGACACCAGTAAATGGGAGAATTAGGGGAGGACACCAGTAAATGGGAGAAATCGGTGAGGACACCAGTAAATGGGAGAATTAGGGGAGGACAGCAGTAAATGGGCAAATTAGGGGAGGACACCAGTAAATGGGAGAATCAGGGGAGGACAGCAGTAAATGGGCGAATTAGGGGAGGACACCAGTAAATGGGAGAAATAGGTGAGGACACCAGTAAATGGGAGAATTAGGGGAGGACAGCAGTAAATGGGCGAATTAGGGGAGGACACCAGTAAATGGGAGAATTAGGGGAGGACACCAGTAAATGGGAGAAATAGGTGAGGACACCAGTAAATGGGAGAATTAGGGGAGGACACCAGTAAATGGGCGAATTAGGGGAGGACACCAGTAAATGGGAGAATCAAGGGAGGACAGCAGTAAATGGGCGAATTAGGGGAGGACACCAGTAAATGGGAGAATTAGGGGAGGACACCAGTAAATGGGCGAAATAGGGGAGGACATCAGTAAATGGGAGAATTAGGGGAGGACATCAGTAAATGGGAGAATTCGGGGAGGACACCAGTAAATGGGAGAATTAGGGGAGGACACCAGTAAATGGGCGAATTAGGGGAGGACACCAGTAAATGGGAGAATTAGGGGAGGACACCAGTAAATGGGAGAATTAGGGGAGGACACCAGTAAATGGGCGAATTAGGGGAGGACACCAGTAAATGGGAGAATTAGGGGAGGACACCAGTAAATGGGAGAATTAGGGGAGGACACCAGTAAATGGGCGAATTAGGGGAGGGCACCAGTAAATGGGCGAATTAGGGGAGGACACCAGTAAATGGGAGAAATAGGGGAGGACACCAGTAAATGGGTGAATTAGGGGAGGACACCAGTAAATGGGAGAATTAGGGGAGGACAGCAGTAAATGGAGGAATTAGGGGAGGACACCAGTAAATGGGAGAATTAGGGGAGGACACCAGTAAATGGGAGAAATAGGGGAGGACACCAGTAAATGGGAGAATTAGGGGAGGACACCAGTAAATGGGAGAATTAGGGGAGGACACCAGTAAATGGGCGAATTAGGGGAGGACACCAGTAAATGGGAGAATTAGGGGAGGACACCAGTAAATGGGAGAATTAGGGGAGGACACCAGTAAATGGGCGAATTAGGGGAGGGCACCAGTAAATGGGCGAATTAGGGGAGGACACCAGTAAATGGGAGAAATAGGGGAGGACACCAGTAAATGGGTTAATTAGGGGAGGACACCAGTAAATGGGAGAATCAGGGGAGGACAACAGTAAATGGAGGAATTAGGGGAGGACACCAGTAAATGGGAGAATTAGGGGAGGACACCAGTAAATGGGAGAAATAGGGGAGGACACCAGTAAATGGGAGAATTAGGGAAGGACACCAGTAAATGGGCGAATTAGGGGAGGACACCAGTAAATGGGAGAAATAGGGGAGGACACCAGTAAATGGGCGAAATAGGGGAGGACACCAGTAAATGGGTGAATTAGGGGAGGACACCAGTAAATGGGAGAAATAGGGGAGGACACCAGGAAATGGGAGAATTAGGGGAGGACACCAGTAAATGGGAGAATTAGGGGAGGACACCAGTAAATGGGAGAATTAGGGGTGGACACCAGTAAATGGGAGAACTAGGGGAGGACACCAGTAAATGGGCGAATTAGGGGAGGACACCAGTAAATGGGCGAATTAGGGGAGGACACCAGTAAATGGGTGAATTAGGGGAGGACAGCAGTCAATGGGAGAAATAGGTGAGGACACCAGTAAATGGGCGAATTAGGGGAGGACACCAGTAAATGGGAGAAATAGGGGAGGACACCAGTAAATGGGTGAATTAGGGGAGGATACCAGTAAATGGGAGAATTAGGGGAGGACACCAGTAAATGGAGGAATTGGGGAGGACACCAGTAAATGGGAGAATTCGGGGAGGACACCAGTAAATGGGCGAATTAGGGGAGGACACCAGTAAATGGGAGAAATAGGGGAGGACACCAGTAAATGGGTGAATTAGGGGAGGACACCAGTAAATTGGAGAATTAGGGGAGGACACCAGTAAATGGGAGAAATAGGGGAGGACACCAGTAAATGGGAGAATTAGGGGAGGACACCAGTAAATGGGCGAATTAGGGGAGGACACCAGTAAATGGGAGAAATAGGGGAGGACACCAGTAAATGGGCGAAATAGGGGAGGACACCAGTAAATGGGTGAATTAGGGGAGGACACCAGTAAATGGGAGAAATAGAGGAGGACACCAGTAAATGGGAGAAATGGGTGAGGACACCAGTAAATGGATGAATTAGGGGAGGACACCAGTAAATGGGAGAATCAGGAGAGGACAGCAGTAAATGGGAGAAATGGGTGAGGACACCAGTAAATGGGTGAATTAGGGGAGGACACCAGTAAATGGGCGAATTAGGGGAGGACACCAGTAAATGGGAGAAATAGGTGAGGACACCAGTAAATGGGCGAATTACGGGAGGACACCAGTAAATGGGTGAATTAGGGGAGGACACCAGTAAATGGGAGAATCAGGGGAGGACAGCAGTAAATGGGAGAAATAGGTGAGGACACCAGTAAATGGGTGAATTAGGGGAGGACACCAGTAAATGGGCGAATTAGGGGAGGACACCAGTAAATGGGAGAAATAGGTGAGGACACCAGTAAATGGGCGAATTACGGGAGGACACCAGTAAATGGGAGAATTAGGGGAGGACACCAGTAAATGGGAGAAATAGGGGAGGACACCAGTAAATGGGAGAATTAGGGGAGGACACCAGTAAATGGGCGAATTAGGGGAGGACACCAGTAAATGGGCGAATTAGGGGAGGACAGCAGTAAATGGGAGAATTAGGGGAGGACACCAGTAAATGGGCGAATTAGGGGAGGACACCAGTAAATGGGTGAATTAGGTGAGGACACCAGTAAATGGGAGAAATAGGTGAGGACACCAGTAAATGGGAGAATTAGGGGAGGACACCAGTAAATGGGAGAATTAGGCGAGGACACAAGTAAATGGGAGAGTTAGGGGAGGACACCAGTAAATGGGAGAATTAGGGGAGGACACCAGTAAATGGGCGAATTAGGGGAGGGCACCAGTAAATGGGCGAATTAGGGGAGGGCACCAGGAAATGGGAGAAATAGGGGAGGACACCAGTAAATGGGTGAATTAGGGGAGGACACCAGTAAATGGGAGAATTAGGGGAGGACACCAGTAAATGGAGGAATTAGGGGAGGACACCAGTAAATGGGAGAATTAGGGGAGGACACCAGTAAATGGGAGAAATAGGGGAGGACACCAGTAAATGGGAGAATTAGGGGAGGACACCAGTAAATGGGCGAATTAGGGGAGGACACCAGTAAATGGGAGAAATAGGGGAGGACACCAGTAAATGGAGGAATTAGGGGAGGACACCAGTAAATGGGCGAAATAGGGGAGGACACCAGTAAATGGGTGAATTAGGGGAGGACACCAGTAAATGGGAGAAATAGGGGAGGACACCAGTAAATGGGAGAATTAGGGGAGGACACCAGTAAATGGGAGAAATAGGGGAGGACACCAGTAAATGGGAGAATTAGGGGAGGACAGCAGTAAATGGGAGAAATAGGGGAGGACACCAGTAAATGGGAGAATCAGGGGAGGACAGCAGTAAATGGGAGAAATAGGGGAGGACACCAGTAAATGGGAGAATTAGGGGAGGACACCAGTAAATGGGCTAAATAGGGGAGGACACCAGTAAATGGGTGAATTAGGGGAGGACACCAGTAAATGGGAGAAATAGGGGAGGACACCAGTAAATGGGAGAATTAGGGGAGGACAGCAGTAAATGGGAGAAATAGGTGAGGACACCAGTAAATGGGTGAATTACGGGAGGACACCAGTAAATGGGCGAATTAGGGGAGGACACCAGTAAATGGGAGAAATAGGTGAGGACAACAATAAATGGGCGAATTACGGGAGGACACCAGTAAATGGGTGAATTAGGGGAGGACACCAGTAAATGGGAGAATCAGGGGAGGACAGCAGTAAATGGGAGAAATAGGTGAGGACACCAGTAAATGGGTGAATTAGGGGAGGACACCAGTAAATGGGCGAATTAGGGGAGGACACCAGTAAATGGGAGAAATAGGTGAGGACACCAGTAAATGGGAGAAATAGGGGAGGACACCAGTAAATGGGAGAATTAGGGGAGGACACCAGTAAATGGGCGAATTAGGGGAGGACACCAGTAAATGGGCGAATTAGGGGAGGACACCAGTAAATGGGAGAAATAGGTGAGGACACCAGTAAATGGGCGAATTACGGGAGGACACCAGTAAATGGGCGAATTAGGGGAGGACACCAGTAAATGGGAGAAATAGGTGAGGACACCAGTAAATGGGCGAATTACGGGAGGACACCAGTAAATGGGTGAATTAGGGGAGGACACCAGTAAATGGGAGAATCAGGGGAGGACAGCAGTAAATGGGAGAAATAGGTGAGGACACCAGTAAATGGGTGAATTAGGGGAGGACACCAGTAAATGGGCGAATTAGGGGAGGACACCAGTAAATGGGAGAAATAGGTGAGGACACCAGTAAATGGGCGAATTACGGGAGGACACCAGTAAATGGGAGAATTAGGGGAGGACACCAGTAAATGGGAGAAATAGGGGAGGACACCAGTAAATGGGAGAATTAGGGGAGGACACCAGTAAATGGGCGAATTAGGGGAGGACACCAGTAAATGGGCGAATTAGGGGAGGACACCAGTAAATGGGAGAATTAGGGGAGGACACCAGTAAATGGGCGAATTAGGGGAGGACACCAGTAAATGGGTGAATTAGGTGAGGACACCAGTAAATGGGAGAAATAGGTGAGGACACCAGTAAATGGGAGAATTAGGGGAGGACACCAGTAAATGGGAGAATTAGGCGAGGACACAAGTAAATGGGAGAGTTAGGGGAGGACACCAGTAAATGGGCGAATTAGGGGAGGGCACCAGTAAATGGGCGAATTAGGGGAGGGCACCAGGAAATGGGAGAAATAGGGGAGGACACCAGTAAATGGGCGAATTAGGGGAGGACACCAGTAAATGGGAGAAATAGGGGAGGACACCAGTAAATGGGTGAATTAGGGGAGGACACCAGTAAATGGGAGAAATAGGGGAGGACACCAGTAAATGGGTGAATTAGGGGAGGACACCAGTAAATGGGAGAAATAGGGGAGGACACCAGTAAATGGGAGAATTAGGGGAGGACAGCAGTAAATGGGAGAAATAGGGGAGGACACCAGTAAATGGGAGAATCAGGGGAGGACAGCAGTAAATGGGAGAAATAGGGGAGGACACCAGTAAATGGGTGAATTAAGGGAGGACACCAGTAAATGGGAGAATCAGGGGAGGACAGCAGTAAATGGGCGAATTAGGGGAGGACACCAGTAAATGGGAGAATCAGGGGAGGACAGCAGTAAATGGGAGAAATAGGTGAGGACACCAGTAAATGGGTGAATTAGGGGAGGACACCAGTAAATGGGCGAATTAGGGGAGGACACCAGTAAATGGGCGAATTAGGGGAGGACACCAGTAAATGGGAGAATTAGGGGAGGACACCAGTAAATGGAGGAATTAGGGGAGGACACCAGTAAATGGGCGAAATAGGGGAGGACACCAGTAAATGGGTGAATTAGGGGAGGACACCAGTAAATGGGAGAAATAGGGGAGGACACCAGTAAATGGGTGAATTAGGGGAGGACACCAGTAAATGGGAGAAATAGGGGAGGACACCAGTAAATGGGAGAATTAGGGGAGGACAGCAGTAAATGGGAGAAATAGGGGAGGACACCAGTAAATGGGAGAATCAGGGGAGGACAGCAGTAAATGGGAGAAATAGGGGAGGACACCAGTAAATGGGTGAATTAAGGGAGGACACCAGTAAATGGGAGAATCAGGGGAGGACAGCAGTAAATGGGCGAATTAGGGGAGGACACCAGTAAATGGGAGAATCAGGGGAGGACAGCAGTAAATGGGAGAAATAGGTGAGGACACCAGTAAATGGGTGAATTAGGGGAGGACACCAGTAAATGGGCGAATTAGGGGAGGACACCAGTAAATGGGAGAAATAGGTGAGGACACCAGTAAATGGGTGAATTAGGGGAGGACACCAGTAAATGGGAGAATTAGGGGAGGACACCAATAAATGGGAGAATTAGGGGAGGACACCAGTAAATGGGCGAATTAGGGGAGGACACCAGTAAATGGGAGAATTAGGGGAGGACACAAGTAAATGGGCGAATTAGGGGAGGGCACCAGTAAATGGGAGAGTTAGGGGAGGACACCAGTAAATGGGAGAATTAGGGGAGGACACCAGTAAATGGGCGAATTAGGGGAGGGCACCAGTAAATGGGCGAATTAGGGGAGGACACCAGTAAATGGGAGAAATAGGGGAGGACACCAGTAAATGGGTGAATTAGGGGAGGACACCAGTAAATGGGAGAATTAGGGGAGGACACCAGTAAATGGAGGAATTAGGGGAGGACACCAGTAAATGGGAGAATTAGGGGAGGACACCAGTAAATGGGAGAAATAGGGGAGGACACCAGTAAATGGGAGAATTAGGGGAGGACACCAGTAAATGGGCGAATTAGGGGAGGACACCAGTAAATGGGAGAAATAGGGGAGGACACCAGTAAATGGGCGAAATAGGGGAGGACACCAGTAAATGGGTGAATTAGGGGAGGACACCAGTAAATGGGAGAAATAGGGGAGGACACCAGTAAATGGGAGAATTAGGGGAGGACAGCAGTAAATGGGAGAAATAGGGGAGGACACCAGTAAATGGGAGAATCAGGGGAGGACAGCAGTCAATGGGAGAAATAGGGGAGGACACCAGTAAATGGGTGAATTAGGGGAGGACACCAGTAAATGGGAGAATCAGGGGAGGACAGCAGTAAATGGGCGAATTAGGGGAGGACACCAGTAAATGGGAGAATCAGGGGAGGACAGCAGTAAATGGGAGAAATAGGTGAGGACACCAGTAAATGGGTGAATTAGGGGAGGACACCAGTAAATGGGCGAATTAGGGGAGGACACCAGTAAATGGGAGAAATAGGTGAGGACACCAGTAAATGGGTGAATTAGGGGAGGACACCAGTAAATGGGAGAATTAGGGGAGGACACCAGTAAATGGGAGAATTAGGGGAGGACACCAGTAAATGGGCGAATTAGGGGAGGACACCAGTAAATGGGCGAATTAGGGGAGGACACCAGTAAATGGGAGAATTAGGGGAGGACACCAGTAAATGGGCGAATTAGGGGAGGACACCAGTAAATGGGCGAATTAGGGGAGGACACCAGTAAATGGGAGAATTAGGGGAGGACACCAGTAAATGGGCGAATTAGGGGAGGACACCAGTAAATGGGAGAAATAGGTGAGGACACCAGTAAATGGGAGAATTAGGGGAGGACACCAGTAAATGGGAGAATTAGGGGAGGACACAAGTAAATGGGAGAGTTAGGGGAGGACACCAGTAAATGGGAGAAATAGGTGAGGACACCAGTAAAAGGGCGAATTAGGGGAGGACACCAGTAAATGGGCGAATTAGGGGAGGACACCAGTAAATGGGAGAATTAGGGGAGGACACCAGTAAATGGGAGAAATAGGTGAGGACACCAGTAAATGGGAGAAATAGGGGAGGACACCAGTAAATGGGAGAATTAGGGGAGGACACCAGTAAATGGGAGAATTAGGGGAGGACACCAGTAAATGGGAGAACAAGGGGAGGACACCAGTAAATGGGCGAATTAGGGGAGGACACCAGTAAATGGGCGAATTAGGGGAGGACACCAGTAAATGGGAGAATCAGGGGAGGACAGCAGTAAATGGGAGAAATAGGTGAGGACACCAGTAAATGGGCGAATTAGGGGAGGACACCAGTAAATGGGAGAAACAGGGGAGGACACCAGTAAATGGGAGAATTAGGGGAGGACACCAGTAAATGGGTGAATTAGGGGAGGACACCAGTAAATGGGAGAATTAGGGGAGGACACCAGTAAATGGGTGAATTAGGGGAGGACACCAGTAAATGGGAGAATTAGGGGAGGACACCAGTAAATGGGAGAATTAGGGGAGGACACCAGTAAATGGGAGAATTAGGGGAGGACACCAGTAAATGGGCGAATTAGGGGAGGACACCAGTAAATGGGAGAATTAGGGGAGGACACCAGTAAATGGGAGAATTAGGGGAGGACACCAGTAAATGGGCGAATTAGGGGAGGACACCAGTAAATGGGCGAATTAGGGGAGGACACCTGTAAATGGGCGAATTAGGGGAGGACAGCAGTAAATGGGAGAATTAGGGGAGGACAGCAGTAAATGGGAGAATTAGGGGAGGACACCATTAAATGGGAGAATTAGGGGAGGACACCAGTAAATGGGAGAATTAGGGGAGGACACCAGTAAATGGGCGAATTAGGGGAGGACACCAGTAAATGGGCGAATTAGGGGAGGACACCAGTAAATGGGAGAATTAGGGGAGGACACCAGTAAATGGGAGAATTAGGGGAGGACACCAGTAAATGGGCGAATTAGGGGAGGACAGCAGTAAATGGGAGAATTAGGGGAGGACACCAGTAAATGGGAGAATTAGGGGAGGACACCAGTAAATGGGAGAATTAGGGGAGGACACCAGTAAATGGGAGAACTAGGGGAGGACACCAGTAAATGGGAGAATTAGGGGAGGACACCAGTAAATGGGAGAATTAGGGGAGGACACCAGTAAATGGGCGAATTAGGGGAGGACACCAGTAAATGGGAGAATTAGGGGAGGACACCAGTAAATGGAGGAATTAGGGGAGGACACCAGTAAATGGGCGAATTAGGAGAGGACACCAGTAAATGGGCGAATTAGGGGAGGACACCAGTAAATGGGAGAATTAGGGGAGGACACCAGTAAATGGGAGAAATAGGGGAGGACACCAGTAAATGGGTGAATTAGGGGAGGACACCAGTAAATGGGAGAATTAGGGGAGGACACCAGTAAATGGGAGAAATAGGGGAGGACAGCAGTAAATGGGAGAAATAGGGGAGGGCACCAGTAAATGGGCGAATTAGGGGAGGACACCAGTAAATGGGAGAATTAGGGGAGGACACCAGTAAATGGGAGAATTAGGGAAGGACACCAGTAAATGGGCGAATTAGGGGAGGACACCAGTAAATGGGAGAATTAGGGGAGGACACCAGTAAATGGAGGAATTAGGGGAGGACACCAGTAAATGGGCGAATTAGGGGAGGACACCAGTAAATGGGAGAATTAGGGGAGGACACCAGTAAATGGAGGAATTAGGGGAGGACACCAGTAAATGGGCGAATTAGGGGAGGACACCAGTAAATGGGCGAATTAGGGGAGGACACCAGTAAATGGGAGAATTAGGGGAGGACACCAGTAAATGGGAGAAATAGGGGAGGACACCAGTAAATGGGTGAATTAGGGGAGGACACCAGTAAATGGGAGAATTAGGGGAGGACACCAGTAAATGGGAGAAATAGGGGAGGACAGCAGTAAATGGGAGAAATAGGGGAGGGCACCAGTAAATGGGCGAATTAGGGGAGGACAGCAGTAAATGGGAGAATTAGGGGAGGACACCAGTAAATGGGAGAATTAGGGGAGGACACCAGTAAATGGGAGAATTAGGGGAGGACACCAGTAAATGGGAGAATTAGGGGAGGACACCAGAAAATGGAGGAATTAGGGGAGGACACCAGTAAATGGGCGAATTAGGGGAGGGCACCAGTAAATGGGAGAATTAGGGGAGGACACCAGTAAATGGGCGAATTAGGGGAGGACACCAGTAAATGGGCGAATTCGGGGAGGACACCAGTAAATGGGAGAATTAGGGGAGGACACCAGTAAATGGGAGAATTAGGGGAGGACACCAGTAAATGGGAGAATTAGGGGAGGGCACCAGTAAATGGGAGAATTAGGGGAGGACACCAGTAAATGGGCGAATTAGGGGAGGACACCAGTAAATGGGCGAATTAGGGGAGGACACCAGTAAATGGGCGAATTAGGGGAGGACACCAGTAAATGAGGACACTCAAACTTCTGTCTCACCACCATGACTTATACGGTTGAACTGAGTGAACTAAACATACCAAGGCTGCAGAAATATATACCCCTCACTTCCTTTGAAGTGGAAGACTGCCTCTGTAAAGGATATCGCTGATTCTTTTTCAACAGGCCAGTGATTATATTAATAATTTCCATCACCCAAGTCACTGCAGGTATGGATAACAGCGCCATTGCTGTGTGTAATGATGGTTACTAGGTCAGGTCCGAAACAAAATCTTTTGGAATTTCAGTCTGGCATGGCACCCTCAGAATGGTTATGGGAATCACAGACAATAATAATAACAACAACAACTTGCATTTATAAGATATTAAGGGGAACAGATAGGGTGGATAGAGAGAAACTATTTCCGCTGGTTGGGGATTCTAGGAGTAGGGGGCACAGTCTAAAAATTAGAGCCAGACCTTTCAGGAGCGAGATTAGAAAACATTTCTACACACAAAGGGTTGTAGAAGTTTGGAACTCTCTTCCGCAAACGGCAATTGATACTAGCTCAATTGCTGAATTTAAATCTGAGATAGATAGCTTTTTGGCAACCAAAGTTATTAAGGGATATGGGCCAAAGGCAGGTATATGGAGTTAGATCACAGATCAGCCATGATCTTATCAAATGGCGGAGCAGGCACGAGGGGCTGAATGGCCTACTCCTGTTCCTATGTTCCTATATAGCGCCTTTAACACAGTAAAACGTCCCTAGGCGCTTCACAGGAGCAATTATCAAACAAAAGTTGACACTGAATCACATAAGGAAATATTTGGGCAGGTGACCAAAAGCTTGGCCAAAGAGGTAGGTTTTAAGAAGCATGTTAAAGGAGGAGAGAGAGGTAGAGAGGCGGTGAGGTTTAGAGAGGGAATTCCAGAGCTTCGGTCCTAGGCAGCTGAAGGCACGGGCGCCAAAGGTGGAGCGATTAAAATCGAGGATGCACAAGAGGCAAGAATTGGAGGAGTGCAGAGATCTCGGGGGCGTTGTAGGGCTAGGAGGTTACAGAGATAGGGAGGGGCGAGGCCATGGAAGGATTTGAAAACAAGGATGAGAATTTTAAAATCGAGGCGTTCCCGGAACTTTTTTTTTATTCGTTCATAGGATGTGGGCGTCGCCGGCGAGGCCAGCATTTATTGCCTATCCCTAATTGCCCTCGAGTAGGTGGTGGTGAGCCGCCTTCTTGAACCGCTGCAGTCTGTGTGGTGACGGTTCTCCCACAGTGCTGTTAGGAAGGGAGTTCCAGGATTTTGACCCAGCGACGATGAAGGAACGTTGATATATTTCCAAGTCGGGATGGTATGTGACTTGGAGGGGAACGTGCAGGTGGTGTTGTTCCCATGTGCCTGCTGCTCTTGTCCTTCTAGGTGGCAGAGGTTGCAGGTTTGGGAGGTGCTGTCGAAAAAGCCTTGGTGAGTCAATGTAGGTCAGCGAGCAAAGAGGCAATGGTTGAACAGGACTTGCTGCATTAGGATATGGGCAGCAAAGTTTTCTATGAGGTTCATTTCTCCTCAGTGGCAAACTTGGCCACATTATTATGGACAACCTTTACCTGAATTCAACACGTATAATCCATTCCTGTGGCAGCACATGTTCCAACTTTTACGGATTACAGTGGACAATATTTGTGTGCACTGCCACAGCACTGAAACGGCCCTTATCAAATCACAAATGACATCCTATGTGACTGTGGTAAACTATCTCTCCTCAACCTTCCCGACCTGTCTGCAGCCTATGACACGGTTGACCATGCCATACTCCTCCAACGCCTCTCCTCCGTTGTCCAGCCAGGAGGGATGGCCCTCATCTGGTTCCATTCCTATCTAGTCATCCTAGTCGTAGCCAGAGAATCACCTGCAATGACTTCTCTTCCCGCTCATGCAACGTTACCTCTGGAGTCCCCCAAGGATCTATCCTTGATCCCCTCCTATTTCTCTTCAGCATGCTGCCCCTCAGCAACATCACCTGAAGACACGACATCAGGTTCCACACGTACGCTGACGACACCCAGCTCTACCTCACCACCTCTTCTCTCGACTCCTCCACAGTCCTTGATTTATCACGCTGCTTGTCCGACATCCAGTATTGAATGAGCAGAAAATTCCCAATTTAAATATTGGGAAGACCGAAGCCATTGCCTTCGGTCCCCGCCACAAACTCTGTTCCCTGGACGCCGACTCCATCACTCCTTCTGGCCACTGTCTGAGGCTGAACCAGACCGTTCGCAACCCTGGCATCCTATTTGACCCTGAGCTGAGCTTCTGACCTCATGACCTCTCTATCACCAAGACCACCTACTCCTACCTCTGTGACATTGTTCGTCTCCGCCCTTGCCTCAGCTCATCTGCCTCATCCATGCCTTTGCTACCTCTAAACTCGACTGTTCCAATGCTCTTCTGGCCGGCCTTCCTACTTGCAGCCTCTGTAAACTTGAGCTCATCCAAATCTCTGCTACTCGTATCCCAATTTGCACCAAGTCCTGTTCACCCATCACCCCTGTTCTCGCTGACCTACATTGGCTCCCAGTCCTCCAAAGCCTTGATTTAAAATTATAGAATAGAATCATAGAAGTTTACAACATGGAAACAGGCCCTTCGGCCCAACATGTCCATGTCGCCCAGTTTATACCACTAAGCTAGTCCCAATTGCCTGCACTTGGCCCATATCCCTCTATACCCATCTTACCCATGTAACTGTCCAAATGCTTTTTAAAAGACAAAATTGTACCCGCCTCTACTACTGCCTCTGGCAGCTCGTTCCAAACACTCACCACCCTTTGAGTGAAAAAATTGCCCCTCTGGACCCTTTTGTATCTCTCCCCTCTCACCTTAAATCTGTGCCCCCTCGTTATAGACTCCCCTACCTTTGGGAAAAGATTTTGACTATCGACCTTATCTATGCCCCTCATTATTTTATAGACTTCTAGAAGATCATTCTATAATTCTCACCCTTGTTTTCAAATTCTCCATGGCCTCGCCCCTCCCTCTCTGTGTAACCTCCTCCAGCCCTACAACCCTCTGAGATCTCTGTGCTCCTCCAATTCTGGCCTCTTGCGCAACCCTGATTTTAATCGCTCCACCATTGGCGGCTGTGCCTTCAGCTGCCTAGGCCCCAAGCTCTGGAATTCCCTCCCTAAACTTCTCCGCCTCTCTCTCCTCCTTTAAGATGCTCCTTAAAACCTACCTCCTTGACCCTCACCAGTCCTAATATTTCCTTATGTGGCTCGGTGTCAAATTTTGTTTGATAACGCTCCTGTGAAGGGCCTTGGGATATTTTACTACGTTAAAGGCGCTATATAAATGCAAGTTGTTGTCATTGCAGGAAGTGTGCCCTACTGTTTATGTGCAATAAAATAGTGTGTAGGGAAAAAGGTTACCTTCCTGAAGGTACAGCGGCCTACAAATTTTATTTGGGACATGAAACCATGCTCATTATATTGAATTACATTGAATCTACAGCACAGAAACTGGCCATTCGACCCAACTGGTCTATGCCAGCGTTTATGCTCCACAAGCGCCTCCTCCCTCCCTACTTCAACTACGCCTATCAGCATACCCTTCTATTCTTTTCTCCCTCGTGTGCTTATCTGGCTTCCCCTTAAATGCATCTATGCTATTTGCCTCAACTATTCCTTTTGTTTGCACATTCCACATTCTCACCACTTTTTGGGTAAAGAAGTTTCTCCTGAATTCCCTATTGGTTTTACTAATGACTAACTTATATTGACAACCTCTAGTTTTGGACTCCTCCACAAATGGAAACATTTTCTCTATGTCTACCCTATCAAACCCTTTCATTATCGAAAAGGCCTCTATCAGGTCACCCCTCAGCCTTCTCTTTTCTGGAGAAAAGAGACCCAGCATGTTTAGTTTTTCCTGACAAGTATATCCTCTTAGTTCTGGTATCATCCTTTGAATTTTTTTTGCATCTTCTCCAGTGCCTCTTTATCCTTTTTACCATATGGAGACCAGAACTGTGCAAAGATAGGTTGACTTAACTTGGAACCTTTTCTGACACCAAAAACGTATTCCTTATTTGTTCCCAGATCCTATGGACCTTGGAGTCAGAAAGGTGTTAATGAAGCAAAAAGGTGGAATCGCATGGAGTAAATGAGCCTGGTGAGGGCTGGGTTGGAGATAGGGACAGTTATAGAGTGTTGTAACATTGGAGCTTGGGTAAGGTATGAGATGTGAATGGTCAGAGAGAGCAAAGAGACCAGACAAGCCTGATGCAGATGAGCAGATCACCTCAGTATTGAGACAAAGAGGTTTGTAAGTACCTCGTGAGTACCTTGCAACTAGCATTAGATGTGAACATTGAGGACGTAGGACACAGCAATGAGAGAGGTGGTAAGTGGACAGTTATTTACTTTCAGGATAGATGTAAGAGTTCATTAGAAAGCAGCTTCTCCTAAAAGAAAAGAAGAACTTGCATTTATATAGTGCTTTACATGACCTCAGGACATCCAAAAGTGCTTTACAGTCACGGATGAAATGTAGGGAAGCACAGCAGCTAATTTGCACACAAGGTCTCACAAACAGCAATGAGATAAATGACCAGATAATCCGTTTTAGTGATGTTGGTTGAGGGTATGTGTTGGCCAGAACACCTGTAGAACTCCCCTGTTCTTTTTCAAATAATGTCACCCCATCTTTTAGGTTCATCTGAGAGGGCAGCCGGGGACTCAATTTAAGATCTCTTCTGAAAGACGGCGCACCTGACAGTGCAGCACTCCCTCAGTACTGCACTGAAGTGTCAGTCTTTATTATGTGCTCTTTTGAGTTGGGCTTGGACTCATAACTTTCTGACTCAGAGGGAAGAGTGCTACCAGCCTGGCACATAATGATATTTCTCTTAGTTATCTCAAGTCTCTGAACTTTGACGATGTTTCCAGTACCCTGCATCGTGTCTGTTATCATTCACACCTCTCACTTCTCTGCTTCATACAAACCCATTCATCACTTGCCACCTGACAACCTCATCTGCTTTGCCGCATTACAAGCCAGATGGTCCAGCTGCTCTTGCTGTGTCTGAGAAATTTAAAACAAGTAAAGGCACTGGATGGATGACCATTCGCTGTTTAACAATTTTATTCATCCTGTGGAATACGCCTAACCACTAGACTTACTTTGTCTTCTCTCCTACTGTTTTCAACTTTGATGGTTTCATGCACAATATACCTTGCCCTTCACATAGGATTCTCAATAAGAAACACTGGCCCTAAATTTCCTTGATGTCAGTTACGCCGTAGTCATGCTAGAAAGTTATGCCGTTCACCAGCAGAGGGAGTTACAAGCAGGTATCCTGGGGTAAGTTAATTTAAATATTCTTTGTGCAACTCTGGTGTGACTTGAATACACAAACTGCAAGTTGCTGACACACAGGTGCACACATCCAGGAAACTTCCATGCAACAACGACGTAACTCTTTAAACGCATTCTGCAGGCTCCTGGCAGTAGCAAAACACGAGCAAAAATCAAGGTTTACAAACAATCTTTCTATGATTATGGCACACCTGTAAAAAATGTTCTTTTGGGGCTCCTTATCAGAATACTGGGATTAATACCCTCACAAGAATATTCATCAAGGACACCAGACTAATCCTTAACCCTTCACCTTAATTCATCATCAAGGAACCATCATCCAGTTTATGCTTAGGAGTTAATGGTACCTAAACTGGTTCGCCAAACTGTCTTGCATCAATCAGTTTGAATTATATTATACTACCAACCTCCCATCAGGATCCACACAAGCTACTGAGTGAATTAATTAACCCCTTCTTGTCAAGAAATCAGATAACAAAGTCATGAACTAACAATTTTTATTAACCTTAGAATCATAGTTGGAAAATTTTACATTAAGTATGCAAGTAATGAGTAGATAGGTTTAATTGATGAGATAAATAACAAGGGCAGTTCAGTTATGTTACAGTAATTCTGCATGAACTGCTTTCTGATCAGAAAAGTACAGTTGAGATCTGTGTTTGAGATTGATATAAATTGGTGAGATTAATTTAAAATTAAACTTCTTAAGAGAGCTGACAAGTTAACAGCTTTAGATAGCCAGACTTTTAAATGGATGAAAGTCTATATGTTAGTACTTAACAATGTTTCCAGAGCTTATATGACCTCATCCTTATGAACTGAACGAGTTGCCTTGCCTTCCTCTGGGAGGATGGTGTTAGCCTTTTGAGACATCAGCGATGAACCTCTGTCTGTGGAGGTGCTATCCGTTCCTCCGAGATCCTCCTAGGTGGTTTCCGTGGTGTTTGCCTCACACATGAAAAGTCCTCAGTTCGATCCCGGGTGGATAGTTTTGAACTTGCTGTAAATACGCCTCCAGCGGTGATTCTCTTCTTCTTTGTAATAGGGCGTTAATGGATGCTCCTTTATTCTGTAAAAGCTCTTTCTTGGCCTGCATAGGCACGAGGGGCCAAATAGTCTCCTTCTGTGCCGTAAGATTCTATGATTCTATGATTTTATCCTCTGCTCCTAGGTAAATTCACCTTGTAGCTGTATCCGGACCAGCTGGCTTAAATCTCACCTCACTTGATCTCAGGGAAACTTGTACATAGAATCATAGAATCTTACAGCACAGAATGAGGCCATTCAGCCTGTCATGCCTGTGACTGCTCTTTGAAACAGCTGTCCAATTTAGCCCCACAGCTTTTTCCCCATAACCCTGCAAATTAATCCTCTTCAAGTACATGTGCAATTGCCTTTTGAAAGTTTGATCTCCTTATCTAAGGAAGGATATACTTGTCTTAGAGGCAGTGCAATGAAGGTTCACTAGATCAGAGGATTGTCCTACGAGGAGAAGTTTAGTAGAATGGGCCTATACTCTCTGGAGTTTTGAAGAATGAGAGGTGATCTCATTGAAACATATAAGATTCTGAGGGGGCTTGACAGGGTAGATGCTGAGACGTTGTTTCCCCTGGCTGGAGAGTCTAGAACTAGAGGGCATAATCGCAGGATAAGGGGTCGGCCATTTAAGACTAAGATGAGGAGGTATTTCTTCATTCAGAGGGTTGTGAATCTTTGGAATTCTCTACCCCAGAGGGCTGTGGATATTGAGTCATTGAGTATATTCAAGGCTGAGATAGATAGACTTTTGGATTCTAGAGGAATCAAGTGATATGGGGATCAGGCAGGAAAGTGGATTTGAGGTTGAAGATCAGCCATGATCTGATTGAATGGTAGAGCAGGCTCGAGGGGCCATATGACCTACTACTGCTCCTATTTCTTATATTCTTATGTTCTTATGAAAGTTCCTATGAAATCTGCTTCCACCAGATCTTAACAACCCTCTGTGTGAAAAAATTTCTCCTCATTGCCCCTCTAGTTTTTTTGCTAATTATTTTAATTAGCAAAGTTAATGGTTACTGACCCACTTGCCAGAGGAAACAGTTTCTCCCTACTTGCTCTATCAAAACCCCTCATAATTTTGACTACCTCCATTAGGTCTCCCCTTAACCATCTCTGCTCTAAAGAGAACAATCCCAGCTTCTCCAATCTGTCCACATAACATCGCCGAATCCCCCACCATCAACATCCTGGGGGTCACCATTGACCAGAAACTTAACTGGACCAGCCATATAAATACTGTGGCTACAAGAGCAGGTCAGAGGCTGGGTATTCTGCAGCGAGTGACTCACCTCCTGACTCCCCAAAGCCTTTCTACCATCTACAAGGCACAAGTCAGGAGTGTGATGGAATACTTTCCACTTGCCTGGATGAGTGCAGCTCCAACAACACTCAAGAAGCTCGACACCTTCCAGGACAAAGCAGCCCACTTGATTTGCACCCCATCCACCACCCTAAACATTCACTCCCTTCACCACCGGCGCACAGTAGCTGCAGTGTGTACCATCCACAGGATGCACTACAGCAACTCGCCAAGGCTTCTTCGACAGCACCCCCCAAACCCGCGACCTCTACCACCTAGAAGGACAAGAGCAGCAGGCACATGGGAACAACACCACCTGCACGTTCCCCTCCAAGTCACACACCATCCTGACTTGGAAATATATCGCCGTTCCTTCATCGTCGCTGGGTCAAAATCCTGGAACTCCCTTCCTAACAGCACTGTGGGAGAACCTTCACCACACGGACTGCAGCGGTTCAAGAAGGCGGCTCACTACCACCTTCTCAAGGGCAATTAGGGATGGGCAATAAATGCCGGCCTCACCAGCGACGCCCACATCCCATTAACGAATAAAAAAAAGTCCCTTATCCCTGGTGTCATCCTGGTAAACCGCTTCTGTACCTTCTCCAAGGCCTTGACACCTTTCCTAAAGTGTGATGCCCAGAATTGTACACAATACTCCAGCTGAGGCCTAACCAGTGATTTGTAAAGGTTTAGCATGACTTCCTTGTTTTTGTATTCAATGCTCCTATTTACAAAGCCAAATATTCCATATGCTTTCTTAACCGCCTTATCAACTTGCCCTGCCACCTTCAAAAATTTGTGAATATGACCCCCAAGTCCCTCTGCTCTTGTACCCCTCTCAAAATAGTACCATTTAGATTGTACTGTCTCTCCATGTTGTTCCTCCCAAAGTGCATCACTTCACATATCCGCCTTAAATTTCATCTGCCATGTGTCTGCCCATTTCACCAGACTGTCTTCGTCCTCCTGAAGTCTGCTATTATCCTCCTCACTATTTATTTCATTGCCAAGTTTTGTATCATTTGCAAACTTCGAATGTGTACTCCCTATATCCAAGTCCAGGTCATTATATGTAACAAGAAAAGCAATGGTCCTAATACTGACCCTTGGGGGTCCCCACTGCATACTTCTCTCCAGTCAGAAAAGCATCCGTTCACCACTACTCTCTGCTTCCAATCCCTTAGCCAATTATGTACCCAAGTTACCACTGTCCCTTTAAGCCCATGTGCTTCTTTTTTCCGAATAAGTTTGTTATGTGGTACTTTATCAAATACTTTTTGAAAGATTCAGTATTGCACTGTTTCTAAGTGACACACTAATGTCTGCCTCTATCTGGCTGGTATCCCCATACAACCTTAACTTCTGTGATCTTCCTCTCTCTCGGAGATGGACTTTCCGATTTTACAGAGACACCCTTCTACATAGACTAGATATAGAACTCCTACAAAGACTACAAGAACTAAAACTGAGAACTTAAATCACTATATATATCCTTAATTTCCAACAAACTTTGTCAATGCTATTGACCAATCTGAGTGACATATGTATCAGAAGAATTCAGCCCTTCTGGTGTCAATCACCACACACAGCCCTGTTTGTACCCTTGATGACCGAGACATACCAGATCACTTATTTACTCCCGAGCTTCTCAGGTCTTTGCCAACAAAGGGGTCTCACACCGGTCCAGATAAGACAGGACATCTTTATAACCCCCTTAGCAAGCCATTTCTGGGCCTGTGATTTTCTTGTTTCTTCATTAGCCCATTCCTAGAATTCAGTCTGCCTACTGACTCCATTTTGAGGGCACATTTAAGGCAATTCTTAAGGCACTTCTCCTACATGCTTTGTTAGCTCCATGGGTAAATGGTGCAGTACTGAATCACACAGTCCAGGGAGATCCAGGTCTGTGATGAGTTAACAATGGTAGTAGCACTAAAAATGGCCCAGGAGTATCCAAAGGCTAGGGAGTGAAAAAAAGGACTATCAGGACATGTTCCTGCAACCTAGATGATACTGACACACCATTGTCCGTGGATTTTAGTGAAATGTAATGGTATATGTGTGCAATTTTTGGGTTATGTTCCCTTGAATAGTGAAAAGCTTCCTACAGGAAAATGTTAGGGGGTAATTTTAACCTAATTCGCCTGGTGGAAAGCTGCTGGGGTTGGATCGGCCACCTGTTTTACACCCCACCACATTTTAATTTCCATTGAAGAAAAGTGCCAGCTTGAACTGGGGGAGGGTGGCGGTGGGTGGGTGAGGAGAACCATACCAGATTAAATTAAACAGAGAAACACTGGAGAGCACTGGCATGATCTATGAGGATTGAAAGGGGAGAGAGTGTCTCTGTGAACAGATTGGGAAGTTGTGAACAGATGCAATGTCTGTGAACTGGCCCTAGAGTAGGTAGACTGCCTTTGTTAACCGGAGAAAGAGTTAGAGGCTTGGGCTAATAAGTGGCAAGTAACATTCGCGCCAGACAATTGCCAGGCAATGACCACCTCCCCTTGACATTCAACGGCATTACCATTGCCAAATCCCCCACCATCAACATCCTGGGGGTCACCATTGACCAGAAACTTAACTGGACCAGCCATATAAATACTGTGGCTACAAGAGCAGGTCAGAGGCTGGATATTCTGCGGCGAGTGACTCACCTCCTGACTCCCCAAAGCCTTTCCACCATCCACAAGGCACAAGTCAGGAGTGTGATGGAATACTCTCCACTTGCCTGGATGAGTGCAGCTCCAACAACACTCAAGAAGCTCGACACCATCCGGGACAAAGCACCCCGCTTGATTGGCACCCCATCCACCACCCTAAACATTCACTCCCTTCACCACCGGCGCACAGTGGCTGCAGTGTGTACCATCCACAGGATGCACTGCAGCAACTCGCCAAGGCTTCTTCGACAGCACCTCCCAAACCCGCGACCTCTACCACCTAGAAGGACAAGAGCAGCAGACACATGGGAACACCACCACCTGTACGTTCCCCTCCAAGTCACACACACCATCCCGACTTGGAAATATATCGCCGTTCCTTCATTGTCGCTGGGTCAAAATCCTGGAACTCCCTTCCTAACAGCACTGTGGGAGAACCATCACCACACGGACAGCAGCGGTTCAAGAAGGCAGCTCACCACCTTCTCAAGGGAAATTAGGGATGGGCAATAAATGCTGGCCTCGCCAGCGATGCCCACATCCCATGAACGAATAAAAAAAAAGTATCTGTGAGTTGGTGAGAGATAGAATGCCTCTGTGAAGAGGAGAGTGAGCCTTGAGGTAGCCTTTGGAGAAGTGATGTCAGGTTGTTCTGTTGAAAAACAAAAAAAAACGTATTTTTTCCTTTTTTGAATTAAAAATCTATTAATTATGCAGTATTAAAGTTTCCAGCATTAACCAGAACACATCATAATTAATGTAAAAATTGAAAATGTTATGAGGCAGCATGCCCTGATCCCCTTAGAAATGTTCCACCGCTTAAAGGGGGTGTGGTGAGGGGGGAGAACAGCATTTCAAAGGAATGTGTCCAATTCTACATTTGTTGCTCAGAGCCCTGAGACCAGGTTTAAATCTCCTATTTGCCATTAGACAATTAAAAAAATCAACCCCCCCCCCCCTGCTATGGAACATGGGAGGAAAACAATTAATTCCCAAATGTCAAATACAGTAGTTGTCAATAAAATTGAGGAACTATCCCTTCCTTTTTAATAGATAAAACTACAAAGCTCACGGCAGACTCCAAAATTCTGGGAAATGCAAATAAAGTGTCAAAAATTAAAATTTAATGGGGGGAAAGGGCCGTGTTTTCCAGACCCCAAGAATTACATAGAAATTGCGACATTAAAAGGCTTCAACACTTGAATCCAATATAAGTGAAGGAATCTTGGGTATACCAGTGGCTTGAGCCACAAGCCCTTGTCCCACTGCACTTTTAGTGTAATTTCTTGTTTCTTCATGTATCATAAGCTTATATACAGGGCCATTTTTCAGCTGTCAGCCTTTTTAAGGCAGTGTCAACTTTTTGTTGTTTAGCATCAATGCTCCACATAAAACATAAAATCTATCCATCGGATTCATACAACGAAAAAGTGATATAGTCATTATTGTAATCAGAAAATACCTCCAGAAAACATTAATTGGGCGTTTTAATACTGTGGAACAAGTCAGAATGAAGAATAGGATCCCTTTTGTCATTTAATCACTTCTGCCCTCCACCCTATTACAGACCTCTCCCTTTTGTTCTTTCCTCCACCACCCCCTCCTCTCCCCTTTTCCTTGGCTCTGCACTTGCTTAAAAACGGTTAAAATCTCTAACTTCTTCCAGTTCTGATGAAAAGTCATCGACCTGAAACGTTTCTCGCTCCACAGATGCTGCCTGGCCTGCTGAGTGTGTCCAGTATTTTCTGGTTTTATTTTAGATTCCCAGCATTGGCAGTGTTTTACCTTTGTTTTATGATATGATCCAACTGTTCAGATCTGTAATGAACTACACCTCCCAGAATGCCTGAGTGCGGCAATGCCTATGTCCAGAGGAGGGTGCCGGGTCCTCGTCACATTCCCGCATCATTGCGTGTATTTTCTGGCACCAGGATCTTAGTCACAAACCCCTGAGCCTGGGCTTTAGGAGAGCGATACACTCCCAGGAAGGGGGTGGGGGGGAAAAATAAACGTGTTTAGTGTGAGGAGACATCCAGAATCCTCTTCCAAAGCAGTCCCGGAGATATTTCAAAGGTCAGACAATGATTTCTCGAGCCTTAAGCTGGAGTTTGCTGTGTGTGTGGATACTGTGTATCATATTGTGGCTGTGAGAATGGTAAATGTTGCAGTTTCGATTTGTTACCATGAGGGGATTTAAAATGCTACAAAAGTAACGTAACATTTCCGATGTTTTATTGTGAGATGTGTGAGAGAGGCAGAGTTGCACTCGTTTTGTTACCGCCTGTGACATTATTGGGAGAGTTCAAAGCCGCCAACCGTGTCAACTCCGGGTACGTTGTGAAATCGCCACAATAAGATCAGTGGATGGGACTGTTGGCGGCTGAAACGCAGCAACCGGGAACGTCTATATCTTGCGTATTGCAGTGATTTTTTTTTTGTGTGTGTGGTAATGCACATCCTGCAGCATATTATTTTTACTATATAAGAGCACGTTGACTTTTTAATTCGTTTTGTGAAATCTGCTAGATGTGTGTTTGTGTAATTCTTGCTCAATCTTTAATGTGACGAACAGTCTATAGGAATCTACGACAAAGGGGGATCGATCTCGTTATTTATTTAATTATATATTATGTGTATCAGTAGGCAACAAAACATTTAGCTACGCGTTATTCCAATTTGATTTATAATTAGAAATGTTGGACAATAGCAATAAAATCAGGGCTGTTAGAAACTGTACAGTTTTCTCCTTTAAATATACCGATGACTAACGTAATTGTCGACGTGTTGTATTTCTAACATTTCTTCAAAGATTGCTCCGCATCGGTCATTTTGTAACGAAGACTCTTATTAACGAGCATGGTGTGGGATGTATTTATATCCGCCGGTAGTACTGTCATTCATATTTAACATTTGCGATCCGCAATGACAAACGGTCCTTAAAAGGACTGGGTGCGGCTGCTTGTCTGAGACCTTGATCTGATCCCCCTCCACCCAGTAATGATCCGAGAGGGCTCCCTCCTCCGTTTTCTCTTCCCGCTGTAGGCCGGATGGGCCTGCCTACCTTGAGTTTAGGCATCCCGAATCCAGATGGGATGAAGGCGGGGCAGAGAGATCGGCTTGGCAGCCTTGCAGATCGAAGGCGCTTTTGCCTCCTTGACCAACTGCTGCCACGTGACACGCAGGCAATTCCTTAAAGCCAGGCTTCTCCTGCAATAATCAAGGTGAGATCCAACTCACCAAAGCCAGCTACTTGCTATTAAGCACTGTGTGTGTGCTTTTGGGTTAATTTGTTGCCTGCTCAAGCAAAAACGCCTTGAACCAAATTTGATTTATCCCATTTCCAGTTTTTTTCCCTTACTCTTTTCTGAAACCTGGGGTGTGGTTCCACGGATGCTTCGTGAAGCCTTGCTGTACCCCTTCAGAGCCCTGCTTGATGTGATAAACCCACTGATGTGTCGAGGCTAGACAGCAAGCGTGAGCTGGTTATTTGAGCACTGGGGGTATCATATCTGAGTCTGATCCTATCTATACCCAACATCTGCACATGCAGTAAATTGGATCCAGTGGTCACTGGATAGGCTTAGGATCGTTGCCTGATTTCTCCAGTCAGGCATATGCAGGCCAATAGTAGCATTCTTTCCCTGCTCAGCATTAGGTCAGATAACTCAGCACAAAGCAGGTTTGAACATGAAGACTTGGCCTATTTGTATTGCTTAGTACCTCATGGTGCATTTATCCCTGACTCATTGATGGCATTTTAGTTGCTTTGGGTTCCATCAGAATGAAGAAAAAACACTTTCCCTATTAACTCAAATTTAAATGTTTCACCTTGAGTTACCAAAAGTATTATTCTGTGCTTGTTGATGTTTCATGTGTATGTTTTGATTTTGTAATTTATTTTATTTTAAATTGTTTTCATTAGAAAGCATGAATTGCACATGGTCCAATGCACTTTGGGCATTTGTTCTTCAACTACCAATAATGGTTTGGGGAGGTGCAGGAGGAGGTAATTCTTTTTCTCACCAATGTTTCTCCCCTCCTCTTCAGCATACATTGACTTCTTCATTGGGTTATGTTTTCAAGGGCAACAGTTGTCCTCCAATACCTTGTCCAAATAGCCATTATTTACCTGAGTCTTGGCACAATGTTGGGACATACCATGTACTTACCTGGGGTCTCCATATGAGCACTGTGTAGTGTTCAGAAGTGGGAAACCGATGGACTTTTCATTCCTTAACCCAAAGATGGGGGTCGAGTAAAATCTGTTTACATCGTGATCCCTGTTGTTCTCCCATTGCAGTTAGTTATGGGAGAGACCAAATCTGACAACACACACCGAGACCACAATAGACATTGTTTATAAATGTGGATTTGAACCCCGCTATTGAAGAAAGGAGGGAGAGAGAGAAACAGGGAACTATAGGCCAGTTAACCTGATATCAGTTCAATGAGGAGTGTAGAAGAGCATGCCAGGAGCAGCACCAGGCGTACCTAAAAATGAGGTGCCAACCTGGTGAAGCTACAACTCAGGACTACATGCATGCTAAACAGCGGAAGCAACATGCTATAGACAGAGCTAAGCGATTCCACAACCAACGGATCAGATCAAAGCTCTGCAGTCCTGCCACATCCAGTCGTGAATGGTGGTGGACAATTAAACAACTAACGGGAGGAGGAGGCTCTGCAAACATCCCCATCCACAATGACAGCGGAGTCCAGCACGTGAGTGCAAAAGACAAGGCTGAAGCGTTTGCAACCATCTTCAGCCAGAAGTGCCAAGTGGATGATCCATCTCAGCCTCCTCCCGATATCCCCACCATCACGGAAGCCAGTCTGCGGCCAATTCGATTCACTCCACGTGATATCAAGAAACGGCTGAGTGCACTGGATACAGCAAAGGCTATGGGCCCCGACAACATCCCAGCTGTCGTGCTGAAGACTTGTGCTCCAGAACTAGCTGCGCCTCTAGCCAAGCTGTTCCAGTACAGCTACAACACTGGCATCTACCCGACAATGTGGAAAATTGCCCAGGTATGTCCTGTCCACAAAAAGCAGGACAAATCCAATCCAGCCAATTACCGCCCCATCAGTCTACTCTCAATCATCAGCAAAGTGATGGAAGGTGTCGTCGACAGTGCTATCAAGCGGCACTTACTCACCAATAACCTGCTCACCGATGCTCAGTTTGGGTTCCGCCAGGACCACTCTGCTCCAGACCTCATTACAGCCTTGGTCCAAACATGGACAAAAGAGCTGAATTCCAGAGGTGAGGTGAGAGTGACTGCCCTTGACATCAAGGCAGTATTTGACCGAGTGTGGCACCAAGGAGCCCTCGTAAAATTGAAGTCAATGGGAATCAGGGGGAAAACTCTCCAGTGGCTGGAGTCATACCTAGCACAAAGGATGATGGTAGTGGTTGTTGGAGGCCAGTCATCTCAGCCCCAGGACATTGCTGTTGGAGTTCCTCAGGGCAGTGTCCTAGGCCCAACCATCTTCAGCTGCTTCATCAATGACCTTCCCTCCATCATAAGATCATAAATGGGGATGTTCGCTGATGACTGCACAGTGTTCAGTTCCATTCGCAACCCCTCAAATAATGAAGCAGTCCGAGCCCGCATGCAGCAAGACCTGGACAACATCCAGGCTTGGGCTCATAAGTGGCAAGTAACATTCGCACCAGACAAGTGCCAGGCAATGACCATCTCCAACAAGAGAGATTCTAACCACCTCCCCTTGACATTCAACAGCATTACCATCGCGGAATCCCCCACCATCAACATCCTGGGGGTCACCATTGACCAGAAACTTAACTGGACCAGCCATATAAATACTGTGGCTACTAGAGCAGGTCAGAGGCTGGGTATTCTGCAGCGAGTGACTCACCTCCTGACTCCCCAAAGCCTTTCCACCATCTACAAGGCACAAGTCAGGAGTGCGATGGAATACTCTCCACTTGCCTGGATGAGTGCAGCTCCAACAACACTCAAGAAGCTCGACACCATCCAAGATAAAGCAGCCTGCTTGATTGGCACCCCATCCACCACCCTAAACATTCACTCCCTTCACCACTGGCGCACTGTGGCTGCAGTGTGTACCATCCACAGGATGCACTGCAGCAACTTGCCAAGGCTTCTTCGACAGCACCTCCCAAACCCGCGACCTCTACCACCTAGAAGGATAAGCGCAGCAGGCACATGGGAACAACACCCACCTGCACGTTCCCCTCCAAGTCACACACCATCCCGACTTGGAAATATATCGCTGTTCCTTCATTGTCGCTGGGTCAAAATCCTGGAACTCCCTTCCTAACAGCACTGTGGGAGAACCGTCACCACACGGACTGCAGCGGTTCAAGAAGGCGGCTCACCACCACCTTCTCGAGGGCAATTCGGGATGGGCAATAAATGCTGGCCTCGCCAGCGACGCCCACATCCCGTGAACGAATAAAAAAAAAGTAGTCGAGAAAATGCTAGAATCTATTAGTAAGAGGGCAGATAGAAAATCATAATATGATTAGGCAGAGTCAGCAGAGTTTTACGAGAATGAAATCATGTTTGTGAAATCAATTAGAGTTTTTTTGAGGGTGTAACTGGCAGCGTAGATAAAGGGGAATCAGTGGATGTCGTGTTTGGATTTTCAAAAGGCATTCGACGAGGTGCGACATAAGAGGTTGTTACACAACATTAGGGCTCCTGGGATTGGGGATAATATATTAGCATGGATGTAGGATTGATTAATGGACAGAAAACAGAGTAGGGATAAATGGGTGATTTTTGTGTTGACTGTTTGTAACTGGTGGGGTGCTGCAATGATCAATGCTTGGGCCTCAGCTGTTCACAATATAAATCAATGACTTAGATGAGGGGACCGAGTGTAATGTATTCAAGTTTGCTGCTGATACAGCTGTGAGGAGGCTGCAACGGGATATAGACAGGTTAAATGAGTGGGCGAGAAGGTGGCAGATGGAGTATAACGTGGGGAAATGTGAAATTATCCACTTCGGTAGGAAGAATAGAAAAGCAGGATTTTTTTTTAAAAGGTGATAGATTAAGAAATGTTGGCATTCACAGGGATTTGGGTGTCCTTGCACATGAATCACAGAAAGTTAACATGCAGGTACAGCAAGCAATTAGGAAGGCAAATGATATGTTAGCCTTTATTGCAAGGAGATCTTGCTGCAATTATATAGGGCTCTGATGAGACCACACATGGAGTACTGTGTACAGTTTTGGTCTCCTTACCTAAGGAAGGATATACTTGCCATCGAGGGGGAGCAACAAATGTTCACTAGATTGATTCCTGGGATGAGAGTGTTGTCCTATGAGGAGAGATTGGGTAAAATGGGTCTAGATTCTCTGGCGTTTAGACGAATGAGAGGTGATCACATTGAAATGTATAAAATTCTGAGAGGTCATGATTGGGTAGATGCCGGGAGACTGTTTCTCCTATCTGGAGAGTCTTGATCTAGGGGTTATCGTCTCAAGATAAGGAGTTGGCCATTTAGGATTGAGATGAGGAATTTTTTTCCACTCAGGGTTGCGAATCTTTGGAATTCTCTACCACAGAGGGCTGTGAATGCTCAGCTGTTGAGTATATTCAAGATTGAGATCGGTAGATTTTTGGACACTAAGGGAGTCAAGGGATATGGAGATAGGGCAGGAAAGTGGAGTTGAGGCAGAAGATCAGCCATGATCTTATTGAATGGTGGAGCAGGCTCGAGGGGCCATATGACCACCTTCTGCTGCTAATTCTTATGTTCTTAAGCTATGATGGTGACTCAAAGATACTGTGACTGATACTGTTGCCCAGGTTAAGATCAGCTAACTCAGTACAGATTGGGGATAGAACCCAGGATTTTTCTGATCTTTGTCATTTAGAAATGGAGCCAATACATCTGAACTGCTGGAATGGCTTTGACTTTGTGTGTCTTAATTTGACAATCAGCATTTCTATCACCTAGGATTTTAGTAATCTCATGACGGATGAGTGAAATTTTTATACTCCTGTCTACTTAACAGTAGAAAAAACCAACACAGCACAATTAGAGGTCTGTCCCTTCAAATGTGTCGAGAGAGGACATTTAGCTATACAACATTAGGGGGTGGGAAGAGTACGAGATGGTATATCAACAGATAATGTAGATAATTGAAGCAGATATTTGGCATAAGTGTGATCCCCTCCCACCACAGTGTGTTGATATTAGTGCAATAAATTAGTGTTTTCAAACTTTTCTGCGTACACAGACCCCGCAAAAACACACACAATCTGAGATCTCCAGTTCTAACCTCATAGACTGTCAGATATTGAAAGGAAAACTGTGTTATAGAAGTGTTTTTGTTGGTATAAAGCAACAGAAATAACTTGCTCGTAACTCAACAAATTCCTGCATTGTCACTGGGTCAAAATCCTGGAGCTCCCTACCTAACAGCGTAGTGAGAGCACCTTCACCACATGGACTGCAGAGGTTCAAGAAGGCGGCCCACCACCACCTCAAGGATAACTAGAGATGGGCAATAAACCAGCCATGCCACATTTCAAGAATGATTTTTTTTAAAAAACAGGAATCTGCTGTCCGACAGAAAACCAATGACCTCTCAGACCCCAAAATGGTGCAGGGACCCCAATTTGAAAATGTGTATGAAATGTACTGATTGACATTTTCTTCAATGTCATCATATTTACTGGATTGACTTGTATCTGAGGCCCAGTCACTTAGATTTTTCGGTTTTGGTTCAGAATTGCCTTTTTGGTTCAGAATTGCCTTTTTTTAAAAACGAGTGGAGAGGAATCTCACTGATCAAAATTCCTTCATGAGGGTATTTTTTTAAAAATTAGAAACATTTTTGCATTTGAGGGGAAAAATTCTTCTCCCTGTACTTTTGTGGCAAATAACAAGTTATGGACAACTCCTTTTCATTTTATGTAATACTGGGGAATGCCCTATTTAGCCACAATGGTTGGATTACAAATGGGCCCTGTCAGCAAGATAAGAGATACACTAGACTAATGACATTTAAAGCCTCACGACAATACCGGTTTCTCTTGTCATTAACTGTGTGGCTCCAGCTCTCGCTGTGGATGTAGGACAGAGCAAAAATGTACAGGGAGGTGTGAAATATATTTTCACTGGAGGGCTGACAGATAAAATGTGAGTAATGCAATTGTAAGGTCAGGTTGCTGGAGGTCTTTTTATTTCACACCCCTTTCTCACATGGTATTCCCTGTGTTTCTATTACACACCTACAAATAGCTACTTTGTTTAAATATTGATTCTTTTCTTTTTTGAGAATTTTACCCCCAAAAAATTACCGTTTTTATCTTGGTACGTCTATCTGTTTCTTTGTTTGTTGGACCCGACGTCTCTGCAACACGGCCTGTCCCAAGCTTCCACCTCTACCTACAACAGCAGGAAGACTGTTCTCTAGACCCCCCCCCCCCCCCCTCCTCCCTGTCTGGACAAGCTGTGGCCTGCAATTGGCATCCTCTCGCTTAATGTGGCCAGATTCGGAACTAAGCTGATATACATTGTATGCCGAAGTGCATTGTTGCTCATGGCGTATGCAATTTTTATTCATTTGTAGACTATATTCATGGTGTTCAACAAGTTCCTATCTGGTGTTTATGGTGTTTCTGAAGCATTAGTTGAATATTAGCCATGTTTCACCAGTTAATTTGAGTTTGTTTGGTCATGCAGAGCAAAGGACTATGGAGTAGCTCCCTAGAATGAAAGATTTACACTTGTATGACACCTTATCGCATCTCTCAAACATCTCTAAGCATTTCATATAGAATAAATTACTTTAATGTGCAGTGACTAGTCATGTAGGCAAACAGCCATTTTACGCACAGTAAAACCCCACAAACAGAAATGAACAACCAGTTAATGTTTTTTTGGCAGTTTTGTTTGAGGGAGAAATATTAATAAGGATATTGGGAGAGCACCTTGCTTTTCAAATTGTGATATGGCATTATTAATGTCCACCTGAACTACAGGAACAGGCAGGTTTAATGGCAGCTCTTGCCTCAGTATTGCACTGGAGTGTTGATGTAAATTATTTGCTTATATCCTGGTATGGGGTTTAAACCCACGACTTTGTGATCCCGTTGTATCAGTGCTATTCCCTGAGCCAAACTGGGATTTCACAGTGAATTGAAGTTCAGTGCTAGTCACTGTATGCAGGTACTGTCATCAATTGTTGCCCAAGAGAGTGTGTGCATGCCTGTTATTAGAAAGGAGATGCACTGTATGGTTGTTGGGAAGTTCAGGTAGGTACCTGCTGTAGAAAGCGACAAGTGAGTTATAGTTGGTGTTCAAGTGGGATATAAATATCTGTGGAATGTATTCTCCTACCAGATTATCACTTTTTAATGTTAACAATTGGGTGAAGAGGAAAAAAATGATTTACTTTTCCAATGGTGTTCTCCTAAAGGCTGGAATATGGCTCCCACAGTTGTTGGACATTCTCTGGTATTTTGTCAAGAGTCCATTCCTCATGTGTGACTGATGATTCCATCATGGGGAGGGAGCATAACCAAGGTCAATCCTGTCCTCATCCAACATCCATACATAACACGTTCTGCAGGGGTCTTTGGATAGTGATCGGGAGAGCATACTGGATGATTTTCCCCCGTTGCCATCTCTCTTGAATAAATAAAAATGGGTTTATTGGTACATATGCTTTTTAGCAGACTATTTCCAGTGCAGCTGCAGGCATTGCAAGTGTTGGTTACTCTGTTATCTGATATGAATTCAGAATGCTTGTTTTGAATATTCTCTTCAAATGATAAACAGTTCTGTAAATGTGGTATTTCCGATTTTTAATTATTCATGGATGCAGTATTATCTCATGTAGTATAAATAGAAATTATTGTACTGTTTATTTTCCCACCTTACCACTGTATGAAGTGGCAGTGTTGTTATTGGTGAAATGGTAATCTAGATATGGGTCGGGAAGATGCATAACTTGACTAGTTAAGGTTGCTGAGGATTGAAGAGTTATAAGGAAATTATTAATTTTGTAATTTCCCTTCATGAGATCTACATAGCAATGACTTAGTGACTTCATTGTATATTTCAGTACCAGTTCAAATCTGTACCAAGTTTTGCCTCAAGTGTTGACAGATTTTCCTGCTACTCTTTTGCTTGTCCAATCTTTCTGGACCCGTTAGACTAAGGAATATCTTTGTGTTTAAATACTGTACGTGATGTACTGAGCCACAAAGAACAGAAGGTCCCGGGTTTGGCCTTCAATCTTTGTCAAGTTAGCTGAGCTGGGCCCTGGGCGAGGAAGGAAAAAATTCAGGCAGGGCGTCCATTCCTGATTGTTATCCAGTGATTGCTGCTGGAAAGTGCTGTGTGTATATTGGTTGTGATAACCTTGATAGTCAAATCACCTGCTAAAGCTTGCTATTCAGCCTCACGCATGACGAATGGCCACTCGGGCAGGGTACTCCAGCGAGATTGGGATATGAGAGGAAGGGAGAACATTGAAAAATAAGAAGACTGGTGCTAAAAATTTAATACTGTATGATCACATCTATCATGCAATAAATTTATACTTTGAAAGCCATTGGTTGTTTAACTGCAAAATCAGATCTTGAAGCTGTTAACTGGAATATTCTGTAACTGAAGTAAGTAGCAGTTCCAGTAAACATTACCTATTCATATTAACCCCCCCCCCCCCCACCTCCACTGCAGTAAACAATACTTGATAGCAAACAGTTTGTAACAGCATTTTATTTTTGAATGGATTACTCATGTATCCGGAAATGTCCAACAGTTAATGTTGATTTTGCTGAGAATACGATCAGTTTAACTGTTTGCTACCTCATTGAGGAGCTTAACATATTCAGACCATTCGCTCTGTCATAATCACTTCTTCGGGCCCACTGACCAGATTTTTGTTTTTCATGTATGTACTCCCAATTGACAAACTACAGGAGTACAGTCTAATTTGTTCTTAAAAAAAAAAATTAAATTTTCCAATAATTCAAATTAACCAATGCAAATAACACAGCAAAAAAGTCAGATATCAGATAATTTGAATTAAACAACATAGAATTAAGGAATAGATAGTAGTAATGTCATTGGGGAGAAGAAAGTGTTATATCTTGATCACAGAGTGCATTATATAATTATTCAGAAGAGTTATACTGCATAGTATTGTATATTAGTGTTATGCCTATTAACAGGAATGTTGTACAATAACTGCAAGAGTGTTTCACCTGAACAGCGTGCAAGTAATGTATCCTTGATTGGCAGCATCCCCTTCTTTAGTGAAGACAATGTCACAGTAAAGGAGAAAGTAGTAGAGAAATTGGATAGGATAAAAATAGTAAAAGAGGAGGTACTTTAAAGGTTGGCAGCGCTGAAAGTAGAAAAGTCACCCGGTCCAGATGGGATGCATCCTAGGTTGCTGAGGGAAGTAAGGGTGGAAATAGCGGAGGTTCTGGCTACAATCTTCCAATCCTCCTTAGTTTTGGGAGCAGTGCCAGAGGACTGGAGGATTGCAAATGTCACATCCCGTGAGAGGGATAAACCCAGCAATGTCGGTGGTGGGGAAACTTTTCGTTGATAATGCAAGTCAAAATTAATTGTCACTTGGAAAAATATGGGTTAATAAATGACACCCAGCATGGATTTGTTAAAGGCAAATCGTGTTCGGCTAACTTGACTGAGTTCTTTGAAGTAACGGAGAGGGTTGATGAGGGTAGTGCGGTTGATGATATGTTTATGGACTTTCAAAAGACATTTGATAAAGTACCACATAGTAGACTTGTTATCAAAATTAAAGCCCAAGGGATTAAAAGGACCGATGCAGTGAGGATACAAAATTGGCTAAGAGATATAAAGCAGAGTGTAGTGGTAATCGGTTGTTTTTAAGACTGGAGGGAAATATACAGTGGTGTCCCCCAGGGGTCGGTGTTGGGACCACTGATCTTTTTGATATATATTAATGACCTGAACTTGGGTATACAGGGCATAATTTCAAAATTTGCAGATGAGACAAAACTTGGAAATGTGCCCAGTATCCCTGTTTCAGAAATCCAGGTAGAAGGATGAGAGAAAATTAACACATTTTGAATAGTTCAGGCCTCAATTATTTGGCCTTAAATGATACGCATTAAGAAAGGCTCTGATTGGTTACTGCAGAAGCATGGTATTGGTTTCACGGTGGCACTGATAACTGTCTGATAACCTGCCAGCATTCAGTCTTTATGCTTACACATGAAGAATGGCCACTTGGATGAGCTACTTTCAGGCTTGCCAGTTGTCCCAGATTTGGCAGGACTTCGGAGCATGAAATAGTGATTTTGTTGTGCCTGACAATTGGGATGTCATTTCTTTCTCCTCACTACAGGATGAAAAAATGCAAAGGTAGTATGGTTATCACAGCAGTTTTGATAGTAAAAGACCAGTATTTAAACTAAAGGTGCTTTAGTGTTTGTAGAGAGCTTTCACTGTCCAAGAACTATGGTGGCTTAGCTGCCTCCTGCCCTCCTTGAGGCCTCCTCCTTCTCTCCATAGTGCAATTGGAGGCTTTATATTGCTTACTAGCCCTTCTTTCTGACTATATAAAACCGCTCCGCTGCAAAAAAAATTGTGTTTTTTTTGCTGCAAACAAGGAAAAGACTGCACATTGACTCTTGGAAATAAAATATGTAAATAGTAATGCACTATAAAATCATCACCTTTTTATAAATCTGAATCATTGCTCCACTTCACAATGAAAATACTGTTCGCTCCTTTTGAGAAAACCCGATGAACCATCTGGCACCTCTCTCTGAACAGCAACGATCCGCAAAATAGTTCACAAAACATTGACATCCTGCCCTGCCCAGGAAGAACTGCGATGTGGTTTATTATATGAAGTGAATTTTTTGCACTATTCTAACCTAATTCTTTTTTCTCTGTGTAATAATGATTATAACTGAGTGTGTTTACCTACTGTTAAGCCAATAATATTGTACAAAAAATACCTAATTTTCTACGTGTCCTTGTCACGGACAGCAGCTTCTGATATTGTGGAATGTTGGCAACTGCCACTGAGTAAAATATTTGCTACTTGAAAAAATTCACTGTTGCAAAGTTCCCCAGTGTCCACAGCTGGAAAATGAGTGTAAAATCAAGCTGTACAGATCAGATCAATGTTCAACCCCCAATCTGTAGCGATCTCAATGGAGGGGACTGCAGTCGGTCTTGGTGTGTATCATTAGTCAGGATTTCTGCTCCTGATCTCTTTCCTTTTGAAAGTTTGCATCTATGGACATCGAGCAAGGACAGGATTAGATTTGGCTATAATGTTGCCCGTGATTTAATAGCCTTCTGCCACTCCCTGTGTTGGCTCATGCATGAAAAATGGTCCCATGAGAAAGATACTGGAAGGTAGATGGGTCCCCATGCAGTTGTACCAAAGCAAAAGTCGGAGCCTTCGGCAAAGGAGACAGAAAATTAAGGGAAAAGAATTAACTATTATCTATAATATTTTAAAAGTTCGGCGTATAGTGTGAACTTCCTGTGAGTGTCACAATTTCTGTTACACTTCAGCTGCCCCACTTAAGTGTATCCTCTGACTCTGGGCAATATCTGGTTGATCTGCTAGTATTAATTTATCCATTAACTTTGGAAAAATAATCTAATCCAATGTGAAGGAGAGTCGGATGACAATTGTAAATAACAATCACACATGTTTGCAGTTTATGAACCCTTGTTTGGATTACTGGTTGATTCACACTTGCCCAATATCCTGTATGTGTTAGTGTAACACTGCCATCACTCAGCCCTTTTTAATTTATTTCAAACCTCCCCCCACCCCTGCCCCCAACTCCACACCAAATGTTTGGTTATAATATTCCTCTCGTTCTCCTCCATGGCCTATTTTAGTGCTGGTCAGGAGCTGGTTATGAGACACACGAGAAGCCCGGATGGTCATGTGACCTGATTCAATTTTTTTTCCCCTTTTGGGGGAAAGCATGGAGCCTCTGCTTGGTCCCTCTCCCAATGAATAACCAATGTTAGGAACTGACTGTTTTATATTACTTGTGTCATAAGAAATTGGATTGCTGACACTGTATGCTGCTGTACAGATTGGATTTACCCATGTTCCTCTGTAAATCTGCCTCTTTTCTAGGAATATAGTAACAGGAGTAGGCCATTCAGCCCCTTGAGCCTCTTCTGCCATTTAATTAGATTATGGCTGGTCTGTATCTTAACTCCATCCACCTACCTGCCTTTGTTCCATAACCCTTAATACCCTTGCCTAACAAAAATCTATCAATCTTACTCTTAAATTTTTCAATTATCCGCCAGCCTCAACAGCTTTTTAGGGGAGAGTTCCAGATTTCCACCACCTTTTTGTGTGAAGAAGTGCTTCCTGATATCACCTCTAAACGGCCTAGCTCTAATTTTAAGGTGATTCCCCCACCAGAGGAAATAGTTTTCTCTCTATCTGCCCTATCAAATCCTTTAATCATGTTAAACACCCCAATTAGATCACTCTTTAATCTTCTATATTCTACGGGATAGAAGCCTAGTCTATGCAACCTGTTCTCATAATTTAACCCTTTTCTGTATTACTAACTTTTTAGTCAAATCTAAATTTCACACCCAGTGGATGCCAATAACCTGGAAACTGATCAAGTTTAATAGCAATTTTAACAAAGGCAAAATTGCTATAATTTCAGACAAACTAGAATATGGACACATCAATTAGCCCAGGGATAATTGAGGCCAGGGAGGCAGGTGGAAATTAACCCTGGTTCCTGCTGCAAAACACCATCCATTGACTTTTGCTGGAAACTGCAACTGTGTAGATGTTGGATGAACAGAGGATTGCGTTTAGCTGTGATGTTTCCCATGCTGCCCCCCCACTTCTGGAGAATAGCCTGCCACCACTGCCTGGGCTTTCACGTGAATAATGGATGACATATGGAAGGTTAGTACACTATCCTTATGTGGTACTGGGGTGTAGGACGCCAAAAAAAGTCTTGGATCCCATCTCTGATTTGTGCTCAGTAGATGGGGCTACGATCAGCCTCCGTGTCCCTGGGTGAGGGGGACAATCTGCCAAGGGTCCTGCTCTTGATTGCCATGCTGCAATAAGCGCCTTGGAACGTTTTACTATGTATATGCGCTATATAAATGCAAGTTATCGTTGTCATCTGTCTGTGTAGGTTGAGGATAGGATTGTGATCTCCCACCCCTTATTGATGAATAATCTGCTGACACTTGCTCACTGGGTTTATGCACAAAGAATGGGCACAGAGGTGAGATACTGGAGGGCTGCCAGCTCTTGTGGAATTGTACCCAGACCTGTTAAGTCTCAGTTAAATTAGTTTGACCTATATATGCATATTTTTTTTAAAAACACACAATCTGCATGTGTTTACATGGGTTTATGAGGCATCTCAGGAGAACAGGTTAGGTGGGAGTAACTTTAAAAAAGTAATCAAAGTATTAGCATCGTTGATTGAGAGGACTGATCAGAATCAGGCCCCTGATTGTAAAACCTGATTAACCATGCTGTGTTTTTGTCTCCTAGTAAGAACATAATTCTTCAGCCTTTCTGAGACCAAACAACTGAAGAACGCAGCCAGTTTGCTTACCCGTTAGTGAAATAAATATAGCAAGGAGCTATCTAGTGCCAAGAAATAAAAGAAAGCAGAAAACTTACAGTTCTCCTGTTTCTTGTTCCCCCTGAAGACAGGATCTGTAAGATGATCCTGAAAGTCATGCATATTTTAGTGAAATTTCCTCATTAGGGGGAAGTTTGTTCCTACCTCCAGGGCTATGAATTCTCTCTTATATTCTTGTTTGTTGTGATTTCTTAATTATTATTTTGCCTGCTGGTTCTACTTGAGCATTAGTGTAACACTAACAAACATTGCTAAATACCATATTAAAAATTAACAGAGACTTCCCTGATGGCCCAGTCAGTAAATGTTCTACACCATGAGCATCTCAGGTCGTATGCTTTGTCTTGCTGAGTTAAGTGATCTTCAATCATGGTGGGGAGCCACAATTGACCTCCGTGTCCCAGAATTAGGGACAAGAAAATGTGGCCACAGTCCTCACTCCTGATCACCATCTAATGAACCCCATCCCTCCCCAGAAAGTGCACGTGTGGACAATGGGAAGGACAGATTTGGACCCAGCTGTTATACTGCCCCCCTCGCCAACGCCCATTATTGAGAGGCCTGCTGACATTGTCTTGGCTCACATATAAACAATGCCTAGTTAGGTAAGGAACTAGGGAACTAGAGGGCTGTTGGAGCTGTATAACTATACCCCAGAAAGTATCAGCACCTCAGAGAATACTGTGGGGGGGGTGCAGGGGGTACTGGGTAGGGGGGGGGGGGTTGTTGAACCTTTTTATTTCAAAAATAAATTGGCACAGGTTCTCCTTTCAATAAAATCGATACTACTCCCTGGGCCGGGTGACAATAATTAGGAAATGGTGTAACTGCATTGTCAGCTTTGGGGGCGTGTAGCTAAGGTGGCCTTCGAATTCTGTTTGTAATGAAGGACCAGGTGTCGTGCTGAATCATGCTTTACCACAGCCATGCTCTTAAAAACGACAAAAAGAAAGACTTGCATTTATATAGCGCCTTTCATGACCTCATGATGTCCCAAAGTGCTTTACAGTCAATTAAGTACTTTTGAAGTGTAGTCACTGTTGTAATGAAGGGAAAGGCAGCAATGGAGACACAGGCAGAACAGCTGTAAAATCACTCGTTTAAGATAGCAAGGGATTTTAATAAAATGTGTAATAATTGTGCTTGTAGTCGTATGTACGTATCTAGTGAGTATCTCTGCAGTAATTGTATAATGAAACTGCAGAAATGTAGTGCTTTGGATGCTATACTTGGCCCAGTTTGTGGGATCTTTCAAGATAGAGGCCAGACCCCTCTGGGCAGAGATCAAAGCTGCCTGACTTAGAGTAACCAGAAAAATTAAAGCTTTACATGGCTGTAATGATCCTAACTTAAGAAACCTGTACGCATTTGAAAATGCTGTTTTAAATCTGTGCCCCATAAAGAATTCTTTTGTTCAATGACGGGTTTGGAAACCTGTGCAGCTCACTTATTCCTGCAGAGCTCTGGGTAATTGATTTACCACTTGCACGTGGGATAAACACTTTATTAAAGGAGCCTGAAAAATATTTGCTTGTAAACCAATGGCTGACTTGCCACATGATAGAAAGGGGTGAATCGTGCCATTGGCACGTGACGTTCTTTGGACAGACGCGCAGTTTATCGCCCTCCCAAGCATAAGCAAGCGAGCCAAACATTTTATCTCATGAGGCTGGTGCGATGCACCTTTAAACACCAGAGCGATGTGTGCCCTCTATGCTCAATTGGCTGTGTAATGGCTGTCCTTCATATGACCCATGCACTGTTGCAGGAGTAAAGGATCCTATTGTTCCAGTGTACAATATTGTGAATTATTTGTTGGGGCAACCTGGAGGATTTGACCTGAATTCACATCAAATTGAAGTGCACATTCTCCTGGCATTATCAAGTTAGCTGATCTTAGCTGAGGCAGTGGTTGGACTGCTACGGTTGGGCTTCATGTTCCCTGACTGGCTGTGTTTTCCCCATCCCCAGTCACTCTTGATCGGTATCCAGTTACACCTGCTGGAAATTGCCCATGTGAGGATGTCGGGTGAAGTCTGGCTATGATACCCTTTTGTAGTTAAAATATCTTGCTGATGCTCAGGAGAGAATTTTAAACCCCTTTGCCCCACCCATTCCGCGGAAAATGGATCGGTGGCAGTTAAAATATAGGCAGTGACTTACACCGATGCTCAGTTTGGGTTCCGCCAGGACCACTCGGCTCCAGACCTCATTACAGCCTTGGTCCAAACATGGACAAAAGAGCTGAATTCCAGAGGTGAGGTGAGAGTGACTGCCCTTGACATCAAGGCAGCATTTGACCGAGTGTGGCACCAAGGAGCCCAAGTAAAATTGAAGTCAATGGGAATCGGGGGGGAAAACTCTCCAGTGGCTGGAGTCATACCTAGCACAAAGGAAGATGATAGTGGTTGTTGGTGGCCAATCATCTCAGCCCCAGGGCATTGCTGCAGGAGTTCCTCAGGGCAGTGTCCTAGGCCCAACCATCTTCAGCTGCTTCATCAATGACCTTCCCTCCATCATAAGGTCAGAAATGGGGATGTTCGCTGATGATTGCACAGTGTTCAGTTCCATTCGCAACCCCTCAAATAATGAAGCAGTCCGAGCCCGCATGCAGCAAGACCTGGACAACATCCAGGCTTGGGCTGATCAGTGGAAAGTAACATTTGCGCCAGACAAGTGCCAGGCAATGACCATCTCCAACAAGAGAGATTCTAACCACCTCCCCTTCACATTCAACGGCATTAGCATTGCCAAATTCCCCGCTATCAACATCCTGGGGGGTCACCATTGACCAGAAACTTAACTGGACCAGCCATATAAATACTGTGGCTACAAAAGCAGGTCAAAGGCTGGGTATTCTGCGGCGAGTGACTCACCTCCTGACTCCCCAAAGCCTTTCCACCATCTACAAGGCACAAGTCAGGAGTGTGATGGAATACGCTTCACTTGCCTGGATGAGTGCAGCTCCAACAACACTCAAGAAGCTCGACACCATCTCGGACAAAGCAGCCCGCTTGATTGGCACCCCATCCACCACCCTAAACATTCACTCCCTTCACCACTGGCGCACTGTGGCTGCAGTGTGTACCATCCACAGGATGCACTGCAGCAACTCGCCAAGGCTTCTTCAACAGCACTTCCCAAACCCGCGCCCTCTACCACCTAGAAGGACAAGAGCAGCAGGTACATGGGAACAACACCACCTGAACGTTCCCCTCCAAGTCACACACCATCCTGACTTGGAAATATATCGCCGTTCCTTCATCGTCGCTGGGTCAAAATCCTAGGATTCCCTTCCTAACAGCACTGTGGGAGAACCGTCATCACATGGACTGCAGTGGTTCAAGAAGGCAGCTCACCACCACCTTCTCAAGGGCAATTAGGGATGGGCAATAAATGCTGGCTTCGCCAGCGACGCGCACATCCCATGAATGAATTTTTAAAAAAACACCCAGGGATCCCGTCGGATTGGATTTTAACCTGCTGTTTTCAGCAGGCGCTCAGAGCACCCACGAGAAGGTGGCGGGGTCCTGCTTTAAATGTGCATATCGGGCGTCGATAACATAATTGGTGGCCGACTGCAATTTTAGTCCGAGGCCTGAGCGGACAGCTAAACCTGCCGGGAGCTGCATCAAGGAAGTGAGGTAAGTTTAAAAATGTTTTAGGTTTTCTTATGGGCAGGGGGAGCAGGAGAGCTCCAAAAGGAAACTTTAGACCTCCCCTGCCCTGGGCTGCCTCCCCCCTCCCTTTACTTTCTGTGTCTCTGTCTCTCCCACTGTCTTTTTTGCTCTGTCACTGTCTTTCTCATTTGCATGGACTCTTTTTTTTCTCTCTCTCCAGCTGTTTTGTTTGCTCATTCTTTGCATCTCTTTCTGTGCCTTGCGCTCTTGTATGTCACACATGCTCATCTCTCCAATTCTCGCTTTCTATCTGTGTGTATCGCAAGTGCTCGATCTCTTTCTCTCTTCCCCTCTCTTAGAATCATAGAAGTTACAACATGGAAACAGGCCCTTCGGCCCAACATGTCCATGTCGCCCAGTTTATACCACTAAGCTGGTCCCAGTTGCCTGTACTTGGCCCATATCCCTCTATACCCATCTTACCCATGTAACTGTCCAAATGCTTTTTAAAAGACAAAATTGTACCCGCCTCTACTACTGCCTCTGGCAGCTCGTTCCAGACACTCACCACCCTTTGAGTGAAAAATTTGCCCCTCTGGACACTTTTGTATCTCTCCCCTCTCACCTTAAATCTATGCCCCCTCGTTATAGACTCCCCTACCTTTGGGAAAAGATTTTGACTATCTACCTTATCTATGCCCCTCATTATTTTATAGACTTCTATAAGATCACCCCTTAACCTCCTACTCTCCAGGGGAAAAAAGTCTCAGTCTATCCAACCTCTCCCTATAAGTCAAACCATCAAGTCCCGGTAGCATCCTAGTAAACTCTTGCACTGTTTATTGTGCTATTCGTTAATTCATCAAGAAGTATGTGGCGAGCTTTCTTTCTTACTCATTTGAGCATGACAATGGGTCAAATTGCATCAGAAGGAGTTGCTGTGTCAGTGGCACAGAATGAGTGCCGGATTGGATTCAGCTGTGATGATTTCTCCTCTTCCCCCACCCCTCCCCGTAATCATATAATCTGCTCCATTTGCTGTCTTGGCAGCACAGACAAGAGTGACGATCTAGGTGAGATACCAGACTTTGGCTGGCACTGATGGAACCATACTCCAACATGAGGCAGTGGCTTCAGGAGAGGAGGAGAGACAATTTGGGGATGGGGAAAGAAGATTAACAGACCCAAAGTAGATAACGCTGATGCTGTATTAAATATAATGTCGATGGTCACTTTTAATAGATCACAGTTCTTGATATGCATTTTGTAACTAAGTTGGACTGCTTTGAAAGTACTCTAAGTCTTTTGCTTTTATTTTAATTTGCAAACTTAATTTCATCGTTTTGTTTTACCACATATTAATGAGGCTAAATAAACTAGATTATTTAAAACAAAAGTGATTTTGCAGTTTCCTTGCTAAACTATTGGAACAGATTTAACAAAGTGCGGGTGAGGTCAGAGGGGCGGGAGAAATGTTTGGCCATGATGGTTCGGCCATCATGGTGTAGGACAGGCTTGATGGATCAGTTGGTCTTTTCCTGCCTGTCAATTTCTTATATCGTATGTCAACATGACATCTTTAATTGTTACCATTTCAACTGCAGGCAGGGTCCTTATGAAATCAGAGAAGTCAAGTTAATGTGTTAACTTTTTGTGTGTATAAAAAGCATGCTCTTCAAGGAGGAGGGGAACTTTGGTCTATTGGCATTCTGTGCTCTTATTGCTTACGCACTTAACCGGAACAGGTCAGATTATTCTGCTGTGGGTGTGTGTAAATCTGGTCAGTTAAATAAAAGTTAAATTCCATTTAAGGAAATAACTGCTTCTGTTGAACTTCTGGGTTTAAAAGGGGTTGGTGCTGAAATTGGACCCCCTCCCCCAACACCTACAATAAGTACATTTTTAAAATTCATTCATGGGATGTCGGCGTCGCAGGCAAGGCCAGCATTTATTGCCCTTGAGAAGGTGGTGGTGAGCCGACTTCTTGAACCACTGCAGTCCGTGTGGCGAAGGTTCTCCCACAGTAATGTTCGGTAGGGAGTTCCAAGGTTCCAGGTCAGGAGTATGATGGAATATTCTCCACTTGCCTGGATGAGTGCAGCTCCAACAATACTCAAGAAGCTCGACACCATCCAGGATAAAGCAGCCCGCTTGATTGGCACCCCATCCACCACCCTAAACGTTCATTCTCTTCACCACCGGCGCACCGTGGCTGCATTGTGTACCATTCATAGGATGCACTGCAGCAACTCGCCAAGGCTTCTTCGACAGCACCTCTCAAACCCACGACCTCTACCACCTAGAAGCAGCAGGCACATGGGAACAACACCACCTGCACGTTCCCCTCCAAGTCATACACCATCCCGACTTGGAAATATATCGCTGTTCCTTCATCGTCGCTGGGTCAAAATCCTGGAACTTCCTTCCTAACAGCACTGTGGGAGAACCTTCACCACACGGACTGCAGCGTTTCAAGAAAGCGGCTCACCAGCACCTTCTCAAGGGCAATTAGAGATGGGCAATAAATGCTGGCCTTGCCAGCGACGCCCACATCCCATGAACGAATAAAGAAAAACGCTTCAGCCTTATCATTTGCACTCGTGCCGGGCTCTGCCATCCCTGAGGATGGGGATGTTCACGGAGCCTCATCCTCCCGTTAGTTGTTTAATTGTCCACCACCATTCACGACTGGATGTGGCAGGACTGCAGAGGTTTGATCCGATCCATTGGTTGTGGGATCGCTTAGCTCTGTCTATAGCATGTTGCTTCCACTGTTTAGCACACATGTAGTCCTGTGTTGTAGCTTTACCAGGTTGGCACCTCATTTTCAGGTACGCCTGGTGCTGCTCCTGGCATGCTCTTCTGCACTCCACTGAACCAGGGTTGATCCCCTGGCTTGTTGGTAATGGGAGAATGAGGAATATGCCGGGCCGTGAGGTTACAGATTGTGCTGGAATACAATTCTGCTGCTGCTGATGGCCCACAGTGCCTCATGGATGCCCAGTTTTGAACTGCTAGATCTGTTCTGAACTATCCAATTTAGCACAGTGGTAGTGCCACATGACACGTTGGATGGTGTCCTCAGTGTGAAGACGGGACTTCGTCTCCATGAGGACTGTGTGTTGGTCACTCCTACCAATACTGTCATGGACAAATGCATCTGTGCGAGGTGAGGACGAGGTCAAGTAGGTTTTTCCCTCATGTTGGTTCTCTTGCTACCTGCTGCAGGCCCAGTCTGGCAGCTATTTCCTTCAGGTCTTAGCCAGCTCGGTCAGTAGTGGTGCTACCGAGCCACTCTTGGTGATGGACATTGAATTACCCCACCCAGAGTACATTCTGTGCCCTTGCTATCCTCAGTGCTTCCTCCAAGTGGTGCTCAACATGGAGGAGGACTGATTCATCAGCTGAGGGAGGGCGATAGGTGGTAATTAGCAGGAGGTTTCCTTGCCCATGTTTGACCTGATGCCATGAGATTTCATGGGGTCCGGACTTATTGTTGAGGGCTTTGTGTACCTGGAACATGCTGGGGTGAAATTTTAAAACTTTTTGGCATCTCTATAGTAGGTAACTCTGCGATCCCATGGAAAGATACAGAATGCAGTAGCTTATTAATGACAATGCCTTGGTGCCTCCATCTTAATGTGGTTCACTTGAACAATTAGTGCTATAGCAGGAGGTTCTCTGGAAGTTTGTAAAGATCTTAAAATGTTCAAAGATACAAAATAATGCACGGTCTGGAACATAGGTTTTCAAACCCAGCGTCCCTGGGCCCTAGAGAGTCTGCTCGGAGATCGTGAAAGGCTCCCTGTGGACATTAGATTTCTGTCTGGCAGTCATTGGATTTCTATATTTGTTGACCTATTAGCTCTGTAGCTGTGAACTACAAGAGTTTTCTGTCCCATCACACTGAACAGCTGACCTTAATTTTTTTTCAGAAACTTTCAAATGTGTGGAGAGAGTCTCGGACATACACTTGAAGATTGTCTGCAATGTGTAATTTAAATTTTTTTTTGTTATGAATGTCTCTAAATATTTACAGTCCCAGAGAGTGGCCCACTATGCGATTTGAAACAAATTAACCTGCAGTAGGATGAATCATTGGAGGGTCTGCTGGTGAATTCCAGCCTCATTATGATGGTATCCTGTGGTTTTGTTTTATTTTTGCGGCCTTTATTTTGATCAAGTAATCAACCCCACTTACATTTGGTATAATGTGGTTAGCTGGGTGAACTTTTTGCATCTTTGGTTAAAGAAATGCAAACGTTTGAAATATTTTTCAAGTTTTTTCTTCGCACTGGTATTTTTCTTCTATTTATTCGCTGGATATCAGTGGCACTTATTGCACATCCCTAGTTGCCCTTGAGAAAGTGGTGGTGAGCCGCCTTGAACCATTGCAGTCCGTGTGGTGAAGGTGCTCACATATTGCTGTTAGGTAGAGTTCCAACGTATTGACCCAGCGAGTATGAAGGAAAAGCAATCTATGTCCAAGTCAGGATTGTATGTGATTTGGAGGTGATGGTGTTCCCATGCGCCTGCTGCCCTCGTCCTTCTAGGTGGTAGAGGTCGCGTGTTTGGGAGGTGCTGTCGAAGAAGCCTTGGCGAGTTGCTGCAGGGCATCCTGTGGATGGTACTCACTGCAGCCACGGTGCGCTGGTGGTGGAGAGAGTGGATGTTTAGGGTGATGATGGATGGACTGCTTTGTCTTCGTCACAAACAACACATCATCATGACCTTTGCTGGAAAAGGGAGCCTTGAGGCTGCATCTTTTGCTGCTGGCAGTTTCACATTTAAGTCTGTCTGAAACACATTATAACCATACTAAGGGATGTGCAATGCATATTACAATATGCACTATACAAAGGGTTTATAGGGCACAGCTACAGCTTTCAATTATTCCACATTGCAGGCTGTGTGGCTTCCACATGCACTGATGTCTATTGCTCTTTATTTAAAATACATTTAAAAGGTCTGTAATTTTGTTTGGCTGTGATCTGTTCACTATAAGCTGTATCTTATAAACAGAACCTAACTCATTAACAACAACTTGCATTTATATCGTGCCTTTGATGTAATAACTCAGGCCTACTTTGGCTGAATGACTCATGAAGCATACTCATTAGAAATTTCCAGACTTGAGATCTGTTTTAAAGCAATGTTTTATGATCTTTTTTCTTGCCTTTTAAACTCATAGCAGTCTTGTACCAAATGCATGATTGGATAGGCTAACCATTTTGAGTTCTGGCTCCGAAATGATGGCTCTGACGCTGTTCAGAGGGGCAAAATTGTATGAATAAAACAGGTTAGTTTAAAGAACTGCTGGAATTAACGTATGTTCAATTGAACAGTCTTGGGCAGTTAATAAACTGATGCTTAGAAGGGTGCTAAAAATCATCCTGTGGTTATATCAGCACATGCACTGGCATCATGGAATGATATAAAATGGGGCATTATCACCACTTTGTGGAATTAAGAGCCAAGACTTTTCAACAGCATTTTCATCATGGCATTGTTATGTGCAGACAACGCAAATGGCAGATTTGTGGAACACTTGTAAACTTCAATATTAATGCCCTTTTTAACGGAGACTTTAACAACATTTTTTGAGTTTATAGGGGTGTTTGAGTGAGGTTGACATTTTATATTTGTATTTTTATCCCAGTTTTTCATCCACCAGGGTTGATGTGCAGCCTATGCCATCTGTGCTGGCAGCCAGGTGGCACCAGAGACTGTCCAGGTGTGAGGCCCTCTCCCTCATTATTTTTATCACACTCCACCACCCCTACCCCCCAATCATTGGAAGAAACATTTGTCCTTCCGTGTGACCAAAATCATGGACAGTGTGGGAGTGAGACTTGAACCAGAATCTGTAAAATTAGTATTTTTAAAACAAATTGCTCAGGCAAGACTGAAGTGAAATCACTTACTTTAAATTAGGTGTGCCACTTATCTTAAAGGGGTAGGAGTAGGATTAGAATACAGACAATTTTCATCTCCCTCTTGGCTCTTGGCTTTGTGCTGTCCTGGTTTTAAGGGTTTTACACGATGCTGCATCGCTGGAGTTGGCCAGTTCATTGTATTCCTGGAGATTTCATCACATGACTTCCCTCCTCCAACCAGCCTGCCCAGTCAAACAGCCTTTTTTCCCATCTGCAATATTTTTTAAACTAATACATGAAAGTGTTCAAAGAAAACTGGGGGGGAAAAAAAACATTTTTTGAAAACGCACTTTTCACTTTTCTCCCAGATTGCTCACAGCAATGTCCAGGAGGTTAATCTTTAATTCCTGGAGCCTCCAGGATAATCTGGAGGGATGGCAGCCCTCGCATCACAAAATGGTCAATTGTTATCCTATGAGAAATTTGTTTCATATGTTGACTGAACACTAGTTATGGTCTGGCCACCAAGAAGTAGATCTCCTCGTTATTTAGTTAATTGATTCTGATTTAAACTACAAATTTTCCTTTTTAAGCGGGCTCAGTCTTCCTGAAAAAGTTTTTGACACATTTTTTTTGTCTGGAAGCGAGAAAAGCCACACGTTACTTTTGAAGTACACAAGTCACATGATGATGGATTTAGATAGTTCAAGAAAGTCATTATGAAGACACTGTACCTGTAATGCAAACATACTGTTAAAATCAGTCTCTTGAGGTCACTGGTAGCCATCTTGAAAATGTTCTCAGTGGTGGTCAAGAGACTTCAATTGGAAGACAGGGACATCAGCAGAAAATGGTCCTCGGTCCCTGCAGCTGTACTATTATGTGCCACAAGAACATAAGAAATAGGAGCAGGAGTAGGCCATACAGCCCCTCGAGCCTGCTCCGCCATTCAGTAAGATCATGGCTGATCTTTGGCCTCAGCTCCACTTCTGCGCCCGATCCCCATATCCTTTGATTCCCTTGGAGTCCAAAAATCTATTGACCTCAGTCTTGAATATACTGAATGACTCAGCATCCACAGCCCTCTGGGGTAGAGAATTTCAAAGATTCACAACCCTCTGAGTGAAGACATTTTCCCCATCTCAGTCCTGAATGGCCGACCCCTTATCCTGAGACTATGACTTCTTGTTCTAGACTCTGCAGCCAGGGGAAACAGCCTCTCAGCATCTACCCTGTCAAGCCCTCTCCAGAATCTTTTGTGTTTCAATGAAATCACCTCTCATTCTTTTAAATTACAGAGTATCGGCCCATTCTACTCAATCTCTCTTCATAGGACAACCCTTTCATCCCAGGAATCAATCCAGTGAACCTTCGTTGCACCGCCTCTAAGGCAAGTTTATCTGTCCTTGGGTAAGGAGACCAAAACTGTACACAGTACTCCAGGTGAGGTCTCACCAAAGCCCTGTATAATTGCAGCAAGACTTCCTCACTCTTGTACTCCAACCCCCTTGCAATAAAGGCCAACATACTATTTGCCTTCCTAATTGCTTGCTGTACCTGCATGTTAACTTTCTGTGTTTCGTGTACAAGGATACCCAAATCACTCTGAACACCAACATTTAATAGTTTCTCACCATTTAAAAATATTCTGTTTTTCTATTCTTCCTACCAAAGTGAATAACCTCACATTTCCCCACATTATACTCCATCTGCCACCTTCTTGCCTATTCACTTAACCTGTCCGTATCACTTACCAGTTTGTACGATGTTTTGCTGCACGCGCTCGTTGATGGTCCTGAGAGGGAGGAACAATATGTTCTTGAACCAACAAGAGAACAGGCCATCTTCAATTTAGTAATGGGCCTGAATTAGTCAATAGTCTAATGGTAAGAGAACACCTAGCTAACAGTGACAATAGTATGATAGAATTCAATATTCAGTTTGAGAGGGAGAAGGGTGAGTCACGAACCAAGGTTTTAAATGTAGGTAAGGCTGACTTTGGAGGGATGAGGCAAGAATTGACCACAGTAGACTGGGCAGAACTATTAACAGATAAAACTACAGATGAACAGTGGGTGTTCAAAGAAGCATTTGATAGAATACATGACCTGTACATAGCGCTGAAGGGCAAGAGCTCCAAGTGTGTAATTAAACACATAATTGATCAAAGTAAGTGAGAGATGGTATGAAAGCAAAATAAAGGGCTTACACTAAAGTAAATAACAGTCGAGATCCTGTGAACTGGGAGAGATATAAAGAACAGCGAAGGGATACAAAGAAAGTGGCATGAGCTGCAAGAAGAGGATATGAGAAAAAAACTTGTGATGGATATCAAGGACATACGTAAAGGTTTTTACAAATATCATAGTAGACACAGCACAGGAGGAGGCCATTCGACCTATCGTGGCTGTGCCAGCTCCTTGAAAGAGCTATTCACTTAGTCCCATTCCCTTGCTCTTTTCCCATATCCCTGTAATTTTTTTCCCTTCAAGTATTTATCCAATTCCCTTTTGAAAGTTACTATTGAATCTGCTTCCACCACCCTTTCAGGCAGTGCATTCCAGACCATTACAACTCGCTGCGTTTTAAAAAAAATATTTCCTCATGCCGCCGCCTCTGGCTCTTTTGCTGATCACCTTAAATCTGTGTCCTTTGATTACCAACCCTTCTGCCATTGGAAACAATTTCTCCTTATTTACTTTCTCAAAATTGTTCATGATTTTGAACACCTCTATCAAATCTCCCCCTTAACTTTCTCTGTTCTAAGGAGAACAACCCCAGCTTCTACAGTCTCTCCACATAACTGAGGTCACTCGTCCCTGGCACCATTCTAAATCTCTTCTGCACCCTCTCTAAGGCCTTGACGTCCTTCCTAAAGTGTGGTGCCCTGAATTGAACACGATACTCCAGCTGAGGCCTAACCAGTGTTTTATAAAGATTAAGCACACCTTCCTTGCCGTACTCTATGCTTCTATTATAAAGCCCAGGATCCCATGTGCTTTTTTACCAGTCTTCTCAACTTGTCCTGCCACCTTCAAAGATTTGTGTATGTTCGTCCCAGGTCTCTCTGTTCCTGTGCCCCTTTTAAAATTGTACCATTTAGTTTATATTGCCCCTCCTCATTCTTCCTCCCAAAATGTATCACTTCACACTTCTGTGCATTAAATGTCATCTATGTGTCTGCCCATTTCACCAGTCAGTTTATGTTCCCCTGAAATCTGTTACTATCTTCCACATTCTTTACTACGTTTGAGTTTTGTGCCATCTGCAAACTTTTGAAATTATACCCTCCATACCCAAGTCCAGGTCATTAATATATATTTGATATATTAAGAGGGTGGTTAAGAGTAATGTGGGCCCATTAATGACAGACACAGATGATACTGTAATTGGAAATCAAGAAATGGCAGACTTACTAAATAGTTACTTGGTATCAGTCTTCACAGTAGAGGATGTGGCTAAAGTACCAGAGATGAAAGGAAAAATAAAAATAAATCAAAGGGTGGAACAGACTGGGTCCATTTTAACCAAAAAAAAAGGTGTTGGAGAAACTAATGAGATTAAGGATAGGCAAATTTTCAGGACCCGATGGTTTCCATCTCAGGGTATTAAAAGAAGTAGGTGAGGAAATTGTTGATGCTTAGAATCATAGAATGGTTACAGCACATAAGGAGGCCATTTGGCCCATTGAGCCTGTGTGGCTCTTTTGTAAGAGCAATCCAGTTAGTCCCGTTCCCCCGCTCTTTCCCCACAGCCCTGCATATTTTATCCCTTTGTTTAGTCTCTTGATTCAAGAATTGTCCCCTTAGATTGGAAAACTGCCAATGTCACTTGGCAGAAGGGTACCAGAGATAAATTAGGAAATTATAGGCCTATTAGTCTATTATCAGTTGTGGGGAAGTTACTAGAATCTGTTATTAGGGACGGAGTGACTGAGCATTTCGACAAATGTGAGCTGATCAGAGAGAGCAAGCATGGCTTTGTAACTGGTAATTCATGTCGAACGAACCTAGTTGAATTTTTTGAGGCAGTAACTAACGTGGTAGATAAGGGAGTGTCTATATCGATGTTATTTATATGGACTTCCAGAAGGCATTTGATAAGGTTCCACGCAAGAGACTATTAACAAAAATGAGAGCGTGTGGAATTGGAGGCAACCAATTGGCTTGGATAGGAAATTGATTAGGAGGTGGGAGCCAGAAATTAGACATAATGGGTATGTCGTCAAATTGGCAGGATGTGACTAGCAGTGTCCCTCAGGGACCTGTACTGGGGCCTCAGCTTTTCACTATATATAAATGACTTGGATGAAGGAATAGATAGCTGAAAATCTAAGTTTGCTGATGACACTATGCTAGGTGGCATCGCAAATAGTGTAGATGGGAGCAAAGAGACATCGATCGTTTACGTGAGTGGGCAAAACTGGCAGATGAACTTTAATGTAGGCAAGTGTAAGGTCATCCAATTTGGACCTAAGAAAGAGATCAGAGTATTTTCTAAATGGTGAGAAGCTAGGAACTGTGGCTGAGCAGAGAAATTTTGGGGTCCATGAGCAGAAATCGCTAAAAGCTAGTGGATAGGTACAAAAAATAATTTAAAAGACTAATGCAATGTTGGCCTTTATCTCAAGGGGGCTGGAATACAGAGGGGTGGATGTTACAGCTTTACAGAGCTCTGGTTAGACCCCATCTGTAGTATTGCACCACACCGCAGGAAGGATATATTGGCCTTGGAGAGGGTGCAGTGCAGATTCACCAGAATGATACCAGGGCTAAAAGGGTTAAATTATGAGGCCAGGTTGCACAGTCTATGCTTGTATTCCCTTGAGTATAGGGGTGATCTAATTGAGGTGTTTAAAATGACTAAAGGAGTTGATAAGGTAGATAGAGAGAAACTATTTCCTCAGGTGGGAGAGCCCAGAACAAGAGGGCATAACCTTTAAAATTAGAGCTAGGCCGTTCAGGGGTGATGTCAGAAAGCACTTCTTCACACAAAGGGTTGTGGAAATCTGGAACACTCTTTCTTTCCCCCAAAAAGCTGGTGAGGCTAGGTTAATTGAAAATTTCAAAACTGAGAATGATAGATTTTAGTTCGGCAAGTGTATTAAGGGATATATAACCAAGGCAGGTAAATGGAGTTAAGATACAGATCAGCCATGACCTAATTGAATGGTGGAATAGGCTGAAGGGGCTGAATGGCCCACTCCTGTTCTAATGGCAGCCTTGAAAAAGATTTTGATAAATAAAATTGATAGGAAATTCACACTTCAACTATCAGATTCTTCCACTGTTGAGGAGACAGCTGTTGCCTTTTGCCCAGAAACACTCAAACAGCAGGCCTATTTCATGGAGATTCAGGACCTGTTTGCCACATGTCTTGCACCTTGGTCCTTGTCCCAGCATACCAGAACCACATTGCAGGATATTCCCCATCTAAAAGCTGTCCTTGGCCCATCTCGTACATGCCAACAGTCTGCGTTTTATACAGACAGTCAGTGTCTGCTTGTCAACGTGTTGATTTAAAAATCACCATGGATCAGACATCCCACAGATCACCTTAACTGTGACTCGTTTCTTTTGCGTAAGTGCTGTTGGCCAAATGGTTTCCGTCCTTGGTGAGACAGATTACTGGTCACTGGTGGAGAGCAAGAGAGCCGGATGGGAGAGTCGACTGGGCTCTGACTGTGGCAGAAGCTTTTGTAAGGCAAGTAGTTCTTCCTAGTGTGATTTCAACTGGTAGCTGAAATGTGCCATTAAAAATTAATAATTCACAGGGATGTAATTAAAATTGTTAATTTTGGTTGAACAAAAATGGTCATTGCAGTGTGACTAAAATCAATAATCACAGCAATGTGATTAATGATTTAAGTACCTCAGATGAAAATGTCTCGTGAAAGCTTTTAGGGTGGTTTGAATCCAATTAAATCCCATTTTCTAACTAATGACAAGTAATCTGTCCTGCCCAGCACAGGTGATGTAACATGACAGAGCACGAACAGGATAACTGAGCTATCGTGTCTCAAAAGCCAACCTCAGGAATGTGAGAAGCAATGATCGGTGCTGATTGTCACCGGTGAATGTGTAAAATGCAAATTGTTGCCATGTATTGGTTAAATCTCCCGTGAAGGGACTTAACCCAGTAAAGTTGTGTTTAAGTTTAACTGCTTTTTCATATTTAAAGTTTCTGAGATCCAGGATGAATTATTTTTTGATGTGAAAAGCAATGCCTGTAAGTACTAACATCCCCTTCTAGAAATGTCTAAATTAGTCAATGTACTTTCTCTTCCCTCAGTAATGCATATCATGAACAATTGAGTGTATCTGCAGGTTTAATTTATGATGGCCCTGTGTCCTATTGCACTCTCAGTACAACTACTTGTTTTCATATTCTATAGGTCTGTATTAAAGGCTGTTTTTGAGTTGTCAGCATTTTTTTGAGGTTGTCAGATTTTTGGAAGTTGGTTAACTTTTTCTGATTTTCCAGATCGCTCATGTCTGCTGAATAAAAGACTGTTCAGAATATTTTATCCTAGCATCTTCTAGGAACAGAACCTTTTTTTCGCCAACTGTTCATTTTGGAATAAACCTGTTGTGCTATGTAAGACTAGTAGTCTTCGACTAGCTGTAGGAGCCTCAAGTCTGCTGGGACTGTGTCCGGGGAGCATTGTTTGAGCTTCTGCTGCCAAATCACTCATCAGCTCCTTTTTTGTTTTTATCTGAATTTCTTTCTTTCATCCTCCCAATGTTTCAGACGAGAGCTTCTTTCCCCTTGCAGCTTTCTTCCTTCAGTTGGAGGTTGAAGAACAGATTATGCTACAGACTACTTATGGTTGCCATGGATGCTGCTCTGCAGGTGTCCACAAGTGAGTCATGATTCATTTGATTATCACAAGATAATTACTGATGAGGAAGGTCATTTGGTCCATCTTGGTTCACCCATCCAGAAAGACCCCAAAGTTCACTTCTTTTCTCTCCACGCACCCCCCGCCCCTGCCCACACCATGCACCATTGGGTCTTCATTCCACTGCTCTATGCAGGATCTGTTTTATGCATTGATCACATTGTGTGGAGAAGAATGTCTCGATGTCGGTCCTAAATTTGTCTTTTGCTATTTTCAGCCTGTGTCTCCTTGTCATGTTCTTGCAAATTAATTTAGTTATATTCTAGGTTTACCTTTTTCCATACAGTTTACTGTCTTCGTGATCTGGTTAAACATTCTATATCACTCGAGCTAGCCACTGGGGTGGTGCATGAAAGCAGCTCTTTAGTTATTTCCTTCTCTGATATTTTATCCTAACCCATTAGAAAAGCACTCTATCTTCACTCAGTGGCCCTTTTCCATCTGCTTGCCTGCCCCTCCCTCTCCCAAGCACCCTTAAATGACGATTGGGAGTAGTTTTGGAATGGAGTAACAAACTTCATATTTTGTTAATGCACTGCTTTTCCCCTCTCCCGAAGGTGTTGACTCACAATGGTGTACAGCCAATTGGGTACATTGGGGCAATAAATGCTGGCCTTGCCAGCGACGCCCACATCCCATGAACGAATAAAAAAAAGCCTCCAGTGCTTTGCCCTTGCCACTGTTCCTAATGTGGAAACCTGAGTGGTGAGTGTCAGCCAGCTATTTGAGCGTGGGGAACATCGTAGCTGAGCTTAATCCTGCTCCGTCTGGTATCCCCACTTGCATTTCCAACAGGGAGTCACTAAGTAGTGATCAGGAGTAGGAATTATCCCTGATTTTGTTTTCCTTCACCTATTTTGCTTTCTCTTATTATACCGCCCCAGGCCTCTCCAATGCCTCAATCCCTAGCTTGGAGGCATTCCGGTCAACTGCTCCTTCTACTACCCTAGACCAGGTGACTAGGCACAAGCTGTGGATTGACCCTCATCTTTTCCTGACCCTTGGAGTCCAGTTATCATTCTAGTAAATCTATGCTGCATTCCCTCCAAGACCAATATATCCTTCCTAAGGTGCGGTGCCCAGAACTGAGCACAGTACTCCAGGTGTGGTCTAACCAGGGCTTTGTATAGCTGCAGCATAACTTCTACCCCCTTGTATTCTAGTCTTCTAGATATAAAGGCCAGCATTCCATTAGCCTTTTTGCTTATTTTCTGTACCTGTCCACGACATTTTAATGATCTATGTATGTGGACCCCTGTCTTTTTGGACTGTCACTGTTTCGAGCTTTTGACCATTTAGAAAGTGCTCTGATCTATCCTTTTTAGGTCCAAGGTGGATGACCTCACACTTGCCTCCATTGAAATCCATTTGCCACAGTTTTGCCCATTCACTTGTTCAATTAATATCTCTAATTTTATGCTTCCATCTACACTGCTTACAATGTTTCCAATCTTTGTGTCATCGGCAAACTTGGATATGTGGCTCTCTGTCCTGTCATCGAAGTCAAATACAGTGAATAATTGAGATCCCAACACAGATCCCTGTGGGACACCATTAGTCAAATCCTGCCAATTAAGGTACCTGCCCATTATCCCTACTCTCTGTCTCCTGCCACTCAGCCAGTTTCCTAACCAGTACCATGTCTGCAGCCTTTGACACAGTTGACCACACCATCCTCCTCCAACCCCTCTCCTCCATCACCCAGCTGGGTGTGACTGCGCACACCTGGTTCCATTCTTATCTATCCAGTCATAACTAGAGAATCACCTGCAATGGCTTATCTTCCCTCTCCCGCACCGTTACCTCTGGAGTCCCCAAGGATCTATCCCTGGCCCCCTCCAATTTCTCATCCACATGCTGCCCCTCGGTGACGTCATCTGCAAACACAATGTAAGATTCCACATGTACGCTGATAACCAGCTCTACCTCACCACCAACTCTCCCAACTCCTCCACTGCCTCTCTTTCATCACACTGCTTGTCCAACTGAATGAGCAAAGATTTCCTCCAACTAAATATTGGCAAAGACTGAAGCCATTGTCTTCAGTCCCTGCCACAAACTCCATTCCCTAGGCACCGACTCCATCCCTCTTACTGGCTACTGTCTGAAGTTGAACCAGACCGTTCACAACCTTGGCATCCTATTTGACCCTGAGATGAGCTTCCGACCACACATCTCCATCATCAAGACCGCCTACTTCCACCACCGTAACATGGCCCGTTTCCGCCCCTGCCTCAGCTCATCTGCTGCTGAAGCCCTCATCCATGCCTCAGTTACCTCCAGATTCCAATGCTCTCCTGGCTGGCCTGCCACCTTTCACCCCCATAAACTTGAGCTCATCCAAAACTCTACTGCCCATGTCCTAGCTCACATCAAGTCCCGTTCAACCATCACCCATGTGCTTGCTGATCAACATTGGTTCCTGGTCCAGGAACACCTTGATTTTAAAATTCTCATCTTTGTTTTCAAATCCCTCCATGGCCTTGCCCCTCCCTATTTCTGTAACCTCCTCCAAAATCTCTGCCCTCCACCAATTCTTGGCTCTTGCCCATCTCCGATTTTAAACACTCCACCATTGGCGGCTGTGCTTTCAGCTATCTCGGCCCTAAGCTCTGGAATTCCCTTCCTAAACCTCTCCGCCTCTCTACCTCTCTCTCCTCCTTCAAGATGCTCCAAAAACCTACCTCTTTGACCAAGCTTTTGGTCATCTGTCCTACTATCTCCTTTCGTGACTCACTGTCAAATTTTGTTTGATAACGCTCCTGTGAAGTGCCTTGGGATGCTTTACTACGTTAAAGGCGCTATATAAATGCAAGTTGTTGTTGTTTAAGATGCTCCTTAAAACCTACCTGGGGCCCCTTTCTCTAGAAAAGAGAAGCATGAGGAGTGACCTGGTTGAGATCGTGAAGATTATGAAGTAGGATAGACGTAGAGAAGATGTTTCCACTTGCAGGGAGACCAAAACTAGGGTCCATAAATATAAGATAGTCACTAATAAATCCAATCGGGAATTCGGAGAAACTCCTTTACCCAGAGAGTGGTTAGAATGTGGAACTCGCTATCATAAAGAGTAGTTGAGGCGACTAGCATAGATACATTTAAAGGGAAGCTAGGTGAATATATTAAGGAGAAAGGAATAGAAGGATGTGTTGGGGTTAGATGAAGAAGGGTGGGAGGAGGCTTGTATGGAGCATAAACACCGGCATGGACCTGTTGGGCCGAATGGCCTGTTTCTGTGATGTACGTTCTATGTAATATCTTGTTGGACACCTGTCCTAATGTCTCTTATGTGGCTCGGTGTCAAATTCTGTTTGGTAACACTCCTGCGAAGTGCCTTGGGATGTTTTACTATGTTAAAAGCACTATATAAATGCAAGTTGCTGATTCAAATATATCTCTATACTTTTAAGAGAAAAGTAGACAATGGTCCTGCCTGAGCCAGACCCTGTGACAAAGCATTCAATACTTTTACAACTCTGCACACAAAAACGTTTTCCTCTCCTTTTTGCAAATAGTACGCAGTTGTGCACATCAGGATTACATGCAAGTCTGGGCAGGATCCTTCAACTTTTGTAGATTGGAAAATATGCTGACTGAATTTATGCAGTTCATTGTTGTGACGGGTGATTTGTCACCTTAAAATGTCTTGAAAATTAATGGGGCAGCCATGGGATTAAATCCGAGATGGGTGTGTATGGTATAAGTATTTATTATCAATAATTTCACAACATGCTTGTCTGCAGGAAAAACAATTTTACTTTGGTTAACTCTTTGAGATGGGAAGCTTTGAATGTATTTTTAGAATTGCAGGATAATTAGATTATATCTGAGGATCATATCCCTCCTTATAATATCCCTTTGGGGCAATATTCCATTTGGCTTATTCTTGTGGGAATTACGGAGTTGATTGAAATAAATGTGAAATGATTTCGGTCGTATGTCTTTTCTCGTGGTGGGGGCGGGGAGAGGGTGGAGCACAGCTTGGTCACGATGTGCAGTCTAGCCTTTCAACCTGAGAGGTGCAATGAGGAAAATCATGTTCTCCACAACAGTTTGCAAAAATCAGGGGATGTTGCACTGTGACCAAGCACTAGCTCCACTCATAGTGTCATTTAAGGGGGGAGGTGAGAGTCATGTTCTCTTTCTTCCCCTCTTCCTTTTGGAAAACAGGAATGTCAGTGCTTATTTTTCTTTTGCTAAGCAAATGACCTGAATTATGTGAACAGCCCGAGGATAAAGATCAGTGCAATTAAAGAAGCTGCTCATGATAATTGGCCTGCCTTTGTTACAATGGACAATGAGAAACTTGTTTCAGAGAAAGTCCATCTAGTTTTCTAGGCTCTGTGATGTCCAAAGCAAGGTAGACTTGATGCTCTTCTTTGTCAAGGTCCCACTAAATATAACACAGGAGGATGAGGGGTGAAGTTGGCCTTTTGATTCTCAGCAAGACTGTGACTGTACCAGTCCCTCTGGTACCTTACCCCCGAGAGGCCATTCTTTGTGTGTGAACTTTGACAGTGAATATGGGTGATCTGTTCCACTCTGAGAGACATTAATCTCAGACAGGTCCTGTTCTCAAGATGTCCAGGAGGGGTCACTGGATTGCAGTCAGGGGTGTGAACCCCAGTTGAGTTTCTTTTCCCTTTCCCCACAGCCCAGGGTTGTTGTAGCCAATTATAGTGTCCCACTTGGGATCATCTGGTCCTTATGGCTCAATACCACATCACAGTGCATTTACTCATGAGACCATTGGAAGATTTAAAAAGACATGTATTAAAATTTGTACCAAAGCAGATATAGAATCACCATGGTGGAAAAACTTGATGCATCAGTTGTTTCAGTACAAGTTATTGCACTGTGACCCTGCTCCTATAAGTAACACCAAGCTGGTTTTAAGTTTAAGGTTTCTCAAACAGGATATAATGAGGTAAACATTACTGATAAAGAAGCTTTGTGTTCAGATTAACACACTCAATTTATCAGCACATTGCTTACAGATAACAACAATGTGGATTTATAAGTCTGAGTTCAAACTTAAAGCAATGCTGCCAGCCCAATTACAATAATGGCCTTGATCTCAGAATTTGCCTGTAAAATGCATCATTTGAAAAGAGCCATTTTTTCAAACTTGCTACGAGGTGGTTGACAACTGAAAGGGCGGAAATCTGCTCCTGATTCACTGGCCCTGATGTTAAAGGGGTGGTGGAGGAATGGGTACGGTGCGCGCGAGCTCCAACATGGGTGGCGAATCTGGGGACGTGGCCTCATTACCACAACTTTCATCGGAGTCCCGGCCAGATGCATTGCCTGGCTGGTGGGCGGGAGCGGACAATCGCAGCAGGGGGTCAGAGCTGGGGACCCGCAAAGGGGGCCAGTCGGAAGGACTAGGATTGGCATATAGAGCTGGAGAAGCTAACAGAGCTAAGGAGGGGCAGTGGTATGGAAGCATTGGTAAACACAGACAAGGATTTTCCATTCAATGTGTAGCTGTCATACCCCTCTAGCAAATATTTCTCCTGGTACTTATCCAACTCTGGGCAGTGGATTAATCAAGTAAGTCATTGGGAGAGCTGTATGTAAATCTGCTTCTGTCTATCTGTCTATCTGCCGATCTAATGGCAACTATTCTGTTCCCAGTTCCTCATCTTCCACGCATTCGTACTCACTCGTACCAAGACCTGGAAACAGAACATAACCTGAGCTATTGACTGTAGGGATGCTTTCATGTACTTGGGGCCTGTGTCATCGGTTTCCCCGAGCATAGGTTATGTGCAACTGGCTTCAGGTCAAATGTAAAACTGCTGGTAGTTACTAAGCCTGGCTGCCTGGAAGACCTGTTTTTTTTTTCCTCTCATCTTATTGACCTGCAGTTTTACATTTGGCTTGTAGCCAGCTTCATGAGGCCTGCACTTAGGGAGCCTGATAATATAAGCATAATATAAAAATGTCACATCGTTCACACACCTCAGAAGACAGTAACCTGCTAACGATCAGCTTCAGAAGACTGTTTGAATTGAGACCAATTCCAGGCTTGGATGTGGTTTGGATTGATTGGGGCCTTTTTTTTTTCTAAATCAAACAAATTTTCTGTTTTCAAAAGTATCCATGATAACTCTTGAGAATTGACACTGGGAGTTGCTGAGAGAAGATGTTGTTTTGTTGTCTCTTTTTACTAACCTATCCTTTTTTTCTTAGTATTTCAGTGCTGCCATGTTAAGATGGGAACACATTTGGTCACTGATCCTAGATAGAGGCTCATGGGGTTGAATGATTTCTTCTCTTACATTCCCCGCACCCCCCCCCCCCCCCCCCCCGCAGCCCCCACCGAAGTTGCTCTTCCAGGACATGTTATAGTCTAGGTTTTGGTGTTGGAGAGCAGGTTAAGTGACTTTCTGGAACAGTTTGATGTATGCTATGCTAGTTTGGTTGCTAGGAAACAGACTGTACCACAACAGGCAGTTACCTGGTCTGATCATTTGGGGTTAAAATGTTTCACCCACAGAAATCGGTTTGAAAACGTTTCTAATTTCGTCAAAAATGTTCAGTTATTAGGGTACATGATTGAGGAGGTTTCACATATCTGTAATGTGTTTGCGTTCTGTACCCCAAGCACACACCAGTGACACTAAACACATGATGGTACTGAGGCCTTCCCAAAAACACTATGATCCTGAAATTTCACTAAGGTCCTACTTGGTCTCCCACCATAACTTCAGTGGGAGCCGAACTGAACCCCTCACAAATGGGGGAGACCAAATTATGTTGGGGATCTGAGAGTTTCTGCATTTACTTATGGGGGGGGTGGGGGTGTGCAGAACTTCCATCTGCTGCTTACAAGGCAAATGACGGACTGGGGGTGGGGACACCTTAAGCCCATCCTGGCCGTGGATGGGGACTCAACGTAGTGGCAGCCGTACGCACACAGAGAGCAAGAGATGAAGTATACCGGCTCACACAGGATGTATGTGGGCCCATGGACACTTCCACCCCAAAAGAGGAAATTTAAAAAGAACACTTCCTGGATCTGTTCCATTGCCTTTTGGCCAGTCGGAGTCGTAGCAGGGTCAGGGAGTAGTTGGGTAATACCTCTCTTTTTCAACTCCCCCGCCCCCCACCAATGAGCCAGCTGAACTTCCAAATTTCCGCGGGCATGGGACCAAAGGTGCACCTGGAATGACAAGCCCCCGCCTGCCACATGCAAATGAGGTGCCCTCCCAGTGACCCCACAAATTCAGGTTTTTTTTATTCGTTCATGGGATGTGGGCGTCACTGGCGAGGCCAGTATTTATTGCCCATCACTAATTGCTCTTGAGAAGGTGGTGGTGAGCCGCCTTCTTGAACCGCTGCAGTCCGTGTGGTGAAGTTTCTCCCACAGTGCTATTAGGAAGGGAGTTCCAGGATTTTGACCCAGCGACGATGAAGGAACTGTGATATATTTCCAAGTCGGGATGGTGTGTGACTTGGAGGGGAACGTGCAGGTGGTGTTGTTCCCATGTGCCTGCTGCCCTTGTCCTTCTAGGTGGTAGAGGCCATGGGTTTGGGAGGTGCTGTCGAAGAAGCCTTGGCGAGTTGCTGCAGTGCATCATGTGGATGGTACACTCTGCAGCCACAGTGCACCGGTGGTGAAGGGAGTGAATGCTTAGGGTGGTGGATGGGGTGCCAATCAGGCGGGCTGCTTTGTCCTGGATGGCGTCAAGCTTCTTGAGTGTTTTTGGAGCTGCACTGATCCAGGCAAGTGGAGAGTATTCCATCACACTCCTGACTTGTGCCTTGTAGATGATGGAAAGGCTTTGGGGAGTCAGTTGTTTCTGGTCAATGGTGACCCCCAGGATGTTGATGGTGGGGGATTCGGCGATGATAATGCCGTTGGATGTCAAGGGGAGGTGGTTAGACTCTCTCTTGTTGGAGATGGTCATTGCCTGGCACTTGTCTGGCGCGAATGATACTTGCCACTTATGAGCCCAACCCTGGATGTTGTCCAGGTTTTGCTGCATGCGGGCACGGACTGCTTCATTATCTGAGGGGTTGGGAATGGAACTGAACACTGTGCAATCATCAGCGAACATCCCCATTTCTGACCTTATGATGGAGGGAAGGTCATTGATGAAGCAGCTGAAGATGATTGGGCCGAAGACACTGCCCTGAGGAACTCCTGCAGCAATGTGCTGGGGCTGAGATGATTGGCCTCCAACAACCACTACCATCTTCCTTTGTACTAGGTATGACTCCAGCCACTGGAGAGATTTCCCACTGATTCCCATTGACTTCCATTTTACTAGGGCTCCTTGGTACCACACTCGGTCAAATGCTGCCTTGATATCAAGGGCAGTCACTCTCACCTCTGGAATTTAGCTCTTTTGTCCATGTTTGGACCAAGGCTGTAATGACATCTGGAGCCGATTGGTCCTGGTGGAACCTAAACTGAGCATCGGTGAGCAGGTTATTGGTGAGTAAGTGCCGCTTGATAGCACTGTCGACGACACCTTCCATCGCTTTGCTTATGATTGAGAGTAGACTGATGGGGCGGTAATTGGCCAGATTGGATTTGTCCTGCTTTTTGTGGACAAGGCATACCTGGGCAATTTTCCACATTATCAGGTAGATGCCAGTGTTGTAGCAGTACTGGAACAGTTTGGCTAGAGGCGCAGCTAGTTCTGGAGCACAAGTCTTCAGCACTACAGCCGGGATGTTGTCAGGGACCATAGCCTTTGCTGCATCCAGTGCACTCAGCTGTTTCTTGATATCACGTGGAGTGAATCAAATCGGCTGAAGACTGGCTTCTGTGATAGTGGGGATATCGGGAGGCGGCCGAGATGGATCATCCACTCGGCACTTCTGGCTGAAGATGGTTGCAAATGCTTCAGCCTTGTCTTTTGCACTCACGTGCTGGACTCCGCCATCATTGAGGATGGGGATGTTTGGAGCCTCCTCCTCATAAGAACATAAGAAATTGGAGCAGGTTTCGGCCAATCGGCCCCTCGAGCCTGCTCCGCCATTCAATAAGATCATGGCTGATCTGATCCTAACCTCAAATCTAAATTCATGTCCAATTTCCTGCCTGCTCCCCGTAACCCCTAATTCCCTTTACTTCTAGGAAACTATCTATTTCTGTTTTAAATTTATTTAATGATGTAGCTTCCTGGGGCAGCAAATTCCACAGACCCACTACCCTCTGAGTGAAGAAGTTTCTCCTCATCTCAGTTTTGAAAGAGCAGTCCCTTAGTCTAAGATTATGCCCCCTAGTTCTAGTTTCACCCATCCTTGGGAACATCCTTACCGCATCCACCCGATCAAGCCCCTTCACAATCTTATGTTTCAATAAGATCGCCTCTCATTCTTCTGAACTCCAATGAGTAGAGTCCCAATCTACTCAACCTCTCCTCATACGTCCGCCCCCTCATCCCCGGGATTAACCGAGTGAACCTTCTTTGTACTGCCTCGAGAGCAAGTATGTCTTTTCTTTAGTATGGAGACCAAAACTGTATGCAGTATTCCAGGTGCGGTCTCACCAAATACCTTATATAACTGCAGCAATACCTCCCTGTTTTTATATTCTATCCCCCAAACAATAAAAGCCAACATTCCGTTGGCCTTCTTGATCACCTGCTGCACCTGCATACTAACTTTTTGATTTTCTTGCACGAGGACCCCCAGATCCCTTTGTACTGCAGTACTTTCCAGTTTCTCGCCATTAAGATAATAACTTGCTCTCTGATTTGTCCTGCCAAAGTGCATAACCTCACATTTTCCAATATTGTATTGCATCTGCCAAATCTCCGCCCACTCATCCAGCCTGTCTATATCCCCTTGTAAGTTTTTTATGTCCTCCTCACTCTCTCTACTTTCCCTCCCATCTTTGTATCATCTGCAAACTTTGATATGTTACACTCGGTCCCCTCCTCCAAATTGTTAATATAGATTGTAAAGAGTTGGGGAACCAGCACCGACCCCTGCGGAACACCACTGGCTACTGGTTGCCAGCCCGAGAATGAACCATTTATCCCAACTCTCTGCTTCCTGTTAGATAACCAATCCTCCACCCATGCCAGAATATTACCCCCAATCCAGTGATTCTTTATCTTGAGCAATAATCTTTCATGTGGCACCTTGTCGAATGCCTTCTGGAAGTCGAAATACACTACGTCCACTGGTTCCCCTTTATCCACCCTGTACGTTATGTCCTCAAAGAACTCGAGCAAATTTGTCAGACATGACTTCCCCTTCGTAAAGCCATGCTGACTTTGTCCTATTAAATTATGCTTATTCAAATGTTCCGCTACTGTCTCCTTAATAATATACTCCAAAATTTTACCCACCACAGATGTTAGGCTAACTGGTCTATAATTTCCAGCCTTCTGCCTACTACCCTTTTTAAATAAGGGTGTTACATTAGCAGTTTTCCAATCTGCCTGGACCTTTGCCGAGTCCAGAGAATTTTGGAAAATTATTACCAAAGCATCCACAATCCCTACTGCCACTTCCCTCAAGACCCTGGGATGTAAGCCATCAGGTCCAGGGGATTTATCCGCCTTGAGTCCCATTAATTTACTGAGTACCAATTCCTTAGTGATTTTAATCGTATTTAGCTCCTCCCCCCTCGAGAGCCCCCGTTTGTCCAGTGTTGGGATATTCTTAGTGTCCTCTACCGTAAAGACTGAAACAATATATTTGTTCAGCATTTTTGCCATCTCCATGTTTCCCACCATTAATTTCCCCGTCTCATCCTCTAAGGGACCTATGCTTGCCTTTGCCACCCTTTTTCTTTTTATATAACTGTAGAAACTCTTGCTATCTGTTTTTATATTTTTTGCTAGTTTATTTTCATAATCTATCTTCCCTTTCTTAATCAATCCTTTTGTTACTTTTTGCTGTCTTTTGAAGACTTCCCAATCTTCTATCCTCCCACTGAGTTTGGCGACCTTATATGTCCTTGTTTTTAGTCGGATACTATCCTTAATTTCTTTACTTAGCCACGGATGGCCGTCATTTCTTTTACACCCTTTTTTCCTCAGTGGAATATATTTTTTTTGAAAGTCGCAAAATAACTCCTTGAATGAACACCACTGCTCATGTACCATCCCTTATTACATGCCCTGACTATTTCCTGATTAATACTTCTTCCAGCAGAGTTGCAACTATTAGGAGGCCTATATACTACACCCACTAGTGTTTTTTTCCCCTTATTATTCCTTATCTCTACCCAAACTGTTTCATTATCCTGATCCTTTGTCCCAATATCATTTCTCTGTATTAGTGATTCCTTCCTTTATTAACATTGCCACCCCACCTCCCCTTCCTTCCTGCCTGTCCTTCCTGATTGTTAAATACCCTGGCATATTTAATTCCCAGTTGTTGTCACCCTGCAGCCATGTTTCTGTGATTGGCCACAAGATCATACCCATACGTAGTTATTTGTGCTGTTAACTCGTCCATTTTGTTACGAATGCTACGTGCATTCAGATAAAGAACTTTCAAATATGTTTTGTGACACTTAGTTCCTGCTTTTTCCTTTTTTAACACTTTACCTTTTACTCCATACCTTCTGTCCCTTCCTGACACGCTTTCCTCTGTCTCCCTGCTCAGGTTCCCAACCCCCTGCCACAGCTTTGATGCTGGGTTAATCGCCTTACGCTTTCTAGTTTTTATTTTATCTGTCGTGCCTAAAGTACACTTCCTTTCCGCTGCTCTACGCTTTTCCCTTTCACTTGTTCTTGAACAACTGTTTGTACTATTTGTATTGTAGATTTCCCCTGGGTCTTCCCCTCTCTTGCTGCTCTCAATTTTATTCCCTTCTGACTCCCCGCTCAGGTTCCCATCCCCCTGCCACTCTAGTTTAAACCTTCCCCAACAGCACTAGCAAACACCCCCGCGAGGACATTGGTCCCGGTCCTGCTCGGGTGTAACCCGTCACGCTTGTTCAGGTGCCACCTTCCCCAGAACCGGTCCCAATGTCCCAGGAATCTAAATCCCTCCCTCCTACACCATCCCTGCAGCCATGCATTCATCCTGTATATTCTCCTGTTCCTATACTCACTAGCACGTGGCACCGGTAGTAATCCTGAGATCACTACCTTTTGAAGTCCTGCTTTTTAATTTATCTCCTCACTCCTTAAATTCACCTTGCAGGACCCCATCGCTTTTTTTACCTATGTCGTTGGTACCAATATGGACCACGACGACTGGCTGTTCACCCTCCCCCTCCAGAATGTCCTGCAGCCGCTCCGTGACATCCTTGACCCTAGCACCAGGGAGGCAACATACCATCCTGGAGTCACATTTGCGGCCGCAGAAACGCCTATCTGTTCCCCTTACAATTGAATCCCCTATCACTATAGCCCTGCCACTCTTCTTCCTCCCCTCCTGTGCAGCAGAGCCACCCGTGGTGCCCCGAACCTTGCTCTTGCTGCTTTCCCCTGATAAGCCATCTCCCCCAACAGTATCTGAAGCAGAATATCTGTTTGAGAGGGCGATGGCCCCAGGGGACTCCTGCTCTACCTGCCGAGTCCTTTTACTCTGCCTGGCGGTCACCCATTTCCTTTCTGCCTGCGTACTCTTTACCTGCGGTGTGACCACCTCACTGAACGTGCTATCCACGATAGTCTCGGCATCGCGGATGCTCCACAGTGAATCCACCCGCAGCTCCAGCTCCTCCCGTTAGTTGTTTCATTGTCCACCACCATTCACGACTGGATGTGGCAGGACTGCAGAGCTTTGATCTGATCCGTTGGTTGTGGAATCGCTTAGCTCTGTCTATGGTATGTTGCTTCTGCTATTTAGCATGCATGAAGTCCTGAGTTGTAGCTTCACCAGGTTGGCACCTCATTTTTAGGTATAACTGGTGCTGCTCCTGGCATGCTCTTCTGCACTCCTCATTGAACCAGGGTTAATCCCCTGGCTTGTTGGTAATAGTAGAGTGAGGAATCTGCCAGGCCATGAGGTTACAGATTGTGCTGGAATACAATTCTGCTGCTGCTGATGGCCCACAGTGCCTCATGGATGCCCAGTTTTGAGCTGCTTGATCTGTTCTGAATCTATCCCATTTAGCACGGTGGTAGTGCCACACAACACGTTGGATGGTGTCCTCAGTGCGAAGACGGGACTTCGTCTCCACGAGAACTGTGCGGTGGTCACTCCTACCAATACTATCGTGGACAGATGCATCTGCGACAGGTAGATTGGTGAGGAACAGGTCAAGTAAGTTTTCCCCTCGTGTTGGTTCGCTCACCACCTGTCGCAGGCCCAGTCTGGCAGCTATGTCCTTCAGGACTCAGCCTGCTCGGTCAGTAGTGGTGCTACCGAGCCACTCTTGGTGATGGACATTGAAGTCCCTCACCCATAGTACATTCTGTGCCCTTGCTACCCTCATTGCTTCCTCCAAGTGGTGCCCAACATGGAGGAGGACTGATTGATCAGCTGAGGGAGGACGGTAGGTGGTAATCAGCAGGAGGTTTCCTTGCCCATGTTTGACCTGATGCCATGAGATTTCATGGGGTCCGGAGTCAATGTTGAGGACCCCCAGGGCCACTCGCTCCTGATTATATATCACTGTACCGACACCTCTGGTTGGTCTGTCCTGCTGGTGGGACAGGACATACCCAGGGATGGTGATGGAAGAGTCTGGGACGTTGGCTGAAAGGTATGATTCTGTGAGTATGGCTGTCAGGCTGTTGCTTGACTAGTCTGTGGGACAGCTCTCCCAATTTTGGCACAAGTCCCCAGATGTTAGTGAGGAGGACTTTGCAGGGTTGACTGGGCTTGGTTTGCCTTTGTCATGTCTGGTGCTTAGCGGTCCGATGCCAGGTGGTCTGTCTGATTTTATTCTTATGACCTTTTGTAGCGAGATTGTACAACTGAGTGGCTTGCTAGGCCATTTCAGAGGGCAATTAAGAATAAACCACATTGCTGTGGGTCTGGAGTCACATATAGGCCAGACTGGGTAAGGACAGCAGGTTTCCTTCCCTGAAGGACATTAGGTTGGGGGTCTTTTGAGGGCATCGGCGGATGTGATATCTCACATCCGCCGAGGTCACTGCCCATGGAACTTGAGGGCTATTTATTTGGAATGTGACTGACTATAATCTGTACTAAAAGCAGCTTGGAATCTGATATTGTTTGCTTGCAGCCACGTGGCAGTTCTATCTGCAATTTATGGTTTCCATGCAAGAAACGGGGTGCCAGTGCCTCTTTAAAGTTTAAACATTAAGACGTTTGATCATTGCAGTGCTGACTTAAAAACAGCCTAGATTTAAATCCTGTCAGACTACAGCTGCCAGTGGGGTCCACATAGAAAGCGTGAAGTTTTTTGATCTGTGCACCCAACCGTTAACATTTAGACTCTGCTTTTATAGTGTATGTGTCAGGGTGATAGACAGTGTGAGATTTTAAGCATATGTGTAAGATTTCCCTATCTGGTGACTCTCAGCTATGCCATTATGTGGAGGTGCTGATTGAAGGCCAATCAGTATCATCTTCCATATGGAGAATCACCCAGATTATAGATGGTTTAAAGTAGCACTGGTTGAAGCAGGTGATGAAAGTCTGCTTGTGAGAGTAGTGATGCTGCATCTAAAGGGGCCATGTTGCTGAAGTGTGTTTGGTGCTATCCCTTGTTTGTGGAAGTGAGCACCTCAGTTTTCTGCCCCTCGAGCCCTTCAAGAAATTACTGATTGGTTGTATAAATGATATATCCCACAGCTAAGGTGATTCTGATACATTGATGGCTTCACAAGCTCTGGTTTGTCATGCTGAGGTCATGCTGAGCTGACGTTAACCTAACAATGTAACCATGATGTGGAGATGCCGGTGATGGACTGGGGTTGACAAATGTAAGGAATCTTACAACACCAGGTTATAGTCCAACTGTTTTATTTAAAAATCACAAGCTTTCGGAGGCTTTCTCCGGGTAAGCGTTCTCCAAGGCGGCCTTCGAGACACACGACAATGCAAAATCGTCGAGCAGAAATTGATAGCCAAGTTCCGCACCCATGAGGACGGCCTCAACCGGGATCTGGGGTTCATGTCACGCTACACGTAACCCCACCGCGAAAAAAAGTTATCTGTTTTTAACCCAACGGGTCATTCTCTGTCTTTCTCTTCCTTTCGGATGTTTCTCTCGCGCTCTCTCTCTCTCTCTCTCTGTGTGTTTTGTGTTCTGGCCGTTTGTGTATTTGGCGGTCCTGTAGGTAACATCACTCTGTCTGAACACTTTGATTGCCTTCACAACGAGCAGTTGGAAAGATTATCTGCAATCACCAGGTATTGTTCTCTGAATATAAATGCGGTAACCTTCCATGGAATCCCACACTTGCTCATCTGACGAAGGAGAAAGCCTCCGAAAGCTTGTGATTTTTAAATAAAACAGTTGGACCATAACCTGGTGTTGTAAGATTCTTTACATTTAACAATGTAACAGCACAGTTGGTAACTGGCAATAACTCGGTGGTTGTTCACAGTAATTTGAATCAGATGTTTGATGGTAATGAGTAGAAGTTTAAAAAAGCAGAGAGTATTTGCTCATTATTGCACTGGGAATCTGTTCCCAGGAGTACGTGCTCAGGAATCAGTCCTCCGCTTGAATCAAATGTATCAACTAACATTTGAGTTAGTGGATCTTTTCGGGTGAAAGGGGCACTCTTCTTTTCTAGGGTAAGTGGCTGGGGCCTGCATGGTGATGAGGCTCTGATGGCTCAGTTGAAATTGTCACTTTTCACTGAATGCACATGATCCATTACCAGTCCCACCTGTAGAAAGCAGCATGCTGAAATCTGTTCTTGTACGCATGTGCAGTGAGTGATTTTTGATTGCTCCGTTCATGCAACAGACAGGAACAGCTTCTCTGAAAGCTGCTGTGACACCACTGAAGACAGTCCACCGAACTCCGACACCATGTTTGCTGCCATTGCAACTTGTTCAGTGCCATTTTCTGATATTTGTTGTTATTCAAAATGTGTCAAAAATAACTTCTGGAAGACTTCCACATAAGATTAGTGGGTATAAAAATGTACAGGCTGTGCTAGATTAGCTATTCACAGTCAGAAAAGAATTTGAATGCACTATAAGTGGCCTCACCGTTCCTGGGCTGGGGAAAGAGGGGAAATCTGCCAGTGTTCCCACTCTTATCCAAACGTGATCATTCCAGCAAAGTCACTGGATTGTAATCATCAGGTAAGGCATGATTAGGCTCAGCTGTACTGCCCCTCTTGTCAACAGTTGCTGTCGAGGTGTAAATATGAAAACTTGAGCACTTCGAGAAGGTACAGGAGAGTTGCCAGCTTCTTTGGAACAATACTTTTTTTTAAGTGGTGAGCCCAGAAATCAGTAGAGATGGTCGCTATCAATGGGCACTTCAGTTTCAACTGCAGATAGAAATATCTTGAATTTATCTAATATCTGATCACAGCCACAGGATATCTAAAGTGCTTTCTCTCCAATGATTTTGTATGTAGTTACTGTTCCTGTATAGGTAAACGGTATATGGAATTCAGCTCCCTTGCATTGTTGGTGCTTTGATAATTTCATCAACTTGTAGTACCAACAAAAATCACTCTAATAGGAGGTTAAAATTAGGGATGAATTTTATACTTTATTATATTTAACAGGGTGACACTCAGTCTAACTTCGTTCATCCCTCAGGCCTGGATCTCGGCATTTGCATGCTCCTGTACCAGACGTTGATCCTTCTGTTTTCATGCTACATAATGCAAATAGTTTTAAATATTCCTGCGCAGGAGCCAGGACTCTGTACTGTCTCAGGAGTTTTCCATTATTGTCAGATCCTGCAGGCATGTCATACAAGTGTGCCAGAGCCTTTTTGTTTGGTTAACCATTGCCTACAGTGATTGTGTCATGGATGATCAGCTGTTTGGAATTCACGTGTGTGCAGCGCCATGGCTCACAGTTTGATGTTTTTATTTAAAGGAGCTACATTCCCTAAATTCTACCAGGGTTCAAGAGTGAGAAAGAGAGAGGAAAGACATCCAGAAGTGGTTATTAAGTGGTTAAGACCTTTTCAATTAAGTGAATCACTCAGCTATACATACCAACCATAGAAAGTTGACCAATAGCTTCAAAGTAGCAGGGGCAACTCCAAAAAAGGTGACCACTCAAACTGCCTTGCTTTACCCCAATTAGATACTTAAACCACGCTCACATTCTCAAAATAGACCAAGAGCTGCAATGGTCAGTTTATCAGTCAGTGCGAGCAGAGCGAGTCACACCTGCCTTGTGCTCACCATAAGTTTCTGTGGCTTTTGAGTATTGGAGCAATGTCACGTGACAGCGTGCATGCATTATAACTTAAACAGAATGATGGTGACCGATGGGACAGCTCCACAGAGTGCTGCGCAGGAAGTTTGAATCAATCTGCCTGTTGCCACTGAATTTCATTCCTAGGTGGGGAAAAGGGTTTGGTATGTATGTATATTTTTGGTGGATTGTGATTGGTAAGAAAGGTTTGCATAAATGTTGAGCAACAAAAGTATAAAATAACTAATGAGAAAGAAGAAAAGTACAGATATAAGCACTTAACTAATGAAGAAACAACATGGATGATGGACACCCCATATTTTACTGTGAAGATGTACACTTTGGTGAATTTCTGTACTCATAAAGATGGTTATTATTATTGCTGGAGAACTGTTCCACTCGGTGCCAACTATCAAATCAGCTAATACACCTGCCGAATGCAGATAGACCTTTCTCTGTACTTTTTTCCAACATTCGTAAAGCATCCTCTTTTCTCCTCACCACCCCCCCAACCATTTTCCCACAATTGTTTTTATGACCTCTTGAAATAAGTGCCAGTGTGCCCCAAATAATGGGTAGTTTTGTAATGCAGACTAGATCTCAATAGGTCCTGACTTGAGGCTGTCCTAGACACAATGACTTTTTGACCCTTATAGCCTTAATCACCCTCCTTACCCAATACATCATCCTTGGTTGAGCAGGCAGACAGCCAAATCGCACGTCTTGCCAGCATTACTGCTCTGAAATGGGAAGCTAAGAGTGTTAAAAGCATTCTGAAGATGACTCTTCCCTCATGTTTTGATTCCCTTCCTCTGGGGAAATGCCTGGATGCAACATCCCTTACAGCCAAACTGCTGAGATCAGGAACACAATGTATGGAGGAAGTGTAGCAAAAGTGCTGATTCAACACTAGATGCCACCACACTAATCTATGGTGCCTTTTTTTTGGTAGAAACAACTGAATTAAGGGATATGCCCATCTCTGTAGGCATCACCAATGATGCCTTTTGGGGATTGTGGTGCACTAACCCTCTTCCTCCTTGACCTCTCCACAGCATTTGATATGATGAACCATTCCACCCTCCTGCATTGTATCTCTTCTGTGGTTCCCCCACTGGCACTGCTCTTGCTTGGCTCCACTTCTACTCGACATCTCCTGCAATAGTTTCTCCTTCTACCCATGGCCACCATCTTACCTTGGACCACATGCAGCTCTTGGTGACTTCATCCACAGGCATGAGGTCAGGTTTCATAAGTATACCGAAGGCTCCCAGCTCTGCCTTTCCACTGTTCTGCTTGACTCTGTGACTACCATTGTGCTGTCTAACTGTACAAACAAGTTTTGGAGAAGCAACAACTTGCACCAACACAACCTTAGCAGGACTGAAGTCACCCTGTTCAGCTCCCACCAAAAACTCACACATTATACCCTTCTTCCTTTCCCCTCCCCAGCTCCTCACATGGGCTGAGTCCAATGGTGCATATCCTCATTGTCCTGTTTGACCTTGAGCTGAGCTACAATCCTTACATCCTAGCCACCAGCAAGGCTTTCACAACATTGCACATATCCTCCTCAACCCGACTCCTACTGCTATGGATATCCTCATCTGTGTCTTTGTGTCTTTATCACCTCCCCGGGTTCAAATAATCCTATGGCCTCCTTGCCAGCCTCCCAAATTTCATCCTACATAAACTACAAGTCCTCCAAAACAACACCATCCAAATCCTACCCTGCACTAAGCCTCATTCCCCATTATCCTTTTCCTCACCAAGATCCATTGTCTCCCTGCCATTTTTTCTATGGCATTGCTTTTTTTTTTGCCAGCTCTGTATACCAACATGTGCACTCTGATCTCCTTTGGTCTCCTTTATAACCCCCGCCCCCTTTCTCTTTTCCATCTTCGATTGGAGAGCCTTCATCTGTCTGGGGCCCGTACCCTATGCTTTTCATAAAATCCTCTGCTTTGCAATCTCTCTCCAACTTCAAAAGCCTTCCTTAACTCTTCACCCTGTGAAGTTAATTAGGGCATTTTATTACATCAAAGATGCAAGTTGTTTTTGCCGGATTGTTTCTACTTAGAAGCTGCAGTTTATTTATGGTACTTCTCGCAATGTTCTACGGTCACGTTTTGTTTTGACAAATGGAAGCCTTTAGAGGTGTGGCCTTTTGTGGGAAAGTTATGTTTATGGATTGATCTGGCACTTGGGAGGAATATAGTGAGAAGGCAGATAGGTGGCTTTGATCTCTGAAAAAGAGGCAACCTTTTACTGAAAATTTACTAAAAATTGAAGTTTATTCTAACGTCCTGAATTAATTTGGGAAATTTTATGCCAGACCTGTTTGGTGGAACCTGTAAATAAGACCAAAGAAGTGCTTGGCCTGCTGCTGAGCTTCCGTGAATAAATCTTTTTTTTAAACTTTAATGCTATTCATACCAATATGAAATTATCCTTTTGCATTAAAGCATGTTCTGGGATGGACATTTTTCTGTTCCCAAACACCCAGGAGTTACCTGCTCCAAATCTGTGAACAGCAAACATCTATTTTTGCTACAATAAAAATAAAGACGTGCACCTCAGGACATGCCAAAGCATTTTACAGCCGATGAAGTATTTTTTGAAGTGTAGTCACTGTTGTGATTTCGGAAACTCGGCAACCAATTTGCACACAGCAAGGTCCCACAAACAGCAGATGATCGGTTTTAGTGATGTTAGTTGAGGGATAAATATTGGCCAGACCGGGGGAGAACTCCCCTGCTCGTCTTCGAATAGTGCCATGAGATCTTTTACGTTCAATTGAGAGGGCAGATGGTTTAACGTCTCATCTGAACAATGACATCTCCGACAGTGCAGCACTCCTTCAGTACTTCACTCCCTCAATACTGCACTGGAGCATCAGCCTAGATTTTGTGCTTGTGTCTAGAGTACACAGTTCTGCAATTGGTTTTGACACATTTAATTTTTATGAAATTTAACAGGCAATGAAATAAGCTCAATTGATGGCTCACTAAGTAAATACAGATTTTGTCATACAGACCAGGAAGGCAAAAGGCTTGATCCATAGTTTTGGTGTAGCATCAATTTCCTTCTCTTTACAGATGGTTGTAAACAATTTTACAACACCAAGTTATAGTCCAGCAATTTTATTTTAAATTCACAAGCTTTCGGAGGCTTCCTCCTTCCAAGTTATAGTCCAGCAATTTAAAATAAAATTGCTGGACTATAACTTGGTGTTGTAAAATTGTTTACAATTGTCAACCCCAGTCCATCACCGGCATCTCCACATCATGACTACCATTTACAGATGGTGACAGATCTACTGTGTAATTCCAGAAGCTTCTGTTTTTATTTGAGATTTCCAGCATTTGTAGTTTTTTGTATATATGGCCTAAATTATCTTGGAAGGTAGCAGGAAAAGGAAGAAATAACTCATGTTGTGACCTTGCCCAATTCCTAAGGGAAAGGTGAAGTGAAGAAAAATGTAGAAATTGAGGCTTTTGTTGAAACTACTTATACCATCCTGACACCTCATCCTTTTTTTAAGAAAAAGAAGTTTTGAAGAATCATGAACTTTAAGATGCTTTTTGCCTTTCTTTCAAATCAACATTGCATGCTGATATCTGAACTGACTGAGTACGATTGATGAGTGCAGCTGTGCAATTGTGTTGAGTTATCATAAGCAGCAAGACAGCTTCTGCACTACCCAGAGTTAATGACCAGTGTTACCTGAGTTTCTGTACCCTCTTGGGCTCCGACTCCTGCAAACCAATTCTCTCCTTGACGTCATCAGCACTTCTTATTAAAGAACTAGGTTTTCTTTAAACTAGTGTAGGAAAAAGAAGGATAGAAGGCGAATTGTGAATGAGTTTTTTTTCAAATGGCCCAGTTACCAAAAAGGAAGGATTTGGTACACAATATACTGGATTCTGATCGAGAAAATATTTATTTCCAGTATTTTTATTTTCATTTCAGATTTTAAGCATTTTTTCATTTTTTTTAATCTCAGTCTCATTCTTGATTATATGTATTTCAGGGAACTGGAAATGTCCCACATAATTTTCATTAGCCTAAGGTGAATTTCTGATGCATTGTGCGAATAATGTCATCCCACTGGAAAGCTGTGGCCAAAGCCTATTCAGTGATAGTAATGCCTTTTTAGGGGTGTTTTCAAGTTTGCCTGTTATTCTTTTGTCCCATATTCAAAAACACCATTCTCCTCCTCCGCTTCTTCCTCCTCCTCCTCCTCCTACCCCATTAGAACCAGCGTTTGAAAAAAATGAATAATAATGATTATAAAAAGCGAGGTGAAAGGAAAGGAACATAAAAATTCAGAACAAAGAGGTGTTATTGACGTGGTTATGTAAGTCTTAATAAAAAAGGTAATGGAGAAACAAATGGGACTTGAAGTAGACAAATCTCCGGGACCTCATGGTTTCCACCACAGGGTATTGAAAGAAATAGGTGAGGAAATTGCATATGCATTAGTCATAATTTTCCAAAGCGCTCTCGATTCAGGAATTTTACCATTGGATTGGAAAATTGCAAATATCACTCCATTATTTAAGACAGGAGGGAGGGAGAAACCAGGTAACTACAGATCTGTCAGTTTAACATCGATTGTGGGGAAGTTACTGGAATCTTATCATGGACAGTGACAATGAGAGTCAGCATAGATTTGTGAAGGATAGGTCATGTCTAATTAATTTAGTTGAATTTTTTGAAGAGGTCACTAGCATGGTGTATAGGGCAGTGTCTATAGATGTTGTCTATATGGGCATCCAAAAGGCAATTGATAAGGTTCCGCACAAAAAAATGAGAGCACGCAGATGTGGAGGTAACCTTGTGATATGGGTTGGTAATTAGTTGAGAGGTAAGAGACAGAGAGTAGGAATAAAGGGTTCATTCTTTGATTGGAGGGATGGAATCATACAGCACAGAAGGAGGCTTTTCAGCCCATCATGCCTGTGCTGGCTCTTTGAAATAGTTATCCAATTAGTCTTGTGTATGAGGTGTTATATGTGAGATCCTATACTTTGCAACTTATCCTAATTGGGATGTAACAAGTGATGTTCCCCAGGGATCTTTACTGGAGCCTTAGCTTTTCACAATCTACATTAATGACTTGGATCTGCAACTCTATTGCTTCATTCAAGTTTACGGATGGCACTAAGTTGGGTGGCACAGTAAGTTGTATAGATTGGAGCAGGAAGTTAGAAGGACATAGACTGACCAAGTGAGTGAGCAAAACTATGGCAGATGGCATTCAGTGTGGGGAAGTGTGAGGTCATCCACTTTGGACCTGAGAAAGACAAATTGAAATATGGTGAGACTCGGAGCTGTGGAGGAGCAAAATAATTGAGGTCGCCACATACATAAATCACAAAAAGCTAGTGGACAGGTACAAAAAGTAATCAAAAAGGCAAATAGAATGTTGGCCTTGATCTCCAGGTGATTGGAATTCAAAAGTGAGGGTGTGAGCCTTGCTTAGACCCCATTTGCAGTACTATGTTCAGTATAGGAAAGATATATTGGCCTTGGAAGGGGTGCAGCCCAGATTCACCAGAATGTCATCAATGCTTAAAGGGTTAAATTATGAGGATAGGTTGAAAAAAACTTGGCTTGTATTCGTTTTGAGTTTCGAAGGTTGAGGGGAGAGCAAATCGAAGTGTTTAAAATGACAGAGATTCAACAGGGTAAATACAGAGAAGCTATTTCCTCTGGTCTAAAATGCACTGCCGGAGGGGCGGTGGAAGCAGATTCAATAGTAACTTTCAAAAGGGAATTGAGGAAATACATCAAAAGGAAAAAAAATTGTAGGGCTATGGGGAAAGAGTAGGGCAGTGGTACTAATTTGATATCTCTTTCAAAGATCCGGCTCAGGTACAATGGGCCTAATAGCCTCCTTCTGTGCTGTATGATCCTATGGTGGGGGAATCCAGAACAAGAGGGCATAATCTTAAAATTAGAGCTGAGCCATTTTAGGAGCAAAATCAAAATACTTTTTCACACAAAGGGTAGTGGAAATCTGGAATACTCTTCCCCCCAAAAGGCCAGGGATGCTAGGTCAACTTAAATTTTCAAGACTGAAATCGCTAAATTTTTGTAGGTAATGAAATCGAGGGAAATGTAACAAAGGCGGTTAAATGGAGTTGAGGTACAGATCAGCCATGATCTAATTGAATGGCGCAACAAGCTTGAGTGGCTGAATGGCCCACTCCCGTTTCTAGGTTCCGAGAACACTACATTTTAGGCATCCAGCATCAGCATTCCCAGATCTGGTAGAGATGCACAGTGGAGCTACCTTTACTCAACAATGTGCCGTAGCTGCTGCTGCTTCAGTGTGATATATATTTTCTACACCCATAATCTTGTGGCCCAAGAGGTATTGTAGTAATGTTCTTCAAACCTTTTGTGCTGTCAACCTTTGTGGCTCTCCAGTTCGACCTGCCTAACTCGGGTACAACTGTAGCACCATAGTTGAGACCATCGAACAGCACAGACCAGGAATCAAACCTGAGACCTTCCTGGTCTGTATAGCTTCACATCCACATCAGGCAATCAGTTTACCCAACAAACCATCAGGGGAGCTACAGCTGGATTTCTGTTGCTGATGGTTCGATTGGCTGAGCTAACTTTGCTCTGTTAGATGACCAGATTGTTTGGCACCTTTTACCATTGGGCAGGGGCAACCCAATCTCTGCTGCAAATGCAAATAGAGGTTAGAAGTTTCTGTTAATTAAAAATGAGTTCAATAAGCATTAATTTAACAAAAATAAAGACTCTCTGTTCCTGTTTGGGGATCAGACATTGTAAAAAAAAAGTTCCTGCAATGTCATTTTTAAAATTTCCTTTTATTTATCCAGTTTCTCCTTTGGGTATTTGGACTGCATTCCGACCCATCTGCAAACTTACTGATGGCAGCCACCTATAAATAGCTGTAGTGATTAAATACTCCCTGCAAATCTTTGCCAACATGGCATCAGCTACGATTCAGTGAGGATTAGCCATGTTTATGTTGCTGTTCAGAGTCACATGACACACTGCTGCCGCCCTTGCGTGCCAAGTGGTGTATGGACTAATGCAGTTTGTCGTTGACCTTCTGTCTCTTGAATGGCTGTAACTGGTAGGATTAGCAAAACACAAGGAGGCGGCTTCAGCGTAGAAAGGGAAACAAAAGCCACTCTTTCCAGAAGGGCCTCTCCTTTGTTAGAAAGTGCTGAGAGTTTGCCAGGATCATTTCAAGAAGAACTCAACCTAATTTTTTTTTGTTACATCTTTTTAGTTTTCTCACAAGCAAATTGTTAATGAAATGTTATTGTGGGAGGGGTATAATTTGAATATAAAAAATCTTAACTGTTTTAAAAATAAATTGAATCTTCTCCCTCATTTCTTTGGAGAAACCATCTTTTTTTAAACAAAAAGCTCAGACCACAGCTCATGAGGACCCACCGTGTTGGCTCTGAAAGTTGAAAAAGAGATGCTCAGTTGACTGTCAATGATGTGTATCTCTCGATGAGCAATTCTCATTCTAAAAGCACAGATCAGCTTCATTGTCAGTTCTGAGTGCTGATCAGCAACACTGACAATTGGCTGAGTGGGTAAATGTATATCTCAATCAGCACTGAAAGGTCCCAGCTCTGGATTGTGTCTGTGCAGTGTGTGAATGTTGGATGAGGACAGGATTGGGTTTGGTTGCAGTACCCTCCATGTTGGAATAACATTCACTCACTAGGTGCTCGTGAACCCCTCCTGGTGGCCAGTTTAGAGAAATGTTGGCAGGGCCCCGAGAGTAGGTCAGTTGCCATCTTCTCGGCCACAGATGGTGTGTAGCCGAGGGAGACCAGATAAAGGGAGAAGATAACGTTAAAGAATTGTGGTGATGCAAGCTGAACAGTGGAAGCAATATGCTATAGACAGAGCTAAATGATTCCACAATCAACGGATTAGATCAAAGCTCTGCAGTCCTGCCACATCCGGTAATTGATAGTAGCTCAATTGCTAGATTTGAATCTGAGATAGATAGCTTTTTGGCAACCAAAGGTATTAAGGGATATGGGCCAAAGGCGGGTATATGGAGTTAGATCACAGATCAGCCATGATCTTATCAAATGGCGGAGCAGGCACGAGGGGCTGAATGGCCTACTCCTGTTCCTATGTGAACGGTGGTGGACAATTAAACAACTAACGGGAGGAGGAGGCTCTGTAAATATCCCCATCCTCAATGATGGTGAAGTCCAGCACGTGAGTACAAAAGACAAGGCTGAAGCGTTTGCAACCATCTTCAGCCAGAAGTGCCCAGTGGACGATCCATCTCTGCCTCCTCCCGATATCCCCACCACCACAGAAGCCAGTCTTCAGCCAATTCAATTCACTCCACGTGATATCAAGAATCGGCTGAGTGCACTGGATACAACAAAGTCTATGGGTACTGACAACATCCCGGCTGGAGTGCTGAAGATTTGTGCTCCAGAACTAGCTGCACCTCTAGCCAAGCTGTTCCAGCACAGCTAGAACACTGGCACCTACCCGACAATGTGGAAAATTGCCCAGGTATGTCCTGTCCACAAAAAGCAGGACAAATCCAACCTGGCCAAACACCACCCCATCAGCCCACTCTCAACCATCAGCAAAGTGATGGAAGGTGCCGTCGACAGTGCTATCAAGCGGCACTTACCAATAACATGCTCACCGATGCTCAGTTTGGGTTCCGCCAGGACCACTCGACTCCAAACCTCATTACAGCCCTGGTCCAAACAGGGACAAAAGAGCTGAATTCCAGAAGTGAGGTGAGAGTGACTGCCCTTGACATCAAGGCAGCATTTGACAGAGTATGGTACCAAGGAGCCCGAGTAAAATGGAAGTCATTGGGAATCAGGGGGAAAACTGTCCAGTGGCTGGAGTCATACCTAGTACAAAGGAAGATGGTAGTGGTTGTTGGAGGCCAATCATCTCAGCCCCAGGACATTGCTGCAGGAGTTCCTCAGGGCAGTGTCCTAGGCCCAACCATCTTCAGCTGCTTCATCAATGACCTTCCCTCCATCATAAGGTCAGAAATGGGGATGTTCGCTGATGACTGCACAGTGTTCAGTTCCATTCGCAACCCCTCAAATAATGAAGCAGTCCGAGCCCGCATGCAGCAAGACCTGGACAACATCCAGGCTTGGGATGATAAATGGCAAGTAACTATTGTGCCAGACAAGTGCTAGGCAATGACCATCTCCAACAAGAGAGAGTCTAACCACCTCCCCTTGACATTCAATGGCATTACCATTGCCGAACCCCCACCATCAACATCCTGGGGGTCATCATTGACCAGAAACTTAATTGGACAGCCACATAAATACTGTGGCTACAAGAGCAGGTCAGAGGCTGGGTATTCTGCAGCGAGTGACTCGCCTCCTGACTCCCAAAAGCCTTTCCACCATCTACAAGGCACAAGTCAGGAGTGTGATGAAATACTCTCCACTTGCCTGGATGAGTGCAGCTCCAACAACACTCAAGAAGCTCGACACCATCCTGGACAAAGCAGCCCCCTTGATTGGCATCCCATCCACAACCCTAAACATTCACTCCATTCACCACCAGTGCACGATGGCTGCAGTGTGTACCATCCACTGGATGCACTGCAGCAACTCGCCAAGGCTTCTTCGACAGCACCTCTCAAACCCGTGACCTCTACCACTTAGAAGGACAAGGGCAGCAGGCATATGGGAAGAACACCACCTGCACGTTCCCCTCCAAGTCACACACCATCCTGACTTGGAAATATATTGCCGTTCCTTCCTCATCGCTGGGTCAAAATCCTGGAACTCCCTACCTAACAACAGCACTGTGGGAGAACTTCACCAGACGGAATGCAGCGGTTCAAGAAGGCAATTAGGGATGGGCAATAAATGCTGGCCTTGCCGGCGACGACCACATCCCATGAATGAATAGATAAAAAGCTTCTCCAATGATGCCGCTGGCAAATGCACTACCAAGTGTCAGTTGGCTGAATTGAACTTAGATCTCCTCATAATCTTTGCTCTAATGAAAAGAGAACCAGTTTCTCTAACCTCTGCTCATAACCAAAAGTTAGTAAAACTCTTCTGCACCCTCATCCATCCTAAAGTAGGGCAACCAAAACGGGACACAATATTCTAACTGACCTAACATTCCCAGGAAGCGATGGACCATGCTCACATTCATGAGGAATTCATATTATCTATAGACTGGATCTTTTAAGTTCCTGAAATTTTGATTGTTTGTTGAGAATTCATATTTTTTTCACTGAGCATAATTCCTCCTCCTTGCAGTTCCATTAAGACAGATCTGACTCATCTGTCATGCTCTGGTGGGGTCTCTCCATTTAGTAGAATATTACCAGGCCCCCCAGAAACCTTTCTTATTCACTTGCTGGCAAGGTGATGGTGGTCTGTCTTCTTGAACCACTTATACAACAGAGTTGCTTGCTAGGCCACTTCAGGGGACAGTTAAGAGTCAACCATGTTGGTGTGAGACTGGAATCACATATCGGCCAGACCGGGTAAGGACAGCAGGTTTCCTTCCCTGAGAACATTAGTGAACTAGTTGGGTCTTTATAACAACTGATAACCGTATCTGCCATTTTTTTTTCACTGAATTTAAATTCTCAAACTGGGATTTGAACTCATGCTCTCTGGATTAATAGTCCAGACTCTGAATTACTAGTCCAGTAACATAACCACTACACTACTATACCCAGTTATATTGACACATGTTTGGAAATGTTCTGGAGCTGATAACATATTAAATGGTATCACAGTGTCATAATATGTTACTGCACAGAAGTAGACCATTTGGCCCATCGTGCCTGTGCCAGCTCTTTGAAAGGGCTATCCAATTAGTCCCACTCCCCTGATCTTTCCCTTCAAGTATTTATCCAATTCACTTCTGAAAGTTATTATTGAATCTGCTTCTACCACCCTTTAGGCAGTGCATTCCAGATCATGACAAATCTCTGCGTTTAAAAAAAATGTTTCCCCGTGTCGCCTCTGGTTCTTTTGCCAATCATCTTAAATCTGTGTCCTCTGGTTACCGACCCATCGGCCACTAGAAACAGTTTCTCCTTATTTACTCTGTCAAAACTGTTCATGATTTTGAAAACCTCTATCCAATCTCCTCTTCTCCTCCTCTGTTCTGAGGATGTGGAGATGCCGGTGATGGAGAGGTTGTTCTGAGGAGAACAACCTCTCCATCACCGGCATCTCCACATCTCCACTGAGGAGATGCCGGTGCTGGGGTTGTTCTGAGGAGAACAACCCCAGCTTCTCCAGTCTCTCCACACAATTTAAGTCCCTCATCCCTGGTGCCATTCCAGTAAATCTCTTCCACACCCTCTGGCCTGACGTGTGATGCCTATAATTGAACACAATACTTCAAAAGGGGTACAGTAGCATAGTGGTTATGTTACTGGACTAGTAATCCAGAGGCCTGGACTAAAATCCAGTGTCATGAGTTCAAATCCCGCCACGGCAGCTGGCGAATTTAAATTCAATCAATTAATTAAATTCAATTAATTAAATAAAAATCTGGAATTAAAATACCAGTATCAGTAATGATGGCTGTGAAACGACCGGATTGTCGTAAAAACCCATCTGGTTCACGAATGTCCTTTAGGGAAGGAACCTGCTGTGGTCTGGCCTATATGTGACTCCAGACCCACAGCAATGTGGTTGATTCTTACCTGGTCTGGCCTATATGTGACTCCAGACCCACAGCAATGTGGTTGATTCTTAATTGCCCTCTGAAATGGCCTAGCAAGCCACTCAGTTGTAAAATCTCGCTACGAAAAGTCACAATAAGAATAAAACCGGACGGACCACCCGGCATCGGACCGCTAGGCACCGGACACGACAACGGCAAAACACCAAGCCCAGTCGACCCTGCAAGGTCCTCCTCACTAACATCTGGGGACTTGTGCCAAAATTGGGAGAGCTATCCCACAGTCCAGTCAAGCAACAGCCTGACCGAGCCATACTTACAGAATCATACCTTTCAGCCAACGTCCCAGACTCTTCCATCACCATCCCTGGGTATGTCCTGACCCACCAGAGGTGGCGGTACAGTGATATACAGTCAGGAGGGAGTGGCCCTGGGAGTCCTCAACATTGACTCTGGACCCCATGAAATCTCATGGCATCAGGTCAAACATGGGCAAGGAAACCTCCTGCTGATTACCACCTACCGTCCTCCCTCAGCTGATGAATCAGTCCTCCTCCATGTTGAGCACCACTTGGAGGAAGCACTGAGGGTAGCAAGGGCACAAAATGTACTCTGGGTGGGGGACTTCAATGTCCATCACCAAGAGTGGCTCGGCAGCACCACCACTGACCGAGCTGGCCGAGTCCTGAAGGACATAGCTGCCAGACTGGGCCTGCGGCAGGTGGTGAGCGAACCAACACGAGGGAAAAACTTACTTGACCTCGTCCTCACCAATCTACCTGTCGCAAATGCATCTGTCCATGACAGTATTGGTAGGAGTGACCACCGCACAGTCCTCGTGGAGATGAAGTCCCGTCTTCGCACTGAGGACACCATCCAACGTGTTGTGTGGCACTACCACTGTGCTAAATGGGATAGATTCAGAACGGATCTAGCAGCTCAAAACTGGGCATCCATGAGGCGCTGTGGGCCATCAGCAGCAGCAGAATTGTATTCCAGCACAATCTGTAACCTCATGGCCCGGCATATTCCTCACTCTACCATTACCAACAAGCCAGGGGATCAACCCTGGTTCAATGAGGAGTGTAGAAGAGCATGCCAGGAGCAGCACCAGGCGTACCTAAAAATGAGGTGCCAACCTGGTGAAGCTACAACTCAGGACTACATGCATGCTAAACAGTGGAAGCAACATGCTATAGACAGAGCTAAGCGATTCCACAACCAACGGATCAGATCAAAGCTCTGCAGTCCTGCCACATCCAGTCGTGAATGGTGGTGGACAATTAAACAACTAACGGGAGGAGGAGGCTCTGCAAACATCCCCATCCTCAATGATGGCGGAGTCCAGCACGTGAGTGCAAAAGACAAGGCTGAAGCGTTTGCAACCATCTTCAGCCAGAAGTGCCGAGTGGATGATCCATCTCAGCCTCCTCCCGATATCCCCACCATCACAGAAGCCAGTCTTCAGCCAATTCGATTCACTCCACGTGATATCAAGAAACAGCTGAGTGCACTGGATACAGCAAAGGCTATGGGCCCCGACAACATCCCAGCTGTAGTGCTGAAGACTTGTGCTCCAGAACTAGCTGCGCCTCCAGCCAAGCTGTTCCAGTACAGCTACAACACTGGCATCTACCCGACAATGTGGAAAATTGCCCAGGTATGTCCTGCCCACAAAAAGAAGGACAAATCCAATCCGGCCAACTACCGCCCCATCAGTCTACTCTCAATCATCAGCAAAGTGATGGAAGGTGTCGTCGACAGTGCTATCAAGCGACACTTACTCACCAATAACCTGCTCACCGATGCTCAGTTTGGGTTCCGCCAGGACCACTCGGCTCCAGACCTCATTACAGCGTTGGTCCAAACATGGACAAAAGAGCTGAATTCCAGAGGTGAGGTGAGAGTGACTGCCCTTGACATCAAGGCAGCATTTGACCGAGTGTGGCACCAAGGAGCCCTAGTAAAATTGAAGTCAATGGGAATCAGGGGAAAACTCTCCAGTGGCTGGAGTCATACCTAGCACAAAGGAAGATGGTCGTGGTTGTTGGAGGCCAATCATCTCAGCCCCAGGACATTGCTGCAGGAGTTCCTCAGGGCAGTGTCCTAGGCCCAACCATCTTCAGCTGCTTCATCAATGACCTTCCCTCCATCATAAGGTCAGAAATGGGGATGTTCGCTGATGACTGCACAGTGTTCAGTTCCATTCGCAACCCCTCAAATAATGAAGCAGTCCGAGCCCGCATGCAGCAAGACCTGGACAACATCCAGGCTTGGGCTCACAAGTGGCAAGTAACATTCGCGCCAGATAAGTGCCAGGCAATGACCATCTCCAACAAGAGAGAGTCTAACCACCTCCCCTTGACATTCAACAGCATTACCATCGCCGAATCCCCCACCATCAACATCCTGGGGGTCACCATTGACCAGAAACTTAACTGGACCAGCCATATAAATACTGTGGCTACTAGAGCAGGTCAGAGGCTGGGTATTCTGCGGCGAGTGACTCACCACCTGACTCCCCAAAGCCTTTCCACCATCTACAAGTCACAAGTCAGGAGTGTGATGGAATACTCCCCACTTGCCTGGATGAGTGCAGCTCCAACAACACTCAAGAAGCTCGACACCATCCAAGATAAAGCAGCCCGCTTGATTGGCACCCCATCCACCACCCTGAACATTCACTCCCTTCACCACCGGCGCACCGTGGCTGCAGTGTGCACTATCCACAGGATGCACTGCAGCAACTTGCCAAGGCTTCTCCGACAGCACCTCCCAAACCCGCGACCTCTACCACCTAGAAGGACAAGAGCAGCAGGCACATGAGAACAACACCACCTGCACGTTCCCCTCCCAGTCACACACCATCCCGACTTGGAAATATATCGCCGTTCCTTCATTGTCGCTGGGTCAAAATCCTGGAACTCCCTTCCTAACAGCACTGTGGGAGAACCGTCACCACACGGACTGCAGCGGTTCAAGAACATAAGAACATAAGAAATTGGAGCAGGAGTAGGCCAATCGGCCCCTCGAGCCTGCTCCGCCATTCAATAAGATCATGGCTGATCTGATCCCAACCACAAATCTAAAGAACACAAGAAGTCGGAGCAGGACCCGGCCACATCGCCCCTGGGCCCTCTCCGCCACCCACAGGGCATTGACCGATCCGAACTCAGCTTCATGTCCAATTTCCTGCCCGCTCCCCATAACCCCTAATTCCCTTTACTTCTAGGAAACTGTCTATTTCTGTTTTAAATTTATCTAATGATGTAGCTTCCACAGCTTCCTGGGGCAGCAAATTCCACAGACCTACCACCCTCTGAGTGAAGAAGTTTCTCCTCATCTCAGTTTTGAAAGAGCAGCCCCTTATTCTAAGATTATGCCCCCTAGTTCTAGTTTCACCCATCTTTGGGAACATCCTTACTGCATCCACCCGATCAAGACCCTTCACAATCTTATATGTTTCAATAAGATCGCCTCTCATTCTTCTGAACTCCAATGAGTAGAGTCCCAATCTACTCAACCTCTCCTCATATGTCCGCCCCCTCATCCCCGGGATTAACCGAGTGAACCTTCTTTGTACTGCCTCGAGAGCAAGTATGTCTTTTCTTAAGTATGGAGACCAAAACTGTATGCAGTATTCCAGGTGCGGTCTCACCAATGCCTTATATAACTGCAGCAATACCTCCTTGTTTTTATATTCTATCCCCCTAGCAATAAAAGCCAACATTCCGTTGGCTTTCTTGATCACCTGCTGCACCTGCATACCAACTTTTTGATTTTCTTGCACTAGGACCCCCAGATCCCTTTGTACTGCAGTACTTTCCAGTCTCTCGCCATTAAGATAATAACTTGCTCTCTGATTTTTCCTGCCAAAGTGCATAACCTCACATTTTCCAATATTATATTGCATCTGCCAAATCTCCGCCCACTCACCCAGCCTGTCTATATCCCCTTGCAGGTTTTTTTTGTCCTCCTCACTCTCTACTTTCCCTCCCATCTTTGTATCATCTGCAAATTTTGATATGTTGCACTCGGTCCCCTCCTCCAAATCGTTAATATAGATTGTAAAGAGTTGGGGACCCAGCACCGACCCCTGTGGAACACCACTGGTTACTGGTTGCCAGTCCGAAAATGAACCATTTATCCCAACTCTCTGCTTCCTGTTCGATAACCAATCCTCCACCCATGCCAGAATATTACCCCCAATCCCGTGATTTTTTATCTTAAGTAATAATCTTTTATGTGGCACCTTGTCGAATGCCTTCTGGAAGTCTAAATACACTACGTCCACTGGTTCCCCTTTATCCACCCTATACGTTATATCCTCGAAGAACTCAAGCAAATTTGTCAGACATGACTTCCCCTTCATAAAGCCATGCTGACTTTGTCCTATTAAATTATGCTTATCTAAATGTTCCGTTACTGTCTCCTTAATAATAGACTCCAAAATTTTACCCACCACAGATGTTAAGCTAACTGGCCTATAATTTCCAGCCTTCTGCCAGTACCCTTTTTAAATAACGGTGTTACATTAGCAGTTTTCCAATCTGCCGGGACCTCTCCTGAGTCCAGGGAATTTTGGAAAACTATCACCAAAGCATCCACAATCCCTACTGCCACTTCCCTCAAGACCCTAGGATGGAAGCCATCAGGTCCAGGGGATTTATCCGCCTTGAGTCCCATTATTTTACTGAGTACCATCTCCTGAGTGATTTTAATCGTATTTAGCTCCTCCCCCCCGAGAGTCCCCTGTTTGTCCAGTGTTGGGATATTCTTAGTGTCCTCTACTGTAAAGACTGAAACAAAATATTTGTTCAGCATTTTTGCCATCTCCATGTTTCCCACCATTAATTTCCCGGTCTCATCCTCTAAGGGACCTATGTTTGCCTTAGCCACCCTTTTTCTTTTTATATAACTATAGAAACTCTTGCTATCTGTTTTTATATCTTTTGCTAATTTCTTTTCATAATCTAACTTCCCTTTCTTAATCAATCCTTTAGTTACTTTTTGCTGTCTTTTGAAGAATTCCCAATCTTCTATCCTCCCACTAAGTTTGGCTACCTTATATGGCGGCTCACCACCACCTTCTCAAGGGCAATTAGGGATGGGCAATAAATGCTGGCCTCGCCAGCGACGCCCACATCCCGTGAACGAATAAAAAAAAAATGATGCCTAACCAGTGTTTTATAAAAGTTTAGCATAACTTCCTTGCTTTTGTACTCTATGCCTCTATTAATGGACTGGAGGATTGCAAATGTCACACCCCTGTTCAAAAAAGGGGAGAGGAATAAACCCGGCAATTATAGGCCTGTCGGCCTAACTTCGGTGGTGGGGATACGTTTAGAGACAATAATCCGGGACACAATTAATTGGCACTTGGAAAAGTATGGGCTAATAAATGAAAGTCAGCACGGATTTGTTAAAGGAAAATCATATTTGACTAACTTGATTGAGTTCTTTGATGAAGTAACGGAGAGGGTTGATGAGGGTAGTGTGGTTGATGTTGTGTATTTGGACTTTCAAAAGGCATTTGATAAAGTACCACACAATTGACTTGTTAGCAAAATTAAAGCCCATGGGATTAAAGGGATAGTTGCAGCGTGGATATGAAATTGGCTAAGCGATAGAAATCCAAGAGTAGTGGTGAATGGTTGGTTATTTTTCAGACTGGAGTGAAGTATACTATGGTGTTCCCCAGCGGTCAGTATTAGGACCAATGCTCTTTTTGATATATATTAATGACCTGGACTTGGGTATATCGGGTATAATTTCAAAGTTTGCAGATGACACGATACTACATTTGAGTTAACAATGTGGAGGATGGTAACAGATTTCAGGAGGACATAGACAGACTGGTGAAATGAGCAGACACATGGCAGATGTAATTTAAGGCAGAGAAGTGTGAAGTGTTACATTTTGGTAGGAAGAATGAGGAGAGGCAATATAAACTAAATGTACAATTTTAAAGGGGGTGCAGGAACAGAGAGACTTGGGGGTGCACATACACAAATCTTTGAAGGTGGCAGGACAAGTTGAGAAGGCTGTTTTTTAATAAAAAATTAAAAAGGAAATATGGGATCCTGGGCTTTATTAATAGAGACATAGAGTACAAAAGCAAGGAAGTTATGCTAAACCTTTACATTTTTACATTCAGTCCATTGCACAGAAACAGACCATTCAGCCCAAAAGGTCTATGCTGGTGTTAATGCTCCAGACGAACCTCCTCCCACCCTACTTCATCTAACCCGATCAGCATAACCATCCAGCCTCGTGTCACGCTAGCAAAGAAATACAAGTGCCCGTACAAGAAAACACCAGCGAGGGAAATGGTGATTATAGTGATGGGGTTACCCCAAAACCACCAGCCGCAAGTTCCGACACCCGGAGGGTGCAGAAGAGATTTACTAGAATGGTGTCAGTGATGAGATTGGAAGAGGTTCTTCTCTTTAGAAGGTTCTGGGGAGATTTGGTAGAGGTGTTCAAAATCATGGAACAGTTTTGACACAGTAAATAAGGAGAAACTGTTTCCAGTGGCAAAAGGGTTGGTAACCAGAGGACACAGATTTAAGATTATCGAAAAAAGAACCAGAGGCTACATGAGGAAACATTTTTTTTATGCAGCGAGTTGTAATGATTGGGAATCCACTGCCTGAAAGAGTGGTGGAAGCAGATTCAATAGTAACTTTCAAAACGGAATTGGACAAATACTTGAAGGGAAAAAAATTACAGGGCTATGGGGAAAGAGCAGGGAAATGGGACAAATTGAATAGCTCTTTCAAAGACACGGCACAGGCATGCTGAGCCGAATGGCCGCCTCCTGTGTTGTACCTACTATGATAATAAAGCCCAGGATCCCATGTGCTTTTTGAACAGTCTTCTCAACTTGTCCTGCCACCTTCAAAGATTCATGTACATACACCCCGAGGTGTCTCTGTTCCTGTATATCCTTTAAAATTGTACCATTTAGCTAATATTCCTCTCCTCATTCTTCCTACCAAAATGTACCCCTTCACAATTCTCTGCGTTAAATTTCATCTGCCATGTGTCTGCCCATTTCACCAGTTTGTCCATGTCCTCCTGAAGTCAGTTACTACCCTCTACCCTCCACATTGCTTACTGCATTCCTGAGTTTTGTCATCTGCAAACTTTGAAATTAAACCCTCTATATGTAAGTCCAGGTCATTAATATATATCAAAAAGAGTAGTGGGCCTAATACTGACCCCTGGGGAACACCACTGTATACTTCCCTCCAGTCTGAAGCACAACTGTCCACCACGACTCTCCACTTTCTGCCCCTTAGCCAATTTTGTATTCAGGCTGCCACTGTCCCTTTTAATCCCATAGGCTTTAATTTTGCTATCTAGTCTATTATGTGGTACTTTATCAAATGCCTTTTTGAAAGTTCATACACACATCAACTGCACCTCATCAACCCTCTCCATTACTTCATCAAAGAACTCAATCAAGTTAGTCAAACATGATTTTCTTTTCACAAATCTGAGCTGACTTTCATTTATTAGCCCATACTTTTCCAAGTGCCAATTAATTTTGTCCCAGATTATTGTCTTTAAACGTTTCCCCACCTCCGACGTTAGGCTGAATGGCCTGTAATTGCCGAGTTTATCCTTTTCCCTTTTTTTGATCAGGGGTGTAATATTTGCAATCCTCCAGTCCTCTGGCACCGCCCCCATATCTAAGGAGGATTGGTAGATTGTGGCCAGAGCCTCCGCAATTTCCACCCTTCCTTCCCTCAGTAACCTAGGATGAATCCCATCTGTACCGGGTGACTTTTCTACTTTGAATACTGCCAACCTTTTAAGTATCTTCTCTTTATCTATTTTTATCCTATTCAATATCACTACTACCTCCTTCTTTATTGCTACAATGGCAGCATCCTCTTCTCTCGTGAAGACCAATGGAAGTATTCATTTAGTGCCTCAGCCAAACCCTCTGCCTCCACAAGAAGATCTTTTTTATCCATCATCAGCTCTACCCTTCCTTTGACTAGCCTTTTATGTTAGCCACTAATCTATTCTCATGCTCTCTCTTTGCCCCTCTTATTCCCTTTTTTTAGATCACATCAGTACTTTCTGTATTTAGCTTGGTTCTCTACTGTATTATGAACCTTACATTTGTCATAAGCCTCCTTTTTCTGTTTCAATTTAACCTCTATCTTTAGTCATCCAGGGAGCTCTAGCTTTGGCTGTCCTTCCCTTGCCCCTCGTGGGAATGTGTCTACACTGTACCTGAACCATTTCTTCCTTGAAGGCCTTCTTTTGTTCAATTATTCTTTTGCCTACCAATTTTTGATTACAATCTACCAGGGCACGATCCCTTTTTAACTCACTGAAATTAGCCCTCCTCCAGTTAAGTATTTTTCATTTGATTGTTCCTTGTCCTTTTCCATAACTATTCTAAACCTAATGATATTATGATCACTGTTCCCCAAATGCTCCCCCACTGAAACATGCTCCACTTCCCCCATTTCATTCCCCAGAACTAGATTCAGCACTGCTTCCTTCCTGGTCGGGCTGAAAACACACTGATCAAGAAAGTTCTCTTGAACACATTTCAGGAATTCCTCCCCCTCTTTGTCCTTTACACTGTTACTATCCCAATCTATATTGGGATAATTGAACTCCCCTGTTATCACTACTCTTTAGTTCTTGCACCTTTCTGTAATTTGCTTGCAAATTTGCCCCTCCATCTCCTTCCCACTATTTGGTGGCCTATAGCACACACCCAGTCGTGTAATAGCTCCTCTATTGTTCCTTCATTCTAACCAAATAGATTCTGTCTTTGACCCCTCAACTACATCATCCTTTTCCAGTGCTATAATAATTTCTTTGATCAATACTGCCACTCCCCCTCCATTCTTTACTTCCTTGACTTTCCTGAATACCTTGTAGCCAGGAATATTAAGTACCCAATCCTCCCCTCCTTTGAGCCAGGTCTCTGTTATTGCCACTATATCATAGTCCCATGTGGCGACTTGAGCCTGCAGCTCATCAACCTTATTTACCACGCTACGTGCATTTACACACATGCACTCCAATCTCATCTTAGACTGCCTTGCAATTGTCCTGTTTGATCCCTCCCATTCCTGAACTATTCTTTACTCTAGTGCTATTTGTCACTCCCAGTCCTCTGGGCACCTTGTTTTTCCTTTTGAATGTTTCATTCTGTTGCCCATTCCCTGCCAGATTAGTTTAAACCCTCCCCCAAAGCACTAGTTAACCTCCCTGCAAGGACATTGATTCCAGCTCTGTTGGCTTGTACAGGTCCCTCCTGGCCCAAAACTGGTCCAAATGCCCTAGGAATCTGAAGCGCTCCCTCCTGTACCATTGCTCCAGCCATGCATTAACCTGTTTTATCCTACTATTCCTGTACTCATGTGGTACTGGGAGTAATCTAGAGATTACTACCTTTTTGAGGTCCTGCTTTTTAACTTCCTCCCTAGCTCCTGAAACTCTGACTGCAGGACCTCGGCTCCTTTTCCTTCCTATTTTGTTGGTTCCTATGTGGACCACGACTTCTGGCTGTTCTCCCTCCACCCCCCCCCCCCCCCCCACCCCCTCCCCCCAAAAAATGTTCTGCATCCTCTGTGATATCCTTTACCCTGGCACCAGAGAGGCAACACACCATGCAGGACCCACGTTGGCGGTTGCAGAAACGCCTGTCTGACTCCCTGACTATTGAATCCCCTATAGAAACTGCATTTCTACACTTGTGCCCCCCGCTGTGCAGTCAGTCTCCCACGGTGCCATGGATTTGCTTCTGTCTACTCTCCCCTGAGGTGGTGACATCCTCTCTGATATTCAATACTGAATTCTGGTTTGTGAGTGCCACACTCCCAGGATGCCTCCACTGCCTACCTGTTCCTCCTAGTCTGTCTGGTGGTCACCCACAACCTCTCCTCCTGAACTCCCCATTGCTGCGGGGTGACCACATCCTGAAACGTGCTATCCACAAAACTCTCAGCTTCCCCTAGGCACTGTAGTGACGTCAGCCGTCCCTCAAGCTCAGAAGCTCTGAGCTCTAGCAGTTGGCATCACTTCCTGCACTTGTGGTTTTCAAGGCAACACAAAGTGTCCTGGAGTTCCTACATGGCACAGGATGTGCATGTGACAGGCCCCAGCTGTCCTACCATGTTAGCTAACAGTTATTTAAAACTGTTTGTTTAGCTTTAAGGCTATTTAACTCTTCAGCTGACACTAAAACACTGAAAGTCTAACCACTTCTTAAAAAAAATACTAACCACTACTAAAAACACTAAACAATCAACTAAATACTTATCTGTAACTTATCCTGCAGTCTATAGAAATAGAAAATGATAAAGGTTGTCAGCACTGACAAAAGGATCTGCTGGAATGCAGCATTCATATCCAATTTTGAAAAGACCTTTCCCTTCCAGCTGAGCTGGAGTCACAGTCACTGAGGAGATGATGTGCCTCTCCCAAGACACACTCTCATTTAATTTGGTTAAGTCCACAGAGTTTCAATCTTTGCCATTTGGGTTTAGGATTATATACTTGCATACTGGTCTGTAGGTTCTTGCACTTTTTCTCTCCCTCCCAACCCTTCCATCTTAAGTCTGTTCTTCTTTCATTTTCTCTCATTGTGAAATAGAGATACTTCCTAGGGGCTGATAATTGAAAATGGCATGTATTAGGTTTGAGTTTAATATTTATTGCCCCAAAAACTTGATTAAAAGGCACTTTGGGATGTCCTGAGAATCTGAAAGATGCTACATAATGTAACTTCATCTGTTGACATCTTTTTTCCTCCCTTCTTTGTGTTTGGTGTGTGTGCTTGTCTTTCTTTCTGTTTGACCATAATATTGGTGGGGAGGGTGTGGGATAGCACGGTAAAGTGGGGAAAATCCGGTAAGGCCGGGGACGTGGCAGCCCTGCCAATCTTAACAGCAGGGCCTCATTTAAATAATCCGCTGTAGACTTCTACCCAACATCTGGCCAGGTTGACTGCCTGGCTGGCCAGTGGGAACACAGACAAGTGGCAGGAGGCCACAGGCGGGGACCCCTGGGGACGGTCCCAATCAGTCAGTACAGGATGGAAGCTCCGGACTGCCATGGGGATGGGGGTTGAGCGAGGACAGTGGGGCCGTAATCGGACTATCGGGGGGCGGGAAGGGGGAAGAGAACATTGGGGCTGTCATTGGAGGGGGGTGGTGGGTGTGAGAACATCCGGGGCGTGATCTGGAGGGGTTGGGGGAATGCAAGGACACTGGGGCCGTGATTGTGGGGGGCGGGAAGGGGGAAGAGAACATCGGGAGGCGGAGGCCGGAGGCTTCCTTGTGAGGCCTGGAGAGAGCACTCCTGCTCCTCCTGGCCCACAGGGAGTGCTAAGAGGAGCTGATCTTCAGCACTTTCCTTGGCCAGTCGGCACCTCCCATCTCTGATCTGCTGGGAATGGCCTCCCCCTCCCTCACTGTGAAATCAAAGTCATGGCGCTGATGATATTAATTAGGCCCCCGTCTGTCTTTGCTGGAGCTTCGCAATAGCCTGATTTGGTGGGAATGGGTTTGGGTTGCTTGATCCCGATATTTTAATCCTCCCGACCCTCTTCCATCCGTCTGGGGACTGGGGGTGGGGTGCAGTTCAAATCAAAGCCTTTCTTTCTGCAATTACTGAGACATCTACCCTTGTTGCCACTTTTAAACCCTGTCACGACTTTTGCAGGGAACATTGCCAGCTACTTTTTCTGGCATACTTCCCAAAGTGTATCAGTGACTATTACAGCACTTTGCTTATCTAGCCATACATAATACCTGGGATATACTGTGTATCTATCACAGGTCCTCTGTTCCCCTGGGGACTTCATTCTCCTTGGGAGTGTGCTTTGGCTGCTGTGCTTTTCCAGTCTCTTATGGTCTTCCCTACTTTTTCAACTGGTTGGTACTTGTTCCCCTTACCAGCTGCACTCTAATTGCTACTTGCTGTTCTGTAGTAGTTAAACTCCCTCTCACTTGAGTTATTGCTTTATTGAGGGTTAACTTGCGGTCTAACTATAATCTCTTAAACAGCCTCTTGTCTCCCAGCCCCATGACAATATTATCACACATCATATTGTTATGTCAAGTGCCATGGGAATGCTGATCTGCCAAACAGTAGACTGTTGTAATGAAAAAGCCCACTAATTTGGATTCATTTTGTTTCTGTTAATTGAATTTACCTCTCATAAATTTGTGTCTTTGCACACGACAAAATGTTTTTCAAATTAATCTTGTACAGCTTCATTATCAGAAAATAGTGCAAAATCTCTTTCGTTTCCTCACCCACCAAAATATTGGTGTGCTAATCTGAGTTCAGTTCTCCTTTCTTCTTCAGAATTGTTTCGATCTTTCAAATTATTTCATCCATCTTGATCATTCTGATGAGTTTATATGGAAAGAGGCCATTTCTTTGTGATTTTAAAATCTCCTTTTGCTTATTTGTAGTTTTACTTTTGCTAAATCTTCCTTGAATCTGGAGCGTGGCAAATTCATTCCCTCTTTTTCTCAGTTTTCAGATGATTCTTTCACTAAAGAACAGCAACTACAATCGCCATGATTTTTTAATATATTCATGAGATGTGGGCATCACTGGCAAGGCCCTTTGCTAGTTGTGGAACATTTGATGCAACTCACTGGGTAGTTAAGCCGCTTCAGAGGGCAATTAAGAGTCAACCACATTGGTGTGGGACTGGAGTTACATATAGGCCAGACTGGGTAAGGAAGCTGGTTTGCTTCCCTTAAAGGACATCAGCAAAATAATTGAGTTTTTACACCAATCCAATAACTTCATGGTTGCTTTTACTGATACCAGCTTTTTATTTCCAGAATTTTTTTTAACAGTTCAAACATTCAAACTTCCATGGTCTGATTTAAACCCTCATTCTCTGGATTATTAACCCAGGCCTGATGCATAGAATAAAATCATAGAATCATCGAAAGGTTACAACACGGAAGGAGGCCATCCGGCCCGTCGAGTCCGTGCCAGTTCTCTCCAAGAGCAAGTCCCACTCCCCCGCCCTTTCCCCGTAGCCGCGCAAATTTTTTCCCTTCAAGTACTTATCCAGTTCCCCTTTTGAAAGCCACGATTTGAATCTGCCTCCGCCTCCCACGCAGGAAGTGCATTCCAGATCACAACCACTCGTGTGTTTTTTAAAAAAAAAAGTTTTTCCTCATGTCACCTTTGGTTCTTTTGCCAATCACCTTAAATCTATGTCCTCTGGTTCATGACCCTTCCGCCAATGGGAACAGTTTCTCTCTATCTATTCTGTCTAGATGCTTTTTAAATGGTCTCAGATGCAAGAGGTCTGCAGAAGATAAATTTATGTACATTTTCCAGGAGCATTCTAACTTCCAGCTCACTGATGAAAATGCACACCACCCTAAACCAGATTATATCTTCTTTCCCTACATTTAGTGAGTCGACACTCCCTCTACTGTCCTTTATTTACATTGCTCTTACACGTGTGTGTGTGTGTGTGTTGCGCATTTGAAGTTAATTTAATATATCTGGTCTGTTCTTTTCTCCGGTCCCTTCCAGAGCATAGTCATGGAGAACTCCTCAGTAGCCTCCGCTTCCTCAGAGGCTGGAAGTAACCGCTCCCAGGAGATAGAGGAACTGGAACGATTCATTGACAGCTACGTCCTAGAATATCAGGTTCAAGGATTACTTACAGACAAACCAGAAGCTGATGCAGACAGTGAAAAGACACCACCAAACTCACAGGTATGTGGTAGTTTCTAGACTGTTACCAAGTCAGCAAGAGGGGTCTTAGATAATGCTCCTGTTGGAGCAAGAGCTATTCCAATTTGTGCTTTAGTTCTAGTCATACGGATGGTATCGCCTGGAGACCACTCTTTATTGGGTAAAAGGCTATGGGCCACAGTGCAGGGCCCCACCAAGGTTAAAAAGAAAATTAGGTAAATCAGGAAGTCGTGATTAGATGAAACCAAGCTTGGAATAATGAAGGAGGTAAGGACTTGCATGATTCTGAAGTCCTGCAAAAGAATGAATTATAATAGTTGATGGTGTAATTTGTCTAGATTTCAATACACAAGGATGAAGGGAGGACCAAGAGTGATTAGGTCAGCATATATTTTGAGTTTAGGGGGAACAAAAGAGAAAAACCCAGAGCAGTCATAATCATATTAGTATGGATAACATTGGGAAAGATTAGGAAAAAAATGCTCCCTCCCACTCAACTGTAACTGTTTGCAAACTTGCTACTTTATGCATCTCTGGGCCTCAATTTATAGCTTGCCAGCTTTAGAGTATTGCTACAGTTGGATTTTGGAGCAGATGGGGGGTGTTGGGGGGGGGGGGGGGGGGTGGAAAGAAGTGGACCCCCTGCTAAAGAGGCCCTTCAAGTCACTACTTAGGATTGTGGCCCTCAATAAAAGCAGGATAGTAATACCGTTTTATTTCATGTTTCAGATCACAAACAATAGGTACTTTTACAAATTCGTGTTCTTGCCTTAGATAAGCTCTCGGGAACAGTGGTACTCCCGTAAGTGGTCTGAGCGTCTTAGGTTTAGGGGTGTGCTTGTACTACCAAATAGCTAACTATATGTTGGCGTAGCCCAGGGGTATAACAATAGTACTCTGAACTGGATGTTTGTGCCTTTTACGAGACTGCTTCTTTAATCTTTTTGAAGGCAGATCATGAAAACACTTGATGAGGTGAGGCTAGATATGAATCATGAAGCTATATTATTTCACAGAAAGTGAACATACAGAGCAACAATGATGATCAGATTTACTCAGTTTAAACAGTGCTGCTTGTCTTTGCATAACATTACAAAACATATATGCTTACCCACATGTTTGGCCATGTTGCCTAGCTTAAACAAACTATTTTCCTGCATTCCTTCTGAGAATAGAATTATAGGTTACAGCACGGAAGGAGGCCATTGGGCCCATCGAGTCCTCGCCGGCTCTATGCAAGAGCAATCCAGCTAGTCCCACTCCCCCGCCCTTTCCCCATAGCCCTGCAAATTTCTTCCTTTCAAGTACTTATTCAGTTCCCTTTTGAAGGCCATGATTGAATCTGCCTCCATCACCCCCTTGGGCAGTGCATTCCAGATCCTAACCACTCGCTGTGTGTAAAGAAAAAATTAATTTTTTCCTCATGCAGTCTTTGCTGGACTTGCCTGCTTCTGTCTCTATCTGCATTGTTTTCACCTTCCTCGGTTGACAGCCAGAAAGGAAGCAGCGACTTCCCAACACAATGGATAAGAGGTGTTTATCAATTGCTGAGACATGCTAACAACAATTTGCACTCTTATAGTGATTTTAATATAGAAAAACACCCCAAGGCACCTCAGAGGTGTAATCAAACAGGAATAGATGCCGAGGCAAAAAAAGGAGAAATTAGAAGAGGTAAGGGTTAAAGAAGAGGGACTTAAAGGGAGGTGGAGATGATTTGTTTATTTCTATAGTTAATGTTGTGTTCCCCATAAAGTTTAACTCATTAGTATATCAACCACATATTGGGCATGATTTTGACCCCAAACCGGGAAGGGGGCGGAGTACAATTGTGAATGACGTCCGTACGATTTTCACGTAAGGACGTCTTTTTTTTGTTGTTGGTTTGCTGTCCGACTGACCGGCCTGATTGACAGGCTGGCTTCAGTGGGACAGGAGAGTAGCCAGGGAGAGGATGTCTTCAGGTAAGTCTTCGTTTGTATGGATGATGGGGGGCATAGGTGGGCATGGGTAGGGCATGGCACCGGTGGGCATGGGGGTCACAGGGTGAGGGGGAGGGAGTCAGTCATAGGGGGAGTGATTGTGGGGGGGGTGTCAGGATCGTGGGTCATCGCGGGGGTCTGGGATCATTGCGGGGGGGATGTTCGTGATCGTTGTGGGGGTCGCTGCAGGTAGGCTTGTTGGGCCTGGGGGAAGCACTCCTGCTCTTCCAAGCCCACAGTCTGTGCCAGAAAGGCACTTGCCTGTTAGTTTTAGGTCTTCTCGCCTACTTTCACGTGGCGTAAAAGAGAAGGCCCGGGAATCCTGGCCTCCAGGGGTTGAAATTGGAAACTCTGGGAAAAATGGAGGCCTGCAGCCTCCATGATGGGTTTTAATCACCAACCGGCCTCCTGGGAGCGGGTTGGTTGCCCGCCCCGGTGAAAACCAGAAGTGGGTGGGTTGGGGGCAGGTCCGGAATGATTGCGATTTTGAATGCTCCCCCCGCCCCCAACCCACCTTTTTTTTCCCTTTTTAAAATCGTGCCTGTTGTCTCCATGGCCTTTTTTTAAATTTGTGACTACACTACGCTATAAAACACATTTAAAAGTAACTTCTTTTCCAAATCCTTTCTGTGGAAAAATGGTCAAAAGATCCTGAAGCACGACAGGTGTACTAAATAAAACACTGACATTTCAACAATGCAAAGTCATGGATATTGCAGGTTTTTTTGATTTGTGATTTCTTTATACCATTTTTTTGTCCTCTTATGTTACTAATAGTGACATGGCAGGAAATTAATAGTCTTGGAAGATCAAAAGTAGAGGCATATGAAAAGAACATTCCAGAGAAGGTTCACAGAAGTCAAATCTGTGAGCCTAAACCGGTTGTGAGAAGGGACCTGCCCAATCTCGTTCACTATTTTGAGGATGAGTCACTCCATATTGACCTTGGAAAGCCCTGTGATATTGTGTAACTCGACTTCCAGAAGGCCTTTCATAAAGTTCCACATTAAGATAGTAGGTATCCTCAATAAAACTTGGAGGTCAATAAGGAGTTGGCTGCAAGAGTGGAAGCAGCAGTTACGTTAGGGAATTGCCCCAGGAATCACTCCGGGGATCTTATCAATCTACACAAACTGTCTGTCTGAGTTCATCAGTGGAATGCAAGTCAGTCAGATTTGCAGAAGATAAACTGGGAGGAGGGGAAGAGAAGGGCTGTTGAGTCTGATGAAGCAGCCAAGGAACTACAGAAAGACCTAGATTAAAATTTAGAAGTGGACAGATCTATGGCAGGTAAAATTCAATACAAATAACTGAGACGAAAAGAATGGTGTTCGATCAGCTGGATGAGAGGCTGAAAGTGATCTGGGAGTGATGAGCGTTTTCGGTAATTGTAGAGTCGCAACCAGAACACTGACCACCAACTTCTCTTTCTGGCCCCCGTGCCAGCTGACATTGTAAATGGTTCCTTCTCCTTCGGTACTGATCCTCTCGCTTTCAAAACTGCCCTCATCAGCCCTCTCCTCAAAAAAAAAACACCTTCAACCTCTCTGTCCTTCCAAACTACCACCCCTCTCCAATCTCCCTTTCCTATCCAAAGTTCTCAAACATATTGTTGCCTTTCAAATTCACCCCCATCCCAACCTCAGCCCATCTGCCATTAAAACCCTCATCCATGCCTTTTGTTAATTGTATCCATATGATTTATATCAATTAGTTTTGATATAAATCATATCCATTTATGAGAGCTTATCTAGGTTGTGGAGTGGGTAATGTTGAGCTGTGTGAATAAAGGCTTGGAAGCAACTGAAGACCAGGCTCGTATTCTATCCTTCACCACCTGGCTATCCAATTTTTTATGTCTTTGATGCCTCCAGATTCAACTATTCAATGCTCTTCTGGATAGTCTCCCATTCTCCACCCACCCTAAACGTTATCCAAAACTCTGCCGTCTGTATGTTACCCTATGCCCAGTCCTGCTCACCCATCACTCCTCTCCGTGCTGATTTACCTGGTTCCTGGTCCTCAAAGGCCTCAAATTTACAATTCTCATCCTTGTGTTTAAATCCCTTCATGGCCTTTCCCCTCCCTATCTCTGTAACATCCTCCAGCCACCCAAATTCTCCGATTCTGTGACACTTGTGTATCCCCCTCCCTTCACCCCACCATTGGTGGCCGAGCCTTCAGTTGTCTAGGCCCCATGCTCTGGAATTCTTTCCCTAAACTAGTTCACTTCTATACCTCACTCCTTTTAATTCTCTCCATAAAACCCACCTCTTGGACCAAGACTTTGGCGACTCCTCCTTTGTCTGATTATGCCTGTGTGAAGTGCATTGGGATGTTTTTCTACAATATTATAGAATCATTGAATCGTACAGCACAGAAGGAGGCCATTCGGCCCGTCGTGCCAATGCCGGCTCTTTGAAAGAGCTATCCAATTAGTCCCACAACTGGCTCTTTTCCCCATAGGCCTGCAAATATTTCATTTTGAAGTATTTCTCCAATACCCTTCTGAAAGTTACTATTGAATCTTCCACCACCCTTTCAGGCAGTACATTCTAGCTCACTTGTTCCCTAATAAAATGTATTCTCATCTCCTGTCTGGTTCTTATGCCAATTATCTGAAATCTGTGTCCTCTAGTTACTGACTTTCCTGCCAGTGGCAGTGGAAACAGTATCTCCCTATCAAAACCCTTCATAATTTTGAACACCTCTATAAAATCTCCCCTTAAACTTCTCTGCTCTTAGGAGAACAATCTTAGCTTCTCCAGTCTTTCCACATAACTGAAGTCCCCCATCCCTGGTACCATTCTGGTAAATCTCCTCTGCACCCTCTCCAAGGCGTTGACATCCTTCCAAAAGTGTGGTGCCCAGAATTGGTCACAGTACCTGGCTGGGGCCTAACCAGTGATTTTAAAAAGGCTTAGCATAACTCCCTTACTTTTGTACTCTGTGCCTTTATTTATAAACATAAGAAATAGGAGCAGGAATAGGCCATATGGCCCCATCACCCTGATCTGCCATTCAATAAGATCATGGCTGATCTTCTACCTCAGCTCCACTTTCCCGCCCGATCCCCATATTCCCTGATTCCCTTAGAGTCCAAAAATCTATCAGTCTCAGTCTTGAATATACTCAATGAGCATCCACAGCCCTCTGGGGTACAGAATTCCAAAGATTCACAACCCTCTGAGTAAAGAAATTTTTCCTCATCTCAGTCCTAAATGGCTGACCCCTTATCTTTAGACTGTGACCCCTAGTTCTAGACTCTCCAAGGATCCCGCCATGCTTTTTTAACAGCTTTCTCAGCTGCTCCTGCCACCTTGTTGCTGTTTTGCCAAGTTAGCAGAGTTGAAAGTCTTGAGGCCATTATTTTAAAGGTGTGTAGGTCCCTGATATGGCCACACCTTTAATATCGCATTCAGCTTTGATCATGAACCACTGGAAGCAATTCAGGGGAAGGGCCTAGATTGGACACCACAAGGGTAATTAGAGAGAACATTTTCCCTCCCATTGACAGGGACCGAGTAAAGTTTAAAATGATGTGTGCATTGCTTTCTGGGGACTGCAGAAATAACCTTGGAATCGCAACTTTCATGAAAATAGGTGAGTCAAAATCCCATCTGCCCTACACCTGTTGCTTTGCTTATGGGAACCCTGGAATGGCTGTGTGTAAATGGATTGAAAGCAGTTATTACCTACTCTGCGTACTTTGTTGAACTGTCGTGTGTTTTTGTTCACAGTGGAATGAGGATTTCACAGACACACTAGATGTAAACTGGTCCTCCCCAAAGGAGAAGAACTCCTGCAAACAAACTAATCAGGTAAAGTCTCAGTGCAGTGCACAATACTTCATGTCAGCACACCAAGGGTGTGAAATTAACGCTCTGGAGTCTATACCAGGCGCACTTCACTGAGATGCAAAATGAAGAAAAGTGACTCTTCCAAAGTTTACAGAGTATGATAAATTTAGTGAGGGAGGAGGGGGGGATATCTGTTTTCCTTGTTAGCATTATGCACTTGTAAGCCAAATATCTTTGTAAATATCCTACTTAAAAGTAAATCTTTCAGCCCAACCCAAACTGACATGTATGATTGCACTGCCAAGCTAAGACTAAGTTTGAAAAAAATGGGGCAGCTTAGAGGTCAGTTGGGTATAAATTGAAGAACCCGATGTGCAGAGTTTCAGATTGGAGCCCATGGTGTGGCCGTTCTGATGGTCCGTTGGATAAATGTACAACGTGGGGTGGTACTGAATCCAATAGACCAGGAAGGTTCCAGTTTCATTCATTGCTTTGTGCTGAGTTAGTTGATCACAGCTGGGGCAGTGCTGAGTGCTACAACTGACTCCATGCTGGGAAAGAGGTGAGTGGATAATGCCCCACACTTTCCATTTGGATTCAGTATCCAGTGACCTCCGCTGTAAAGTGTGTTTGCGTGTGGAGCGTGGACAGGACTCGGTTGCGAAGACCCACGTACAAAATTGCCTGTGGACACTTACAGCCAGGTTTGCGTCTGTAGAATGGCCACTTGACCAATGCAGCCATCCATGGAACCACACCTCAGCATGAGTCACTACTTTCAGGAGGAGGAGGGAGGGAAAAACATGCTCATCATACCTTCTCTCAGCTCCCACTACTGGACGTGTTCAAGTACTGAAAGAACAGCTTAGCAGCATAACAACATCAGATATGCTTGGAATCCAGTGTGATGCCAAGCACCCATGGCATTTAACTTCATCTATACCAGGCATCAGTAACTTGAGCCAGGGTGCCCCATCTGTAAATTGTGTTGAAAGATGAGAGAGGGAAAAAAAATTGTTTTGAATTCTTCTGTTAACCTCGTGGATGCAGCGCAGGCTTCTTAATCAGATTGTGCTGAAGCAGATTTCCAAGAATGTTTGGCATTCTGAACCCAGCTGCAGAAACTGAGATTTGGTTTCACACCAGAAAAAGTACCTCAGGGTGAAGGTCTGTGTTGTTATGGTGAGCGTGTGTTCTTTGAGTGTTGGTGTAGAAATTGCTCTGACTCCCTTTCTTTTCTTTTACTAATGCCCCCCATCCCTCCAGATTTAGAGGAGAGCCTATTAAAGGAAAAATAATAATTTCAGATAGTGAGTAAATCTGGAAAAAAAAATTGTGGAACAAGACAAAAGTGATCCATTTTGTCAGGGAATTTTCCAAAGTTAGGATATTACAGGATCTCAGATTCTTCATCGAAAGTCATTGTGACCTATTTCTTTCTTTTATAAAAAGCTACACATACAGCATTAAACTGGAATAAGGATCCTCTTGACTTCACAGTACTGATCCATACAGATCAGGAAGGTCCCAGCTTTAGCCCCGAGAGTGTTGAGTAAGATGTGAGCCAAGGGAGCACTACATTTGGCCACCCTATTAGGGATGAGAAAGGTCAGGCCGGATAGAAAGATGTACTGAGGATTTTAGAATGGCCCCTGCACAATCTCATGATGGTATGTTCCCTTGGTTGACATATACCAGAATTGTTGTTGTATATATTTGTCTTTTGATTGAGCTCCAGCTAAATGCGTGCAGTGTAGAAATTTAAAAATATTATTCAGCAGGAGCTCTGAACATCGCCGTAGATTCTGTTTACTTTTGTCTAGTAATGTGAAGAATGTTCATAGAAGCTCCCTCCACTCCAGCTTGCCTTGTCATTTCACTCTTCTTTCCAGACCCAGACTACGCAGCTCCCTCCTGCTCCCAGTTGCATCTCTCTCTGCTGAAGTGGAAATTGTCCTGTGGTAATTTTAAAGTGAGATAAAATACTTCAGAGTTTGTAGTCACTGAGTGGCAGGTAACATTCATGCATCACAAGTGCCAGGTAATGACTATGTTGAACAAGAAAAAGCCCAGCCATCTCCCTTTGACCTTCAACAGCACCACCATTGCCGAATCCTCCACTATGAACATCCTGCGGGACACCACTGACCAGAAACTTAACTAAACCTGCCATTGTTAGCTCCACGGCTGCAAAAGCTGGGTAGAGGCTGGATACTATGTGACAAATGGCTCACCCCCCCCGACCCCTCAAATCTTCTCCACAGGAGTGTGATGGAATATTCACCGCTCGCCTAGATAGGTGCAGCCGTAACCACACTCCAAGCTCAACACCATCCAGGACAGAGCAGTTCACTCGACCAACATCCGTGCCGCTGAACTCAATCTACTGTGGCTGCAGTATGTATAGAATATACTGCAGCAGCTCACCAAGATTACCTCGATAGAAGCTCCCTCCTCTCTGACCTCAACCACCAAGAAGGTCAAGAGCAGCAATGTCCTAGGAATGTCATCACCTCTAAGTTCCCTACCAAGTCACGTACCATCCTGGTTGAATATATATCGCCATTCCTTCCTCATCCTTGGGTCCAAATCCTGAATTTTCCTTCCTGACATTGTGGGAGCACCTTGAGCAGCACAAGGGCTGGAGCAGTTTGAGGAGAAGGCCCGCCACTACCCCCTCAGGGCAGGCAATAAATGCAGCCTTGCCAGCATCTCCTCCATCCCTAGCTCTTAAAAGAGCTGCATTTTTAAAATTTCGGTTTAACTTAAATTTTATAAACTAAAGGAAACACTGGAATGTTTACCTTTTTTAAGCGACTTTTATAACTTAGAAATCATTTTTAAAAAAAACAAGAATGGACATTACTGTGGTGGTGAACCAAATGCCTGCTTTATTAGCCTTAATTCCAAAATGACTGCATTACAGAGAAAGTAGGGCAATAACAGTCACTCCTTTAAAAATAACAATTGAAAGTAGGAGCTCTTTTTAAAATAAATTGCAGATTGTTTACTCTGGATGTGACTATCCAATCACAGCAGATTAAATGAAACATTCAGCTGCTGAAACCAATGATATGAACAGATTCAGTAACAGCAAAGTGTGAATGAGCTGCAGGCAACTCTCAACATTGTCCGGAGAATACGCATAAAGAAACAAAAATAAAACATTCTTTCTTGGATTTGACCTCTGCTAAAATTAAAGTTGTCGTTGAGCTGGCCCCATACCCATCCCCTGACCAATCTGTGAAAGACTGAAGGGACTGGGAGACTTATGCTAAGTGCAGTTCCCACAATGCTGTACTGATGAGAACTGGACTCTGAAGCAGCAGTGAAAAGAAACAGAATGATATTGGGAAATGGATCAGAGATGTTGAAAGTCAATGCTTGAAGAAAGGAAGATAAAATAGTTGCACTATTTGACTTAACTTACATAACCTGACACAGTTCCTTCAGGAAAGGAGTGGAAAAAATTGGAAAACAAAAAAAAAATCTTAAAGAAGGAAAAGGAAAGAAAAAGTTAACATTGCAAGTGTGTTATTGTCACAAGGATACGCAGCCAGCAGCAGTGATGCTGTGGGCTTCCAAGGGAAGCTTTTGAGGCTAGACTGAATTATGTGTCGCCCTAGTCAAACACAGGGCAAACTACTTTATTTAAATTCTTGAAATACTTGGCCAGTGCCTTACAATGTGCTCATGTGAATCTGTAGACCTCTGGGCCGTTAAGAAAAAACCTTCTCAGCCAGATTTCAGGCAATCAGACAACAATTTTTCTAGTATGGATCGCTCCTCCAAGGAAGACTATAACTTGGTGTTGTAAAATTGTTTACAATTGTCAACCCCAGTCCATCACCGGCATCTCCACACCAAGAAAGACAGTAGAGCTTAGAAAACATTAATTGATCCTGTCCTGTCGACCTCCAATTCCTCACCCAGCACAAATTCTGGCTCATCCAAAACTCTGCTACCTATACCGTACCCCACACCAAATCCCACTTCCTCATCGCCCCTGTCCTTGCTAACCTACGTTGGCTCCCAATTCTCCAACAAGTCATTTAAAATTATTTTCCTTCTGTTTAAATCCTCCATGACCTCACCCATCCCTACCTCTAACCTTCTCCAGTGCCACAACACCCCATTGCCCACAATTTCTCCGTTCCTCTGACTCTGGCCTCTTAATACATTCTCCCCACCATCGGCGGCTGTCCCTACTGCTGCCTAGGCCCCACACTTTGGAATTCTCTTTCCTCCAGCTCCCTCTTCTATTTTTAAGACCGTCCTGCAAAGCCACCTCTTTGACAAAGCTATTGGCCATCCCTCCTAATATCCTCCTTTGGCTGAGTGTCCCTTTTTCTCCTTATGCCTCTTTGAAGTGCCTTGGGGCATTTTTCTACATTAAAGGCACGATATAAATGCAAGTTGTTGTTGTCGTCTTGGACAGTTGGACTAGCTATGCATGAAATACCAGTCCTGGATATATATCCTCTATGCGACTTCCTCTGAAACCAGTTAATAGTCAATTTCTATTACAGGAGGAAATTGATGCAGCCACAAAAATGCAGAAAAAACATCTTGTTTTTTTTTAAAAATCTCTGCTTCTCTGGATAGTAAGTTACAGTGTAGGCAGGATCCCCAAGTGCGTCACCGCAGTGAAGGAGATGGCCTGCTATCAAAGAGAGGAATTGAAGCTGCTAGTGCAGTTCCTTTCCAATATTTGAAAAGAAAAACTGAGTGTTGAAATTTGCAATGTAAACAAAATGCTGGCAATGCATAAGAGGTCGGACAGTTTTAATGAAGGGTCCACCTGGAAGGTTACCCTGCCTTTTCTCTTTCAAATGCTGACTGACAAGGAATATAGCCTGGCATTCATAGCATACATAAACCAGTACACTTTTTACCCCTGGGCAACTTTGATGAGCTTTAGGATGCGACAGTGAATTTGCTGCCTCAAGGGAAATTTCTGCCACTTCACTCCTTAATGATCTTGTCGCTTCTGGTCCCACTGCAGCTCCTATCCGACGCTGCGGCTTTGCTCTGGGAGTGAAGTCTGTGCTGCGAGATGCATGTGGGCATTCCTGGCCCTGTAAAAGGAATTCCCACCCGTTGTCTAGTCTCTGGTCCCAGCAGTGCCTGTCTGAGCTGCAGGTGGGACTGGTAAACGAAAAGATCATGAGGAAGGGAAAGAGCCTTTGTAAACTGGGAGAAGGTTGAAAGGAGTAAAGTACATCTGTGAACTGGGGGGTGTTGGAGGAGCAAGAGTGCCTCTATTAACTGGAGTGAACAGCGCTACCGCCAAGCAAATCTGTACACCTTGTATCCCTCGGGCTGCATATTATATTAAGAGAGGAGGAGGTGGTAGAGTACCTTTGTGATCTGAGGAAGAAGGGGGAAAAGTGTCTGTGAACCTGTCTCTGAACTAAAGGGAGTTTGAAGGAGAAAGTGGGAGAGGGAATGTTACAGTGGACAAATAAAATATAGTGCCAGTATTCTCTGAACTCAAGCAGGTGCCACTTCCCCTCTATCCATAGGTCTAGTATAGAAGTAGATGAGATAATGAGCCTATCCTGTCTGTCACTGTACCACTGGACTGCCTGGAATTGAGTTGGACTAAGCCCTGACTTCTTTTTTAGTGGGCAGGAATGTAAAGCCTGTAGTTCCCTGAGCCACATCCACACTGATGATCAAATCAATCTTATCGAGATAAATAATGGAAATCTAAACTGAAAACAAAAAATACTGCAAGTGCGGAGCGGGTGAATCGGTTCTAATGCAGGATCTCACCCTAAATATTTCAGGTGCTGATTGATCAGTATATTTTGCATTCCAGAGAATCACTAGTCTATCCACTTTTTAAATTTGTTTTCTCTCTGACATTTCCCCCATGTATAGTTCTGCCTCTCTTTCTCTCTCCCACCTTTGTAAGAATACTGGGTATATACCCTGACAATAATATTGATCAAGAACACCAGACGAATCCTTAATCCTTCACCATAACTCCTTTTGTAAACAAACTATCTGAGATTTACCACCCAGTTTATATCTAGCAGGGAATCATTCCCAAATTTGGCTTGCTGAACTGCCTTAAATCACTCAGTTTGGACTACATTAGTGTTTACACTACCACACTCCCATCAGGATCCACCCAAGCTACTGAGTGAATTTCTTGCCAATTACCTTTATTCCACTGCATGTTCAGTGTAATTAATTGTTTTTACATGTCATATGTTTATATACAGGGCTGGTTATGATTCTTATTTGAAATCGTTGATCAGCTTTTGCTAGTGTTTTATACAGTCAGCCTCATTGGTGGAGACATTCGTCATATCACACAATCAACTTGATATCCGCTAGGCTCAGTACAGTGTGTTAAATATGCTCCTTTCTATTTTCTCTTTTTAGGACGAATGGGACCATAGTAGCAATGGGAGTACAGGCTCTCGGCCTAGTTCAGATTCCAGGCCTGGGTCTGGCAGCCAAGGACACAGCAATCACTTGATCACTCGCCACCCAGCGAAGGTAGATTCTAGGGAATTGAGGGTAATTTGCAAGATACAATAAACTTTCAATTGTTATCAACCTTTTGAGAGTTGAGGGAAGAAGAATAGCATGTGAAAGATTTTGTGCTGTGTTCTGCTTCAGTAAGCAGATTTAAGAGTTCTACAATATAGTTAAATGTCCAGACCTCCCCGTACATCAAAAATGAAAGTTAGTAGTTCTTTTTAAACCAAAGCTTTCCTTCCTAGTTTCATCACTTCTTATTCTGAAACGCTGACACATGTACATTACCCATTTGTAATTCAGCATGTAATGATATGCCTAAAAGGTGTGCATCAACAGGCAATTCTACCTTGGGAGCTTTGCAAAACTTGATCTTGTTTTCATGTGATGTGCACACAGAAAAGCATCATAGCTGAGTTTGATCTGCCTTTCCATTAGGGATTTCAGGAAAGCAATTGAGAGCTCTGGCTGATAAATTACCTTAAGATTTTTACAGCTGCATCTTAATCAATTTATAGTAGGTAGACGGGAAAGGAGGGTTGAGGTCGCAATCAGATCAGCCATGATTTTATCAAATGGCAGAGCAGGCTCGAGGGGCCAAATGGCCGACTCCTGCTGTTAATTCGTATGTTTGTTTGTAATCCACTTACTTCATAGAATGGCTGTGGTGTTCCTATTAAACAATTGAATATACTGGCCAAAGTGCAGCTCAAAAAAACTCATTTTGCTCTTGTAAAGAAACCAGAAATTGCCTAAGATAAGACAGGATTGGGTTGACTAGTCTTTCACTCCCCTTGAATTCTTGGAGCTGGAGCAGGGAGGGTCACTATACTGATGATAAGGAACAACCAAGTCAATGTTTTGGGATCTGTATAATGATCAGGAGAGCCATTGGGTAGAAATGAGAATCCAAGTTGAGGGGAAGGGCTACCTGTTTCGTGGTTCTGCTCCGATCTCCCATCCTGGCTCCCCTACTGTTGAGGCTGATATTCCAGCTCGAGAAGCTTCGATCAATACTCTAGGAGAGAGGGAAGACTTGATCCTGGCTCCGGTTCTAGTCGATTCGATAAGTTGCATCTTTGGGAGTCCAGGATTCTTTGGTACTAAGTGAATTGAAGGGGCCACAGGATGGGTGGAACATTTTGTACCTATTCAGAAATTTCACATATTCTGTTGTGTGTTAGAATTCCTCACGCTTGGTTCCATTTCACTATATGACACCTGTCTTCTGGTTTGGGAGCCTCTGTAAATATTATAATAAATGGTCATTTATGATAAGGGTGTAGAGGCTCTGGAGCAAGTGCAAAAAGATTTACAGGCATGAATTTACAGAATTGAGAGGTTATATCTAGAAAAGAGGAGGCTGAGGGGTGACCTGATCGAGGTCTATACGATTATGAAAGGGTTTGAAAGGTTAGACGTAGAGAAAATGTTTCCACTTGCAGGGAGACCAAAACTAGGGGCCATAAATATAAAATAGTCACTAATAAATCCAATAGGGAATTTGGGAGAAACTTCTTTACCCAGAGAGTGATTAGAATGTGGAATTCACCACTACAAGCAGTAGTTGAGGCAACTAGCATAGATGCATTTAAGGGGAAGCTGGATAAACACATGAGGGAGAAAGGAATAAAAGGTTAAGCTGATAGCGTTAGATGAAGACGGTTGGGAGGAGGCTCATGGGCACCACGAACACCGGCATGATCTAGTTGGGCCGAATGGCCTGTTTCTGTGCTGTACATTCTATGTAATCCTTCAAACTAGAAAAATAAGCATTATTAGCCTTGGGTAAATGTGCCCCAACCACAGTCTGAATGACTTTAAGGATAAAGTGCTGATCTCCAGACTCCAGCAAGATATCACCAATTATTTTAGTGATTCAGTGAAGCTTATTTTGGGTTTTACTGATATTTCCATAACAGAAAACTGCCCTAAGTAAAGTAGTCTGGTGGGAGAACTTAGTTTCTTCTTATTTTTAAAAAAAATTGTGGGGAGGAATCAATGGATTGGCGTGTGGGCCTTGAATCTCTGGAATTTGGGGCTTTAATCTATCTGAGATGAAAGATGAGTGGGGTGAGAGTCTTCTCTGGCTACTGTATGAAATTAATTTTGACGGTCCATTTCCAGTGGACATGTATCCCAAAGGACACAACTGTCATAAATTTGTCACTAACTGGCAGTCTTTTTTTATTCGTTCATGGGATGTGGGCGTCGCTGGCGAGGCCAGCATTTATTGCCCATCCCTAATTGCCCTTGAGAAAGTGGTGGTGAGCCACCTTCTTGAACCGCTGCAGTCCCTGTGGTGAAGGTTCTCCCGCAGTGCTGTTAGGAAGGGAGTTCCAGGATTTTGACCCAGCGACAATGAAGGAACGCCGATATATTTCCAAGTCGGGAAGGTGTGTGACTTGGAGGGGAACGTGCAGGTGGTGGTGTTCCCATGTGCCTGCTGCTCTTGTCCTTCTAGGTGGTAGAGGTCGCGGGTTTGGGAGGTGCTGTCGAAGAAGCCTTGACGAGTTGCTGCAGTGCATCCTGTGGATGGTACACACTGCAGCCACTGTGCGCCGGTGGTGAAGGGAGTGAATGTTTAGGGTGGTGGATGGGGTGCCAATCAAGCGGGCTGCTTTGTCCTGGATGGTGTCGAGCTTCTTGAGTGTTGTTGGAGCTGCACTCATCCAGGCAAGTGGAGAGTATTCCATCACACTCCTGACTTGTGCCTTGTAGATAGTGGAAAGGCTTTGGGGAGTCAGGAGGTGAGTCACTCGCCGCAGAATACCCAGCCTCTGACCTGCTCTCGTAGCCACAGTATTTATATGGCTGGTCCAGTTAAGTTTCTGGTCAATGGTGACCCCCAGGATGTTGATGGTGGGGGATTCGGCGATGGTAATGCCGTTGAATGTCAAGGGGAGGTGGTTAGACTCTCTCTTGTTGGAGATGGTCATTGCCTGGCAGTTATCTGGCGCGAATGTTACTTGCCACTTATGAGCCCAAGCCTGGATGTTGTCCAGGTCTTGCTGCATGCGGGCACGGACACCTTCGTTATCTGAGGAGTTGCGAATGGAACTGAACACTGTGCAATCATCAGCAAACATCCCCATTTCTGACCTTATGATGGAGGGAAGGTCATTGATGAAGCAGCTGAAGATGGTTGGGCCAAGGACACTGCCCTGAGGAACTCCTGCAGCAATGTCCTGGGGCTGAGATGATTGGCCTCCAACAACCACTACCATCTTCCTTTGTGCTAGGTATGACTCCAGCCACTGGAGAGTTTTCCCCCTGATTCCCATTGACTTCAATTTTACTAGGGCTCCTTGGTGCCACACTCGGTCAAATGTTGCCTTGATGTCAAGGGCAATCACTCTCACCTCACCTCTTACTCCGAAAGGTCAAAGGGTGATGTGTGGGTAATGAAAAAATATCCAAACTGGTACATTAGGGGATGCTTTGAGGTTAGGGCTGAAGCACATATGAACATAATAGAGGTAGTTTTACTCTGCATCTAATCATTCTGTATCTGACCTGGGAGTGCTTGATGCTGGGTGCCCAAAATAGGGGTTTCATTATGCAGAGTTGCCATCTCCCACCTTGATCGGTACAAAATTCACTGGAAGATGGAGCAAAAAAAAATTGACGTAGGTTTGAAGAGGCAGATAAATTTGTTGTTGAGCAACAGCACAAGTGCAACTCCACTGAAGCAATGTGCCGGACACAAGTACACTGAAATGGAACTGAAGTCCCGGTTCAAGGACAGAGTGGAGTTTGCACATGGAAACATAGCAACCTTCAGCACCTCGAGCCTGTTTCACTATTCTATCAGACCATGGCTGAACTGTACTCAACCCGCCTTTGCTTCATATCACTCAATACCCATACCTAACAAAGACCTATTGATCCCAGTCTTGAAAATTTCGATTGACCCAGCATTCACAGCTTTTTGAGGGAGAGTGTTGCAGATTTTCACTACCCCTAGTGTGAAAAAGTGCTTCCTGATTTCACTCCTGGGCACAGTAAGGTCCCATAAACAACAACGAGATAATTGATCAGATAATCTATTTTAATGATGTTGGTTGAGAGATAAATATTGGCCAAGACACCAGGAGAACTCTCTTGCCCTAATTCAAATAATGCTACGGGATCGTCTATGCTCACGTGAGAGGACATATGGGGCCTCGGTTTAATGTCTCATCCGGAAAACTGCACCTCCAACAATCTAGCACTCCCTTGGTACTACACTGAAGTGTCAGCCTAGATTATGTGCTCAAGTCTCTGGAGTGGGGCTTGATTCCATGACTCTGTGACTCAAGAGGTGAGATTGTTACTAATGAGCGAAGGCTGGCACCATAAGGTTACATATTTTATTTTCCATAACTATTCAGTTAGTTCTCATGTTTATGCTAATACTGATTCTGTGGGTGCTTTCCTCCGTTTCTAGAACTGTAACCAAGAGACGTCTTATGATATTCTGGGGACAGATATCTGGGCAGTTAATACGTTTGAACACGTCAGGTATGTGGCTTATTTTCACTTTTCATTTTCGATCCTCTTACCCCACCCCCTCCCCCACCCCCTCCCCCACTCCCTGCTGCTTTCCGAACTCCCCGGTGCCCCACCACCATCAATTTCTGCCCAATGGGAGATGTGCTTCAAGTTATCAGGGATGAGCAATGTTGCTTTGCTTTCTCTTCCACTACTTCACTATTCTGAGCATTGTCCAGCTTATCTACCAGAACAGCCACCTGTGTGTGGTCCTCATTCTAGTTGGGATATGTGCACTCAGTCTCTTGTCTGGATGGGCATGTGCCAGTCCCAGAGGTCTGTAAGCAGGGGGCAAATATTAATATTTTCAACTGTGGCAAAGCTTTCTCTTTAAGTGACCCTTGGGTTGGGAGAGGGAGTTGCAAGTGGTAAATGCAACACAGCAAACTGAATGAAACTGAAGCTGCTTCTGCACCTCACACACTGAAAACAGGTTAAATAAATGGTTTGCGATTTATCTTGATTTTCATTTAACATACGGAAATTGCTGTGACTTCCTTTATTGTAATCTAAATAAACTATTTAACCTTTGCGGTATCGGCATCTCCAGGGGAGTTCGGTGCTTTCTAGGCTGGCCACTTTTTAAAATAACTTCAAATCAGGGAGATGAGAGTCCCCTGATGATATAGAAATAATGTGATTAAGATATTGGGCGTAATTTAATGTTGTGATATCATACTCAGAGTATAGAGTTAAAAAAAACTGTACAAACAATATTCTTATGGGTTGTAAACCCGTGAACCTGATTAATTCTAAAAGAGCAGAGAAAACACGCAGGGCCAACAAATGTTCTACTGTACCTAATGTTCACTTTCACTCTTGAGGAAGCACAATCACGGCTTATGCTTAGTAACCCTCTTCGGATTCATTCTCCTTCTCCCCCCTCCCACTCGCCCCTCCATTGCCAACACATTCTGTCCTATCCTGCTCATGTGTAACTTTTGGTGTTGGCGTGGCAGTCTGTGTTATTGTACCCGTATGCCCCTTCGTACTTAACTTCTGCCAGTCAACTGTGGCTCTTAACCATCTTTGTTCATAACTTCTGTTGTCTGTGCCAAAAATATCAAGATTGATCGAAGCTGCTGCCAAATAATGCGGGAAAAAAAATACATGCCAATCTTATTTACCAAACCTGGGAATCGTCTGGCGCAGTTCATTATCTCCTTACTGTAACTACACTTCACGTGTGTCAGGAGCTGATACCTTAAATGCTTTGTGAAATAGATGTGTTGGGGCAAATGGCTTTGAACCTCGCAGAAAAAACTGCTTTCTTGCACATAGCAGAGCTTCTAACCAGCCTGTTACAGTCTTACTGGGGAAGTCCGACTTTGGAGTATGTCACCTACCTGTCCAGCCTGGTACGCAAGGTGTGGGGAGAGTGAATAAGGGATTCTCTTGGGTCCACCCACTGTGGGCTTGTTCCTCTGGAAACCAGAGACTAGTTTAAGGGCAGCCTGATACAGGCCTGTTTCCCAGTGGGTTATAATGTTTGCGGGTTTTCTCTTGCAGTGGAGCAACATGGGATCTGCAACCTGAGAAACTAGATTTCACCACCTCGTTTCATCGAAAGCATTTTCAAAACGCTTCCAAGTACCTCCCCCACATTGATCGAGAAGGGTAAGGATCGTTTCTCCAAATGTGAAAAAGGGGATTCTTGACATTTTTCCAGTTGGAGGACCATCATCTCCATAATTTCCCTCTTTGATGCCCTGAAAAGGCGCACATTGTTTTCCATGGCTCAGAGAGCAGGCAAGTAGCCTGTGGGGGAGCATTCTCTTTGTTCCCCGATGGCCCAGCTTGGATAGGGAAGCTCCACTGCTTGAGAAGTTGCATCCTACTCTTGCGTATTTTTTTTTTTTAATTATATATATTCATTCTCAGGATGTGGGCATTGCTGGCAAGGCCGACATTTATTGCCCATCCCTGGTTGCCCTGAGAAGATGGTGGTGGGCCTTCTCCATGAACTGGGTGGCTTGTTAGGCCACTTCAGAGGACAGTTTAAAAAAAAAAATCAACCACGTATGTTGCTGGCAGTGATATTTCTTTATTGAGTCGTGTACCTTCACATAAGGGAGACGGTTTCAAACTTACACAGGCACAGATTTTTTTTTTCCGCATACATCAAGGTGAAAGATTCAGTGCTGGGATTCCTCTTCATCTTTTTTTCTTGGTATTGATATTCAGTGCTCCCACATCAGATGTAGCACATGCCAAATGTCGGGTCAAGCTTCCACTACTCTGCCCCAAGAAAAGACCTCTGCTATATCAATATGTGATGATGTGGAGATGCCGGTGATGGACTGGGGTAGACAAATGTAAGGAATCTTACAACACCAGGTTATAGTCCAACAGCTTTATTTGAAATCACAAGTTTTCGGAGCTTTCCTCCTTCGTCAGGTGAGTGTGGGATTCCATAAAGGTACAGCATATAGAGTCAGAGAACAATGCCTGGTGATGACAGATAATCTTTCCAACTGCCCGTTATCACACCTCGGTATAGATATAATCAAAGCAATCAAAGGAGTGGAATGGTGTTCAGACAGAGAAACATTACATACAAGACTACTGAATACACAAACGGTATGGCCAGACAGACAGACGGCCAGATGTATTACAAACAGATAACTTTTTTTTGGCTGGTGGGGTTACGTGTAGCGTGACATGAACCCAAGATCCCGGTTGAGGCCATCCTCATGGGTGTGGAACTTGGCTATCAATTTCTGCTCGACGATTTTACGTTTTCAGACAATGCAAAATCGTCGAGCAGAAATTGATAGCCAAGTTCCACACTCATGAGGACGGCCTCAACCGGGATCTTGGATTCATGTCACGCTACACGTAACCCCACCAGCCAAAAAAAAGTTAACTGTTTGTAATACATCTGGCCGTCTGTCTGTCTGGCCGTACCGTTTGTGTATTCAGTAGTCTTGTATGTAATGTTTCTCTGTCTGAACACCATTCCACTCCTTTGATTGCTTTGATTATATCTATACCGAGGTGTGATAACGGGCAGTTGGAAAGATTATCTGTCATCACCAGGCATTGTTCTCTGACTATATATGCTGTACCTTTATGGAATCCCACACTCACCTGACAAAGGAGGAAAGCTCCGAAAGCTTGTGATTGCAAATAAAGCTGTTGGACTATAACCTGGTGTTGTAAGACTCCTTACATACATCAGTATGTAATGGTCATTTCCCCTCAGCAGCCATCCTTCGGGCCCCCTGAGTAAGATCGCCACTTTAGTGCCACCTTGTGGGCAGTTTTGTGGTGAAGACCCGCACTCCGCCCTAGCAGTAATCTATCAAACACAGGGTTTTATTCCCTGACTCCTGGCAGGATTTGGATCAAGATTCCCTGGATGAATGGACTGATTAATCTGAATGGTTAGTGATTAATCCACTGCTCCATCCAGCCTCCAACATTCAAGTGTATTTTGTCCACATGCTCCCTAACCCAGCCCGAGTGCCCCAGATCACAATTCCACGAACTGTTCCCAGATCCCAGTGCTCTTGTACCAATGTCCCAGAAATACTCTTTGTGCCAGACCATAGCTCCCCTTTGCCCTTGTCCTCTGCCTCCAACACTCCAATTCCAGCACCAATCCTTCTCTCCTGGCTGCAGCTCCTCTCTCCTCCCCACCCCGCCCCCCCCTTCCAGATATGCTGGCCTGATCCTCAACCCCCTCTTCTCTCATGACTGCCCAACACACATTGTCTTCCATCTTCATACACTACCCAGATCTTAGAAAGAGATAGGTATTGAGTACATCAGTTAAAGAATATTTGAGCAAGTCACACAGACATTGGAGACATACAGCTGAGAGCGGAGACAGAGAGAGGTGAGACCAATAGAGTTGTCAAAAAAAAGTCTGACAATTATAGATACCACAATGAGTAAAATGCCCAGTATTGGGGGCTGTTACTAGTGAGCTATAAAAGATAAACAGAGAACATCATAAAAAGAATTAATGGGACTGAAGTAGAGAAACAGTTAGAGATATAATGTTTTTGTCCATGGCAACGCCATAGGAGATGAAATGTATTACAATACATTGCAAGTTCCACAATATAATTGGTATAACCTCTTGCCATTATAAAATAGCTTATCCTCCAACTCACTGAGTAAAGCCATGGGGGGGTTGTTTGTGTACATATGTAGGTAGGTTCCACTTTTTAAATGTAATGTGTTTGCCAAATACCACAACTTGGTGACAAAATTGCACCGCAACTTGTTGCAACAAGAATCACAATTTGCTGGTCGGTCCTGCTCCCCCCACCTCCTTCCCTGGTGAAGAGAAGCTTTCAGCATGCCCTAATCTTACTGTAAAGCAAACCACATCCTGCCCATCAACCCAATTCAGTTTAATGAAAAGCTTTTGATTCCTCCAGCAGTCTATGAACCATCAATACATCACCTGTTGGTCAATAAAATGACCGTGCATGATTGCCCACACAGATGTATTTCCCTATATGGCTGGAAATCTGTGTTTCGCATGTGTACGTCTGTAAATAGCTGCTGGTGTGCGTGATATATATAAAAAAATGTGCTTCTCAAATCTGCCCCATATTCTTTAATGAGGTTTTTTTGTTCTTTCTTCACTCCTATGCACAAATTGAAATATTCAATGTTGGTGCTGTTAATGTCGATTATGATTTGGTTGCAGATCACGAAAAGAGAAAAAAAAATGATTACCTAAAAGGCCCTTTTGCTCCTCAAACAAGAGCAGTCTATGCTTTATATCTAGGGCAGTTGATGCTGAGATGCTGGTTGTCAAGGGAACAGGTTGTGCCTGCTTGGAGGGGGATGGGCAGCTGCTGAAGAAGCATCATGGGAAAGCTGTACTCTGATACCACCTCCAAAATGAATAATCTGAGTGAAGGTGTAGAAATGTTGCCCTCCAATTTTTAAATGTGTCCCTCTAGTTTATCCCAGTTTATGCGCCTTCTGTGGCCCAGTTGGCAAGCATGCAACCTGCAGGAACTGGGAGCGGTCGGGGCAACTTCATTTTCGAAACCCGTGGAGCACCATCTTGGTTTCCTGGCCACGCTGCAGCAAAGGGGATTGAATAGATTCTACAGTGGGATTGGGAAGAGAAATGAAAGTATCAGCAACCATACAAATGGTATTTTTGTTGGGAGGAAGGTGCATTCTCCGAATAAACTTACTTACGGTGGTCCCTAACATTGAAAATAAGCACGCAGCTTGCTCAATGTGACTGAGTTCCACTTGTCAAAAATACTCCGCCTTCTTCCTGGAAGATCAGCCGTTGCTTTGTGTCTGAAAGAATTGAAAGCTGCTGGCCTAATGCTGCTCCTCCTGTTTTCATTTGTGCAGGATGGTGAAGGGGAAGTTTGAAGAGGACGGAAACATTACCTTGAATGACCTGGACAAAGTGCTTCCTGTGCGGCAGGTAAGGCCTGTACCTCACACTGCAAACCTCTTCACATTCACCATAGTCAGCGTCAACTCAGGACCTCCTGCCTGGAGAGAGAAAGTTATGTGGAATAATAGATGGCTGGGGATGTGGTACAAAGCGACAACCTTTTTTTCTTCAAGTTATAAATACTTCTGATGGTTGATAGTTCACTGGGGGCTCAGCTGTGCAGACTGACTCAACTGCCTTTTCAATTCTGGGACCTGGGTTTGAACCAATAACAACTTTTACAGCACCTCTTAACGTAGCAAAACGTCCCAAGGCGCTTTTGAGATAATCAGGCTGCAAATCATTCTGCAGTTTTTGTGAGGGAAAGCGTCATGGGTGCTGTGCACCTGATAGAGTCTTCATAAAATGATTGGCCTTTGGTTTCAGGAGGGTCCCCAAACACTGCAGTTACTTTCGGCAATGTTAAGCACTGAGAAAATGGGCACTGAATGACCTGATGGAGTGTTAGGGAGCTTTAGTTTTGTGACCTGGTCTGCCATCTAGTGATTCTGTTTGGCATTACAGCTCATCAGTTTTCAATTGAGACAATACTTGTTTGTACTGGCTGTTATTAATTTTTGCATTTGTAGCTGAGTGTAAATTTGAAAAAATGCTAATATTCATATGAAAAGAAATTAGAAGAGAACTGACATTTTGAAGATTAGAAAGGGGGATTTATAAATTTGATCTAGGAAGATTGTCCTATATGGTAAAATGTTCAAATATCAATGGACACATGATAAACTCGGAATTTAGGAATAAGAGGCATGTCAGGAACATTTGTTCTTGCCCAAAGGATGGTCGACTCAATTGTTGGTAAACTACTCGAGGTCCATTATCATAGTTGGTACAGAACAGGAGGAGGCCATTCAGCCCATCATGCCTGTGCCGGCTCTTTGAAAGAGCTACCTAATTAGTCCCATTCCCCTGCTCTTTCCCCATAGCCCTGTAAAAAAATTTTCCCTTCAAGTATTTATCCAGTTCCCTTTTGAAAGTTACTATTGAATCTGCTTCCACCACCCTTTCAGGCAGTGCATTCCAGATCATTACAACTCGCTGCGTAAAAAAATGTTTCCTCATGTCGCCTGTGACTCTTTTGCCGATCACCTTTAAATCTGTGTCCTCTGGTGACCGACCCTTCTGCCAGTAGAAACAGTTTCTCCTTGTTTAATCTGTCAAAACTGTTCATAATTTTGAACACCTTTATCATATCTCCCCTTAACCTTCTCTGTTCTAAGGAGAACAACTCCAGCTTCTCCAGTCTCTCCACATAACTGAAATCACTCATCCTTGGCACCATTCTAGTAAATCTCTTCTGCACCTTCTCTAAGGCCTTGACATCCTTCCTAAAGTGTGGTGCCCAGAATTGAAAACAATACTTCAGCCGAGGCCTAACCAGTGTTTTGTAAAGTTTCAGCATAACTTCCATGCTTTTGTACTCTATGCCTCTATTAATAAAGCCTAGGATCCCATGTGCTTTTTTAACAGCCTTCTCAACTTGTCCTGCCACCTTCAAAGATTTGTGTATGTGCACCCCCAGGTCTCTCTGTTCCTGCACCCTCTTTAAAATTGTGCCATTTAGTTTATATTGCGCCTCCTCATTCTTCTGACGAAAATGTATCACTTCACATTTCTCTGCTTTAAATTTAATCTACCAAGTGTCTGCCCATTTCACCAGTCTATCTGTGTCCTTCTGAAGTCTATTACTGTCCTTCATGTTGTTTACTACATTTCTGAGTTTCGTGTCATCTGCAACTTGGAAATTATCCCCTCTATACCCAAGTCCAGGTCATTAATATGTATCAAGAAGAGCAGTGATCCTAATACTGACCGCTGGGAAACACCACTGTATACTTCCCTCCAGTCTGAAAAACAACCATTCACCTTTACTCTTTGTTTTCTGACCCATAGCCAATTTCATATCCACGCTGCCACTGTCCCTTTAATCCCGTGGGCTTCAATTTTACTATCAAGTCTATTGTGTGGTACTTTATCGAATGCCTTTTGAAAGTCCAAATACGCAACATCAACCACACAACACTCATCATCCCTCTCTGTTACTTCATTAAAGAATCAATCAGGTTAGTCAAACACTATTTTCCTTTAACAGATCTGTGCTGACTTTCATTTATTAGCCTATACTTTTCCAAGTGCCAATTAATTTTGTCCCAGATTATTGTGTCTCAAAGTTTCCCCACCACCGAGATTAGGGTAACTGGCCTGTCGTTGCCGGGTTTTTCCCCCTCCCCTTTTTTGAACAGGGGTGTAACATTCGCAATCCTCCGGTACCATCCTCCAATCTAAGGAGAATTGGAAGATTTTGGCCAGAACCTCTGCAATTTCCATCCTTACTTTCCTTAGTAACCGAGGATGCGTCCCATCTGGACCGGGTGACTTTTCTACTTTGAGTGCTGTCAATCTTTGAAGTACCTCCTCCTTTACTGTAACATTGGCAGCATCCTCTTCTCTAGTGAAGACGGATGTGAAGTATTCATTTAGTACCTCAGCCATGCCCTTTGCCTCCACAAGCTGACCTTTTTTGTCCCTAATCAGTCCCACCCTTCCTTTGACTACCCTTTTACTATTTATATGTTTATAAAAGACTTTTGGGTTCCCTTTTCTATTAGCCGCTAATCTATTCTCATACTCTCTCTTTATCCCTCATTCCCTTTTTTAGATCCCCTCTTTACTTTCTGTATTCAACCTGGTTCTCTACTGAATGATTCTTTGTTAACTCACTGAAATTTGCCCTCTTCCAGTTCAGCAATTTCGCATTTGATTGTTCCTTGTCCTTTTTCATAACTATTCTGTACCTAATATTATGATCACTGTTCCCCAAATGCTCCCCCACTGAAACATGTTCCACCTGCCCTACTTCATTCCCCAGAATTAGATCTAGCACTGTTTCCTTCCTGGTTGGGCTGGAAACACATTGTTGCAGAAAGTTCTCTTGAACACATTTCAGGAATTCCTCCCCCTCTTTGCAGGGAGGAATTCCTGAAATGTGTGGGATAAAATTACTTGGCACCTGGAGAAACACGAATCAATCTGGGCCAGTCAGCACAGATCTCTAAAAGGCAGGGCGTGCTTGACCAGCCTTATCGAATTCTTTGGAGAAATACCAGAGATGATAGGTAAGGGAAAATGCCTTGGGTTTGTATAGATTTTCAAAAATCATTTGATAAGGAACCACAAGAGACTTACGGCTAAGAAAATAGCACATGGAACGAAGGAGAATTTGCCACATGGGTAGAGAGATGGTTGGAGGAAAGAAAAAAAAGTTAGAGGTAAAAGGAAGTTTCTTTAAGTGGAAAAATGTGTGGCTTTTAAATGGATTAGAGCAGGAGCGGGAACTTGATGTAGAGATGCACAGGTCATTAAAGGTGCTCAATTTGAGGACATGTGTCAGTGAATACCATGTACCTTTTGTAGTTGTAAATCCAACTGCAGGCAACAGCTGGCTGCATAATTCAACAATGCCTTCCACTGTATTTACTGAACTTTGGGTTTCACCACTTTCCTCTGAAATCATTAAACTTGCCTGTATAGTTCCTTTCATGCTGTTTCACATTCCTGTACAACCATTTGTTTTCAGAGGCTAACCTGCACCTTGGGCAGCTGGTACTCATATTTTCTCCACTGCTTAATTCTTTACCCGGGTTTCTGCCCCAGTATTTGCTTTCAGTCAGACCCAATTGCACAGATGTGACCTGGGGCTCCATTTTCCACATGTGTGATCCTTCACAGCCCGTTACATTTTTTTCCCTTCTTCTTATGCTCATTTTTGCTCTTTTCTCCATTGCGCTCCTTTCATGTAACTTTTTAAAAATGTTTCTCCTGTACATTTTTGTACTCCCACTTTTTAAATTCTGGACAGTCGCACATGTGCAATCCAGCTGAACCTCCGGTATCTTCCAAAGAATGAATGAAAAGTCCAGGTGGAAACATGCATGGAGAGAGGGAGAGTATTTGCACATTTGGATAATGTGGAACTTCACAACTCAGAACCAACATGAGAGGCAACAAAGGAGAGAAAAGATAAGTGAAGCAACAAAGGATGGAACAGGCAGCGATAATGACCACAAACCTAAGTAACATGAAGAAGATAATCTCAAATCTTGTTTTTCTTTGTAAGCATACCAGGGGCGATCAGCTGGTGTTACAAAAGTTGCTGATAGCACCAAGCTGTCTGGTCCGTTGGAGTTTGAGATCTGGAGTAATTAAGTGGGTGAGTTATGGGGCACTGGTGCAGGAGGGGAGCAGTGGGTGCTTTTACCCTGTAGCTGGCTATGCTCCACCTCTTCTGGAAGTACTTGATGCTGATATTAATTGCTTGAAATGGGAAAGTGTTCCATTCCCCAGTCGGGTTGCCAGCCCTCCAGGAGTGTCTCCAGGCTTCCTGCCAGGAATTGAAGATTAATCTCCAAGACATGATTACGAGCAACCCTGCAGAAAAAACATAGGGACATTAAAAAAAAATTGTGATTTTTTTTTTCATTTTCTTTGAACATTTATTAGTTTTAAAAATATTGGAGACAGGATAAACAGGCTGTTTGATGACAGTCAAGCATCATCCAATCGGGCAATTAAGAGCCTGTTTGCCTTCCAATTGGCGTGGGAAGGCAGTGCGCCACGAGGATGGTCGTGTTGGGTGACCAGTAGCGGGAGAGTGGGGAAGGAGCAGTTGGTGATGTGATGAAACCTCCAGGAATACGTCCAGCCAGAGTTGGCAACCCTATTCCCCCAAAGTTAACATCCTTCATCTTAATGAGCACAAAAGGAAAGTCACATTCAAGACTGAGATTAGCCAAGAGTTTTTATTTTCCGACACAGTGGACTCCCAGCTAAAGCAATGAAAACGTGTTGATTAATATCTTTACATAGGACATGGGTGAATATCTGGATCAAAGTCAATTGCTGTTATGATAGTTACTCTGGGAACTTGAAATGCCATGCTAAGGATATACATTGTAAGTGGCAAAGTTAAATTGTTAATCTGGTGTTTTATTTGATTTCCCTTTTGGAGACGGGTGACTTTGGACCTATGGTTCCCAAAGCTGCCCACCTCTAGGGGTTTTGCTCTCCTCATGTCTGGGTCAGTTGTAGACTAACTGATAGAGATTAATTGCTATGATTAGTCCACAACTCCGTTATTGTTGTATTATGTGACCGCCAGGATGGTAGAAGGTGAATTAGATGGACCTTGGTCTTTTTTTGTCTAGCAATTCCAGTGTTCCTACATGGGAGCAACTTCATAAAACTTTTCTTCAGAAAATTAAATGGTTAAGTTGAGTCCACGATAAAGCAGCCTAAGGCAGAAAGAAGTTTGATGATGAAAATCCTTTCTAATTTCATGCTTTCTAATGTTCTTTATCTTCATGAGAGCCACATTTGGTACTGTTCTGATAAACAGATCTGTTTAAAATGGTGACAGGTCAGCAGCAGCACAGGCCAAAAGCAGAGTAAAACTCACTTTGCCCATCAATCTTCCTTACCTACAACCGATGAAGAACAGCCCTACCGTAGCAATGTGCTTCAGTCCTAATGCCACTGATCACAGCAGCTGTCATGGGACTTCTGTGAATAAGATTGCCAATTAGGGACATTTTTATCCTGTGTGGAAAGATACTGTGGGCTGAGCAAGAAAAAATAGTTTCACGTAGTACAATATAGCAAGCAGAGAGAGATCCTTGCATCATGACTAAAGGATTGATTAAGAAAGGGAAGATAGATTATGAAAATAAATTAGCAAAAAATATAAAAACAGATAGCAAGAGTTTCTACAGTTATATAAAAAGAAAAATGGTGGCTAAGGCAAACGTAGGTCCCTTAGAGGATGAGACCGGGAAATTAATGGTGGGAAACATGGAGATGGCAAAAATGCTGAACAAATATTTTGTTTCAGTCTTTACGGTAGAGGACACTAAGAATATCCCAACACTGGACAAACAGGGGGCTCTAGAGGGGGGAGGAGCTAAATACGATTAAAATCACTAAGGAATTGGTACTCAGTAAATTAATGGGACTCAAGGCGGATAAATCCCCTGGACCTGATGGCTTCCATCCTAGGGTCTTGAGGGAAGTGGCAGTCGGGATTGTGGATGCTTTGGTAATAATTTTCCAAAATTCTCTGGACTCGGCAAAGGTCCCGGCAGATTGGAAAACTGCTAATGTAACACCCTTATTTAAAAAGGGTAGTAGGCAGAAGGCTGGAAATTATAGACCAGTTAGCCTAACATCTGTGGTGGGTAAAATTTTGGAGTCTATTATTGAGGAGACAGTAGCGGAACATTTGGATAAACATAATTTAATAGGACAAAGTCAGCATGGCTTTACGAAGGGGAAGTCATGTCTGACAAATTTGCTTGAGTTCTTTGAGGACATAACGTACAGGGTGGATAAAGGGGAACCAGTGGACGTAGTGTATTTAGACATCCAGAAGGCATTCGACAAGGTGCCACATAAAAGATTATTGCTCAAGATAAAGAGTCACTGGATTGGGGGTAATATTCTGGCATGGGTGGAGGATTGGTTATCTAACAGGAAGCAGAGAGTTGGGATAAATGGTTCATTCTCGGACTGGCAACCAGTAGCCAGTGGTGTTCCGCAGGGGTCGGTGCTGGGTCCCCAACTCTTTACAATCTATATTAACGATTTGGAGGAGGGGACTGAGTGTAACATATCAAAGTTTGCAGATGATACAAAGATGGGAGGGAAAGTGGAGAGTGAGGAGGACATAAAAAACCTACGAGGGGATATAGACAGGCTGGGTGAGTGGGTGGAGATTTGGCAGATGCAATACAATATTGGAAAATGTGAGGTTATGCACTTTGGCAGGAAAAATCAGAGAGCAAGTTATTATCTTAATGGCGAGAAACTGGAAAGTACTGCAGTACAAAGGGATCTGGGGGTCCTCGTGCAAGAAAATCAAAAAGTTATTATGCAGGTGCAGCAGGTGATCAAGAAGGCCAACAGAATGTTGGCTTTTATTGCTAGGGGGATAGAATATAAAAACAGGGAGGTATTGCTGCAGTTATATATAAGGTATTGGTGAGACCGCACCTGGAATACTGCATACAGTTTTGGTGTCCATACTTAAGAAAAGACATACTTGCTCTCGAGGCAGTACAAAGAAGGTTCACTCGGTTAATCCCGGGGATGAGGGGGCGGACATATGAGGAGAGGCTGAGTAGATTGGGACTCTACTCATTGGAGTTCAGAAGAATGAGAGGCGATCTTATTGAAACATATAAGATTGTGAAGGGGCTTGATCGGGTGGATGCGGTAAGGATGTTCCCAAGGATGGGTGAAACTAGAACTAGGGGGCATAATCTTAGAATAAGGGGCTGCTCTTTCAAAACTGAGATGAGGAGAAACTTCTTCACTCAGAGGGTAGTAGGTCTGTGGAATTTGCTGCCCCAGGAAGCTGTGGAAGCTACATCATTAAATAAATTTAAAACAGAAATAGACAGTTTCCTAGAAGTTAAGGGAATTAGGGGTTACGGGGAGTGGGCAGGAAATTGGACATGAATTTTAGATTTGAGGTTAGGATCAGATCAGCCATGATCTTATTGAATGGCGGAGCAGGCTCGAGGGGCCGATTGGCCTACTCCTGCTCCTATTTCTTATGTTCTTATGTTCTTATATCCGTTTCACTCACTGTTTACCCCAGCACCAGGCTTCAATTTGTTCAGTTGGCAGTCGTGACATTTCCTTGGTGCAGACCTATGTTTGCCAGTGGGTGGCGGTATTTTGCTGTGAATGACATTTGTAACTATTGACTGTGCTCTGTTGCAAGAGCTGCACTCCTTCTCCCTTTTGAGCAGAGGGGGTGTGGGGGAGCTAAAAGTTCTGCCACTTTTGCAAAACTTTGTGTTATTGATGATGTGATACCTTGGCTCAGTCGTAGAACTCTCATCTCTGAGTCAGATGGTTGTGGGTACAAGTCCCATTCCAGAGCAGAGAGATAAGAGAGAAAATAAATCACATTTTTTACTTTTTAAAAAAACACTTGATGTCCCAGAGGAATTGGCTAAACATCTGATCCTGTGAATACACTAATCTCAAGTGTGAGCTAATTTCTTGTAATGGGCTGATGTTTACCACATCCAGCTGTGCTCCTTTCACAGTCTATAATATTGAAGGTATTCTTTTTCAAATTGAGAAATCTGGGTGAAGAGCAAAGGTCCATAATCCAGGCCATCACCATAGCTAAAAAGAGAAGGAGAGAAAATGGCGTAATTGTTTTTTTTAAAAAGCAGTGACTAACTTCTGCCAAGCTTGAGTTTTAAGTGCCAGTAGATTGTAAGAAATGGAGAAGATTGAGTGAAGTAAGGCACACTACAGTTTTGAGATCTTGTCGCAAGATTACTTGGAGTAGGTGCAAACTTGAATGTTCTGTATAAGGACAGTTAATTAACGTCATGTGGCATTAACCCGACTTCCTATTTGAAATCTTATATTTTCAACCTCCTGCCCCCTCCCTAGACACTTCGTTTTTAAAATAACACAATCTAGAATGTTCTGAGCAGGTTTCAGACATTTGGCTGGGACAGACCTGGCAGTCGAAGGTCCTGTTTTTTGGCATTCCCTGTTGGGATTGATGGTTTGGATTTTGTTTTCTTTCTTTTACTGTCAACTGAGATTAAAGATATCCTTAAAAATGACATTAATATCGCCGAGATACTAGTTATTTGGTCCACGGCGACTGTGTTGCCAAGAATGAGGCTGTCTATCTGACAGGGTTTGCCTGTGCTTTTTACAGCTGTTATAAAGAAAAACAGTCGAGTCGGGGTAATTTTTTTTGGGGCTTCCCTTCCTCCCATTCCAGCTTTCTCTCCTCCTGTCCTTAAGAGAGCATTTTGGTGGCAGTGAACATAACTCAGTTAGATTTAGCGTAGTTATGGAAAAGGACAAAGATAGAACAGGAGTCAAAGTTCTCAATTGGGGAAAGGCCAATTTTATTAAGCTGAGAAGTGATTTAGCAAAAATGAACTGGAAACAGCTACTTGAAGGTTAAAACAGTGTTAGAGCAGTGGGAGGCATTCAAGGGAGAGATTCAAGGGGTTCGGAGTCAACATATTCTCACAAAGAAAAAGGGTGGGACTGCCAAATCTAGAGCCCCCTGGATGTCAAGGAGCATACAGGGTAAGATAAGGCAGAAAAGGAAAGCTTATGTCAGACACAGAGAACTCAATACTGCAGAAAGCCTAGAGGTGTATAGAAAGTGCAGGGGTGAAATTAAAAAGGAAATTGGGAAAGCAAAGAGAGTGCACGAAAAAATATTGGCAAGGAAAATCCAAAGATGTTTTATAAATACATAAAGAGCAAGAGGATAACTAAGGAAAGAGTAGGGCCGATTGGAGACCAATAAGGTAACTTATGTGTGGAGGCGGAAGATGTTGGTAAGGTTCTAATGAATACTTTGCGTCTGTCTTCACAAAAGAGAGAGATGATGCAGACATTGTCGTTGAGGAGGAGTGTGAAATATTGGATGGGATAAACATAGTGAAAGAGGAAATATTAAGGGGTTTAGCACCTTTGAAAGTAGATAAATGGCCAGGCCCAGATGAAATATATCCCAGGCTGTTAAAAGAAGGGAGGAAATAGCGGAGGCTCTGACCATCATTTTCCAATCTTCCCTGATACAGGCATGGTGCCGGAGGATTGGCGGACTGCGAACGTTCTACCATTGTTTAAAAAGGCAGAGAGAGATAGACCGAGTAATTACAGGCCAGTCAGTCTAACCTCGATGGTGGGCAAATTATTGGAATCAATTCTGAGGGACAGGATAAATAGTCACTTAGAATGACACAGTAATCAAGGAGCAGTCAGCATGGATTTCGAAAGGGAAGATTGTGTCTGATTAACTTGATTGAATTTTTTGAGGAGGCAACAGCAAAGGCTATGGGCCCGGACAACATCCCGGCTGTAGTGTTGAAGACTTGCGCTCCAGAACTAGCTGCGCCTCTAGCCAAGCTGTTCCAGTACAGCTACAACACTGGCATCTACCCGACAATGTGGAAAATTGCCCAGGTATGTCCTGTCCACAAAAAGCAGGACAAATCCAATCCGGCCAATTACCGCCCCATCAGCCTACTCTCACCTTCCATCACTTTGCTGATGATTGTCGTCGACAGTGCTATCAAGCGGCACTTACTCATCGATAACCTGCTCACCGATGCTGAGTTTGGGTTCCGCCAGGACCACTCGGCTCCAGACCTCATTACAGCCTTGGTCCAAACATTGACAAAAGAGCTGAATTCCAGAGGTGAGGTGAGAGTAACTGCCCTTGACATCAAGGCAGCATTTGACTGAGGGTGGCACCAAGGAGCCCTAGTAAAATTGAAGTTAATGGGAATCGGGGAAAACTCTCCAGTGGCTGGAGTCATACCTAGCACAAAGGAAGATGGTAGTGGTTGTTGAAGGCCAATCATCTCAGCCCCAGGGCATTGCTGCAGGAGTTCCTCAGGGCAGTGTCCTAGGCCCAACCATCTTCAGCTGCTTCATCAATGACCTTCCCTCCATCATGAGGTCAGAAATGGGGATGTTCGCTGATGATTGCACAGTGTCCAGTTCCATTCGCAACCCCTCAGATAATGAAGCAGTCCGAGCCCGCATGCAGCATGACCTGGACAACATCCAGACTTGGGCATTCACGCCAGACAAGTAACATTCGCTCCAGACAAGTGCCAGGCAATGAACATCTCCAACAAGAGAGTCCAACCACCTCCCCTTGACATTCAACAGCATTACCATTGCCGAATCCCCCACCATCAACATCCTGGGGGTCACCATTGATCAGAAACTTAACTGGACATAAATACTGTGGCTACAAGAGCAGGTCAAAGGCTGGGTGTTCTGTGGCGAATGACTCACCTCCTGACTCCCCAAAGCCTTTCCACCGTCTACAAGGCACAAGTCAGGAGTGTGATGGAGTATTCTCCACTTGCCTGGATGAGTGCAGCTCCAACAACACTCAAGAAGCTCGACACCGTCCAGGACAAAGCAGCCCGCTTGATTGGCACCCCATCCACCACCCTAAACATTCACTCCCTTCACCACCGGCGCACAGTGGCTGCAGTGTGTACCATCCACAGGATGCACTGCAGCAACTCACCAAGGCTTCTTCGACAGCACCTCCCAAACCTGTGATCTCTACCACCTAGAAGGACAAGAGCAACAGGCACATGGGAACAACACCACCTGCACGTTCCCCTCCAAGTCACACACCATCCCGACTTGGAAATATATCGCTGTTCCTTCATTATCGCTGGGTCAAAATCCTGGAACTCCCTTCCTAACAGCACTGTGGGAGAACCTTCACCACACGGACTGCAGCGGTTCAAGAAGGCGGCTCACCACCACCTTCTCAAGGGCAATTGGGGATGGGTAATAAATGCCGGCCTCGCCAGTGATGCCTACATCCCATGAACGAATAAAAAAAAAAATAACAAGGTGGGTTGATGAAGGTAGTGCATTTGATGTCGTCTACATGGATTTTAGCAAGGCTTTTGACAAGGTCCCACATGGCAGACTGTTCAAAAAAGTACAAGTCCATGGGATCCATGGAAAAGTGGCAAGTTGGATCCAAAATTAGCTGAATGGCAGGAAGCAAAGGTTGATGGGTTTTTTTGTGACTGGAAGGCTGTTTCAAGGGGGGTTTCCGCAAGGTTCAATACTAGTCCTTTGCTTTTTGTGGTATATATTAATGATTTGGACTTAAATGTAAGGGGCATGATTAAGAAGTTTGCAGATGATATAAAAATTGGCCGTGTGGTTGATAGTGAGGAGGAAAGCTGTAGACTGCAGGAAGATATTAATGGACTGGTCAGGTGAGCAGAAAAGTGGCAAATGGAATTCAATCCAGAGAAGTGTGAGGTAATGCATTTGGGGAGAGCAAACAAGGCAAGGGAATACACAATAAATGGGCGGATACTGAGGTGTAGAGGAAGTGCATGCACCTTGGAGTGCATGTCCACAGATCCCTGAACGTAGCAGGACAAGTAGGTAAGGTGGTTAAGGAGGTATACGGGATTCTTTCCTTTCTTAGCCGAAGCATAAAATATAAGAACAGGGAGGTTATGCTAGAACTGTATAAAACACTACTTAGGCCACAGCTTGAGTATTGTGTACAGTTCTGGTCACCACATTACAGGAAAGATGTGATTGCACTAGAGAGGGTACAGAGGAAATTTACGAGGATGTTGCCAGGGCTGGTGAATTTTAGCTATGAGGAAAATTTGGATAGGCTGGGGTTGTTTACTTTGGAACGAAGGAGGCTGAGAGGAGATTTAATTAGAAAGAATCATAGAAAATTTACGGCACAGAAGGAGGCCATTCGCTCCATCGTGTCCACGCTGGCTGAGAAACGAGCCTCCCAGCCTAATCCCACCTTCCAGCATTTGGTCCATAGCCCTGCAGGTCACAGCTCTTCAGGTGCACATCCAGGCATTTGTTAAATGAGTTGAGGGTTTCTGCCTTTAGCACCCTCTCAGGCTCTGAGTTCCAGACCCCCACCACCCTCTGGATGAAAATGTTTTTTCCTCATTTCTGCTCTAATCCTTCTACCAATCACTTTAAATCTATGCCCCCGAGTTATTGACCCCCCTGCTAAGGGAAATAGGTCCTACTTATCCACTCTATAATTTTGTACACCTCGACCAAATCACCCCTCAGCCTCCTCTGTTCCAAGGAAAACAACCCCAGCCTATCCAATCTGTCATTGTAGCTAAAATTCTCCAGTCCTGGCAACATCCTTGTAAATCTCCTCTGCACCCTCTCTCTAGTGCAATTACATCTTTCCTGTAATGTGGTGACCAGAACTGTGTGCAGTACTCAAGCTGTGGCCTAACTAGTGTTTTATACAGCTCCAGCATAACATCCCTGCTTTTATATTCTATGCCTCGGCTAATAAAGGAAAGCATTCCATATGCCTCCTTAACCACATTATCTACCTGTCGTGCTACCTTCAGGGATCTGTGGACATGCACTCCAAGGTCCCTCACTTCCTCTACACCTCTCAGTATCCTCCCATTTATTGTGTATTCCCTTGCCTTGTTTGCTGTCCCCAAATGCATTACCTCACACCTCCTCCGGATTGAATTCCATTTGCCACTTTTCTGCCCATCTGACCAGTCCATTGATATCTTCCTGCAGTCTACAGCTTTCTTCCTCACTATCAACCACACAGCCTATGTTTGTGTCATCCGCAAATTTCTTAATCATGCCCCCTACAATTAAGTCCAAATCGTTAATGTTGTCAATTGAGGTGTACAAAATTATGAAGGGCCAAGATAGTGGATATGAAGGACCTATTTCCCTTAGCTGAGAGGTCAACAACCAGGGGGCATAGATTAAAGTGATCGGTAGAAGGATTAGAGGGGAGCTGAGGAAAAAAATTTTCACCCAGAGGGTGGTGGGTGTCTGGAACTCACTGCCAGAAAGGGTGGTAGAGGCGGAAACTCTCAACAGATTTAAAAAGTACTTGGGTGTGCACTTGAAGTGCCGTGACCCACAAGGCTACGAATCAAGTGCTGGAAAGTGGGATTAGGCTGGGTGGCTCACTTTTGGCCGGCGCAGACACAATGGGCCGAATGGCCTCTTTCTGTGCCGTAAATTTTCTATGATTCTAAGTTGCTAACTCTGCCGAGGGTATGACACTGGCTGCCTTTCAATGTCAGAGTGACCACTCTTCATGAGTCTAGACAGTAATGTATAGCCTTTTCACCTGGCCACCTTTCTTGAGGAGCATCTTCACCAAGGCAGGTCTTCTGCCATCCATGGATGTGTCCTGCTGAGCCTGGCCATATTTTCAGCCTGGGGTCATTAACCTTGCAACCTCCACTGGGATGTCATACAGTATGAGGGCTTTCCTCAGTGAGTGAAAGAGGTGGCCAGTGAGCTTTCCAGCAAAGGTAACTGGATAGTGAGCAGGAGCAGGAAACCTGTCTGATTATCTTCACTCCCCACATTTGTTCTTGATTACCTGTCAGTGGAAGCTAGTGCTTGCTATTCTTAATCATGCACTTACCCCAACAGTAAAATTGCCTTTTTAAAAAAAAAATGTCCATCAAGATGAGGGATTTTCATGGTGGGAAATGAAGCACTTTTCCTATGTCACCCAGTGTCATCGTCATCAAGCATCCGAGATCAGGTAAAACCTATTCTACTCTGCCCTAACCTGACACAAGCGCCACATTACTACACCAGGCTGACAGTCTGAATTTCGAACACCAATCATCCTTGTGATCTCTGAGTGAAATTTCCAGTCGGTACCAAATTAGGGGCAGTTTGAGTTGCAGGGCAAAATTGATTGATGTAGCTTGGAAACAGGAATAACAACAGGGTGTAGGGATGGTTTTGGGAGTACAGCCAGTTTTTATCTTTGGATGCTTAAGTAATGAATGAGGATTAAATGTTGCGTTTCATGCTTAATTTCATCAGCATGCCTTCCACATGCATATGCACACCATGTTTAATCCTCATTCATACCTTAACTCCATTATCATATCCCACATAATATCCACATTCATACACGTTTCCCAATACCATTATGCTTCATCCTCGTGCACAGATATTTCAGATTTTCACAACAAACTTAATTATTAATGTGGGCTGTTAAGAAATACAATCGTGCCATTATGGGTGATTATGAATAATTTGTGTGCCATAATTTGACTTATCCCCACCTCTTGCTCAAACCTGACTGTGACAAAAAAATTATTACTAACGTGATACTGGCTCATTTTATCCTGTCACAGTACATAAGGAGTTAAAAACCAGCTTCGCTCTCAGAAAAACATGTCTAAGCTTATTTTGATACGATAGTTGTAAAAGTTGGACATGTTGCCAAAACTACATGCCTGCAGAACGAGACAAGCTGGTCAATTCAGATACGTATGTCTTCTAAGATTGATTTCAATATATATTTGATTTGCTGCTCCTTTTGAGTTTAACAACTTGTTCTTAAAAAAAAAAAAAAAAAAATTCTGCTTGTAATCTTTCAGAAAGTATTCCTTGGCCCTGTCTGCTTGAATTTGGGTGCTCTGTCTGCAGGCTTTGTGGGGAGGGAGTCAGGCCAGAGTGCTTGCACAGTTGGTGAGACAAAATAAAAACTACCGTGTGAAATGGGCAGAGGCATGGCAGATGAAATTTAAGTGTGAAGTGATGCATTTTGGTAGGAAGAATGAGGAGAGGCAATATAAACTAAATGGTATAATTTTAAAGGGGGTGCAGGAACAGAGAGACCTGGGGATTCACAAATACAAATCTTTGAAGGTGGCAGGATGAGTTGAGAAAGCTGTTTTTTTAAAAAAAAGCATATGGGATCCTGGGCTTTATTAATAGAGGCATAGAGTACAAAAGCAAGGAAGTTATGCTAAACTTTTATAAAACACTGGTTTGGCCTCAACTGGAATATTGTTCAATTCTGGGCACCGCACTTTAGGAAAGATGTCAAGGCCTTAGAGAGGGTGCAGAAGAGATTTACTAGAATGGTGCCAGGGATGAGGGACTTCAGTTATGTGGAGAGACTGGAGAAGCTGGGGTTGTTCCCCTTAGAGCAGAGAAGGTTAAGGGGAGATTTGATAGAGGTGTTCAAAATCGTGAAGGGTCTAGACAGAGTAAATAACGAGAAACTGCTTTTAGTGGAAGAAGTGTCGGTGGGCAGAGATTTAAGGTGATCGGCAAAAGAGCCAGTGGCGGCATGAGGAAACATTTTTTTACGCAGCGAGTTATAATGGTCTGGAATGTGCTGTCTGAAAGGGCGGTGGAAGCAGATTCAATGCTAACATTTGAAAAGGATTTAGATAAATACTTGAAGGGAAAAAAAGTACAGGGCTATGGGGAAAGAGCAGGGCAATGAGACTAATTGGACAGCTCTTTCAAGAGCTGGCACAGGTACGATTGTCCGAATGGCCTCCTTCTGTGCTGTACCTAATATGATACTATGATGAGAATATTAAGTATATTATAATTTAGTTCAGCAGTAGTTGCTATTTGTTATTTTCTACTTAATCAAGAAATAATTAAGCTTAACATCTACAGCTGGTCACTGCTGCTGCTTAGCAATTGAGTCAAGCTCAGTGTCGTGATGTTCTGCTGCCTTCTGAAGTCAAATGTAAGGAATCTTACAACACCAGGTTATAGTCCAACAAATTTATTTTAAAATCACAAGCTTTCGGAGATTATCTCCTTCGTCAGACGAAGGAGATAATCTCCGAAAGCTTGTGATTTTAAAATAAATTTGTTGGACTATAACCTGGTGTTGTAAGATTCCTTACATTTGTCCACCCCAGTCCATCACCGGCATCTCCACATTCTGAAGTCAAGGCAGATCATGGGATAAAACGAGTCATCTGACATAAAGTGGAAGGTTCTCTGAGAATTCGATCCCTGGGGATAGCTACAACGTTACCTGGATATCTGGGGAGTGAGAGCATCCTCTGAAGCTAGAGTTCAAACACTGGAATGCCCAATGATTTTGAAAATATATCGCAAGTTTTAAAAAAAAAACCAACAGTGACATCTAATTATTGGTTTAATTATATCTCCGCGTTAGCTTTTCTTGGATGGCAAGTGTCTCTCGTAAATGTTTTCCGGATGAAACTGTATGGCATTGCTCTGAGTTTATTGATTTTTAATGGTGTTATGCCATTTAAAATGACAGATAGAGGAACATCATACCAGTATGGGCAATGGTAATTCCTCAGCTCAAAAAAAGTATATTGGTGTAGCAAGAAGCACAACATACATGATTCACTGTTGAGTTTTCAGTCCAGCTCCATGGATTATATTCTTTCATATGAAGTTTTATACATATCAGAAAATATGAAATCAAGAAGTTCAGCACCATCTAGCTCAAAGCAGGCCGCTTGATTGGCAGCCCATCAACCAGCTGATACATCCACGCCCTCCACCACTGGCATACCGTGGCTGCAGTGTGTACCACCTATAGGATGCACTGCAGCAACTCGCCAAGGCGGCTTCGGCAGCAACTCCCAGACCTGCAACCTCTGCCACCTAAAAGGACAAGGGCAGTACGATCATGGGAACAACACAATTTCCAAGTTCCTCGGCAAGTCACACACCATCCCGACTTGGAAATATATCGCAGTTCCTACATCGTCGCTGGGTCAAAATCCTGGAACTCCCTTCCTAACAGCACTGTGGGAGAACCTTCACCACACGGACTGCAGCGGTTCAAGAAGACGACTCACCACCACCTTCTCAAGGGCAATTAGGGATGGGCAATAAATGCCGGCCTCGCCAGCAACGCCCACATCCCAAGAATAATTTTAAAAATATTTATAATTTAAAGTTTTCAGTGGGCGAGGTCCCCAGATCTTCCTAGAAAATAAATCCAGTATATTATGTATAGTGTACCCACCTCTACAATTATTACTACCACTGGTGATGCAATTCTTTTATTTGTTCTTGGGATGTGGACAATGCTGGGAAGACTATATTTATTGCTCATCGTGGTTGTCCTGAGAAGGTGATGATGGGCCTTCTCCTTGAACCGTTAAGTCTTGGTTGCGTCTACTGCCACTATGGTGGCAGTAACACATTCTGGTATTGCCACAGACAGGATGTGGCAGGACAATACTCACCCAACACTTGGTCTGCAATGTGTAATTTGATCCAGTCCTCTGCAGAGTAACTCAAGTTCCCTCGAATGTGTAATTTGATCCAGTCATTATCAGGCAGGCGAGAGTTCAGACAAGGCAAATGCTCACGCCACCGAGTGCGGGAACCGCGAGCTCATGGAGGGATTTCAACATGAGGATGAGAATTTTAAAATCAAAGTATTGGTAGACCCGGAGCCAATGTAGGTCAGCGAGCACAGGGATGATGGGTGAACGAGACTTGCTGTGAGTTATGAAACAGGCAGCAGAGTTTTGGATGAGCTCAAGTATGTTGAGGGTGGAAGATGGGAGGTCAGCCAGGAGAGCATTGGAATAGTCAAGTCAAGAGGGAACAAAGGCATGGTTCACGGTTTCAGCAGCAGATGAGCTGAGCGATGGGTGGAGACGCGCGATGTTATGGAGGTGGAATTAGGCGGTCATGTGGTCGGAAGCTCATCTCAGGGTCAGATAGGACGCCAAGGTTGCGAATGGTCTGGTTCAGCCTCCGACAGTGGCCAGAGGGAGGGATAGGGTCAGTGGCTAGTGAACGGAGTTTGCGGCGGGGACCAAAGACCATAAGTTTAGTTGGAGGAAATTTTTGTTCATCCAATACTGGATGTCTGACCAGCAGTGTGACAAATCAGACAGTGGAGGGATTGAGGGAGGTGGTGGTGAGGTAGAGCTGGGTGTCATCAATGTACATGTGGAATCTGATGTTTTGTTTTCGGATGATGTCGCCGAGGGGCAGCATGTAGGTGAGAAATAGGGAGGAGGCCAAGGATAGATCCTTGGGGGACTCCAGAGGTAACGGTGCAGGTGCGGGAAAAGAAGCCATTGCAGGTGATTCTCTGGCTATGATTGGATAGATAAGAATGGAACAAGGAGAGGTGTTGGGGGAGGATGGTGGAGTAAACAGTGTCAAAGGCTGCAGACAGGTCGAGAGGGATGAGGAGGAATAGTTTATCATCGTCACAGTCACATAGGATGTCATTTGTGACTTTGGTAAGGGCTGTTTCAGTACTGTGGTGGGGGGGGGGGATTCCTGATTGGTGGGGATTCAAACATGTGCGAAAGATGAGTACTGATTTGGGAGGCAACAACACATTCAAGGACTTGAGAGGAAAGGGAGGTTGGAGATGGGGTGGTAGTTTACAAGGACAGAGGGGTCAAGTGTGGGTTTTTTGGGGACAGGGTGATGACAGCAGATTTAAAGGGGAGGGGGATAGTACCTGAGGAGAGCGAACCGTTAACAGTATCAGTTAACTATGAGGGCCAGGAAGGGAAGTTATGTGATCAGCAGTTTGGTAAGAATAAGATCGAGGGAGCAGGAGGTGGGTCTCGGCCATGATGAGCTTGGTGAGGGAATGAGGGGAGATAGGAGAGAAACTAGAGAAAGATGCAAGTTCAGGGCTAGGGCAGGGCTGGGGCGTAGCGTTAGGTTGGTGGGCTATGAGAAGTGAGGGAAGCAGCAGAGGCAGCTGAACGAATGGTCTTAGTCTTAGTGATAAAAGTAGTCCATGAGCTCCTCACATTTGTTGTTGGAGGTGATGGTGGAGGAAGCAGAGGAGAGGGGTTTAAGAAGATGGTTTGAGGTGGAGAAGAGAAGCCGGGGGGTTATCTTCACTATTCCACGATCATCCTGGAATGCAAACAGTTTTGGCAGAGAAGAGCAGGACCTAATAATAGTGCTTTATGTGGTCCAGCCAGATCTGGCACTGAATGGCTAAACCAGTTGTCCGCCATAAACGTTCAGGTCTGCATCCCTTGAACTTAAGGGAGCGGAGATGAGGGCCATACCAGGGGGAATGACCACGATATGAGAGAGTGATGGTTTTAATGGGGACATGGGCAATAAAGGTGGAGGTGAGGGTGTGATTTGAGCAGATTGGTAGTTACAGAAATGTCGTGTGAATGGAGGGCTAGACAGTTGGGAACTTGAAAATGCTGTTGTAAGTGACTTAGGGGAGAGTTTTTTTTCAGGGTTGGGCACAGAAGGAAGTGGGGTTGGGAGGGGGAAAGTGGATGTGGTTGGAGAGGGATATAAGGAAGTGATCAGAGATGGCCTTATGCGTGATTGACACAATGGGAGTAGAGAGGCCAGGTGAGTTGGCAAGGTTGAGGGGGTGGTCGTGAAATGGTTAAAGGGGTTTATATGGATGGAGAATAGGAGGGCAGTGAACTCAGGAGAGAAAGCATGATGAGTTGAGATGAAAGTTGGAGTTGCTCGGTGCAAAGGCTGAGGGAGGAAAACAGTGAAGACATCTTGGTGAGAAACTTGACGTGGTACTTGGGTGGGTGGTAGAGAACAAGGATTTTAAAGGGGGGTGAGAGGGGTGGCACAAGGTGAGAGGGGTGGAACAAGGTGAGATGCTCAAGAGGAGAAGGTGCCAGAGGAGTAGGGGGACAGAACAAGGTGTGATTTGGTGGTAAGGGCCACACCGCCACTGCAGCAGTCTGGGTGGGGCAAGTGGTGGAAGATATAGCCAGGCAGGGAGGCTTCATTAAGGGGGAAGGTATCATCACCCGTCAGTCAGGTTTCTGTCAAGAGTGACAAATCCCCAGGACCAGATGGTTTCCATCCCAGGGTTTTAAAGGAAGTTGGTGAGCACATTGCGGATGCCCTAAATATAATCTTTCAAAGTTCTCTAGATTCTGGAACTGTCCCTCTAGATTGGAAAATTGCACATGTCACTCCGCTTTTTAAGAAAGGAGAGAGAGGGAAACCGGGGAATTATAGACCAGTTAGCCTAACACCTGTTGTGGGGAAAATGCTGGAGTCTATAGTTAAGGATAGAGTGACTGAACACCTCGAATTTTCAGTTAATCAGAGAGAGCCAGCATGGATTTGTGAAAGGTAGGTCGTGCCTGACAAACCTGATTGAATTTTTTGAAGAGGTGACTTAAGTAGTGCACAGGGGAATGTCAATGGATGTTATTTATATGGACTTCCAGAAGGCATTTGATAAGGTCCCACATAAGAGACTGTTAGCTAAGATAGAAGCCCATGGAATCGAGGGAAAAGCACGGACTTGGTTAGGAAGTTGGCTGAGCGAAAGGCGACAGAGAGTAGGGATAATGGGAAGGTACTCACATTGGCAGGATGTGACTAGTGGAGTCCCGCAGGGATCTGTCTTGGGGCCTCAATTATTCACAATATTTATTAACGACGTAGATGAAGGCATAGAAAGTCTCATATCTAAGTTTGCCGATGACACAAAGATTGGTGTCATTGTAAGCAGTGGAGATGAAAACATAAAATTACAAAGCGATATTGATAGATTAGGTGAATGGGCAAAACTGTGGCAAATGGAATTCAATGTAGATAAATGTGAGGTCATCCACTTTGAATCAAAAAAGGATAGAACAGGGTACTTTCTAAATGGTAAAAAGTTAAAAACAGTGGATGTCCAAAGGGACTTAGGGGTTCAAGTACATAGATCATTGAAGTGTCATGAACAGGTGCAGAAAATAATCAAGAAGGCAAATGGAATGTTGGCCTTTATATCTAGAGGACTAGAGTACAAGGGGGCAGAAGTTATGCTGCAGCTATACAAAACCCTGGTTAGACCGCACCTGGAGTACTGTGAGCAGTTCTGGGCACCGCACCTTCGGAAGGACGTATTGGCCTTGGAGGGAGTGCAGCATAGGTTTACTAGAATGATACCCGGACTTCAAGAGTTAAGTTACGAGGAGAGATTACACAAATTGGGGTTGTATTCTCTCGAGTTTCGAAGGTTCAGGGGTGATCTGATCGAAGTTTATAAGATATTAAGGAGGACAGATAGGGTGGATAGAGAGAAACTATTTCCGCTGGTTGGGGATTTTAGGAGTAGGGGGCACAGTCTAAAAATTAGAGCCAGACCTTTCAGGATTGAGATTAGAAAACATTTCTACACACAAAGGGTGGTAAAAGTTTGGAACTCTCTTCCGCAAACGGCAATTGATACTAGCTCAATTGTTAAATTTAAATCTGAGATAGATAGCTTTTTGGCAACCAAAGGCATTAAGGCATATGGGCCAAAGGCAGGTATATGGAGTTAGATCACAGATCAGCCATGATCTTATCAAATGGCGGAGCAAGCACGAGGGGCTGAATGGCCTACTCCTGTTCCTATTTTCCTATGATGTCGATGCAATCATCCAAAATAAGCTCATGGATGGTAAGGGCCTTGTTCACAAGTGAACGGACATTCTGGAGGGAGTTGCGGAGAGGGGCGGTGATAGCTGATCCACTGGGAGAGGTGAGTGGGACAGGAAGGATATTGACAAGTTTAGCCCCCATTGGACGCGTTGGGCTGGAAAGTCGGTGAGAGAATACGATGGGGCAATTGGGGTTGCTGCTCATAAGGAGGCAGCGACGAGTGTCTCGATGGGCCCTTCGGAGGATGCCAAAAGAGGCACAGAGGGGAGCTGTAAGCTTATTGAAGAGGGAGTCGAGCCTGGGACGGCAGCAGGAGAGTAGGAAGGTGGAGGAGTGCTAAAGGGCTGGGGTAGGAATTTGCGGGGTCAGAGTACTCGAGAGGGGAAAAATGAAAGGAAGCATGACAACAGGAGAGAGGGGCCTCGGAGGAATAAAGAGAAAAGAAGAAAAAAGGGGAAATGGAAGCGATGGGCTCGGGTCTGGAGCGGCAGACAATGGACACAGGGAAACTCAAGTTACATAGGCATGGTTACATAGGAAGATTAGGATAGAGATGTCCTGGTAATAAACAGGGAATAGAGAGGAAACAATAGGAGGGAGTTCAAAGTAAAAAATCACAGGTCCTATGGTGGTATAAGGTTGACGTAGATAGGGTGGAGTCTGCTTGGAGCATCGACGAACTGATGTTCAGGCTCAGATACAGGTGCGGAGGCCAGGCCAGTAGGTTGCCTCCAATTCCACGTGGTCCCATTTTTGTTAGGTCTCTTATGTGGAACCTTGTCGAATGCCATCAGCAGGATCTGATTTTAAAAACTCCCAACAAACTCCCCTGTCCTCTGGGGGAGTGAGGCCTTCATATTGAGCAACCTCCCACCTCGCTTTGACTCTGAAAACACTCCATGCCCGGCCAACCCAACAATTGACTTGTGGCCCCCTTCAAATATGCGACCCCACGAACGGGCACTGCAAGATCATGCGGGGAGCTCTGGCCATTGCTCTGAGGCTGAATTTGACACATCCACAACATTGACTATTTTACATAATTTGAGCTGAAGGTTGTTTTTTTTGAAGCACATTTCATTCAACGAGAACGGGTGAGGGTGACATCATTGGAAGTGTCGTCACTAGCGGAGCAGTAGCTTTTTGGCATGCGCTAAGAGTGATGTCATCGGGTGGCCCAGTGCATGAGGACGTCATGCGTCGATTGAAAACTGGAAGTACCCACACTGTCGCTAACCACTCCCATCAAACGAAACAATCTGGGAGAGAGCTGCGGTGAGTGGTGGGGCATTGTGTGTGGGTCATGGATTGTTTTCAGATTTATTGGGTAGAAAGTTGGGGGAGGGGGCGGTCACCTTTTACGTTACAACGTGAATGGTGACACTGCGTCCGATGACACCACTTGCTGAGCGTGCACTGGGCTTTCCGAGAAATCAACTCGCTGCCGTTCACGCTCGAGCGTGATCCAGGTCTAACGGGGGGAGGAGGAGAACATGATCCATCTCCCTATCTGGACCACGTTCTCCCTCTCTTACCCCCATTTAGATATAGGAACATAGGAACAGGAGTAGGCCATTCAGCCCCTCGTGCCTGCTCCACCATTTGATAAGATCATGGCTGATCTGTGATCTAACTCCATACACCTGCCTTTGGCCCATATCCCTTAATACTTTTGGTTGCCAAAAAGCTATCTATCTCAGATTTAAATTTAGCAATTGAGCTAGTATCAATTGCCGTTTGCGGAAGAGAGTTCCAAACTTCTACCACCCTTTGTGTGTAGAAATGTTTTCTAATCTCACTCCTGAAAGGTCTGGCTCTAATTTTTATATGGATCACATTCTCTCCCCTCTTTCTTCCCCTCCCCCTCGGGGCTCCTCCCCCTTCCACCCAGCTTCTCCCATCCCCCTGCTTCTGCACCCTGCTTCTGTTTTCCCTTCCTCCCCCACCATGGTTCTTCTATGCTCCCCCCTTCTCCTCTACATCTGCTTCCCCCCTGCTGCTGCTCACCCCCTGCATCTCCCCTTCCTCCGGGCTCTGCTCTCCTCTTCTCCCGCCCCCCCCCCCCCCCCCCCCCCCCCCCGCCGCCTTTATGACTACCTGCATCGGCTGCATTTATGTTGCTCGCCCTTCGGTCCGCGCTTTTAGTGAACGGCAGTGAGAGCAGTTGGTGACGGTCCAACACGCTCCGGGCCTGAGTACACGTGCTAGTCCCTGGTGCTAGTCACAGCTTTAAGTCTTTGCATTGTTGGTGTTTCCACAGTGGTGCTAGCTAGGGAAACCGCAGGATTGTGACCCAGTAACAATGAAAGAATAGGGATATGTGTAAACAATTTTACAACACCAAGTTATAGTCCAGCAATTTTATTTTAAATTCACAAGCTTTCGGAGATTTTCTCCTTCCTCAGGCAAATGTGTGGATATGTGTGGAAGTCAAGATGGTGTGCGACCCGGAGGAGGTGATGCTCCCATGACATTATCCGTGCTTCTGGTGTCGAAAGCAAATGCAAATTTTCAGAGTTCTTTGGCTGTTGGTGGGAAGTGTCGAGCTGAGGAAGGGAGGGGAATCACCCAGCTCTCAACCAGGGAATTGTGCAGAGTTAGGTCAGAGAAAAAAAGAGTAAGAGTAAAAACTGGTGTTGGCATGACGTTGAATTGAAGGACAACTCTTACCATAATCCCTTTAAGGTTTTACTGGAACTACATCTCTGTCCTTGACAGGATTTAAGGCTGGTTCTGCCCAGGTCAAACTGGAAGGGTCAGAGATCTGCCAAGTAAAACAGCGTTAATCGTGTCACTCAAACCAAATGCACAATATTCCATAGACACAGATTCAGGCAATTTTCTGACTTTGAACATTCACTTCTGAAGGGAAAACCTGCTGCTTCGTTTGTAATTACAAAAACAGATAAACGCTGCAATAATGCAGTTCCCATTTATTACAATCAACAGCCTTGTTACAATTGTCCATTCCCGGATTGCTTGCGGGTCCACAAACCAGAGGGAGGGAGGGAAGGAGCGAGGGAGGGTGCTCCGACTTGGGAAGATTCAAAGGGATAGGGATGTGAATCCTGACCACTGCAAATGGTAAGTGGGCTCCACTGTCCAAATCTTGGCATTGCAGTTGTTTCTCAGTTGCCACTGGTGCTCTGAAATCTGCCCCGCACTTGAGAACTGGGCAGATCCACAACATCCTTGAGCAAAACTACACCAATTAGAAGCACACACATGGTTCGATCCTCATATGGGAGGCGCAGAGAGAACAACACACACACCAAAAATAAAACAAGATTACAGGATTGTAATTAAATGTCAGGTTTCCCCCTCTGCGGGAGCGTGTAATGATGGGGTTACTGCAGCATTCGTTGGTTTGGTGCCTGGCTGGGTCTTTGATACGCATTGTGTTTGGCTGTAATTCACACCTGTGGAATTTAATTTACCCTGCGGCTCTGGGCTGTGAACAATTCATTTGGTGTCGGATGTGCTTTTGCCAGATTAGATCAAGAAATAATCAACCACCAAAGTCTGGTGAAGTGAGTTTAACACTATCTGTCCTGCTTATATAAATTGCACAGACACATATGGGGAAAAAAACAGCTCAGATGAGGCTCCTTTTTTTTTGATAGTGTTATTGTCAGGTGCTGACTTTGTACTAGAAAGGGGGAGGGAGTGAAGTGGGGTGAGGTGTATGTGGGGATTACACTTGAGAGCTTTTATACAGATATTGCTGATAATTGGTGGGTTTGATGCCGTCAGTCCCTGTTTGTTGAATAACCTGTTTAACACAACACAGTAGTTATTCCCCAGTAATTTGCAGTCAGATAGTGCGAAGAATTTTCTGCCCCACAATTTTTTATGCATATGTTTAAAACATTATTTTTGAGATGAGTTTTTATGTTGATTAATGAGTTATGTCAGCATCAGGATATGGGATGTTTTGCCTCCAGTGTTTCAGCAATATCCCCCAGTACAGTATAGCAGGTGCAGAGTAAAGTCTTACTGTTGTGCTCCAAAAATGTGCCTCATTACCAATCACTGCCCTGCTGTACCATCATAGTTTTCCAAGCCAGTCATCCTGCGGCCGCTCTGATTTAACTCGGCACAGATTGGAAAACGGTAATGGCACTACTGGTGAGTGAGATTGTCAGTTCATTGCCAAATGAGGAGAAGTTTTGCGCTGTGTACCTGTGCCCACTTGGAACTGGACTGCCCAGGCTCATTTCACATTGTACCCTTCCAGGCCCTGGAGAGAGGAGTTTTTTGTCCCATCAGTCTGTGCTGGATCTGGACCCACATTCCAAAGAAGGAAGCATCTCAAAGGCTTTCACATGCTATGGATTAATTTGAAGTGGAATGACCCTTATGTGATAGACATTTGTATTTAAGAAGATCCCACGAACAGCAATGAGATGAATAACCATTAATTGTTTTTTTTAGTGTGGTGTTGATTGAAGGGAGGGACATTGGGAGAACTGCCTCCCCTTCCTCAAATAGTATCATGGGATCTTTAACATCCATCTAAACTCCTGGTGCAGACAGAAAAGTGTCTTAGTTTAACATCTCATCCAAAGGACAGCACCCCCAGCAATGCAGCACTCCACCAGTACTGCAGTTGAGTGTCGGTCTAGATTATGTGCTAAAATCCTGGAGTGGGACTTCTGAGATGAAAGTGCTACCAACTGCTTCAAGCTGATAAAGATGATGGGACACTATGCTACCCCACTGGACCACTCAGACCCTATTGTTTTTTTTCTCTTCTCCCAACTGAGGGGCTGAGCTGGAGACCTGCCAACCCACCCACCCCCCAGACTCTACCAGTGTTGTTCTTCAACTGGCCACTAGGGAGTGCATCTGAGTGGTTCAAGGGAGTATGGCTGATTTTTTTTCCCCCCCCTCTTCTGGGGAGGCACCAGCACCATCACAGTTAAAATGATAAAATGGCAATGAGGGGAGCAGAATCACAGGTACAAACCTGCATCCTCATAATATGTGGAGCATCAGGTTGGACTCTTAATCTGTGCTGTTCTGCTGCCCCGTGAATAATTAAATCTTTTTATGTCCAATTTTCTTTCCCTGGGTCTCCCTCAACCAAAGGTACTGAGTTATGCTGGAGCATTTCCACAAGCTTCAGCCACCCTCTGGTGCCTCACCCATTCTGCATGTGTGAGTTGAGATAGTGAGCACTGCTAATCTATTCAAATATAGGGAGCAACAAAGCCAAGCCTGATACTGTCCTCACCTGATATCCATCCACTTACCAGAGGAAGGGAAAGTAAGTAGTGAGGAGGACACAGAGTCTGCAAAGGGATATAGACAAGTTAAGTGAGTGGGCAAGAAGGTGGCAGATGGAGTATAATGTGGGGAAATGTGAGGTTATTCACTTTGGTGGGAAGAATAGAAAAACAGAATATTTTTTAAATGATGAGAAACCATTAAATGTTGGTGTCCTGGTACGAGAAACACAAAAAGTTAGCATGCAGGTACAGCAGGAAATTAGGAAAGCAAATGGCATGTTGGCCTTTATTGCATGGGGGTTGGAGTACAAGAGTAAGGAAGTCTTTCTACAATTGTACAGGGCTTTGGTGAGACCTCACCTGGAGTACTGCGTACAGTTTTGGTCTCTTTATCTAAAGAAGGATATACTTGCCTCAGAGGCGGTGCAATGAAGGTTCACTAGATTAATTCCTGGGATGAGAGGATTGTCCAATGAAGAGAGGTTGAGTAGAATGGGTCTATACTCTCTGGAGTTTAGAAGAATGAGAGGCGATCTCATTGAAACATATAAGATCCTGAGGGGACTTGACAAGGTAGATGCTGAGAGATTGTTTCCCCTGGCTGGAGAGTCTAGAACTAGGGGACATAGTTGCAGGATAAGGGGTCTGCCAATCAAGACTGAGATGAGGAGGCATTCCTTCACTCAGAGGATTGTGAATCTTTGGAATTCTCTATCCCGGAGGGCTGTGGCTGCTGTCAGTGAGTATATTCAAGGCAGAGATAGATAGATTTCTGGAGTCTAGGGGAATCAAGGGATATGGGGATCGGGCAGGAAAGTGGAGTTGAGGTTGAGGTCTATGATCCCTCTGCTAAGGGTAATAGGTCCTCCCTATCTGCTCTATCGAGTCCAGTCATCATTTTATATACCTCAATTAAATCTCTCTTCAGCCTCCTTTGTTCCAAAGAAAACAACCCCAGCCTATCCAATCTTTTCTCATAGCTAAAATTCTCCAGCCCTGGCAACATCCTCGTAAATCTCCTCTGAACCTTTTCTAGTGCAATCACATCTTTCCTGTAATGTGATGACCGTAACTGTACGCAGTACTCAAGCTGTGGCCTAACCAATGTTTTATATAGTTCGAGCATAACCTCCCTGCTCTTATATTCTATGCCTCGGCTAATAAAGGAAAGTATCCCATTTAACCACCTTATCTACCTGTCCTGCTACCTTCAGGAATTTGTGGACATGCACTACGAGGTCCCTTTGTTCCTCTACACTTCTGAGTATCCTCCCATTTATTGTGTACTCCCTTGCCTTGTTTGCCGTCCTCATAACCACTAGGCTATCGTACGCTATAATTAAATTTTTTTTAATTTTAATGCGTTCATGGGATGCGGGCATCACTGGCAAGGCCAGCATTTATTGCCGATCCCTAGTTGCCCTTGAGAAGGTTAGTTACTGTACAGACCAGGAAGGTGCCAAATTTGCTTCACCATCTGTGCTGAGTTAACTGGTCTCAGTTAATCGAGATCTAATTGAATGGTGGAGCAGGCTCGAGGGGCAGGATGGCCTCCTCCTGCTCCTATTTCTTACGTTCTTATGTTCTTAAGAGATCACTGGACAGCATTCAGAAAAGAGGAACCCTCAGTACTTTTTCCCGAGCCAAGAGCGCACTGAGTCCAATTGCAGTGCAGCCCTGACTGAGACCAGTTAACTCAGCACAGATGGTGAAGCAAATTTGGCACCTTCCTGGTCTGTACAGTAACTAACCTTCTCAAGGGCAACTAGGGATCGGCAATAAATGCTGGCCTTGCCAGTGATGCCCGCATCCCATGAACGCATTAAAATAAAAAAAAAATTAATTATAGCGTACGATAGCCTAGTGGTTATGAGGACGGCAAACAAGGCAAGGGAGTACACAATAAATGGGAGGATACTCAGAAGTGTAGAGGAACAAAGGGACCTCGGAGTGCATGTCCACAAATTCCTGAAGGTAGCAGGACAGGTAGATAAGGTGGTTAAATGGGATACTTTCCTTTATTAGCCGAGGCATAGAATATAAGAGCAGGGAGGTTATGCTCGAACTATATAAAACATTGGTTAGGCCACAGCTTGAGTACTGCGTACAGTTACGGTCATCACATTACAGGAAAGATGTGATTGCACTAGAAAAGGTTCAGAGGAGATTTACGAGGATGTTGCCAGGGCTGGAGAATTTTAGCTATGAGAAAAGATTGGATAGGCTGGGGTTGTTTTCTTTGGAACAAAGGAGGCTGAAGAGAGATTTAATTGAGGTATATAAAATGATGACTGGACTCGATAGAGCAGATAGGGAGGACCTATTACCCTTAGCAGAGGGATCATAGACCAGGGGGAATAGATTTAAAGTAATTGGTAGAATGATTAGAGGGGAGCTGAGGAGAATTTTTTCACCCAGAGGGTGGTGGGAGTCTGGAACTCACTGCCTAAAAGGGTGGTAGAGGCAGAAACCCTCAACTCATGTAAAAAGTACTTGGATGTGCACTTGAAGTGCTGTAATCTACAGGGCTATGGACCAAGTGCTGGAAAGTGGGATTAAGCTTGATAGCTCTTTTTCAGCTGGCACGGACGCGATGGGCCGAATGGCCTCCTGTGCCATAATTTTCTATGATTCTATGGTACTGGACTAACAATCCAGATGTGGAGATGCCGGTGATGGACTGGGGTTGACAATTGTAAACAATTTTACAACACCAAGTTATAGTCCAGCAATTTTATTTTAAATTCACAAGCTTTCAGAGATTTCCTCCTTCCTCAGGCAATTTGCCTGAGGAAGGAGGAAATCTCCGAAAGCTTGTGAATTTAAAATAAAATTGCTGGACTATAACTTGGTGTTGTAAAATTGTTTACAATTAACAATCCAGAGGTTGTGAGGTCAAATCCCATCATGGCAAGTTGGGAAATTGCAATCATTAAATCTGGTGGTTTGTGGGCTGGCACAAGATTAAACAACCATGAAAGTTGCCAGGTTGTCATAAAAACCCAACTGGTTCACTAATATCTTTTAGGCAGGGGAACCTGCCACCCCTGCCTGGTCTGGCCTACATGTGACTCCAGTCCCACACTTAAATGTCATCAGGGCACCTAGGAATGGGCAATAAATGTATCCTTGCCAGTGTCGCCCACACCCCGAGAACAAACATTAAAATAAAATCTTGACAAAGGCTTGATTTTTGAAAAGCTGGGAATCTGACGGAGATCCAAAAAGCTCAAGGGCTGACTTACAACTAGAATAAGAAATGAAACCAAAAACCCAGAGACTGTCATGGTGCAGGACAAACTGAACTGGGAAGCACAGCAAATGAGACGTACAATTACAAAAGGTGTTAAGAAACCAAGAGGATGGTCCTGAAGATTAAATTTTATCTGTTGATGGGGCTACCAGGCTAATGCCAGATTAGTGGATTTAGCAGTGGTTGTTTACAGGGGGTAATCGAAGCTCAGTTCAATACGATATTAGACCCTAGGACTGGGTGAACATACTGAGCGACTGTAGATTGAGCTCAGCACTGTGTTTGGGTTTAGTGAGGAATTTTAACTGCTAAGAGTTATCAAAAAAAAGTACTTTATCTTGTTTATTTAAATAAAAATTGGTTTGACATACAGAACAGAATTCTAGGTTTGATCCTGGTCTGTTCTAAGTTAGGTAATTTCAGTCGGAGTATCGTCTGGAGCACTAATTGACTTCAGTATCCCCAGATTAGAGAGGGAAAACTCATCCAGGGTTTTCCTCCTGCCTCTTACTCTGCACCCCCCACCCCCCAAAAGAGATTGTCTGATGTACTGTGGAAGCAGATCAGCCAGTCGCTCTCCTCACTGCTGGTCTGATCTACAGTCAGCCTCTCATAAGAAATAGGAGCAGGTGTAGGCCATTTAGGCCCTTTGAGCCTGCTCCGCCATTCAGTAAGATCATGGCTGATCTTCTACCTCAACTCCACTTTCTTGCCTAATCCCCATGTCCCTTGATTCCCTTAGTGTCCAAAAATCTATTGATCTCAGTCTTGAATATTCTCAATGACTGAGCATCCACAGCCCTCTGGAGTAGAGAATTCCAAAGATTCACAACTCTGAGTGAAGAAATGTTTCCTCATCTCAGTCCCAAATAGCCGACCCCTTATCTTGAGACTATGCCCCCTAGTTCTAGGCTCTCCAGCCAGTGGAAACAGCCTCTAAGCATCTACCCTGACAAGCTCTCTAGGAATTTTATACCTTTCAATGAGATCACCCCTCATTCTTCTAAACTCCAGATAATATAGGCCAATTCTACTCTATCTCTCCTCTTAGGACAACTTCTCATCCCAGGAATAAATCTAGTGAACCTTCATTGCACCTCCTCTAAGTCAAGTGTATCCTTCCTTCGGTAAGGAGACTCAAACTGTGCATAGTACTCCAGGTGTGATCTCACCAGAGCCGATCTGATGTACAGCCAGAAAATCTCCCTGGGGTACATGGTGTGTTCCAGAACCCCAACAGCCTATAACTCTACCTCACTGCCATTTGTTCTATTGTAAAACTCCGCCAGCAACTGACCACGGTGGTGGCCTGGTGTTCTATGGATCGCTAATTTCTTCTTTTAATTCCTTAATATGTAATCATCTGGCCTAAGAGTTTTGAGGTATTTAATCCTTCCAGTTTCTATATAATGTATTCTCTATTAACTTTTATACGTTGTACACAGCAACTCCCCCAGGTGGTGAGTTTAATACACTGCATGATCCTGTCAGCATGTCTGTCTAGAGCTCCGGAGTTTCCCCAGCAATGAACTGTCAACAGCTGCTTGCCTGAAGCTGAAGGTAATTCTTGAATGGGGAGAGGAAAGAAGTCAGTATACTGTGACTAGTGCTACTCAATCTTTTGCAGGTCGGCCATGCAGTATGCGTTAAAAATATATATCACGTGGGTTTTGCAATGGACAGAACCAAAATTCATTATGAAGTTAAATAAAGTTTCTGTGTATTTTTGCTGAACTCGTTATCATTGAATGCATAAAGAATGAAAGAGAGCTTGTGCTAACCACCATTTCTGGTAAATTGAGCTGCTGGCAGATGACGTGAATTTTCATTTGTAGTCTGAGGGCAGGAGATAGAAAATGAGAAGTAGCATTTATTGGAAAGTATCAATGCATCATAGAAACATCATCACATTACTTGTTTGTGCAGTAAAATGACATAGTTCTTGTGAGCTTTCTCTCTGCCCCAAAATCCCAAATACCCCAAAATCCTAACATTGTGTCATCTTTAAACCGTAATAAAGAAAGACTTGCATTTATATAGCGCCTTTCATGACCTTAGGATGTCCCAAAGCACTTTACAGCCAATTAAACACTTCTGAGGTGTAGTCACTGTTGTAATCTAGGAAACAGAGCAGCCAATTTGTGCACAGCAAGGTCCCACAAACAGCAATGTGATGGCCAGATAATGTATTTTAATAATGTTAGTTGAGGGATAAATATTGGCCAGGACACTGGGGAGTACTCCCCTGCTCTTCGAAGAGTGCGATTGTAATAGTGTAATGGTAAGAAAGACTGTTTGGGATGAGAAATTCACCATGTATGGTATGTATGTCTGTCTGTGTATATATACACTTTGTAACAGAAATATCTGTCATTCTCAGAACATGTTCCAAACTAGGGGTTCAGACAGTGAAGTTAACGCTCTTCAATCCTCTTCTTCTCTTCCGCCCCCCCACCAAGATTAGATCACAATCCTGTAATACACTGATCTACTGTTTATCTTTGGGTTTTAAGAATCTCTGATTTGAGTTGAACAGTGGCTCAATGACCATCTACGTGCTGGGCCACAGGTACCTGTAAATGAAGCCGCTCGCCCTGACTTTTCCGTCGACACGGTCACTTGTGCAAGTCGGAAAACTTGTTAATGAAATGGTTCTTGGCTGGGAAAGGACTATTCTCTTGCCAAGCAACAATATAAAGGGTCAGCACGTCGCAGCTCCCCGCCCACACCCTCTTCCTTCCATTGTGAAAGGGATGTGTGGCTGAGGTGCGTCACGGCTCCAGGCTCCACTCAGCATTTCTAGTGAAGTCCGCAGGGGTCACCAGTCAGAGACTGCATTAGGCTTTGTTTCAGAGAAAGCCATTCCCTTGATAATTACTCCAGCCACTGATCTCTACAACTTTGAGAGTTGAATTTATATTTTTATGCTTAAAATATAGATTGATTTATTTATTGAAAATGCATTACACATGGAGTTTCAGAAGTGCTTTATGTATCCTGTCAGTCATGTGTTTTTTTTTAAAATGCAGAGTGGTGATTATCCTGAGGTGGATATTTCAGGTAATACTACTTGCGAGACTCCATACCCTCCTGTTTAATTCCTTTCAGAGTAAGTGACTCAAACCTTGTCCCTGAAGCCTTTCACTTTTGAAGAGTCCATTTGGCGGCACTTATCCAGCAGCTTGCAACTCCCGAGTGCCATCTTGTTGGAACTGGTATAATGATCACCCATGTAAAACCTTCCCACTTGTGTTTTACTTCAGTAATTTTATTTTGAGTATATCTCACTGAAGCTCCAGATTGCATGAGAATATAACTACACAGAGCCAGATGTTTAAGGACGTGGGCTGAATGGTTGGAGTTGTGGAGGAGCACCGTACCAGCATAGGCCGGAGGTTCCCCACCGTCAAATTTTCTTTGTGTGAGCCTACACAGTGAGTTGTAGCAGACCATTTAACTTTTGGAGGGTTGGGGGAACTGGGGGAGTGGGGAGGAGGATGTTGGTATCATAGCTGAGTCTGGTTTTGTCCTCCTCTACATATACACAGTCCTCAGCAGGGTCTCTGGAAAATGACCTAGAATCATAGAAAACTTACAGCACAGAAAAAGGCCATTCAGCCCATCGTGTCCACGCCGGCTGAGAAACGAGCCACCCAGCCTAATCCCGCTTTCCCGCATTTGGTCCGTAGCCCTGCAGGTCACGGTTCTTCAGGTGCACATCCAGGTATTTTTTTAAATGAGTTGAGGGTTTCTGCCTCTACCAACCTCTCAGGCAGTGAGTTCCAGACCCCCACCACACTCTGGGTGAAAAAGTTTTTCCTCATTTCCGCTCTAATTCTTCTACCTACCACTTTAAATCTATGCCCCCTGGTTATTGACCCCTCCGCTAAGGGAAATAGGTCCTTCCCATCCACTCCATCTAGGCCCCTCATAATTTTGTACACCTTCACCTCTCAGCCTCCTCTGTTCCAAGGAAAACAACCCCAGCCTATCCAATCTGTCATCATAGCTAAAATTCTCCAGTCCAGGAAACATCCTTGTAAATCTCCTCTGCACCCTCTCTAGTGCAATTACATCTTTTCTGTAATGTGGTGACCAGAACTGTGTGCAGTACTCAAGCTGTGGCCTAACTAGTATTTTATACAGTTTCAGCATAACCTCCCTGCTTTATGGCAGATAAATTTTAACGTTAGTTAAGTATGAAGTGATGCATTTTGGTTAAAAAAAAACAGCGGTAATTATGTTCAGATTGGAAGTAGGCTTGGTACTGTAGAAGAGCAGAGGGATTTGGGGGTAGAGATTCATAGGATAGGCAAGGCAGCACCACATGTTGATAAGTCTGGGGAAAAAAAAGCTAATGGAATTTTAGATTTTATCACAAAAAGTAAAGAATATTAAAGCAAGAGGCAATGATAAACCTATATAAAACTTTAATAAGACCTCAGAGTACTGCGTGCAGTATTGGGCTCCATACTATAGGAAGGATATCGTGGCTTTAGACAGGGTACAATGTTGATTCACTAGGATGCTGCCTAGCATGAGGAAATACAAAGGAAGGCTTGAAAAATCGGGTCTTTTTCACTTAGAGCAACACAATGCCTCTATATCCTTTCTATAATATGGAGATCGGAACTGTGCACCATACTCCAAGTGTGGACTATCCAAGGTTCTAGACAAATTGAACATAACTTCTCTGCTTTTCAATTCTATCCCTCCTGAAGTGAGAATTATACCTCTACCTCTAGATGTTGGGAGATTGTATTTGTTTTCATTCTATCTAGTATTACCTAATAGTACATAGAATTTACAACACAGAAACTAGCCATTCTCCCCAACAGGTCTCTGCCAGTGATTATGCTCCATACAAGCCTCCTATCACCTTACTTCATCTCACCTTATCAACATATCTTTCTATTCCTTTCTCCCTCATGTACTTATCTAGCTTCCCCTTAAAGGCATTTAGCCTCAGATACTCCATGTGGAAGCAAGTCCCACATTCTGACCACTCTCTGGGTAAAGAAGTTTCTCCTGAATTCTTTATTTGGATTTATTAGTGACTATCTTGTATTTATGACCCCTACTTTTGGCCTCCCCACCAGTAGAACCATCTTCTCTGCATCTACCCGAGCAAACCCCTTCATAATTTTAAAGATCTCTATTAGGTCACCTCTTGGCCTTCTGTTTTCAAGAGAAAAGAACCCAACCTGTTCAATCTTTCCTGATAGTTATAAAACTCAGTTCTAATATCATCCTTGTAAATCTTTTTTGCACCTTCTCCAGTGCCTCTATCGTTTTTGTAGTATGGAGACCAGAACTGAACACAGCTTAGCGTGGTCTAACCAAAGTACTGTAGTGGTGATTTTCGATCATCAACGACTCAGACACATCGGGACAAGACTTGATCGATCATTTATTCGAGCATAAGCAAGGAGAGACCCCTCTTAGTTTCCCAAGGGGAGAACTCTACTCATTCTGAACAAGTTACAACATTTATGCATCCCGGTTTCCTGTCTCCACGTTCCAAGTGGCGGTCCCTTGTTACGTGAGCTCACAATCTAATCCAATCATGCATTGCATGGTACTACTCCCCCACGAATAAACATCAGACATATCCTGTTATCTCAAACGCCTTGCGGTTGCGCAGCCTGTTCCAGCTGTCGCGCTCAGTATCTTCACATTGTGATCTTTATTAAGATTATACATCCCCCTTTCGGGAATTGCCTACCAACCATACTCCGCCCATTGTGTTCCTATCAAACAAGCTTGTTATGTGGTAGTGTAATTGCTTGAAGGCCAGACACGACTTCACCGCAGGGTTTGTAAACAATGTCTAATAGCTTCTGCAAGCAAACATTAACGTCTGCAAATAGACTCTAACTTCTTCATTCTTAATTTAATCAAATTCTACCTTCTGCAAATTAGGCAAAACTCCCTAACCTTGGAACTGTAAATCTGCTGCAACAGTACTGTATAAGCTTAACATAACTTCTCTGTTTTTGAATTCTATTCCTCTAGAAATGAACCCCGGTGCTTTGTTTACATTTTTTTTTATGGCTTTGTAAACCTGCTTTTAATGATTTGTGAATCTGTATCCCTAGATCCCTTTGCTCCTCTACCCCATTTTCCAAGGAGTAGGTGGCCTCTGCAAGTTTGTTAATGTCGTCTTGTATTTTCTCGCAGTCTTTGTCATTATTAACTATACCTTCCAAATTGGTGTCGTCCATAAATTTTGATATTGTACTTCTGATTCCTGAGTCCAAATCATTTATGTAAATAGTGAACAACAGTGGTCCCAGCACCGATCCCTGTGAAATTCCACTTCCCACCTACCTTTAACTCCTGCTCTCTGTTTTCGGTCTTCTAGCCAGTTTGCAATCCATTATACCAATGTCCCCTGACTCCACATGCTCTGACCTTAGTCATGAGTCTACTATGCGGTCCCTTATTGAAGGCCTTTTGAAAATCCAAGTATATCACATCCACTGCATTATCCTTGTCTAGTCTTTGTTTCTTCTTCAAAGAATTCAATAAGGTTGGTCAAGCATGACCGCTCCTTTTGAAATCCGTGGTGACTATTCTTTATTATATTTTCGGTTTCGAGATGTTTTTCTATTATATCTTTGAGTAAAGATTCCATTAGCTTTCCTGCCACCAGCATTAAGCTAACTGGTCTATAATTGGATTTGTTCTATCCCCTTTTTAAATATCTTTTTTTTTCTCTCTCCTCCCCCTCTTTCTCTGTCCTCACCCCTCTCTCACTGACATGATTCCACTCTCACCTGCCCTTCCATTCCATGGAGCCCGGAGACAAACCCCTACACTTAATACCAGCACGGTATCAGCAGCCCTAAAGTGAAAGTCTGTCCCTGGAATCAGCACCTAAAATTCAGCCAGGACGCGGAGACTGGGGCTCCCGCCCGGGACAGAGTCCTACTAACTTCTGCCGCTGGGACTATACCTGTGATTCTCTTTCCTTTACCAGAGACAAATAGGTTTTTTCAACAATTTAAAGGCAGGCTGCCTATTTAATGAATCAGCAGAAGAATGAACTGACCCTCCTAATTGTGCTCGGTGCTATATTGCAGGTCAGCCTGTCCCATGGAGCAGAGGTGTCCTTTCACTGGATCCGCCTTGGGACCCCTGACTAGCTCGGGCCCCGTGCAATTTCCCGGGTTGCACGGCCCCAGTGCCTCCCCTACCTGTTCCGACTAGTGATTTTATTTTTCCAGTTGTACAGCGGCCTAGCCTTAAAGAGACTGCTGGAGGCCGCAGAAAAAAGGTCTGTAATTTGTTTTACATGAAGCTGGGGTAAGCAGGAGTGGCCCTCCTGGCACTACATCGGGGTTGCTGCCTGCCTGCAGTCGACCGCCCCGTAGGCCTCCCTAAGTTGATCACGCGGGGTGCGGAGAGCTGCCTCTGGTGGCACCTCACTGCTATTATTACGATGAAGCCCGAGGACCAATTTTGGATGATCCTTCGGGCCAACCTCTTTGGGCATACCCTGCATTTGCGTTGGTGCTGCCCCCGTTTACCACCTGTAGTCGGGCACTAACCAATTTCTTCCCCATGGTCTCTTCTCAGCAGTGCTGTAGCTGGTTTCAGGGAGTCAGATCTGCATCCTTCAGTTCCTTGGCGCTCCAATATCCGGCATCACTGTGTAGCCTGGTCTTAATAATCATTGCATCATGCCACCATCTTGTTCAGCATCTCCATATATGAATCTGCTAAGTTGGCTTCCAGGACTCTCTGTAGTGTAGTGTATAAAATAATAGGAAAAATAGCTTAACGATACAGAAATCAACATGAATATCTTTGTGTTATGAAAATGTATTCTATGTGATAAAGGTTAACACATAGTTTAGACTAGGCCATTAGGATTCCGCAGGAGAATGCAAAGTAAGCAGGAGGTGTCAGGTTAACGCAACTTAACAAGCGTCAAAGAGTTTGTGTACGAATTATAGCTAGTTTGGAGCCAACGTGTCTAGGTTTTAGCTGTTAAGGTTTGATGTTTATAACCATACAAAATTGTGTTACCTTCTACATAAACAAAACACACATTTAAGTGAGAAATGGAGAGATTGGGTAGAATGGATCTATATTCTCTGGGATTTAGAAGAATGAGAGGTGATCTCATTGAAACGTATTACATTCTTCGAGGGCTTGATAAGGTAGATGCTGAGAGGCTGTTTCCCCTGGCTGGAGAGTCTAGAACTAGGGGTCATATTCTCAGGATAAGGGGTTGGCCATTTAGGACTGAGATGAGGAGGAATTTCTTCACTCAGAGGGTTGTGAATCTTTGGAATTCTCTACTGCAGAAGCCTGTGGATGCTCAGTCATTAAATATATTCAAAACTGAGATGGAAAGACTTTTGGACTCGAGGGGAATCAAGGGATATGGGGATCGGGCGAGAAAGTGGAGTTGAGGTAGAAGATCAGCCATGATCTTATTGAATGGTGAAGCAGGCTCAAGGGGCCATATGGCCTACCCCTGCTCCTGTTTCTTATGTCTGTGGTGTGACATTGTCATCTACTGGTGTAAAAGCATATGACACAAAGATCATGGAATCATACAGCACAGAAGGATGCCATTTTACCCAACTTGCCTGTGCTAGTTCTTTGAAAGAGCATTCCAGTTAGTCCTGTTCCCCTGTTCTTTCCCCTTGCCCTAAAAAAAATTCCTTTTTAAGTATAGATCCACTTCCCTTTTGAAAGTTACTATTGAATCCTCATCCACCACCCTTTCAGGCAGTGCATTCCAACTCACCATAACGTGCTGAGTAAAAAAAATTCTCCTCATCTCCTGCCTGGCATTTTTGCAAATATCTTAATTCTGTGTCCTCTGATTACTGTCCCTCCTGCCAATGGAAACAGTTTCTCAGTAGATAGGGAGAAACTATCAAACACATTCCCCTCCAAGTCACACACCATCCTGACTTGGAAATATATCACCGTTTCTTCGTCGTCGCTGGGTCAAAATCCTGGAACTAACTCCCTACCTAACAGTACTGTGGGAGAACCTTCACCACACAGACTGCAGCGGTTCAAGAAGGTGGCACACCACCACCTTCTCAAGGGCAATCCGGGATGGGCAATAAATGTTGGCCTTGCCAGCGACGCCACATCATATGAATGAATAAAAAAAATTCCCTAATAATTTTGAACACCTATTAAATCTCCCCTTAACCTCCTTTGCTCTAAGGAGAACAGCCCCAGCTTCTCTAGTCTCTTCACATAACCAAATTCCCTTATCCCTGGTACGTTCTGGTAAATCTCCTGACAATCTTAGAATTGATGGGTTTGGAGCAAGTCATCTGACATGGTCCATCTAGATTCACTTTCAATAATTCTTTGGTATTCTGTGCTGAGATCTCACCTGGATTGGTTCGTAGTTCGCAGGTGCCAATTCAGATCCTACTATAGTAAGTGTATAGATGTATAACATGCTTGTGCTTTCTGTCAATATTAATAAAACCAACAAGTTGATTTTCTCTGGCATCCAAACCTATATAATTTGGATTAATCTACTCCGTTCATCTAACACACTCTACCAGGATGGTGCCCTTCACCAAAACAAGTTCAGAACTGTTCTTTACTAAACTGGTCATTAGCTGAGTAACTTCAGCTGTTAACATCTGTTAAAATGGGCACATACCTGGCTAGGTTTACCTGAACACAACTATTTAGCCTGTTATTTTTCATTCCAGTGGTCATTATACTCAGTAAAATGGCAACCACATAAAGCATATTATATCCAACAATACTCCATCCCAATTATGAGTTTAGGTACCATCTCCACATTCTAACTAAAGTTTCACTGGAAATTCCTGATAAGTGCAGTGCAGTGTTGTGGACATTAGTTCTGGTACGTTTCAAAGAAAAAGGGCAAGAGAATGAGCTTGTTTGTGTTTGTTTTTGGGACTCAATACAACTTGTTGGCAGTCACCCTCACCTTCCACAAGGGTTAAAGGAAGGCTGTTTGCTGAAGCAGTTCCTTCACAGTGACAATAGTGTTTCCTTAATAATGCATGTGCGTTACTGCAGTATCCTCTGTGTAGGAAATGGAGCTAATTATAGAGCCTTAGTCTAAAGACTAAGAGTCCGGAATCTCTGGAATTGAAATTAACTTTTTCTTTCCTGGTTGTTCATGGTCGATTCTGTTTTGTTTTTGTTTTGCAGTCGTGCTCTCGTCGTCTCACTCGCTCTCTAGCCCTTATGCTTAGTCTCTCATTTTCCTTCTTATTGCGCCCCTCTCTCTCATTTTTCTCTGTCTCTCTCTGTCTCTTGCTCTCTCTGTCTCTGTCTCTTGCTCTCTCTCCCCCTTTGACTGTGTGTCTGTCTCTCTCTCTCTCTCTCTTGTGTCTTCTTTCTTTCTTTCTTTCTTTCTTTCTTTCTTTCTTTCTTTCTTTCTTTCTCTCTCTCTCCCTTTGCTCGATCTCTCCCGTTTCTTCCCTGCTCTTTCCCTCCCCCCACAGAGGGGGTGGGGGGAGGAGAAGGGAAGAAACGTTGAATACCTTCTGGAAGTCCATATAAATTACATCTATGGATATAATTTATATGGACTTCCAGAAGGTATTCAACAAGGTTCCACATAAGAGACTATTAACAAAAATGAGAGCGCATGGAATTGGAGGCAACCTATTGTTTCAGATAGGAATTTGGTTAGGAGGTAGGCGAGAAGTTAAGTGTGCAAAATTAAAGCACATGGGATCGGGGGGAATATACTGGCATGGATTGAGAATTGATTGGCAGACAGGAAACAGAGAGTAGGAATAAACGGGTCTTTTTCCGGGTGGCAGGCAATGACTAGTGGGGTACCATAGGGATCAGTGCTTGGGCCCCAGCTATTCACAATATATATCAATGATTTGGATGAGGGAACTAGATGTCACATTTCTAAGTTTGCAGACGACACAAAGCTGGGGTGGAATGTGAGCTGTGAGGAGGATGCAAAAAGGCTCCAATGTGATTTAGACAAGTTGGGTGAGTGGGCAAGAACATGGCAGATGCAGTATAATGTGGATAAATGTGAGGTTATCCACTTTGGTTATAAAAACAGAAAGGCAGATTATTATCTGAATGGTGATTGATTGGGAACAGGGGAGGTGCAATGAGACCTGGGTGCCCTTGTACACCAGTCGCTGAAAGCGAACATTCAGGTGCAGCAAGCAGTTGGGAAGGCGAAATGGTATGTTGGCCTTCATTGCAAGAGGATTTGAGTACAGGAGCAGGGATGTCTTATTGCAGTTATACAGGGCCTTGGTGAGACCACATGTGGAGTATTGTATGCAGTTTTGGTCTCCTTACCTGAGGAAGGATGTCCTTGCCATGGAGGGAGTGCAACGAAGGTTGACCAGACCGATTCCTGGGATGGCAGGACTGAGGTATGAGGAGAGATTGGGTCGATTAGGCCTATATTCACTAGAGTTTAGAAGAATGAGAGGTGATCTCATCAAAACATAAAATTCTAACAGGACTAGACAGACTAGATGCAGGGAGGATGTTCCCGATGGCTGGGGAGTCCAGAACCAGGGGTCACAGTCTCAGGATACGGAGTATGCCATTTAGAACCGAGATGAGGAGAAATTTCTTCACTCAGAGGGTGGTGAACCTGTGGAATTCTCTACCACAGAAGGCAGTGGAGGCCATGTCATTAAATGTATTCAAGAAGGGGATAGATATATTTCTTAATGCTAAAGGTATCAAGGGATATGAGGAAAAAGCGGGAACAGGGTACTGAGTTAGACGATCAGCCATGATCATTTTGAATGGTGGAGCAGGCCCGAAGGGCTGAATGGCCTACTCTTGCTCCTATTTTCTATGTTTCTATACTCAAATTGGCAGGATGTGACTAGTGGTGTCCCCCAGGGATTTGTACTGGGGCCTCAGCTTTTCACTACGTTCATAAATGCCTTGGATGAAGGAATAGAGAGCCGTATATCTAAGTTTGCTGATGACACTAAATTAGGTGGTACAGTAAATAATTTAAATGGGAGCAGAAAGTTGCAAAGGGACAGTGATAGATTAGGTGATTGGGCAAAACTGTGGCAGATGGAGTTTAATGTGTGAAAGTGTGAGGGTATCCCCTTTGGATCTAAGAAAGATAGATCAGAGTATATTCTAAATGGCGAGAAGCTAGGAACTGGATGAGCAGAGAGATTTAGGGGTCCAAGTACAGAAATCATTGAAAGCTAGTGAACAGGTACAAAAAATAATTAAAAAGGCTAATGGAATGTTGGCTTTTTATCTAAAGAGGGCTGGAATACAAAAGGGTGGAAGTTATATAACCTTCTGGAGTACTCAGTCAATGTTGTGCACCGTACTTCAGGAAGTATATAATTGGCCTTGGAGGGGGTGTAGCGCAGGTTCACCAGAATGATGCCAGGGCTAAAAGGGTTAAATTATGAGGCTAGATTGCAGACTAGGCTTGTGTTCCCTTGAGTATAGAAGATTAAGTGGTGATCTAATTGAGGTGTTTAAGATGATTATAGGATTTGATAGGGTCGATAGAGAGAAACTATTTCCTCTGGTGGAGGAGCCCAGAACAAGGGGGCATAACCTTAAAATTAGAGCTAGGTTGTTCAGGGGTGATGTCAGGAAGCACTTCTTCACACAAAGGGTAGTGGAAATCTGGAACACTCTCCTCCAAAAAGCTGTTGAGGCTGGAGGTCAATTGAAAATTTCAAAACTGAGATGGATAGATTTTTGTTGGGTAAGGATATTAATGGATATGGAACCAAGGCGGGTAAATAGTGTTAAGATACAGATCAGCCATGATCTAATTGAATGGCGGAACAGGCTCGAGGGGCTGACTGGCCTCCTCCTGTTCCCGTGTAGCAAATCAGATTTAAAAACTACTTAAAAATTCAGATTAAAAAGAAGGGAAGGTAGGAGTTAAGGGTAGTTTCTCAGAGTGGTTGGATGTGGGTAGCAGTGTCCCACAGGTTCTGTTCTGGGACTGCTTCTGTTCACTGTGTACATCAGTGTAAGATTTACACTTTAGAATATTTACACTTAAGATCGGTGCCCAAGTTTACAGACTGTAGTAAAATAGGAGGCATAGTAAAAAATATTCTGAGGACCAAAGGAAGTTGCAAGAGGATATTAATAAGGTGGTGGAATGGGCAAAAAAAGTGGCACACAGAATTCAATGTCAGTGAATGTAAGGTTGTACACTTTAGTTAAAATAAAGTAATTATACTTTGCGGATAGGTTGGGTGATGTGGAAAAGCAGAGGGATTTGAGGGTTCAGGTTCACAAAATTATAAGGAGAACTTAAAGGGGATAACGTCATAAAAAGCTATTGGAATATTGGGTTTTATGGCAAGAAGTATAGAAAATAAAAGGCAAGATGTAACGGTAAATCTATACAAAACCTTAAAAGTAGTACAGTTGGGGTACTGTATGTGGTTTTGGGCTCCACACTATAGGAAGAATGTTGAATCAATAGAGAGGGTGAAACACAGATTCACTAGGATGCTGCCTGGTATGAGGAAATACAAATACAAAAAGACTTGAAAAATTGAGGCTGTTTTTGTTAGAACAGAGGAGATTATGGGGTGATTTGATCGAGGTGCTTAAAATTATATAAGGCTGGGATAAAGTGGATAGAAATAGACTGTTTCCAGTGGTTGAGGGACCTTGAATGAGAGAACTTAGATACAATATTAAATGTAAGAGATTTAGGACAGAGATCTAGAAATTTTTTTTTATATCTTTGGATGGTTGGATGGTTGTGTGGTTGTGGTATGTGGAGTTCATGATTGAAACCGAGAGCATGTCAACATTTAGGAATAGGTTAGAGAGGCGGTTGAAGAAAAGGGGAACAAAGGGATATGGGAATCGAGTGGGCATATGGGACTAGTAATGACTACTCGTGTGGAGGATAATTATCAAAATTGACTGTTTGGGCCGAATGGCCTGTGTCCCTGTTATAATTTTCATATATTTCTTTCCTTGGGATCCTTGGATATAAACAATCAGGCCCCAGTGATCTGTCTATCTTAAGCTTGGCTAAATTATTTAGTCCATTTCTCTTTTGAATAGTAAATCCACTAACTTTTCTAAACCCACCTCTGGCAATTCTACTATCCTAATATCCACCTGCTCCGTGAAAACTAAGGCAACGTATTAGTACCTCGGCCATTACTGCAAACTCACCTCCTTCATTGGGTTGGATGAATCAGGAAGTAATAAATAGGTGACTGTAAGTTTTTGTTTTAAAAGATGGAAGATTGTCACAGGAAGGGAAGACTTGAGGGAGGTGAGCAGTTCCACAGTTTTGAGATTCTGGAAAAAGACAGATTAAAAGTGCTGTGATCTTCAACACAGTGAGGATGCAGGCAGGAAGAAGAACATGTAGGACGATGTATGTGGAAAAATGATCTCAAAAAGCTGCTGCTGTGGAGGTTGATGAATTGAGCTGAGATGAGCATTAAATCCCGGATAGTCAGGCAACACTGTATGCTGATATCTAGATTACGTGTCCAAGTGTGTAGCTTGGATTAGCAATGTCTGTTTATCTAGATGCAAACACTATATAAACAGGAATAGATGGTAGGAAGTTGCTTGGCAGCGAAATTCACTGGGCTCCAATGTTATAGCAAAGCAAGAGCCAGAAGCTGCTGAGCTCGGATTATGCTGCTGGCTCTGTCCCACCGCCCCCCCGCCCCCCCCCCACTCCCCCCACTCCCCCCACACCTCCTCCAAACCACTGACTTGTCCAATTTCTCGCTCAAGTGACTACTCTTGTTCTGTGAGCCCAGACAGTGAGTGTTGCCAAGATATTCGACTGTGGAGGAGCAAGCATCACTGCTGAGCTTGATCCTGTGTTCAACTGATGTCCACATACATGCCGCTTCCAGCAGGAACCACTGGATTACTGTAATGAGGAAAGGTAGCTGGTTTCCCTTTCCTAGCCCTGGCTACCAGCCTGCTTCAGATCAGATAATTCGGCACAAATTAGCGATTGAAACTGGACCTACACAGCCTGTATAGCACTGTGCCACTCCGGTTGATATATCCATTGAGCCATCAGGGAGCCAATGCTTGTTTTTCTTTTAATAGAACAGTTTAATTCTTGCAAATATACAATTCGTAAGTGGGGATTCTGTGGCAATAGTTTTGCATTTTCCCCTTTCTCCTCCTCCTCCCTCAGCCATGCGCATGTAACCCCCAAGCAGCTAAATTATAGTGGCTTCAACCGTGGCCTGAGCAGCTTACCCATCGACGCACCCTATGAGTTGCCTGGGAGAAAATTAAGGTTTTTGAACCCTCAAAAGTGAGTGGGGAATTTTATAGCGTGGTCTGTTATGATGCAACTGTTCCCTTGCAATATTTTATTTTAAAGCATTTAAGGGAGAGCGAGATAAATACATGAGAGAGAAAGGAATATGAAGATATCTTGATAGTATTAGATGAAGTAGGGTGGGAAGAGGCTCGTGTGGAGCATAAACACTGGCATAGACTTATTGGGCCGAATGGCCTGTCTCCGTGCTGTAAATTCTATGTAATTCTATGGGAAAAGCTCACCTTAAATACAAAGTTATGACCTGGCCTCAATGTTGTACTGCATCGTAAAACGGGAAAGCACTGCAACCTTTAGAGGAACCTTCCAAGAAAGCTCATAATGCAGAGAACAAGGTGAAATTATTAACTTGGTAGTGTTCGGAAGGAAGTATTTTGCAGACATACTTCCTCTAATTGTTCAGCGTTGTTCCGCAGCATGTGAATTGTCTCCGTAGGGTTTTCCCTTGATATTAATGTGATCTAGGCTGCAGAACACAAGTCTGAAGAAGTTTGCGAATCGTGACCTTGCTTCCAAACAATTGAGAGCGTCCGTTTTGATGGCGCTTTCTTTCCCAGAGCACACGGGTCCACTCGCATGTTGGACAGGAGTAGACTGTTGCCTTGCTTCCTGAAACAGCAGCTTCAACGGGGAAGTCGATGCCTACCTTGTTCTTCTAGTTTTGAAGTTTGAGGCAGTATCGACTTAACACGTGAGAGTCCACAGCACAAAACCGCCTAGAATTTAACACTAAACCAGATGTTTCACGTACACAGGTCACGGGGCGGCTTGACGTGAGAAATGGAAACGTCATACTGGTCTCGTGCAGTTTGCTTTGATGTTGAGGTTCAGTCATATTATCGGGCCAGAGTGATGTCTATATTTGCCAGTAATATAACAAGCTGCCTATGCCTCCGAACACAGAAATGTATTTCTTGCAGTAGTGTATAAATATTGAAGCTCAACCTTGCTTTTTCTATTTGATCTTTTTTGTTATACAGAGATGTACTTGCATGTTTTTGTTTTCCCTGAAGATTATCATATCGTATGTGTTTTAGGAGGAGGCTTTACTCTGAATATAATCCATACGATACTCTGATCTGGAAGTATCAAGTGTGGAGGGAACATTACCCTGCATCTACAATCGTAGAAAGTTACGGCACAGAAGGAGGCCGTTCGGCCCATTGTGTCCTTGCCGGACGAAAAAGAGCTATCCAGCCTAATCCCACTTTCCAGCACTTGGCCCGTAGCCCTGTAAGTTACGGTACTTCAAGTGCACATCCAAGTACTTTTTAAATGAGTTGAGGGTGTCTGCCTCTGCCATCTTTTCAGGCAGTGAGTTCCAGACCCCCACCACCTTCTGGATGAAATAAATTCTCCTCAGTTCCTCCTCTAACCCATAATCTGAGAGTATCAATGGAAAAGTGTAGATTCAACCATACTGTACAACTCCTCAGAACAATTAATGTGGCAATGTAAAGAGAGCTTTATCTGGCATCTAACCTGCGCTGTACATGGCATGGAGGGTGGGGTACTCATTGGAATGGTGTAAAATGAACTTTACTGTACCTGACCTGGGAGTATTGATTTGGGACTGTAAAGGGAGCTTTGCTCTGCATCTGACCTAGGAACACTCAATGCTAACACTGGATGACAAAAGTGGAAATGGGTTCTCTTTTTCAGCACTGACATTTCAGCTTGACGAATCTTGGTCTGTGCTGACTTAACACCTCATTGCTCCCCAGTGCCTAAATTTATTCATGAAGGATTGGCATTTTGGTATGGTACTGGAGGGTTACTGGTTGCCTTTCACCCTACCCCAGTATGAGTCAGCACCTTCAGGAGAGGAGAACAGAACATTTTATGCTCAGGAGAAGCTAGGTTTCAGCCGGTTACAATCTATATTTACTCTCCATGCACAGCCCTTTAACAAGTAGCCTGTTTGGTTTCTTCCAGGTATATCAACCGTTGTCTCACGAAGCTGAAATTGCACAGACTAAAAAGTTATTCCGGAGGCGACGGAATGACCGGAGGTGAGTCTAAGCTGCTGGTCGTCATGGTAACCTGTGCTGGGTTAGAATCTCACTCAACTTGTAAGTTTGACAGTTGTAATTGTTCAGTTTATCGGCCTTCAGTAAAGGAAAAAAACCCTTAAGTAGAACAAAATTCAAAAGTCATGTATATTATTCTCAGTTAAACTAAAAAGAATGTTGGCCTTTTTATTAAACATGGTTTGCTGACCCTGATTGGTATATCAAATATTTTGCAGTGAGTTTTTTTTCCCCCACTAATAGTTTTCTTTTTAAATGCTTTTATTTTATAGCATTTTCTTTGTGATTTTTTGTTTTGTGCTCAACAATGTGGAGGATTTTAGTGTAGGGGAGTGGACCACCTTCCAATTTTGGGCACTGAGTATCAACATCACACCCAGCTGAGGTGTGTTTCAGTGAAATGCCCCGATGATGTTCCTAAAGACTGGGTTGCGACTGCCTGAACCCAATTCACATATTATCCAAGCAGCAGGATGAGCAGGCCCATGGTGCGTTAGTAGCTGAGGAGGAGGAGGAGGAAATGGAGGAAGCAGAGGTGCAGCAGTCACTCATTGATAGCTGCTTCCATTCATTCCCAGATTTGGCCCCTGCACAGGACTGAGCTTTTATTTTGTAACTTACATAATTATTTTCTTTCCCCTCCAGTAATCTTGCTGCAATGCACCATCACTGGTGGAGAGGGTGGGCTGTGCACCTGCTCCCAGGCCTCTTCCAATACTGGTCTGAAACCAGCTGCTGGAAGGTGAGTGAGAGGGTTCTTGGGGTGACTTCCTCTGATTTGTTCCTCCTCCTCCTCTAATTCCTGTGTAGGAAGTGTCCCTGGCCTCTGTGTTGTGCCTCCCCGCAGTGACATGGTTGAGATCAAATGTCATCGGGGTGAATGAACCTCCATATTACCTTTCCATGGTATGTTGTTGGAAATTTCAATGCGGTGTGCACCTCAGCAAAAAACAGATTCTTTTACAAAGACCTCAAGCCTTGCACACAGTGGGAAACGTTGCCCCTTTCTTCCTCAATGCTCCCACTTCCCGATGATCTGATCTGAGATGTAGCCACAGTTCAATCACTTCAGTGATCTGTTTAACTGTCAAACTTGCAAGAGTTGATGATGCAGGATATTTGGATCTCTCCAACACGCTGAGACACTAACAGGTACAACTTTCAGAAAAAATTGCTTTGCATCACCTCTGTAGCTTGCAGCTGTTAAATGTAACCTGTTGCCTTTCCCTATCCTTCATCACACATCAGCTTCCCCTTTGTCACATTAACCCAAGTCTAAATGTTTCATAACCTGTATACTTTATACATTAGTATTGTAGCACTTCAGGACTTCTAGTGCTCTGGTTAACCATCGTGGATTGGTACATTTTATTTTGTTGGCTGAGAGTGGTCTGTACCACTGGATTCGTTGATAAGTGTTTCATTGCGAGGGATAGAATTCAGTATGTTGTTTTTGTCTGCACACACCAATCGGTAGCTGCAAATCACGTTGAAAATTATTGCCAGCCTTGTCTTTGCTCCTGTCAGCAATTTTGCAATGTGCAACTGGGGCTTGTGGCTGGCAGCTGTGAACAAAAAAAAATGATGTTGAGTCCTATTCCTTGACTTTGATGAGGCCCAGCAGTGACTTCAGCCCAGCACACCAGCCCTCGCAAAATGGTGATCTACCATTGACCGTGGAGTAGGCACTTAGGACAGACTTATTTTTCACAGCAAATGTGTGTTTTTTTTTATTTGAGGAGGACAGGAAGTGAGATACAGGCAGGCAGATCGAGAAGCTGTTGAAGCTATCGTGGTGGAAAGAATAAATACTTGATGTTGAAAGCACTTGCCCATAGTAATCTTTTTCCTGTAACTTTTGTGCATATGCTGTTGCCCATTATTACACTCTTTTTGTTTGTTATGCACATGATTAGATGGTAGTATTCTGTGTGTATTCCACCTGGGTTTTTAGCAATAAAAAAATATTAACTGTTAAAGTTTTAAGCCAAACCATGAGGCCGCCCTTTGGCACTTTCTGGACATATACAATGGAATTATCAAAAATGTGAAAAAGGAACAGTTGACAGGGGAAGCAGCAAATATAGGCTTAGTTCATTCATTTAAAGACTTGTTCAAGCTATAGGTCATTCACAGTAGTAATTATTATTCCTGATAAGTTAACTTTGCATGTATTTTGCCTGCTTGTTCATAATTTTGTTACATTTTTAAAAAAATGCTCATTTGATGCTAAAGATCCTGCCTCAGGACTAGGAGAATTAATTTGCTAGCTCTTTGGTCAATATAGATAAGGTTCTGTGATGGTAAAGGAACTATAGACAGTACTTATTGTTTTATGTGGTATTTAAGGACATCATTTCCCTGGACAAAGTAGAGATGAGCACTGAAGATAATTCAGTGTCTCAGCATTTTTAAGTTTTTAGGAAAGGTTAAGGAAATTGGCCTTGCTTTCTTTGGAAGAGAGATTTCAAGGTTACCACTGAAGGTTGAAAGTTATGAAGGGAATTGAAAATCATTGACTATGGTGAAGGGTTCGAATACAAGGAGAACAAGTTTAAAAATTAGGAAGTTAAGAGTATGAAGTGAAGTTCTGCAAAACTTTTTTTATCCCAAGGATAATAGAGTTGTAGAATAAGTTATCAGGAAAGGCTATTATAAGTAAATTCAAGTAACAATTAGAAACGATTCTGGAGAGAGTACGGATTGAGGGATATGTTGAGAAGGTGAATACATCAAATCTGTCAAAAAAAAAAGGGCTTTTGGGCCAAATTGACTTGTTCCTAAAAATTCTTATTGTATCTAAGTAAACGGGTGAAGGAGCAAAGGAGTTTCACATGCTTACCCGATCTTGTGTTTCTTGGCAAAAGAACCAAAGGTGACATGAGGAAAAACTTTTTTACACATTGAGTGGTTAGGATCTGGAATGCACTGCCAGAGGAGGTAGTGGAGGTGGATTCAATCGTGGCTTTCAAAAGGGAACTAGATAAGTACTTGAAAGGAAAAAATTTGCAGGGCTACAGGGGTGGGGTAGAGCAGGGAGTGGGACTAACTGGATTGCTCTTGCATAGAGCCGGCACGGATTCGATGGCCCGATTGGTGGCCTCCTGTGTTGTAACCATTCTGTGATTCTATGGAGTTTGAGGTAGGCACTTTATCTTCCATGCACTGTCCTTATATCAAATGATATTGCAGTTAGTGGCACCACAAATTCTGCATTGAGGAGCTGAGAGATAGATCATAGGCACCGCGGTACAAACCACATTATTTCATGATTAACACTGTTGCCACCTGTGCTTTCGACCAGGCTGTTTGCAACTGTCGTCCATTAGTCTGGCCTGGAATATATTGCAAAGAAACAAATATTTCTCCTCTGCTCCTGAAATCTCTGCTTTCCAAACTCTGTGCTGTTGGCATACCTTTTTTTTACAAATCCTTTTAATATCCTATGGCTGGGGGATCTACTAACTCTTTGAGCCATCAGTTATATCCATTCTCTTCAGGAACCTGTGCAGCATTGTGAAGAAAACTGGAAAAGTTAATGAGGTTTTAAATTTTGATGTGACAAGTCATGTAGACTTGATGTTTACGCTAATGGCTGTTTAAACATGCATAACACTTCCTCGGGCATCCTGGGGGCCACTTTCTGTGCTGTGGACAGCAATTCATCCCATGATGTGTTGTGTCAATTGGCATGCTTGGTTGAAATTCGTGATGGTCTTGTTGATGACCTTCCTGTGACTGGTCAATTTTGGGAATGGAGTCTAGGGATATGGGTTAGAGCACTGCCATCCAGGATGGGGAAATCATGTAGTGGATCACATTTGGAGTTTAGGAGGAACAAGAGAGAAATGTTCAGAGAAGCAGTGATCATAGTCCTACCTATTAAAATAGCAAGAAAGGTTGCCATAGGGAGGGAGCTGGAGGCTAGAATCAACAAAAAGCACCCATCAGGGCACAATTACAATTGTACTGGCATACAACAACAACATGCATTTATATAGCACTTTTTAATGTACTAAAACGTCTCAAGGCGCTTCACAGGAGCATTATCAGACAAAATTTGACCTCCTCTTGGGAAATAAGGAAGGGCAGGTGACAGAAGTGTTAGTGAGGGATCACTTTGGGACAAGTGATCATAATTCCATTAGTTTTAAGATAGCTATGGAGAAGGATAGGTCTGGCCCAAAAGTTAAAATTCTAAATTGGGGAAAGGCCAATTTTGATGGTATTAGACAGGAACTTTCAGAAGTTGATTGGGAGAGTCTGTTGGCAGGCAAAGGGACGTCTGGTAAGTGGGAGGCTTTCAAAAGTGTGTTAACCAGGGTTCAGGGTAAGCACATTCCTTATAAAGTGAAGGGCAAGGCTGGTAGAAGTAGGGAACCTTGGATGACTCGGGAAATTGAGGCACTAGTCAAAAAGAAGAAGGAGGCATATGACATGCATAGGCAGCTGGGATCAAGTGGATCCCTTGAAGAGTACAGAGATTGCCGGAGTAGAGTTAAGAGAGAAATCAGGAGGGCAAAAAGGGGATATGAGATTGCTTTGGCAGATCAGGCAAAGGTGAATCCAAAGAGCTTCTACAAATACATAAAGGGCAAAAGGGTAACTAGGGAGAGAGTAGGGCCTCTTAAGGATCAACAAGGTCATCTATGTGCGGAACCACAAGAAATGGGTGAGATCCTGAATGAATATTTCACATCGGTATTTACGGTTGAGAAAGGCATGGATGTTAGGGAACTTGGGGAAATAAATAGTGATGTCTTGAGGAGTGTACATATTACAGAGAGGGAGGTGCTGGAAGTCTTAACGCGCATCAAGGTAGATAAATCTCCGGGACCTGATGAAATGTATCCCAGGACGTTATGGGAGGTTAGGGAGGAAATTGCGGGTCCCCTAGCAGAGATATTTCAATCATCCACCGCTACAGGTGAGGTGCCTGAAGATTGGAGGGTAGCAAATGTTGTGCCTTTGTTTAAGAAGGGCGGCAGGGAAAAGCCTGGGAACTACAGACCAGTGAGCCTGACATCTGTAGTGGGTAAGTTGTTAGAGGGTATTCTGAGGGACAGGATCTACAGGCATTTGGAGAGGCAGGGACTAATTAGGAACAGTCAGCATGGTTTTGTGAGAGGAAAATCATGTCTCACGAATTTGATTGAGTTTTTTGAAGGGGTAACCAAGAAGATAGATGAGGGCTGTGCAGTAGACGTGGTCTACATGGACTTCAGCAAAGCATTTGACAAGGTACCGCATGGTAGGTTGTTACATAAGGTTAAATCTCATGGGATCCAAGGTGAGGTAGCCAATTGGATACAAAATTGGCTTGACGACAGAAGACAGAGGGTGGTTGTAGAGGGTTGTTTTTCAAACTGGATGCCTGTGTCCAGCGGTGTGCCTCAGGGATCGGTGCTGGGTCCGCTGTTATTTGTTATTTATATTAATGATTTGGATGAGAATTTAGGAGGCATGGTTAGTAAGTTTGCAGATAACACCAAGATTGGTGGCATTGTGGACAGTGAAGAAGGTTAGCTAGGATTGCAACGGGATCTTGATCAATTGGGCCAGTGGGCCGATGAATGGCAGATGGAGTTTAATTTAGATAAATGTGAGGTGATGCATTTTGGTAGATCGAATCGGGCCAGGACCTACTCCGTTAATGGTAGGGCGTTGGGGAGAGTTATAGAACAAAGAGATCTAGGTGTACAGATTCATAGCTCCTTGAAAGTGGAGTCACAGGTGGATAGGGTGGTGAAGAAGGCATTCGGCATGCTTGGTTTCATTGGTCAGAACATTGAATGCAGGAGTTGGGATGTCTTGTTGAAGTTGTACAGGGCATTGGTGAGGCCACACTTGGAGTACTGTGTACAGTTCTGGTCACCCTATTATAGAAAGGATATTATTAAACTAGAAAGAGTGCAGAAAAGATTTACTAGGATGCTACCGGGACTTGATGGTTTGACTTACAGGGAGAGGTTAAGGGGTGATCTTATAGAAGTCTATAAAATAATGAGGGGCATAGATAAGGTCGATAGTCAAAATCTTTTCCCAAAGGTAGGGGAGTCTATAACGAGGGGGCATAGATTTAAGGTGAGAGGGGAGAGATACAAAAGGGTCCAGAGGGGCAATTTTTTCACTCAAAGGGTGGTGAGTGTCTGGAACGAGCTGCCAGAGGCAGTAGTAGAGGCGGGTACAATTTTGTCTTTTAAAAAGCATTTGGACAGTTACATGGGTAAGATGGGTATAGAGGGATATGGGCCAAGTGCAGGCAATTGGGACTAGCTTAGTGGTATAAACTGGGCGACATGGACATGTTGGGCCGAAGGGCCTGTTTCCATGTTGTAACTTCTATGATTCTATGATTCTATAAGGAGGTATTAGCACAGGTAACCAAAAGCTTGGCCAAAGAGGTAGGTTTTTAAGGAGGATAGAGAGGCGGAGAGGTTTAGGGGGGGGAATTTCAGAGCTTCAGGCCTAGGCAGCTGAAGGCACACCATCAGTTGTGGGATGAAGGGGATGCCCAAGAAGCAATGATTGGAGGAATGCAGAGTTCTCGGGGGCTGGAGGAGATTACAGAGATAGGGAGGGGCGAGGCCATGGAGGGATTTGAACACAAGGATGAGATTTTTAAAATAGAGGTGTTGCTGGACTGGGAGCCAATGTAGGTCAGCGATCATTTTGAACATTTTGGAGGGGGAGGGCGAACAGCCAGCTGTCGTGGTGCACATAGGCACCAACGATATAGGTAAAAAAGGGGATGAGGTCCTAAAAGCAGAATATAGGAAGTTAGGAGGTAAATTTTAAAAATAGGACCTCAAAGGTAGTAATCTCAGGATTGCTACCAGTGCCACGTGCTAGTCAGAGTAGAGATAGGAGGATATTTCAAATGAATACGTGGCTAGAGGAGTGGTGCGAGGAGGAGGGATTCAAATTCCTGGGGCATTGGAACCGGTTCTGGGGGAGGTGGGACCAGTACAAACCGGACGGTCTGCACCTGGGCAGGGCCGGGACCGCTGTCCTTGGGGGAGTGTTTGCTCGTGCTGTTGGGGAGGGTTTAAACTAAAGTGGCAGGGGGATGGGAACCTGAGCAGGGAGACAGAGGAAAGCGTGTCAGGAAGGGACAGAAGGTATGGAGTAAAAGGTAAAGTGTTAAAAAAGGAAAAAGCAGGAACTAAGTGTCTCAAAACATATTTGAAAGTTCTTTATCTGAATGCACGTAGCATTCGTAACAAAATGGACGAGTTAACGGCACAAATAACTACGTATGGATATGATCTTGTGGCCATTACAGAAACATGGCTGCAGGGTGACACCGACTGGGAATTAAATATGCCAGGGTATTTAACAATCAGGAAGGACAGGCAGGAAGGGGAGGTGGGGTGGCTATGTTAATAAAGGAAGGAATCACTGTAATACAGAGAAATGATATTGGGACAAAGGATCAGGATAATGAAACAGTTTGGGTCGAGATAAGGAATAATAAGGGGAAAAAAACACTAGTGGACGTAGTAGATAGGCCTCCTAATAGTTGCAACTCTGCTGGAAGAAGTATTAATCAGGAAATAGTCGGGGCATGTAATAAGGGAACAGCTATAATTATGGGGGATTTTAACTATCATATTAACTGGACAAATCAAATTGGGCAGGGCAGCCTTGAGGAAGAGTTTATTGAGTGTATTAGGGATGGATTTCTTGAGCAGTATGTAACTGATCCTACAAGGGGGCAAGCAACCTTGGACCTGGTCCTGTGTAATGAGCCAGGATTAATTAATAATGTCCTAGTTAAGGATCCCCTTGGAATGAGTGACCATAACATGGTTGAATTCCATATCCAATTAGAAGGTGAGAAGGTTGGTTCTCAAACAAGCGTACTGAGCTTGAATAAAGGAGACTATGATGGTATGAGAGCAGAATTGATTAAAGTGGACTGGGAAAATAGATTAAAGGGTAAGACGGTACATGAGCAGTGGTGTTCATTTGAGTTATTTTACAACTTTCAAAAAATATATATTCCACTGAGGGAAAAAGGGTGTAAAAGAAATGACAGCCATCCGTGGCTAAGTAAAGAAATTATCCGACTAAAAACAAGGACATATAAGGTAGCCAACCTTAGTGGGAGGATAGAAGATTGGGAAGTCTTCAAAAGACAGCAAAAAGTAACTAAAGGATTGATTAAGAAAGGGAAGATAGATTATGAAAATAAATTAGCAAAAAATATAAAAACAGATAGCAAGAGTTTCTACAGTTATATAAAAAGAAAAAGGGTGGCTAAGGCAAACGTAGGTCCCTTAGAGGATGAGACCAGGAAATTAATGGTGGGAAACATGGAGATGGCAAAAATGCTGAACAAATATTTTGTTTCAGTTTTTACGGTAGAGGACACCAAGAATATCCCAACACTGGACAAACGGGGCTGTAGGGGGGGGGAGGAGCTAAATACGATTAAAATCACTAAGGAATTGGTACTCAGTAAAATAATGGGACTCAAGGCGGATAAATCCCCTGGACCTGATGGCTTACATCCTAGGGTCTTGAGGGAAGTGGCAGTCGGGATTGTGGATGCTTTGGTAATAATTTTCCAAAATTCTCTGGACTCGGCAAAGGTCCCAGCAGATTGGAAAACTGCTAATGTAACACCCATATTTAAAAAGGGTAGTAGGCAGAAGGCTGGAAATTATAGACCAGTTAGCCTAACACCTGTGGTGGGTAAAATTTTGGAGTCTATTATTGAGGAGACAGTTGCGGAACATTTGGATAAACATAATTTTAATAGGACAAAGTCAGCATGGCTTTATGAAGGGGAAGTCATGTCTGACAAATTTGCTTGAGTCCTTTGAGGACATAACGTACAGGGTGGATAAAGGGGAACCAGTGGACGTAGTGTATTTAGACTTCCAGAAGGCATTCGACAAGGTGCCACATGAAAGATTATTGCTCAAGATAAAGAATCACTGGATTGGGGGTAATATTCTGGCACGGGTGGAGGATTGGTTATCTAACAGGAAGCAGAGAGTTGGGATAAATGGTTCATTCTCGGACTGGCAACCAGTAGCCAGTGGTGTTCCGCAGGGGTCGGTGCTGGGTCCCCAACTCTTTACAATCTATATTAACGATTTGGAGGAGGGGACTGAGTGTAACATATCAAAGTTTGCAGATGATACAAAGATGGGAGGGAAAGTAGAGAGTGAGGAGGACAATAAAAACCCACGAGGGGATATAGACAGGCTGGGTGAGTGGGTGGAGATTTGGCAGATGCAATACAACATTGGAAAATGTGAGGTTATGCACTTTGGCAGGAAAAATCAGAGAGCAAGTTATTATCTTAATGGCGAGAAACTGGAAAGTACTGCAGTACAAAGGGATCTGGGGGTCCTAGTGCAAGAAAATCAAAAAGTTAGTATGCAGGTGCAGCAGGTGATCAAGAAGGCCAACGGAATGTTGGCTTTTATTGCTAGGGGGATAGAATATAGAAACAGGGAGGTATTGCTACAGTTATATAAGGTATTGGTGAGACCGCACCTGGAATACTGCATACAGTTTTGGTGTCCATACTTAAGAAAAGACATACTTGCTCTCGAGGCAGTACAAAGAAGGTTCGCTCGGTTAATCCCGGGGATGAGGGGGTGGACGTATGAGGAGAGGTTGAGTAGATTGGGACTCTACTCATTGGAGTTCAGAAGAATGAGAGGCGATCTTATTGAAACATATAAGATTGTGAAGGGGCTTGATCGGGTGGATGCGGTAAGGATGTTCCCAAGGATGGGTGAAACTAGAACTAGGGGGCATAATCTTAGAATAAGGGGCTGCTCTTTCAAAACTGAGATGAGGAGAAACTTCTCATGGAATTTGCTGCCCCAGGAAGCTGTGGAAGCTCCATCATTAAATAAATTTAAAACAGAAATAGACAGTTTCCTGGAAGTAAAGGGAATTAGGGGTTACTGGGAACAGGCAGGAAATTGGACATGAAGCTGAGTTCGGATCCTGTGGATGGCGGAGCAGGCCCAGGGGTTGAGTGGCCGGGTCCTGCTCCTACTTCTTGTGTTCTTTTGATTTGAGGTTAGGATCAGATCAGCCATGATCTTATTGAATGGCAGAGCAGGCTCGAGGGGCCGATTGGCCTACTCCTGCTCCTATTTCTTATGTTCTTTTGAGTACAGGGGTGATGGGTGAATGGGACTTGATGTGAGTTAGGATTCAGGTAGCAGAGTTTTGGATGAGCTGAAGTTTATGGACAAGAGTTCACTTGGAAGAGTAAGAGTCTGAAATGACTGGATGCCAAGGTGTGGAAAGGGGGGTAACTTAAGACAGATTTTAATCCTACCCCACACTGGTGGAAATCGGGCGAGCAACATACCCTCTGACATCACGCATGGATCCCACTGACCTCCGTTCTGAGCAGGCGGAACCGTCACTGCCGTCCCGGACCTCCCACAACTCGTCATCCTGCCAGCGAGCCTCCCTTTGGTGCCGGCCGGCAACCTCCTGCCCAAACTTCTCCTACCTGCCAGTCAGCTGCCGTTTCCCACCCATTGTGGGTGGGCAGCAGCTGACTGGCAGTCTGCAGATGAGGCCCAGGAGTTAAAATCACCCGGGCCTCATGCTGCTGAGTTCGGGTTTGGCAACTGCCTCGCCCCCACCCCCGCCCAAATCACACTACAGGTTAAAATCGGGACTTTAATGTAGTGTAAAGCCAATGACCTCATGATTTTACCTAGCTCAGCATAAGCTAGTTAATATAGACAACTACAACTGAAGTCAGTGAAGTTTAAAAGCTGTCACTGTATTACAATCACTGAAAATACCTAGTGTGATGCTGTTGTCAACAAGGCTCACCATGTGCTGGATGCATCTCAAGGGCATTCAACTATAATTTCAAAAACAGTATGCTGAAGTTGCATTTGTTGTAGTGTGCGCGGTTTTGGATACCAAAGCTTGCGTAAGATTTTGATGCATTGTACAGAGTTCAGAGAAGAGTGTGAAAGATATTTTCAATACTTAAAGCTTATGCTTATGAACATGAGTCCTGGAACTGAAATTGTTTTCATTGGAGAAAAAAAATGAGAATTTTTTTTAAAAATGCATAGAAGAATGAATAACGTAGTTGCAACTAAATAATTAAACTTGAGCTGTAAGCATAGAAGTAGAGCAAAAGATTAAAACGCAGCTTCAAGCAAGGCTCAAAGTTAGAACAATTTTTCACAAGAAGTTGTGGAAATGTGGAATACATTCTTGGTTAAAGCAGTTAACTCTAACAATTAATACTTGAAGAGCTGCATTTTAATATCTGATTTGGTTAAGCGCCTGGGGATGTTTAACTATGTTAAAGGCGCCATGTAAATGCAAGTTTTTGTTGTTGTTGGTTCGGAACAGAATTGAGGATTCTAGGAGTAAATACAGATGGCGGTAGAGATGGTGTGTGAACCTTGATAGTTCCAGAGCTGTTGGGACTATAAATGTGTCACGCAGAGAAGACAACGAGTCAAGAATTAAGTGTAGGGGCCTGGGTGGTGCAGTAAATAAGATACTGACCTTTCACTTCTTGTACCTGGGATGAAATCCAGGATGAAAATCTCCTTTTGTACTGGCAATAGGAGCCCTACTTGAAATGGGTGTCAGACCAGTTTCCATTAGCTGTAAATTGGCAGTCTTGCTCAGAGAAACATGAGAAATGGAAAAATATTACACTGGCAAGAATTCAGATATGGCAAGATGAATAATGTACGGTTAGGTAAGTATTCAGAAGTTATGTTTGAATGATGGGTGAAAACATAAATTTGGTAATTGAACTGAAAATACACAGTCAGTATTTTTAAACTCTGGCTCTTATAACTTTATTAAGCAGCCATTTTGGAATTCTTTCAAAAAAAAAACTGATGTTGGGCTGTGCTCTAATGATGAGTATTTCATGTGAATCAAAAGAGCGGGTGAATCCTAGCAGGTAATGCTGTCTATCCCAATGCCCTTATAAAGCTGGTAAAATGCTGCTCCGTCTGCACAAAAAGGTCCTTCACCCAAGACTCAAAATATAAGATTACAACAGTAGTGCAGTACATTTGAGCACTAATGTACAATGTGAGATTGTGGTGGGATGTGAGTCCAGACCCTTTACTTCACCCAAATCCAGATCTCACTGCAGTATTGCAGGGGTTTATGCAAACTACTTCCAGTAGAGAATGGGATGGTAAAACAGAGACAGAGTTATCGATGTACTATGCAGCAGCCTTCTCTGAGCAGCATTTACATAACCCCTTGGAATAGGTTTGTGGCCTAGGATGACCAAGAAGGCATTGGGGAGAATATAGTCTTTTTTTTGTTGGACCTCATGATTTTTTATTATTGACAGTTTTCTTTATTCTGCTAATTTCTTCTCAAATACTACATTGCTTGAAAACAGAAACTTGCTCGATTACCACGATTTGCATGCTATTTATTGCTATATTTTAATAGCTTTTTAAAAATAGCATTCGACTGGGTTTTTCACCTTGATGTTTTTCCTTGTACATCAGTTAATGTTTGCATGTGATTTGTTATTGATTACCTTTTATTTATTTTTTATTTGGAGGACTGCAGATCCACACTGTAGGAGAACCTAAAGCAGCATCTCATTCAATAAATATCCTGAGGAAAACTGAGCTGATGTCAAGTGAGACTGGGTTTACCTGTAATCAGCCCAGTGGGGCTGCACATTGGTATAGTAGACCATGTAATAGGTGGTCCATGATTTTACATACAGCAAGTTCTCAATTTCAGAAGGACTGTCTTTGGGGTGAGGAGGCGTGGTGAGGAGCAGAGGCAATTCCCTTCAAGGAAGGTGAATTGGAAGGGTTGTCAACAACTTGGATTTCTGTCACAAACCCTGTAGCAACTAATTAGAGTTGATAAAGGTCTGAGAATCATGAAGGTTCTTGATAGAAAGAAACTGTTCCCATTGGCGGAAGGGTCAAGAACCAGAGGACACAGACTTAAGGTGATTGGCAAAGGTGACATGAGGAAAAGCTTTTTTACACGAGAGTGGTTAGGATCTGGAATGCACTGCCTGAGGGGGTGATGGAGGCAGATTCAATCCTGGCTTTCAAAAGGGAATTGGATAAGTACTTGAAAGGAAAAAAATTGCAGGGCTACAGGGATAGGGTAAGGGAGTGTTCTAGCTGGATTGCTCTTGCTTAGAGCCGGCGCGGACTCGATGGACTGAATGGCCTCCTTCCGTGCTGTAACCTATGATTCTATGAACGCCTCACTCCTGGTAAGGTCCTAGTGAATTTATGTTGGACTTTTTCAATTACTTCATATCCTTATATTAGATTGCCCAAAACCATACACAATATTCCACCTGTGGCTGAACAAGTTCAACAACTCTTTGCTTTTGTATTCTGTGCCTCTAGATATAAAGTCAAGGATTCTGTTTGCTTTTTTTTATAGCCTTATCTACTTCTGCGCTGTCATCTTTAATTACCTCTGTATCTGTTAATCCAGGGTCCCTCTACTGCTCTACTCGATTTAAACTCTTTCCATTTAAGGTGCGTTTCCTTTCCCTATTCTTACATCCAAAATATATTACTTCACAATTTTCTACATTGAATTGCATCTGTCACCTATCTGCTCATTCTGTTCGCCCTATCTATGTCCCCCTGCAGTCTTTCATAATCTTTGTCATCATTTGCCATACTCCCCCCATCCCCCACCAGTTTGGTATGATCAGCAAATTTTAATATTGTTCTTTCAATTCCTGAGTCAATTTCTGTGCATATAAATCATTTCCCTAAATTCAAAACGGCCATCATTGCTCTCAAAATGCCTATCGACGATTTTCTGTCCTCTCCAACAACTGCCCATTTCTGATCTACCCTCCCTCCTTATGGTCCTTGTATGTTTCACCACCCAACCCCTGTGCCCACCTCTGGTCATTACACTGTTCGAATTTCTTCAGTTTGACATGTGTCCTACCTATACATTGAAAACCATCCTGATGAAAGTCAACAATTTTTAACTTGTGTGACTGTGTCCATGGTGCATTATCGTTCCTTCTCCTGCTTGACCTCTCTGCAGCCTCCAATGCAGCTGACCACCCCATCCTCCTCCATCACCTTTCCTCTGTGTCACAGCACTCTTATAGTTCCATACCTAACTGTCCCAACGTAGCAGCACATCTCCTGCAATACCTTCTGCTGTGCTTCCAGTCATCTCTGATGTGCCTTAAGGTTCTATCCTTGGCCTTCTGCTATTCTTCTTGTATATGTTCCTTCCTGGTGACGTTATTCCTTAGCATGTCGTGAACTTCCATACGTATACCAAAGGCACCCAGCTTTACTTCATCCTCGCCACTCTCAACTCCACAATGAGATGGAACTTCTCCAGCTTAATATAATCAAGCTGTACTCAGGGCTGAGCAGGACAGAGATATAGTTTGTTGGGTTCAGCCTGAGCAAGCAGCTGAGGAGGGGGGGCCATAATCAGGGGCGCCATCTTGCCTGGCTCTTGCCACATCCTCCCCCTGATTGCAAACCCCTCCTTGGCTCCATTCCTCCATCGTGGTTGGGCCTTCAGCTGTCATGGCTCTAAACTCTCAAATTCCATCCCTCCATCATGCTGCATCACTCCCCACCTTCAAAAACCTTGTAAAAACTTACCTCTTTCGCTCACTTCTCCCAATTTCCGCCTGGTGTCTGATCTGCCCCTTTGTGAAGCACTTGGGGAACAATACATTGAAGTACTCTAAGTGTAAGTTCCCAACATATATCTTGAGTTTCTAGGAACTATTTGAGGTTTTGATACCAGGCAACATTTGTTAACTCTTTTCTCTGCCCCTCCCCTCCAACATAGAAATCTAGACAAATTTCCTAAGTGGGAGAGAGGGCAACCTAATAGCTTACAGAATCTCTACCAATATTGTTCTTAGAATCATACAGCTCAGAAGGAGGCCATTCAGCCTATTGTGCCTGTGTCAGCTCTTTGAAAGAGCTATCCAATTAGTCCCACTCCCCTGCTTTTTCCCCATAGCCCTGCAAATTTTTCCTTTTCAAGCATATATCCACTTCCCTTTTGAAAGTTACTATTGAATCTGTTTCCACCACCCTTTCAGGCTGTGCATTCCAGATCATAACAACTCGCTGCGTATTAAAATTTCTCCTCATCTCCCCCAGTTCTTTTGTCGATCATCTTAAATCTGTGTCCTCTGGTTACTGACCCTCCTGCCAGTGGAAACAGTTTCTCCTTATTTACTCTATCTAAATCAGTCATCATTTTGAACACCTCTATTTAATCTCCCCTTAACCTTCTTTGTTCTAAGGAAAACAACCCCGGCCCTTCTCTAGTCTCTCCACGTAACTGAAGTCCCTCTTCTGTACTCTAGGTTTCACCTCAAGGAGGTATGTTTTCCCTCCCTCCCTTCCTGGTAGGAAAGTACCTGGTCTCTATGCCCTCTACGCCCTAACTTCACCTTTTGGGAAACCTGAATTCTAACACAACTAACACAATCTGTTGTATTGCTTATACGCAATCACAAGCCATGTTTTAAGTCAATTCAAATCACTTTGATTTGGATTTCATGGCCGACGGTTTTCTGCTTCCTTGCACATCAGATTACGATGTTCCTGTCCATTATAATTAATGTTGTTCATCTGAACTATTTGACAAATCTAAACCATTCATTCAATTAACAAGTTTTAAAAATCCAATTTGAATTTGAAAGAAAGATTCTCAACTGCCAGTTTAATTGTTAGATAATAAGAGTGTATGTGTTGTATAAATGCACATACTTGTTAAACTATAGAGACTCCAGAGTATCACCATTGGAAATGATTCAATGATCAGTTTTCCCTTGCAAATGAGCTTTTTAATTTTATTTTTAATATTCTCCCCAGACAACCAGTAAACTGGACTACATCCGCGGAAGCTTTGCGTTTCTTACCACTCATTCAAAAGTGTTCAATGAGCTTGAAAGATAATAAGAGAAATAGCCCTTTTGATAATTGCTCCTTGATTTCCTTTGCTTGTTGCAAAAGAAATTGTACAGACTCACGAGATCCTGGTCACTGAATTGCATTGGGATGGGTACACTCCTAATTTCAATGTTTGCTGCATTCCAGTATCGGCACAGCCCACAGCAGTGTGATTTACACATGACATCAGCTTCGTGCTCAGTCTGTTTACTCAATATTTGGCTCCACCTCTGTTATTAAAGTCCACCATATAATCATTGAAGGATTTGCGGCTTTAAATTGGAGTATTGTGCCAAATCCAAGATGCGTATAATTGTGTGTTCTGTGGGAAATGGTTAAATTGATGCCACCTCATGCTGGTTAAACAAACATGGTGCATGATGGGATATAGTTTACTTTTCAGATTTGGTGATAGAGACAGCATCTTCCCTCAACGCAATTTTATCAAGTGAGATGGTGCCTCTGAGTTTTTGATGGATAATTGGTTAACTTTAATTTTTTATCCTATCGATGTTTTGTCTTTTTAGTTTTAATTCCTTCCCTCTTCCCTGCTAAAGCCATATCACTACCCATTATCCTCAAGTACCTTGCACTATCGCACTTATAGATATGTTTACATCAACCAAGAGAGGCTAACGGTGGTCCTTTCAGCCAATGGGAGAAGGTCCAGTGACAGGTTAGTTGTACCCTGGGGGAAGACTGGTGTTGGCATTGTGTCTCTAAGCAACTCCCTGCTCAAAATTCTTTATCACAGGAGTTTTAATTTAAAAAAAAGTAGACAACAGACTTAACTCGCCAGATGGTATGGTTACTTAGTGTTCTTATAATATCATTAGAGGAAGTGTATTAGAAATAATATTGTTTAGTTCCACAATGGCTTAACAAGTAAAAAGCACTGTGCTACTAAGCCATCTCGACCAAGAAGATCCTGTGCTCAATCCCTGGTCTGTACAGGGTTAGCTGGTCTCAGTTAGGGCAGCAATTGGCCCCAGTGCCCCTGGATTAGGGAGGGGGGGGTTGAAGAAACAGACATTTCCTGAATCATGTATTCAGACTCTCATTGTTTATGAATAGAAAAAAAAATCCAAATCAATTCAAAACAGTTATAGGAACATAGGAACAGGAGTAGGCCATTCAGCCCCTCGTGCCTGCTCTGCCATTTGATAAGATCATGGCTGATCTGTGATCTAACTCCAAATACCCGCCTTTGGCCCATATCCCTTAATACCTTTGGTTGCCAAAAAGCTATCTATCTCCGATTTAAATTTAGCAGTTGAGCTGGTATCAATTGCCTTTTGGGGAAGAGAGTTCCAAACTTCTACCACCCTTTGTGTGCAGAAATGTTTTCTAATCTCGCTCCTGAAAGGTCTGGCTCTAATTTTTAGACTGTGCCCCCTACTCCTAAAATCCCCAACCAGCGGAAATAGTTTTTCTCTATCCACCCTATCCGTCCCCCTTAATATCTTATAAACTTCGATCAGATCACCCCTTAACCTTCTAAACTGTAGAGAATACAACCCCAATTTGTGTAATCTCTCCTCGTAGCTTAACCCTTGAAGTCCGGGTATCATTCTAGTAAACCTACGCTGCACTCCCTCCAAGGCCAATATGTCCTTCCGAAGGTGCGGTGCCCAGAACTGCTCACAGTACTCCATGTGCGGTCTGACCAGGGTTTTGTATAGCTGCAGCATAACTTCTGCCCCCTTGTACTCCAGTCCTCTAGATATAAAGGCCAGCATTCCATTAGCCTTCTTGATTATTTTCTGCACCTGTTCATGACACTTCAATGATCTATGTACCTGAACCCCTAAGTCCCTTTGGACATCCACTGTTTTTAACTTTTTACCATTTAGAAAGTACCCTGTTCTATCCTTTTTTGATCCAAAGTGGATGACCTCACATTTGTCTACATTGAATTCCATTTGCCACAGTTTTGCCCATTCACCTAATCTATCAATATCCCTTTGTAATTTTATGTTTTCATCTACACTGCTTACAATGCCACCAATCTTTGTGTCATCAGCAAACTTAGATATGTGACTTTCTATGCCTTCATCTCAGTCGTTAATAAATATTGTGAATAATTGAGGCCCCAAGACAGATCCCTGCGGGACTCCACTAGTCATATCCTGCCAATGTGAGTACCTTCCCATTATCCCTACTCTCTGTCGCCTTTCGCTCAGCCAACTTCCTAACCAAGTCCGTACTTTTCCCTCGATTCCATGGGCTTCTATCTTAGCTAACAGTCTTTTATGTGGGACCTTATCAAATGCCTTCTGGAAGTCCATATAAATAACATCCATTGACATTCCCCTGTCCACTACTTTAGTCACCTCTTCAATGAGTGAGAATGTTAGACCAGTTGAGGACTGCCACTGACTTGGTAAAACCAGTACTAAGAGCCATAACACCAAACCTAACCAGTCTGTGAGATTCCATCTGCATGACAAATCTTTCCAGCTGTTAATGACATTGGGATAAAGGTCCTTCTAATGCATGAACTTGTTGAATACCTGCCAACACCTCGTGGATGTCTCATCTTCTGAGGATTACCCTGCATTCCCCTTGACTGGGCAGGTGAAATTAATTTTTTCTGATGTTGGGATTGCATCTGAGCATTTCTGGGCTTAATTTCATGGTAAATACATGGATGAGGGCACTTGATAATAAAAGGGTGGTGCAGATAAATCAGTCTGTCAAGATAGGTGTTGTAAGATTTCTGTCTCGTTCTTATTGTGTAGAACACTTTATTCTGGTGGTTAAGGGGGGCATTGTCTTCTCACAAAAGTCTTTGAAAAAGATTTGCCATTTGGCTGACACTACATGATGCTGTAAATTGGAACAAAAGAGTAGTTGCACCAAAAATGTGTCTCAGCTTTTTTATTCTCCTCCTGACTGATGAAGGCAATGCCCATTTAAAGCTGTAGCGTCTTACAACAGTTTAACACCGTCTAAGTTGACCAACTAAGCCCCTGCACTGATACAAAAGCAAAACCAATCCACAAGTGTCTTATTACAGTGTGATAACTTTCTTGAAAATAATTAATTTTTTAAAATATATAAATTGAAGGTGAAAATGTTTGACAAACCAATTTTGTTTTAGGAGGGCATGATGTGGAGATGCCGGTGATGGACTGGGGTTGACAAATGTAAGGAATCTTACAACACCAGGTTATAGTCCAACTATTTTATTTGAAAATCACAAGCTTTCGGAGGCTTTCTCCTTAGTCAGGTGAGTCACATTCACCTGACGAAGGAGAAAGCCTCCGAAAGCTTGTGATTTTCAAATAAAACAGTTGGACTATAACCTGGTGTTGTAAGATTCTTTGCATTTGTTTTAGGAGGGAGAAGAGCTGTGAATCATTTTGCTACAGCAAGACACCAAGTGACAGAATGTTATGTTTCAGCGAGATGCACGTTACTGCATTGTATGTTTGTTTTGTAAATGAAACACAAAAAGATTTCATTGTAATACTTATCAATGACTAAAGTGCTGTTTTGTAATGTGAAAGCAGTGTTGCTTTTATTTACACATTCCAGTATGAGCTGCTGTAAAGTATTAAGATAAAGGGATATTGGAACCCAAACTGAAAACTAGTGACTGCTGAAGCAGTTTTTTTTTGCTGTTTCTGTGTTCCATATTTGAGGTGGTTTGTGTTAATTTTTCAACCCCATTAATTGTGTTTTAGGTTGTATTTGTTAGCTGCGGATTTTGTTTTTGATACAGTTTTGTGTTTTCAAAACTAAGTCCCTTTCCTTTCATATTTACAGGATTTATTTGTAAAATGGAATCATAGGCCCCAAACGACTTAAATCCCGTCCCAAATCATGGGGATAAAGTAATTTCCACAATCGAGGTGGGTTGCCCATACCTATCTATACGGGAGCAAATGGGATTGACTACCTTTCTCTCATGTAGTACTGAGGCCTTAACTAGGACCTCAATGGAACTACTGCCAGCTCTCAGCTGGTATGGGTTCCATTCGGTCTATGAAGAGTGTGATGGGCACAATTCCTGGAGTATCACAGAAACTCCCAAACAGTCTTTGGACATCGGGTGGCTGAAGACTTGCCTACTTTACCCCGCAACCAAAGCTAGATTTTACACTATCCAGAAACCCAGCGGATCCAGGTTCTGCCCCAAATTCAGATCGCTTCCCTGCCCTAAGGACAATCCACTTGCTCTACGCCCTCACCAGCCCTCTCAGTTTTAGGCCCACAGAAAGGTAGATTTTTACAGCACAAGAGGAAACTGTACTTTTGCTAGCTCTCTGAAAGAGCTGTCAACTTAGTCCCATTCTTCTACCTGTGCCTTTTTATATCTTTTTCAAATATGTAACCACTTCCCTGTTAAAAATTATTATGGATTCTGCTTCCACTACTGTTTCCATTAGGGCAATCCATGTCCTAACAAACCTCTTCATAAAAAATAAATCTTCTAACCCCTCCATTCATTTTTATTAGTTACTGGCTGGTCGACCAGTAGAGAGAGTTTTTCCTGATTAACTTTATCAAAATTTCTGAAATTTTGATCACCTCTATTAGACCTCCTCTTAACTTTCTTTGTTTTAATGAAAAAGCTCTAGTTTTTCCAGTCTCTCCTCATAACTAAAGCCTCTCATCCCTGCTATCATCTCAGTGAATCACTTCTGCACCTCCTCCTTGGCCTCGCCATCCTCCCTGAAGCAGGATGGCCGAGACAGAACGTAATGGGCTAGAAATTCAGCTGTATAGTGCCCGTTGTATAGGCGCTACACAGCCTCCTGAAGTTCCAAAATGACGTCCAGAACCTGCGCGCATGCTTCTCGCGTGACGTGTGCCAGACGCCATCTTGGTAAAGGGGTTCGCGCAGACGCAGATAATGAACGCCAGCTGCATGTAAAGAGGAGAACATGCATTCGATCAGTGTGCAACGCTGATTTAAAGGGATAGACACCATTTTGGCACTTAACTCTGCAGCCAACGCACTGTCTTAACCACGACCACCTGAACGTGTCTTGGACGGCCTGGAGGACACCACACTAGCGCTATTTGAAGGGACCATGCAGGATTTACAGATTATTTGCTGGATTATTGCTTCTGGCTGCTGATGCAGTTATACCTGTTTTTGGAAGTCTCCTATACTTGAATACTAGGACTAGGGGACATAGCTAACATTTGGAGTCAGGACTTGCACGAGTGAAATTAAGAAACGCTTCTACACGCAAAGCGGGGAGAAGTTCGGAACACTTTTCCGCAAACGGTAGTTGGCACTAGCTCAGTTGTTAATTTTAATTCTGAGATTGATGGATTTTTGTTAAGCAAGGGCATTAAGGGATATGGGGCTAAGGCGGATATATGGGGTTAGGTCACAGATCAACCATGATCTCATTGAATGGCGGAACAGGCTCAAGGGGCTAAATGCCACTGCCACTTGCTGCCTCCTGTTATGCGCCACCTTCTTCTGAGAGAAAGCAGGACGTGTGTCGGTGAGCGTCCTGCAGGATGTTTGGGTGATATGTCTGCCATGGTTGAATAGCTGCCAGTGTGTGTGACCTGTGAGTTGTGGGTGTGTGGCTTGAAACAGTAGTGATGTGTGAGGGTGAGAGGAAGCATTGGAAGAGTTGAGTACTGATTGAAAGAGTTCATTGGTAGGTGCGCGATGGGGGATGTAGTGCACGGAGCAGTGGATCTGGCTAGCGGTGCAGTTGGTAGGAGATGCCACTTGACAGTTGACCTCACTCACCTTGACCGCTCGTGTCAAAGCATTGAACTTCTTCCTGCACTGCATCCATGTTTGTGGTGCTATGTGCTTGGCATTGACTTTGTCTCCTACTGCCTCCCACTGCCTTGGGAGCATATGTCTGGAGGCCCTCTTGCCTCCCTGAGGCTATAGGATGCCACTCCTTCTGTCCACCTCTTCCACCAAGGTCTCCAGTGCATCAGCAACGAACCTTGGTGCACACTCTCTCACAGGCCTGGTATAAATTCAGGTCAGCAGATTGGTGAGGTCTGGCATTCAGATCGGAAAATGTGGGATTTAGTAGTGCGCAACCTTTATTCAATGTTTTAACATAACTCATCAGTTTGTAAACATAGAGATGGGACCTGCATCTGTCTTTTACATTTGCGATGTCTGCTCTCCGTTCAGATCCCATCCGGACCCGTATCTTATATTTTGCACTTATATATATGGTGCAGACTGCCCTTTAAGAGGTGCGAGCAACTCGCGCAATTTAGGCCCCCCTGCTGGTGAGAAGTCCTGGAGAGAACGTCGCAGCTCGGCTTCGATGCTGCACTTCAATCAGGTAAATGAGGAGGCAGCATGAATCTAACGTGCTGCCCGCGTCGGAACCACTGCGCACGGGCTAATCGCGCACCGCGATGCTCGCGCCCAGATTCCAGCCTTATCCAATTTAACCCCTAATATTCTAACTGTAGATTAGCCAGTGATTTTTATAAGTTTAGTATTTCTTCTGCTTTTGTACACAATGTCTTTATTTATAAAAACCCATCATTGTATATGATTTTTTTTATATACAGCTTTATCAACTTGTTTTACCATTTTTTGAAATTTGAACCCCTAAGCGTCTCTGCTCCTCTGCCCTTTTAAAGTTTTACCATTTAGTGTGTATATACCCTCTCTCTTTATTCTTCCTCCCAAGATATATCATTAAATTTCATCTAAATACCTTCTACCCAATCTACTAACTTGTTTATATCCTGCTCAAGTCACTTCACAATTTATTATGCGTTTTATTTTTGTGTTGTGTGCCCCTTATACCCAGATCAAATAAACTCCCCTTAACAGGACCTGTCAATTTCTACATGCATGGATATTGGGTTTATTTTCAAAATAGAACTCATTTGTAGGAAATACGTGATCTCCAACACAATAATTTGCCAATCTTAGCCATTCCATTTAGAATAGATACTGAGTGGAAGTAGAAGAGGGAAATTTAGGGCCAGTTCCCCTCTCCTCCCGTTGACTCTTGGAAATCTCCAGGTGGCCACTTACCGATTGGCAACGGCAGAGCCAGAAACCAAGTTGGCTGCTTGCCCTGTGGGTCATTGAATAATGTTTTCTATAGGGAGAGATCTGAAAGGGAAAAAGCAAGAAATTGCAAAAAAAAACACTTTTTTTTGTTCTCCAGTAAGTCTTAACTTGCAATAATCTCACCAGCATTCCTTTTTGAGAATCCAATTGGATATGAGAAAGTATCTGGAATGGCAAGTAGATTTGAAACTAATCCTTTTATTTTAGTGAGGATGAGCAAAGATTTGCCAAATTTTTCTCCAAAATTTACACTGTGACCTGAAGAGTCCAGATTGTAGGGATGAAAAGTGATTATTGTTGAACCCTTTTTCATGTGAATAAACAGAGAAAGCCAAATGGTACATAGGACAAATATTGTGACTGGCATTTCAAGGTAGAAATGCAGATATATTCACAGGGAAATGGGTGGGGGGGAACCAACAGATTAACGCAAACCACCTCACAGAATCATGTTAAAACAATACCTCATTGTTTAAACAAAAACTTATTTAAAGGGACCAGGTTAGAGACAAATGATAATTTGTGTGACTCATTGATAAATTAAATTAAACACAGTATAGAACTTCCCTGATGACTCAGTAGGTAAACATGCAATTTGGTACTGAGTCACCCAGACCAGGAAGGTCTCAGTTTTGATCCCTATCTGTGGTGAATTCACTGATCTCATCCATGATGGCAGTAGGGGTGCTACAATAGGTCATTCAGAAGAGAGGGGGGAAAGATCTGCTCCTAACTGTTATCCCTCTACAGGAAAGCATACATAAATGGAGTTGGGTGGGAATAGGATTGGCGACACATTGTGTGAACGTGTACAGTGAACAGCGGAGGCTGTTCAACCATGGGAGGCATCGCAGTTGAGCCTAATACTATCCTCTGCCATTCATATACAGGCACAGCAGAGGTCTCTGAATAATGATCCGGAAGGAGAATCCTGGCTGACCGTTTCTATCCCTTCATTGAGGATGATTGTAATGCCTCAAACGCACCCAAGATAACATCAACCAATTTGGCACAGACTAGATATAGAACCAGGGGCCTTCCTGGCCTACGTGGGTCAGTCCCATACCAGGGAGTACTTTTATCCACTGAACCATCAGTGGGAAAAATAAATTTCTATTTAATAAATGTTTGCACTATAGAGTTACCATATTTAACCAAGTCTATTTTAGGATGTTCCATCTCTTTGAGGAGAATATTGTTCAGTGCACTTGCATGGAAAGGTGCGCTTGGCCTGCATGAGCTGCAGAGGGCTACAGGTAAATTTTACCCTTTGAATGCCTCCTGGTTATGAGGTATTGTCCTTATTTGTAGGAGACAGCAGAGGACTCCAGGTGGCAACAAGGTGCAACAGCAACATGGAGAGCATCAGCCTAGCAACACAAAGCACAACCGGGATCACTCGAGACAGTACCAGCCTCCAGCGCCACACGCTGCAGGAAAGCAGGGTCCACCAAACCACGGCTACAGCCAGCAGCGGCGATGGCAGCACAATCAGAGACACTCTCCTAACGACAAGGAGTTGAACAGGAATGCCAAAGACAGCAATAATGTTCAAAGTGAAGATCCCTCGCACAGCCCTGCCCAGATAGCAGGGGAGCTGCATAAGCCGACAGATCCACCCAGCAGTCCAACTCAGCAGAACGTCCAGAACTCTGAAATAAAACGCAAAGACAGCATTTCAGATCGGCAAGTGGACCAACCTAAAGTTAATCTATTGGAGTCTTCCAAAGATAGACTGAAAAGAAGGCTGAAGGAAAAGGTACCTTTTTCTTCCTTTGTTCAACTCTCACCTCTCCTAAAACAAAAACAACCTGATGTATAGACCTCTGTTTTGCTTTTTTATTCATTTTAAAATATTTCACTTAAATCAGAAATTAAATCCAAAAAGAAATCGTGGCTCTGTAAATAAGGTTTCAACTTCTTGATTCAATCTTCCTCTATCTTAATCGTCTTGTTTATGGAAAAAAAAATCTAAACATCTATGTAAAATGAGCTACGGTGAAACTAAGCAGTGTCCCATCGTAAGTAGGAATTGAAATAACAATTTTTCTTGTTCTTAAGGTGATCTTCATTTTGTAGCCATCATGAATTAAATTAATCAAGTAGAAGTACTTGGATTTTAAAAAGGTGTTCAACAAAGTTCCTTATGTGAGTCTAGTAGGGAAGGTTAGGACTGGTGGAATAGATGGCAAATTGTCTAGATGGATTGAGAATTGACAGCAACAGAAGATAGATACAGATCAGCCATGATCTAATTGAATGGCGAAACAGGCTCGAGGGATTGAATGGCCTATCCCTGTTCCTGTGTAAGCACTGACTAAGGAAAATTAACCAGTGATGTGCGATAGGCATCAATTCTGCCTCCGCTGCTTTTCATAATATTTGTTAATGGTGTGCAACAAGGTGCCTGTCGTAATATAATAATAGGTTTACTGATGACGCAAAGCTATGTCGACAGGTAATAAGTAGAAAGGAGATTGATTATCTTCAGAGAACTTTGACCAGTTGTGTAGATTGACTGTGTTATGGCAGATGGATTTTAATGTGGATGGTAAGGTAATGCATATATGAGCCAGTAACAGTAAACATGTGTAACATGAAAATATTGCAGAGGCTAAAAAGGAAAATAATTTGGGTATTATTATTGCTCATACTCTGAAAGCAACTAGTCACTGTGAAGCAGTTATTAATAAGGCAAGTAGGGTACTGGGTTGTAACTGAAGAGGTTTGGGCTACAAGTCAAAACAAGTTATACTGACATTTTATGGATTGATGAAATTCTGGAATATGGAGTACAGCTTTGGTCACCTTACCTCAAAAAGGATATAAATACATTAGAGAGATGATTGCAGGCCCTAAGGGATTGGGTTTATGAAGAAAGGCTCAAGTGACTAAATAGATTTTTACCAGAGAAGAGAAGACTGAGGGGAGAAATGATGCAGGTCTTTAAAATAACCAGTGGTACAGGTAAGGTTGAAGTAAACAAGCCATTTAAATTGAAAAATGAGTTTAGTGCAAGAAGATACGTACAAAAATTCACAAACCTCGAACAAAGAGATTAATTTTTTTTTAAATCCCCCCCCCCCACAGAATGGTGGGCCTGCAGAACATACTCTAAGAAAGTAGTTAATTTGGGGTTAATTGGCATCTTTAAAAGGGGTTAGATTGATATCGGTTGAGAATAGGGATTGAGGGTTATAAAAATATTAATAGCAGTGCTTGATTTTTTTCAGGGAAAGTAGCAGAAGGAGCTTGATGTTCTTTAAATTAGGGAGTCCCTACTAGAATAATTATTCATGTTGCCTGGATGGAGCAGGCTGAATGTCCCTCCTCTTTCTGGATCTTATGTTAAGATATGAGAGAATCTTGTTCAAACCCCTGAATTTAGTCCTTTAATCCAGTCAATTTGGCCACTGATGTGCAATTTTAAGGGAGTATTTTTATGCTGGGGTTCAGTATTTACTGTGGCAAATAGATCTCCAATTTTGGATGAGTCCTGATGTGAGACTACCTGGATTAAATCTACTGGTAACATTTTTATTCTGGCTTTTGACACAAGCTGTCTTTCTCCGGTTGATTTGTATTTCTGTTACCTCAGCAAAGGGTTTACATTTCTCATTTATTTTTGAATTCTCAGGAAAGAGCAAAGTAATAAGATAATTTTCTTGGAGGAAATATTGGCTGGGACACTGACATTTACCCTCACCCCCATCATTAGTAGTAGGGTAAAATTGGGACAATTCTGCTGCTGCCATCACTATTTTATAACAGGTGTAATGAGTCTACATTGCCAGTAATGGAGTTTGTCATGCTAAGCAATTAGCAGTGGGATCATGCAAGAATCCCTCAAGCCCATGGAAACCCTGATTGAAAACTAGAAGAAATATTGACCCCAATATTTCTCTCCTATACGTTCGGGGAACGCTCAATTTCTAGGCATGTAGGAGAGGAAAAAGGGCTGGGGACCTTTGACAACATGGGATTTCCATGACACAACAGGGGCAGACATTGTAATTACATGAGAGTGAATGATAGAGGGGTGTAACAGTGTCTCCCACCTCATTTTCATCTGGGAATGCCAATTGGGCACCCATTTTGAGCAGTTCCTGAAGAAGCTATCAACAGCCCTTGTTCCAGGGCTCCCTCAGATCGGAGGGTCTAAGAGGGGCAGGCAGCAAGGCCAAGATGGCCAAAAAGATAAGTGGTCTTACTTTCCAACATGGATCCATTAGATCCTAGGGGCTAGAGGCCTGCTGGTTGCTGTTTTTTGACCGCAGCCAGAAGGTCTTTGAACCAGCAGCTACTACTGCCAACTTTGCACCCATTATTCTGGTTGTAGGGCCATGTCAGGAGACATGTCAGAGCCATTCTAATACCCTGAACCTTTAAATCCAGGTGGGTTTATGTTAGGTCAGGCACAGTGCACCCAATTAGTATCCCAGTGCAGAGGGAGAAGGATATTGGGGCCATTATCTGTAAATTGGACACTTTGCCAATGTACATGAATAATTTTAAACATTAATGGAATTTACCTGTAACATTTCAAGAATAGTAAACAAGCAGAACAATGAAGTGCATGCAGAAAAACGATCCTCCCACAGAAAGTGTTCATAGCAGGAAATTTCTAGTCAGAATTAGAGGGGTGCATCTAAAGAAAGAAGTTATTATAGCTGCACTGTTGCCTTTTTAAGTTCTATTTATTGTATCCAAGATTTCAGCAATAAATGGACACAGGATGGTAAGTGTCCCTCCGGTATCTTTGCACAAAGAAATATTAACGGTCGTGTGCACCTTATTTGGGGGTGGGGTGGCAGGGGGAAATAAGGGAAAGGTGTCCATGTAATTATAACGTAATCTGAAGGAGACCTGAGATTCCATTGACATCATGGTTTTAACAGAAAGTTGGCTCATGGGAGGCAACACCTTACCACTTAATCAAGCCTTCCTCCTGGTTGTACTTTTCGCCATCTGCCCCACCGAAACCACGGTGGCGCTGTAACCCTTATCACCAAATCACACTTTGGTTACTTCCCCCTACTCCTTTGGTACCTTTACCTCCTTCAAGAACTTCACCTTGTTCCACCCTTCTCGCCAATTCTTTAAAATTCTCGTTCTCTGCTGACCCCCCCCCCCCCCCCCAACAAGCTTCACGCCCGAATTTATCTTTGTGATATCCTCCTTCCTTTCCTCCCTCAGCCTCTGCAGTGAGCAACTCCTCATCCTCAGTGAATTTAATCCCCATTGCCCTCAACCTTGCCCTCTCCATATTTCACTGCTCTCCTGTCTTCCCTTAATCTCACACTCACTCTCTCTCTCTCCATATTCACGGCAACCCCTTCGACCATGCCAACTTATGAGACACCTCTACTCTCATGGTCTTGATCACAGACAAGGCTATCTCCAAGCACTTCCTTGTATCCCTCACTTCCTCCCTCTTCCACTTCCTTCCACATCTGTCCCTGGTTTAAAACTCTCCCTCAGTCACTTGTAATTGCACTTTCAAGCAGTGAACTGCTTAATCTTCAACAAAAATGTGAGGGGCTCATGGACTTTGCCACTAAGATTGAGACCATCTGTTTAAATGCCTTTGTTGCTCTCCCCCCACCCCCGGCCTTTGCCCTTGCCCACTAAGCCAAATTCCCCCTGCCCTAGCCATGAAATCACATTTCTCTTCTATCTCCCCTCAAGCTGTCTCTTAACTCATCTTGAGATGTGCCTCCTGCTCCTTTGACCCTATTCCTGCTAAACTGCTGACCATCCAACTTCCATTCCTAGCCCCCATGCTAGTTGATGTTGTAAATGGTTCCTTCTGCTCAGATACTGTCCCCCTCCCTTTCAAAACCCCTCTATTCTGGCAAACGACTGCCCTATCTCCAACCTTTCTTTCCTCTCCAGTCCTTGAACATGTTTTCACTTCCCAAATTTGTGCCTATCTTTTCTATAACTTCATATATGCATCTCTCCAATCAAGTTTCTGTCACTGCCATAACACTGAAACAGCCCTAAACAAAGTCACAAAATACATCCTCTGTGACTCTGACCGTGGTGCACTATCCCTCCTCGACCGCTCTGCAGTCTTTTACGGTTTACCACACCATCTTTCTGTTCCGTTGTGCAGCTCAGTGGGACTGACCTCGTTTGGTTCCACTCTTTCCTATCCAATAATAATCAAAGCATCCCCAGCAACGGCTTCTTTTCCCAGTCTCGCACCATTACCTGGGAGCCCCCTAAGGATCTACATGATTCCCCTTGGTGACATTATCTAAAGACATGGGGTCAGCTCCCGTGTATGTTCTGATGATACTCAGCTCTACCTCTCCACCACTTGCCTCGACTTCACGTGTTGTCAGGCTGCTTGTCTGGCTTCCAGTCTTGCATGAGCCACAATTTCCTCCAGTTAACCATTGCAACGTAGGAACATATCAACCAGAGTAGGCCATTCAGCTCCTCCAGCCTGTGCCACCATTCAGTTACATCATGGCTGATCTGTACCTCAACACCATCTTTGTTCCATATCCCTTGATAGCCTCACCAAATAAAAGTCTATTGATCTCAGTCCTGAAAATTTCAGTTGATCCAGCATCCACAGCCTTTTGGAGGAGCGAGTTCCAGATTTCCAGCACCATTTGTGTGAAAAACTGCTTCTGGATTTTATTCCTAAATGGCCTAGCTCTAATTTTAAGATTATGCCCCCTTATTCTAGATTCCCCCACCATTGGGAAGACCGAAATCATCGTGTTCGGTCCCCACCACAAATTCCATGCCTTTTACCACTGATTCAGTCGCCCTCCCCGGCCACTGTCTCTAGTTGAACCAGACTGTAATTTCAGCATCCTATCCGACCCTGAGCTGATCTTCCAATGCATATTCTCTCCATCTCAAAGATCGCCTATTTAAACCTCCAAAACATTACCCACCTCCGACTCTGCCTCATCCCATCTGCTGCTGAAAGCCTCAACGATTCCTTTCCACGTCCAGACCCGACTATTCCAATGCACTCCTGGCATGCACCACATCATCCATCCATTGCCCCTGTCCTTGTTGACATACGTCATCCCTGGTGCCTCAATGCCTTCAATTTAAAATTCTCATTTAAATCCCTTCATGACTTCGCCCTTCCCTATCTCTGTAGCCTTCTCCAGCTTTACCCCTCACCCCTAAAACTCTCCATTCCATCAATTCTGGCCTCTTATATATTCCGCCTCCCACTCCCCCCAGCCCACCATTTAGTATGCACTATATAAATGTAAGTTGTTGTTGTCTACAGTAGAAATGCATTCAAGATAATGGTATCCATTTCAGATGAACATATGGGTGAACATGACTTCAGTGTTTTTGTGACTCTGCTTTTGTAATCAAGGATCTAAAGTTAACAACATGATTCTGTTCAGTGATCTGCCCAATTGACTTTGTGGTTTCCTAAAATTGTTTTCAACTGACTTGGACAGCAGGGAGAGCCAGATATTGTGTGGAGTGGAAATATAAGGAATGATTAAGGTGGAGGTAAACTATTCAACTTGAAGCTGAAATGGTTCAGTCCACAGATGGTAGTTTACCAAGTTCATTGGATACTCTGTAAACCTTAATTGTGCCATTTATATAATGGCACTAAATTTGACTCCGCATAACTTGTTATTGCATACTAAAAGTTGTTATGCACTTTCAAACTATACACACAACTGCTGAAGTTCCCAAGTGAAGTCATTTAGGTCACCTTCTAATGGATGTCTAGTTTCATTCCTTGCTTAATTAGTTTACAATAACTAGGTTTTAAATCTTAACAATTCAGTATCACTTCTAGGAACCGGTATTTTCAATATAGTGAGATGAGATTAATTGTGGCAAGAGCTTTCTAGTGATTATATGATGTCTCCAGACTAGAATGACTTTCTTCTATGTAGCTGCATCCTACATTCTGCAGTTCAGTTCAATTTAAATCCCATTTGACTTGAGGAAACATTGTGAATCTTAAAGAATGGAAGACAAAAATGATTGATACCATTTAAATTGTGTTTAACTATTTTTGTATGCCACAGGATGAAATTTCCTTGGACACAACAAACCCTCAGAAAACCAAAATGGACAAATTGATAGAAATCCTCAACAGCATGAGGAACAACAGTAGTGATGTGGACTCCAACCTCACCACTTTCATGGAGGAGGCACAGAACTCTACCAACTCAGAGGAGATGCTAAGCGAGATAGTTAAAACCATTTATCACAAGGCTGTAACGGACAGGAGTTTTGCTTCAACGGCCGCCAGATTGTGCGACAAAATGTCTCTCTTCATGGTGGAAGGAACTACATTCCGAAGCTTGCTCCTCAATATGTTACAGGTAAGGACGGGTTTTGTTATTACATAGAATTATATAGGAATTACAACACGGAAACAGGCCATTCGGCCCAACCAGTCCATATTGATATTCGTCTTCCACACGAATGGTTGTCCTGATCCCATGTGCCTGCCCTGATCCCACATCCCTTTAGCCCCGTTCCTTCCACCACGTATCTGACATAGTCTTAAATATGTGTGTGTGTGTATTTTTTTAAAATCCTGCTCTATCCTAAACCTCTTGCATTTAATCTTATATTTCTGTCCCCTTGTTCTAGACTCTTCAACCACTGGAAACACTCTGTTTCTATCTATTCTATCTTTTTCTTTTTCTGTGCTAACAGAAACAGCGCCAATTTTTCAAGTCTGTCTTTGCATTTGTATTTCCTCATACCAGGCAGCATCCTAGTGAAATAAGAACAGAAAATGCTGGGAACACTCAGCAGATCGGGCAGCATCTGTGGAGAGAGAAACAGAGTTAATGGGCTCGATATTAGCACCCGCGATCGGGTGCATTCCTGGCAGGGGGGGCTCTGAAAATCGGGGAATCTTGGAGCGGGTCGGGAGCCCGGCTCCAACCCGCCCACTTCCGGGTTCCCTACAGACGCGCTGACGTGCGTGCGCAGCCCCCGCATGTGGGACTCCCGCAGGCAATTAAAGCCGGCGGGGTGCCACTTAAGAGTATTTATTCTGGTATTTCAGGTCGTTAACAGACCTGATTAAGGAGATATTTTACATGGGGTGGGATTTTACAAACAACTGGGACTGTTTCCTGTGCTGGGGGAAACACTCCCAGTTGAAATGGATGTGTTGCAGCCATCAGCCTGTGGCAGCTGCAAAGGTCCATTTGACAGGTGCGGGGTGGGGGGAGACCCTCACCCATTGCAGGAGGTCACTCTGTCACTTTGGACAAAGTTTGGCCTCCACCACCCTCCTCCTGACAATCAAATTCACCAACTTGCACACTTAGCCCGGGGTCCAGAGACATGTACCTACCTTGCGGACCCCCTCAGATGTACATCTTCCGGATGGGGGCCGCCGTAGCTGCAGTCATGACCTCCTCGGAGGGCGAACAGCATCACCAGCCTCGCCAGCCACGCCGTCCACCTCTGACACGTGGAGCTCCACAACACAGTGCTGTGACACATCCACCTGCACAGCAGGAGGGAGGGCAAAGGCAGAGAGAGATGCTTCGCAGAGGGCACTACCCTCGCTACAGGGTCCACAGACCGAGGCTCAGCTTCCTGGACCTCTCTGAGCAGCAGTGCACACGGAGGCTCAGAGTCACTCGACATGTAGTCGTGGACATCTGCAGCCTCCTTCATGCCGAGCTGCTCCCGGTTGGCCCGAGCACCATCATCTTACCTGTTGCTGTCAAAGTCACCACTGCCCTCAACAACTTCTCTTCCGCATCCTTCCAGGGTCCCACCGGGGACATCGCCGACGTCTCTCAGTCGTCTGCACAAAAGAGCCCTGCAAATACACCTACACCCACTCTGCAGTGACACATGGGTGGCATCAGGTGTGGGTCTTCATTGTGATCCTCAGGAAAGGGCATTATTGCACAAACCAGACAAGATTTGCAAAGACGTGGCAGTAGTGGTGCCAATATAATATGTAATGTGAGTTGGTCAGAAATTAAATATAAGTAAAAACCATGACAATCCCTCAAACACCCTTGTGCATCCCCTTCATGCTCACGACATGTTTGCCTTACGTTGCCTACTGCACATATGTGATGCATGCCCTGTGGCTGCAGCACAGGTAGTGGCAGGTTGAGTGAGGCTGACCGTGAAAGAGATGCAAGAGAGGGTGAGTATGAGATAGAGCCATGAGATTGTATGAGGATTGGGTTGAGTGGTAGTGGCGGGATGAGTACTGGCGAGGTGAGTAAGTGCAGGTAAGATGAGGACTGAGGTTTGAGTGGGTGTGAGGTGTGATGTGACAGAGTAGTGTTGTCAGTGCAGAAGGAGATGTGGGGTGGGGGTGGTGATGTGGCAGACGGAGTGTAGGGGAATGAGTAAGTGTACTCACTTTGGCTGACCTACTTAGGTCATTGAAGCGCCTCCTGCACTGTATGCAGGTGTGTGATATGTTGGTGGTGCAGGTGACCTCCTCTACAACCTCGAGCCAGGCCTTCTTGGTGGCAGAGGCAGGCCGCTTCCTCCCGCCCGCCGGGAGGAAGATCTCTGTCCTCCCCCTCCTCCTCATCCCATCCAATAATACCTGGAGTGAGGCATCATTAAACCTGGGACCAGCCTTCCCCCTGGGCTGCTCCATGCTGTAATTTTTCCTATTTCTTGCAGCATCAGTCAGTGGAGGACTGCCCCTTTAAATAGAGCTCCTCCAGCTGACAGATCTTACTGCGCATGCGCAGTCCGCCCGACGCACAGATCAGCAACGGGGAACCCGGAAGACCAGGTAAGTGGATCCAATCAGCCTGCGATCGCGTGCGAGGCAGACTGATTTCACCGGGCGCGTTACCCACGCGCCCAATCGACCACCCCCCCCCCCACCACCACGCCGTGAACCCGCCGCCCTCCTAATATCGAGCCCAATGTTTCAGGTCAATGACCTTTCATGCCTGACCTGCTGAGCGTTTCCAGCATTTTCTGTTTTTATTCCAAGTACTCCAACTTGCCCTTACTAAGGTTTTATATAAGTTCACCGTAACATCTTGCCTTTTATATTCTATATGTCTTGTCATGAAACCTAGTAATTAGTTAGCTTTGTAGGCATTATCCACTTGAGGTGCTGCTTTTACTGTATTGTGGTCCTGAACCTTCAAATCTTCTACATCACCCAGCTTTGCCCCATTCAAAGTATAATTACTACTTTTTTAACCAAATGCACAACCTCACATTTACTGACATTGAATTCAATCTGCGACTTTCTTGCCCATTCCACCATCTTATCAGTGTCCCCTTGCAGCTTTCTTTAGTCCTCAGAATTATTTGCTATGCCTCCCATTTTAGTGCCAGTCTGCAAATTTGAACACCACTCCCTCTAGCCATATCTAAATCATTGATGTACACCATTATTGTGAGATCCCATTGTAACAGAAACACAACTAACTCTAGTGGAGCAAGTAGACAATGCTACAGATTATTAAGCCTTCACATAAATGTATTCTAAAGTGTAAAAATGATAGTTATCTTATTGCAATGCCTGTTGCTTTAGTTACCATTTTTATGTCTGAAAACTTTTTTTTTATTCGTTCATGGAATGTGGGCGTCGCTGGCAAGGCCAGCATTTATTGCCCATCCCTCATTGTCCTTGAGAAGGTGGTGGTGAGCCGCCGCCTTGAACCGCTGCAGTCCGTGTGGTGACGGTTCTCCCACAGTGCTGTTAGGTAGGGAGTTCCAGGATTTTGACCCAGCGACAAGGAAGGAACGGCGATATATTTCCAAGTCGGGATGGTGTGTGACTTGGATGGGAACGTGCAGGTGATGGTGTTCCCATGTGCCTGCTGCCCTTGTCCTTCTGGGTGGTAGAGGTCGCGCCTTTGGGAGGTGCTGTCGAAGAAGCCTTGTCGAGTTGCTGCAGTGCATCCTGTAAATTAAGGCGCAATGGATCAGTGGGTATGAAATTGAACAATACAGATTAGAAGGCTTCCAGGATTGGCCTTGGTTTTGAGGCCACACAATTAATAAATAGCCTGCCAACCCTTACTGTCTGGGATTTATATAGCACCATCATTGTTGTCAGGATTACCAAAAGCACTTCACAACCAATTAATTATTTTGAGGTATAGTCACTGTTGATAGACAGAGGTGGCAGCCAATTTGCACATCTCAAGATCCCACAAACAGCAATGAGATGAATGACCAGTTCATCTGTTTTGATGGTGTTGGTTGAAAGATAAATGTTGACCAAGACATTGTGGGAACTGCCTTGCTCTTTGAAGAGTGCTGTGGGGTATTTTGCATGCATCTGAACAGGCATTTGGGGCCTTGGTTTAATGTCTCATCTGAGAGATGGCCTCTCTAACTCTAACCCTAAAGCATCACACCTTCAGTCCTGCACTGAAGTGTCAGCCTAGATTATGTGCTCAAGTCCCTAGGGATGGGTCTTGAACACACAACCTTCTGACTCATAGGTGAGAGTGTTGCAACTGAGCAGAACTGACATTTGAAACTGCTAATTAAGTCAAACTTTTGTGTCGAGCTCCTCCAGCTATGTCATCATGAAATTTCTCCTTCATTGACATCATAAACCAATGGATAGGGTTGAATAATGTAGGTTTGATATATTTTCTAGCGTCTTACTTGATTAACTTTAGAAGTCATAAAGAGATTTCACATAACTTTATCTAAGGAGATGTTAAACAAATTTGGTAAGATCCATGATGGGACAAATTGTCCATGGTCTGTGGACAGGATGGGTTGAATACCTTTTCTCAATCCATGGTTATGAATTGGTGTAGTACTTCATTTTTCCCTGGAAAATAAAGAAAAAGAGAACGAATTATTTCAGGGATGTGTAATGTAAGAAAACAACTGTGGTGTAGTGTTCCCTTGTTTCGTGAAGAACAAAAGATGGCTGGGACCATTACAAGGCTCTGATGCACTTTGGAGGCTTGGATAGGATACTACACATGTAACTCATGAACATTATCTGAACGTCAAGGAATGTATGTGAATGTTCTCATTTTTGATTCACCCTTAAGAGTTTAAGACTGCTGTTAGGCTTGCTTGTCTTCTCAATACTCTATATGACACAAAACTTGAAAGTGTAGTCAACAGTGAGGAGGATAGTGATAGACTTCAAGAGGACACAGACAGGCTGGTGGCATGGGCGGACACGTGACAGATGAAATTTAACGCAGAAAAAAACGAGTTGATGCATTTCGGTAGGAAAAATTAGAAAAGGCAATATAAACTAAAAGGCACAATTCTAAAAGGGGTAAAGGAACAAAGAAATCTGAGGGTATATGTACACAAATCGTTGAAGGTGACAGGGCAGATGAGAAAGCAGTTAAAAAAGCATACAGGATCCTGGGCTTTATAAATAGAGGGATAAGAGTACAAAAGTAAGGAAGTTATGATGAACCTTTTATAAAAACACTGATTTGGCCACAACTGGAGTATTCTGTCCAATTCTGGGCTCCACACTTTAGGAAGGATGTGAAGGCTTTAGAGAGGTTGCAGAAAACATTTACTAGAATGATTCCAGGGATGAGGGACTTCAGTTACGTGGATAGACTGGAGAAGTTGGGGTTGTTCTCCTTGGAACAGAGAAGGTTGCGAGGAGGTCTGATAGAGGTATTCAAAATCATGAAGGGTCTAGACAGAGTAGATTAGAGAGAAACTGTTCGCATTGGTGGAAGAGTCAAGAACCAGAGGGCATAGATTTGAGGTGATTGGTAAAAGATCCATAGGTGACATGAGGAAAACTTTTTTACACAGCAAGTGGTTAGGATCTGGAATGCACTGCCCGAGGGGGTGGTGGAGGCAGATTCAATCATGGCCTTCAAAAGGGAACTGGATAAATACTTGAAAGGAAAAAATCTGCAAGGCTACGGGGATAGGGCGGGGGAGTGGGACTAGCTGGATTGCTCTTGCATAGAGCCGGAGCCGAATGGCCTCCTTCCTTGCTGTAACCTTTCTATGATTCTATATCATGTAACAAGAAGAAAGGGTGATGTTACAAGATGATGACACAAGAACTTCATTGGAAAATTAAACATTTTAGTTTTTCCTTTCACAAATACTGTATTATTTGACTATATCCTGTCAATGTTGTATTTGTATTCCCTATCAAAAGGAACTTGCCAGTTCTCCCCTTTTCGTCAATATAGTTCACCACCAATGGATGGCTGAGTGGGTAAATGTACGATGCTGATATTATGATACCAGCTTCAATCCCTGGCCTGTGCTGAGTTAGTTAATTCAGCCAGGTTAAGGATAGAAAGAGTAGATGAGGCTATGCAGTAGGTATAGTTAATATGGACTTCTAGTTTGCTACAGTTGACCTTAGTGCCAAGGGGCTAAGGAAGATCTTCTACTTAAAGGTGCTCACGTACATACATTGGGTGAAGATAGGAATTTCCTCGACTGTGATGCCTTCCGGAGTGAAAAAGACTGTTGCCATTTCGGTCTAGCCTCACATGTAAAGAATGGGTGAAGTACTAGGGGGTGGCTAGAATCTATAGAACTGGAAAAAAGAAGGTTCAGCGGTGATGTGGTTGCTGTTTTTAGGATTCTAAAGGGACTAGATAATGTAGACCATGACCAGCTGTTTCACCTTGTCTGGAACGCGGCCTGCACTTGAAAGGGAGTAAATTTAATACAATGTGCGGATACATTATTTCAGTGACTGAGTGGCAAATCTCTGGAATGGGCTCCCTAGGGTAATAGTGGAAGCAGATAGTGTTGATTCATTTAAATGCAAATTATATCGATTTCTTGTAGAAAATAATATTTTGGGATATAGTATGAGAGTAATTTGAGACATGACATGGTAGGTATAGCATGCCTAGGGGGAAAAGGTGAATTTGGACCTATGGTTTCCACCACTAGGGGTTTTCCTTGCCTCGTATTTGGGTATATTATCGACTAAGTGATAGGGATTTATTGCCATGATTCGTCAACAACTCTGTTATCATTGTATCATGCAGCTACCAAGATGGTAGAAGGCGAACTAGATGGACCTTGGTCTCTTTTCATCTCTTAGTTCCTATAGTTTCATTACTTCACCATTTTCTCTCTTTTGGCTCCTTAGTGTGATATTAGATGTGGGAATCTGACTTAATTCCTGGTTTCAGAATACCAAATACACAATCTGTAGCATTGATTATGGCCAAGTCAGTGAGCACACATTGCAAGACCAGGTTGAGGATAAACTTTGTACTCTGTCCTCATTTCTTTCCAATTTTTTTGTAAATTTTCTCACCATTTTCAGTTTGTTCCCTTCACATCAGCCACCATTCTCTGTTCCACGTCATCACCATGTCCCATTCTTCAACTAGCCATTAGAGTGTGCGGTGACCTGCTCTTCTTTGTTTTTTTTCTTCTCTTCTCAACTGACTGGTGTGTATATTTTTTAAAAAAGAGCAGTAATAGTGGGTGATTTTATCCAGAGATAGACTGAGAGTATAAATCTGAGGGGGATTAAATAGGAGAGGAATGTTTTCTGAGTCACTACACAACAAAACCTACAAGAAAAGATGCGATATCAGACCGAGTTCTGGGTAATGAATCAGAGTAGGTCAGCAACAGGACGGTAGGAGAAAAATTAGGGATGAGTAATCATAATATAATTAGCTATAATTTTGAAATGGATAAGGTAAAAGCATGATCATAATCAAAATTGATTGAAGAACAAATTTCAAAGGGATGCAAGAGGGCTTAGTTTGGATTACTTGGGAAAAAAATTAACTTGTAAAACAGTGGGAAATGTTTAACTGTGAGATTGGTACAGCACAGTCTAGAAAAATTTCAGTGAGGAAAAAAGATGGGTTAGCTTGTAGGATCCTGGTTCTTTGGAGTGGGTTGAAAAAAAATTTGCAGTCAGTGTCAAGGAAAAAGCATTGTTTTTTATAAACACATTAGGAAAAATGAGAATTACTAAGGAAGGGAGTGTAGCCACTCAAAAATGAGCATGGTGAAATTATTGTGGTAGATGCGGAAATGGCAGAGTTGCTTAATGAATACTTTGCTTCAATATATACGGAGGAGAGTGAAGGAAGTCTTCAAGGGCTTGTGGATGAAGAGGTAAAAGGTCAATCAGTAGATATATGTATTAATAAGTAAGCAGTTCTTAATGGGTTCAAATTGCTAAACATTCAATGTCCAGGACTAGATGGTAATCATCCCAGATAACTGAAAGAGGTTAGTGATGGAGTAATGGAGGAACGAGCCATGAATTTTCAAAATTCATTAGAGATGGCAGCTGTGCCCAAGGACTAGAGAGTGGTAAATGTCACTCATCTGTTCAAAAAGAGAGAAAGGGATAAACCAAGCAACTATTGACTGGTTAGACTTGTGTTATAGAAGGAAAAGAATTGGAGGCCATAATTAGAGATAAAATAGATGAATACTTAGAAGGGCCTGGATTGATGGGATACCATCAATATGGATTTGTGAAAGGTATAACATGTTTGGCTAACCTAAGAGATCCTTTTAAGAGAAGGATGGAAAGAGTAGATGAGGGTATGCAATCGATATTGTTAATATGGACTTAACAATACCTACTGCATACCCTCAGTAGAGGCATGCAGTAGATATTTTATCAAACGTTTTCGAGAAGAATTTGGTTGTTAAAATTATGGTTCAAAAAGGAAAATGTTGGTTTGGAGCGGGATGGCTGAAAGGCAGACAACAAAGGGTTGTTGATGATACCTAACTGGGAAGAGTTGCAAACTGCCAGGAAGAATGCAGGATGGTACAGATGGGCATAAGGGCGGGAAAGTGGAGTTGAGGTCGAAGATCAGCCATGATCTTATTGAATGGCGGAGCAGGCTCGAGGGGCAGTATGGCCTACTCCTGCTCCTATTTCTCATCATCTTATGCTCTTAAACAGGTTGGGGAACGGGTAGTTAAGTGGCAGATGTAGTTTAATACAGACAAATGTGAGGTAGTATCATAGTAGGTACAGCACAGGAGGAGGCCATTCGTGCCTGTGCCGGCTCATTGAAAGTGCTATCCAATTAGTCCCATTTCCCTGCTCTTTCCCCATAGCCCTGTAAATCTTTTCCCTTCAAGTATTTATATAATTCCTTTTTGAAAGTTACTATTGAATCTGCTTCCACCACCCTTTCAGGCAGCGCATTCCCGATCATTACAACTCGCTGCATAAAAACAAGTTTCCTCATGTCGCCGCTGGCTCTTTTGCCGATCACCTTAAATCTGTGCCCCCTGGTTACCGACCCTTCTGCCACTGCAAACAGTTTCTCCTTATTTACTCTATCAAAACCATTCATGATTTTGAAAACCTCTGTCAAATCTCCCCTTAACCTTCTCTGTTCGAAGGAGAACAACCCCAGCTTCTACAGATAACTGAAATCCCTCATTCCTGGTACCATTCCAGTAAATCTCTTCTACACCCTCCCTAAGGCCTTGACATCCTTCCTAAAGTGTGGTGCACAGAATTGAACACAATACTCCAGTTCAAGCCTTACCAGTATTTTATAAAGGTTTAGCATAACTTCCTTGCTTTTGTGCTCTATGCCTCTATCATGTCACGCTACACGTTACCCCACCAGCGAACAAAAGCTATCTGTTTTTAATACAATGGGTCATTTGCTGGCCTTCTCTGCCTTCCGGATGTTTCTGCCTCTCTCTTTTTTTTCCTGTTTGTTTTTTTGTTGAATGTGTATTCGGGGGTTCTGTAGGTGACACCTCTCTGTCTGAACACGGTGATTGCCTTGGCAATGGGCAGTTGCAGGGGCAGTCTGTAAACACCATGTATTGTTCTATATGTATAAATGCGTAGGCTTCGAGGAGCTCCTGAACATTTACCTGACGAAGGAGGAAGCCTCCGAAAGCTTGTAGATTTCAAATAAAAATTGTTGGACTATAACTTGGTGTTGTAAAATTGTTTACATCTATTAATAAGGCCCAGGATCCCTTATGCTTTTTTAGCAGCCGTCTCAATTTGTCCTGCCACCTTCAAAGATTTGTGAATGTGCACCCCCAGGTCTCTCTGTTCCTGCACCCCCTTTAAAATTGCACCATTTAGTTTATATTGCCTCTCCTCATTCTTCCTACCAAAATGTATCACTTCACACTTCTCTGCGTTAAATTTCATCTGCCATGTGTCTGCCCATTTCACCAGTCTGTCTATGTCCTCCTGAAATCTGTTACTATCCTCCACATTGTTTACTACATTTCTGAGTTTCGTGTTATCTGCAAGCTGTGAAATGATACCCTCTATATCCAAGTCTAGGTCATTAATATATATCAAAAAGAGCAGTGGTCCTCATACTGACCCTGGGGGGATGCCATTGTATACTTCCCTTCAGTCTGAATAACAACCATTCACCTCTACTCTCTGCTTTCTATCCCTTAACCAATTTTGTATCCACGCTGCTACTGTCCCTTTAATCCCATGGGCTTTAATTTTGCTAACAAGTCTATTATGCAGTACTTTATCAAATGCCTTTCGAAAGTCCATATACACATCATCAACCGCACTACCCTCATCAACCCTCTCCGTTACTTAATCAAAGAACTTGATCAAGTTAGTCAAATACAATTTTCCTTTAACAGTTCCATGCTGACTTTAATTTATTAGCCCATACTTTTCCAAGTGCCAATTTATTTTGCCCTGGATTGTTGTGTCTCAAAGTTTCCCCACCAGCATCGTTAGGCTGACTGCCTGTAATTGTCGGGTTTATCCTGCTCCCCTTTTTTTGAACCGGGTGTAACATTTGCAATCCTGCAATCCTCCAGTCCTCTGGCATGGCCCCATATCTAAGGAGGACTGGAGGACTGCAATTTCCACCCTTCCCTCAGCAACCGAGGATACATCCCATCTGGACCAGGTGACTTTTCTACTTTGAATATTGCCAATCTTTTAAGTACCTCCTTTATCTATTTTCATCCTGTCCAATATCGCTACTACCTCCTTTACTGCTACATTGGCAGCATCCTCTTCTCTAGTGAAGATGGATGCGAAGCATTCATTTGGTACCTCAGCCATGCCCTCTGCCTCCTCAAGAAGATCTCCTTTTTTGTCCCTAATCAGTCCCACTCTTTCCTTGACTACCTTCTTACTACATGTGTTTATAAAATTTTTTTGGATTCCCTTTTCTGTTAACCGCTAATCTATTCTCATACTCTATCTTTGCCACTCTAATTCCCTTTTTTGGATCTCCTCTGTACTTTCTGTATTTAGCATGGTTCTCTACTATATTATGAACCTTACATTTGTCATAAGCCTCCTTTTTCTGAGTCATTTTAATTTCTACATCTTTAATCATCCAGGGAGCTCTAGCTTTGGTCGCCCTTCCTTTCCCTCTCGTGGGAATATGTCTACATTGTACCTGAACCAACTTCTCCTTGAAGGCCTCCTGTTGTTCAATTACTGTTTTGCCTAACAATTTTTGATTCTAATCCACCTGAGCAAGATCCCTTTTTAACTCACTGAAATTTGCCCTCCTCCAGTTAAGCATTTTCACATTTGATTGTTCCCAGTCCTTTTCCATAACAATTCCAAATCTAATGATATTATGATCACTGTTCCCCAAGTGCTCCCCCACTGAAACATGCTCCACCTGCCCCACTTCATTCCCCAGAACTAGATCCAGCACTGTTTCCTTCCTGGTTGGGCTGGAAACACATTGTTCCAGAAAGTTCCCTTGAACACATTTCAGGAATTCCTCCCCCTCTTTGCCCTTTGCACTGTTACTATCCCGGTCTGCATTGGGATAGTAACAAATACATAAAGGGCAAAAGGGTAACTAGGGAGAGAGTAGGGCCTCTTAAGGATCAACAAGGTCATCTATGTGCGGAACCACAAGAGATGGGTGAGATCCTGAATGAATATTTCACATATTCACATCGGTATTTACGGTTGAGAAAGGCATGGATGTTAGGGAACTTGGGGAAATAAATAGTGATGTCTTGAGGAGTGTACATATTACAGAGAGGGAGGTGCTGGAAGTCTTAACGCGCATCAAGGTAGATAAATCTCCGGGACCTGATGAAATGTATCCCAGGACGTTATGGGAGGTTAGGGAGGAAATTGCGGGTCCCCTAGCAGAGATATTTGAATCATCCACCGCTACAGGTGAGGTGCCTGAAGATTGGAGGGTAGCAAATGTTGTGCCTTTGTTTAAGAAGGGCGGCAGGGAAAAGCCTGGGAACTACAGACCAGTGAGCCTGACATCTGTAGTGGGTAAGTTGTTAGAGGGTATTCTGAGGGACAGAATCTACAGGCATTTGGAGAGGCAGGGACTAATTAGGAACAGTCAGCATGGTTTTGTGAGAGGAAAATCATGTCTCACGAATTTGATTGAGTTTTTTGAAGGGGTAACCAAGAAGATAGATGAGGGCTGTGCAGTAGACGTGGTCTACATGGACTTCAGCAAAGCATTTGACAAGGTACCGCATGGTAGGTTGTTACATAAGGTTAAATCTCATGGGATCCAAGGTGAGGTAGCCAATTGGATACAAAATTGGCTTGACGACAGAAGACAGAGGGTGGTTGTCGAGGGTTGTTTTTCAAACTGGATGCCTGTGTCCAGCGGTGTGCCTCAGGGATCGGTGCTGGGTCCGCTGTTATTTGTTATTTATATTAATGATTTGGATGAGAATTTAGGAGGCATGGTTAGTAAGTTTGCAGATGACACCAAGATTGGTGGCATTGTGGACAGTGAAGAAGGTTATCTAGGATTGCAACGGGATCTTGATCAATTGGGCCAGTGGGCCGATGAATGGCAGATGGAGTTTAATTTAGATAAATGTGAGGTGATGCATTTTGGTAGATCGAATCGGGCCAGGACCTACTCCGTTAATGGTAGGGCGTTGGGGAGAGTTATAGAACAAAGAGATCTGGGAGTACAGATTCATAGCTCCTTGAAAGTGGAGTCACAGGTGGATAGGGTGGTGAAGAAGGCATTCAGCATGCTTGGTTTCATTGGTCAGAACATTGAATGCAGGAGTTGGGATGTCTTGTTGAAGTTGTACAGGGCATTGGTGAGGCCACACTTGGAGTACTGTGTACAGTTCTGGTCACCCTATTATAGAAAGGATATTATTAAACTAGAAAGAGTGCAGAAAAGATTTACTAGGATGCTACCGGGACTTGATGGTTTGACTTACAGGGAGAGGTTAGACAGACTGGGACTTTATTCCCTGGAGAGTAGGAGGTTAAGGGGTGATCTTATAGAAGTCTATAAAATAATGAGGGGCATAGATAAGGTCGATAGTCAAAATCTTTTCCCAAAGGTAGGGGAGTCTATAACGAGGGGGCATAGATTTAAGGTGAGAGGGGAGAGATACAAAAGGGTCCAGAGGGGCAATTTTTTCACTCAAAGGGTGGTGAGTGTCTGGAACGAGCTGCCAGAGGCAGTAGTAGAGGCGGGTACAATTTTGTCTTTTAAAAAGCATTTGGACAGTTACATGGGGAAGATGGGTATCGAGGGATATGGGCCAAGTGCAGGCAATTGGGACTAGCTTAGTGGTATAAACTGGGCGACATGGACATGTTGGGCCGAAGGGCCTGTTTCCATGTTGTAACTTCTATGATTCTATGATTCTATGATTCTATAATTGAACTCCCCCATTATTACTACTCTACAGTTCTTGCATTTTTCTGTAATTTGTCTGCAAATTTGCTCCTCTATCTCCTTCCCACTATTTGATGGCCAATAGCACACACCCAGTAGTGTAATAGCTCCTCTATTCCTTAATTCTAACCAAATAGATTCTGTCTTTGACCCCTCAACTACAACATCCCTTTCCACTGCTATAATAGTTTCTTTGATCATCCCCTGCCTCCTTTCTTTCCTTCCCTATCTTTCCTGAATACCTTGTAGCCAGGAATATTAAGTATCCAATCCTCCCCTTCTTTGAGCCAGGTCTCTGTTATTGCCACTGTATCATAGTCCCATGTGGCGACTTGAGCCTGCAGCTCATCAACCTTATTTACCGCGCTACGTGCATTTACACACATGCACTCCAATCTCATCTTAGATTACCTCGCATTTGCTCCCTGTCTGATCCCTCCTATTTCTGAACTATCCTTTACTCTCTGTTTCAGGAAGAATACAACAGAATGGAAATATAACTTAAATGGTAAATTTCTCAATGCAGTAAAGCAGCAGGGGATTCTAGGATTTTTTTTTTATTCGTTCATGGGATGTGGGCGTCGCTGGCAAGGCCGGCATTTATTGCCCTTGAGAAGGTGGTGGTGAGCCGCCACCTTGAACCGCTGCAGTCCGTGTGGTGAAGGTTCTCCCACAGGATTTTGACCCAGCGATGATGGAGAAACAGAGATATATTTCCAAATCGGGATGGTGTGTGACTTGGAGGGTAACGTGCAGGTGGTGTTGTTCCCATGTGCCTGCTGCTCTTGTCCTTCGAGGTGGTAGAGGTCGTGGGTTTGGGAGGTGCTGTCGAAGAAGCCTTGGCGAGTTGCTGCAGTGCATCCTGTGGATGGTACACACTGCAGCCACTGTGCGCCTGTGGTGGAGGGAGTGAATGTTTAGGGTGGTGGATGGGGTGCCAATCAAGCGGGCTGCTTTATCCTGGAAGGTGTCGAGCTTCTTGAGTGTTGTTGGAGCTGCACTCATCCAGGCAAGTGGACAGTATTCCATCACACCCCTGACTTGTGCCTTGTATATGCTGGAAAGGCTTTGGGGAGTCAGGAGGTGAGTCACTCGCCACAGAATACCCAGCCTCTGACCTGCTCTTGTAGCCACAGTATTTATATGGCTGGTCCAGTTAAGTTTCTAGTCAATGGTGACCCCCAGGATGTTGATAATAAGAACATACGAACATAAGAAATAGGAGCAGGAGTAGACCAATCGGCCCCTCGAGCCTGCTCCGCCATTCAATAAGATCATGGCTGATCTGATCCTAACCTCAAATCTAAAGAACATAAGAAGTAGGAGCAGGACCCGGCCACTCAGCCCCTGGGCCCGCTCTGCCACCCACAGGGCCTTGACCGATCCAAACTCAGCTTCATGTCCAATTTCCTGCCCGCTCCCTGTAACCCCTAATTCCCTTTACTTCTAGCAAACTGTCTATTTCTGTTATAAATTTATTTAATGATGTAGCTTCCTGGGGCAGCAAATTCCACAGACCTACTACCCTCTGAGTGAAGAAGTTTCTCCTCATCTCAGTTTTGAAAGAGCAGCCCCCTAGTTCTAGTTTCACCCATCCTTGGGAACATCCTTACCGCATCCACCCGATCAAGCCCCTTCACAATCTTATATGTTTCAATGAGATCGCCTCTCATTCTTCTGAACTCCAATGAGTAGAGTCCCAATCTACTCAACCTCTCCTCATATGTCCACCCCCTCATCCCCGGGATTAGCCGAGTGAACCTTCTTTGTACTGCCTCGAGAGCAAGTATGTCTTTTCTTAAGTATGGACACCAAAACTACATGCAGTATTCCAGGTGCGGTCTCACCAATACCTTATATAACTGCAGTAATACCTCCCTGTTTTTATATTCTATCCCCCCAGCAATAAAAGCCAACATTCCATTGGCCTTCTTGATCACCTGCATACGAACTTTTTGATTTTCTTGCACTAGGACCCCCAGATCCCTTTGCACTGCAGTACTTTCCAGTTTCTCACCATTAAGATGATAACTTGCTCTCCGATTTTTCCTGCCAAAGTGCATAACCTCACATTTTCCAATATTGTATTGCATCTGCCAAGTCTCCGCCCATTCACCCAGCCTGTCTATATCCCCTTGTAAGTTTTTTATGTCCTCCTCACTCTCTACTTTCCCTCCCATCTTTGTATCATCTGCAAACTTTGACATGTTACACTCGGTCCCCTCCTCCAAATCGTTAATATAGATTGGAAAGAGTTGGGGACCCAGCACCGATCCCTGCGGAACCCCACTGGCTACTGGTTGCCAGTCCGAGAATGAACCATTTATCCCAACTCTCTGCTTCCTGTTAGATAACCAATCCTCCACCCATGCCAGAATATTACCCCAATCCAGTGATTCTTTATCTTGAGCAATAATCTTTTATGTGGCACCTTATCAAATGCCTTCTGGAAGTCTAAATACACTACGTCCACTGGGTCCCCTTTATCCACCCCGTACGTTATGTCCTCAAAGAACTCGAGCAAATTTGTCAGACATAACTTCCCCTTCATAAAGCCATGCTGACTTTGTCCTATTAAATTATGTTTATCCAAATGTTCCGCTACTGTCTCCTTAATAATAGACTCCAAAATTTTACCCACCACAGATGTTAGGCTAACTGGTCTATAATTTCCAGCCTTCTGCCTACTACCCTTTTTAAATAAGGGTGTTACATTAGCATTTTTCCAATCTGCTGGGACCTTTGCTGAGTCCAGAGAATTTTGGAAAATTATTACCAAAGCATCCACAATCCCTACTGCCACTTCCCTCAAGACCCTCGGATGTAAGCCATCAGGTCCAGGGGATTTATCCGCCTTGAGTCCCATTATTTTACTGAGTACCAATTCCTTAGTGATTTTAATCGTATTTAGCTCCTCCCTCCCCCTAGAGCCCCCTGTTTGTCCAGTGTTGGGATATTCTTAGTGTCCTCTACCGTAAAGACTGAAACAAAATATTTGTTCAGCATTTTTGCCATCTCCATGTTTCCCACCATTAATTTCCCCGTCTCATCCTCTAAGGGACCTATGCTTGCCTTTGCCACCCTTTTTCTTTTTATATAACTACAGAAACTCTTGCTATCTGTTTTTATATTTTTTGCTAATTTATTTTCATAATCTATCTTCCCTTTCTTAATCAATCCTTTCGTTACTTTTTGCTGTCTTTTGAAGACTTCCCAATCTTCTATCCTCCCACTAAGTTTGGCTGCCTTATATGTCCTTGTTTTTAGTCGGATACTATCCTTAATTTCTTTACTTAGCCACGGACGGCTGTCATTTCTTTTGCACCCTTTTTTCCTCAGTGGAATATATTTTTTTTGAAAGTTGTAAAATAACTCCTTAAATGAACACCACTGCTCATGTACCGTCTTACCCTTTAATCTATTTTCCCAGTCCACTTTAATCAATTCCGCTCTCATACCATCATAGTCTCCTTTATTCAAGCTCAGTACGCTTGTTTGAGAACCAACCTTCTCACCCTCTAATTGGATATGGAATGTAACCATGTTATGGTCACACTTTCCAAGGGGATCCTTAACTAGGACATTATTAATTAATCCTGGCTCATTACACAGGACCAGGTCCAAAGTTGCTTGCCCCCTTGTAGGATCAGTTACATACTGCTCAAGAAATCCATCCCTAATACACTCAATAAACTCTTCCTCAAGGCTGCCATGCCCAATTTGATTTGTCCAGTTAATTTGATAGTTAAAATCCCCCATAATTATAGCTGTTCCCTTATTACATTCCCCGACTATTTCCTGATTAATACTTCTTCCAGCAGAGTTGCAACTATTAGGAGGCCTATATACTACGCCCACTAGTGTTTTTTCCCCTTATTATTCCTTATCTCGACCCAAACTATTTCATTATCTGGATCGTTTGTCCCAATATCATTTCTCTGTATTACAGTGATTCCTTCCTTTATTAACATAGCCACCCCACTTCCCCTTCCTTCCTGCCTGTCCTTCCTGATTGTTAAATACCCTGGCATATTTAATTCCCAGTCGTTGTCACCCTGCAGCCATGTTTCTGTAATGGCCACAAGATCATACCCATACGTAGTTATTTGTGCCATTAACTCTTCCATTTTGTTACGAATGCTACGTGCATTCAGATAAAGAATTTTCAAATATGTTTTGTGACACTTAGTTCCTGCTTTTTCCTTTTTTAACACTTTACCTTTTACTCCATACCTTCTGTCCCTTCCTGACACGCTTTCCTCTGTCTCCCTGCTCAGGTTCCCAACCCCCTGCCACTTTAGTTTAGACCGTCCCCAACAGCAGTAGCAAACACTCCCCTGAGGACCGTGGCCTCGATGCTCGCCTTCGGTACCGCCGCGCGCCGCCTCGATGCTCGCCTTCGGTGCCGCCGCGCGGCTCGCCTTCGGTACCGCCGCGCGCCGCCTCGGGGCTCGCCTTCGGTACCGCCGCGCGCCGCCTCGGGCCTCGCCTTCGGTACCGCCGCGCGCCGCCTCGGGCCTCGCCTTCGGTACCGCCGCGCGCCGCCTCGGGCCTCGCCTTCGGTACCGCCGCGCGCCGCCTCGGGGCTCGCCTTCGGTACCGCCGCGCGCCGCCTCGGGGCTCGCCTTCGGTACCGCCGCGCGCCGCCTCGGGGCTCGCCTTCGGTACCGCCGCGCGCCGCCTCGGGGCTCGCCTTCGGTACCGCCGCGCGCCGCCTCGGGGCTCGCCTTCGGTACCGCCGCGCGCCGCCTCGGGGCTCGCCTTCGGTACCGCCGCGCGCCGCCACGGGGCTCGCCTTCGGTACCGCCGCGCGCCGCCTCGGGGCTCGCCTTCGGTACCGCCGCGCGCCGCCTCGGGGCTCGCCTTCGGTACCGCCGCGCGCCGCCTCGGGGCTCGCCTTCGGTACCGCCGCGCGCCGCCTCGGGGCTCGCCTTCGGTACCGCCGCGCGCCGCCTCGGGGCTCGCCTTCGGTACCGCCGCGCGCCGCCTCGGGGCTCGCCTTCGGTACCGCCGCGCGCCGCCTCGGGGCTCGCCTTCGGTACCGCCGCGCGCCGCCTCGGGGCTCGCCTTCGGTACCGCCGCGCGCCGCCTCGGGGCTCGCCTTCGGTACCGCCGCGCGCCGCCTCGGGGCTCGCCTTCGGTACCGCCGCGCGCCGCCTCGGGGCTCGCCTTCGGTACCGCCGCGCGCCGCCTCGGGGCTCGCCTTCGGTACCGCCGCGCGCCGCCTCGGGGCTCGCCTTCGGTACCGCCGCGCGCCGCCTCTGTTTCCTCGCAGGTCCGCCGCCTCGCCGCTCTGATGGTGGGGGATTTGGTGATGGTAATGCCGTTGAATGTCAAGGGCAGATGGTTAGACTCTCTTTTGTTGGAAATGGTCATTGCCTGGCCCTTGTCTGGCACAAATATTACTTGCCACTTACCAGTCTGAATGTTGTCCAGGTCTTGCTGCATACGGGCTCGGACTGCTTCATTGTCTGAGGGGTTGCAAATGAAACCGAACACTGTGCAATCATCAGCGAACATCCCCATTTCTGACCTTATGATGGAGGGAAGGTCATTGATGAAGCAGCTGAAGATGGTTGGGCCAAGGATACTGCCCTGAGGAATTCCTGCAACAATGTCCTGGGGCTGAGATGATTGGCCTCCAACAACCATTCCCATCTTCCTTTGTGCTAGGTATGACTCCAGCCACTGGAGAGTTTTCGCCCTGATTCCCATTGACTTCAATTTTACTAGGGCTGCTTGGTGCCACACTCGGTCAAATGTTGCCTTGATGTCAAGGGCAGTCACTCTCACCTCACCTCTGGAATTCAGCTCTTTTGTCCATGTTTGGACCAAGGCTGTAATGAGATCTGGAGCCGAGCGGTCCTGGTGGAACCTAAACTGAGCATCAGCGAGCAGGTTATTGGTGAGTAAATGCTGCTTGAAAGCACTGTCGCCGACACCTTCCATCACTTTGCTGATGATCGAGAGTAGACTGATGGGGCAGTAATTGGCCAGATTGGATTTGTCCTGCTTTTTGTGGACAGAACACAACTGAGCAATTTTCCACATTGTCGGGGTCGATCCCAGTGTTGTAGCTGTACTGGAACAGTTTGGTTAGAGGCGCGGCTAGTTCTGGAGCACAAGTCTTCAGCACTGCAGCCGGGATGTTGTCGGGGCCCATGGCCTTTGCTGTATCCAGTGCACTCAGCCGTTTCTTGATATCACGTGGAATGAATCGAATTGGCTGAAGACTGGCTTCTGTGATGGTGGGGATATCGGGAGGAGGCCGAGATGGATCATCTCCTTGGCACTTCTGGCTGAAGATGATTGCAAATGCTTCAGCCTTGTTTTTTGCACTCACGTGCTGGAGTCTGTCATCATTGAGGATGGGGATGTTTACAGATAGATAGGTGTGCAGATACAAAATCATTAAAAGTGGGTGGACAGTTTTGAAATTTTTAAAAAAGTTTTTAAGAATGCACATGGGTTTCGGGAGTTTATATTGAGAAGGATTAAATACAAAAACCAGAGTTCTTGATATCTCTGTACAGTTAGGCCACTTCAGGAATACTGTGTGCAGTTTTGGGCTTCTCACTATCGGAGTGATGAAGTAGCTCTGGACAAAGTCCAATGCTGATTTAGCAGGATGATATCAGAAATAAGAAATCTGAGTTAGAGGAAAGGCTGGAGGAATTAGGGCTGTATTCCTCTTGAACTGACTAGGTTGAAGAATGATTTGGTGGATGTTCTCAAAAGGAATAGGCAAGATAAACATAAATAGACTATTTCCATTGGTAGGTAAATTGAAGAGCAAGAGGCCACAATGTCAGGATGAGCGCTGGATACTAAAAGAAACTTTTCAGTGCCAAGTGTTATCGAATGTGGATCGCTTTGCCACAAGTGGTGATCAGTGCTAAGTTGATTACAGCATTGAAAAATGTCATTTTCTGTCTCTTGCTACCTTCCCCTGCTCCTGAATGCACTGATTCTCACAGCAGCAGCCGTTGTCCAGCACCAGAGCTAATTGTTTTTATTTTGGCCTTAGGATGTCGGTGACACTGTGTCAATATTTCCCTGAACGCATTAAGAGTGAGCCATGTAGTGTGGACTGGAGTGATGCATAGGCCAGATCGGAGAGGGGCAGCTTTTGTTGGAGAGTGGATCAGTTGGGTTTTTATGACAATCAGCAGCGTTCATGGGTTTTTTTGGTGCTAACCCAGTGTTTTTCAACAGAAATTGCTGACTCGCTGCAGGTGTGGCCACGGCAACACTGTTTTAACCACATGCAATTATTTAAGTAAAAAGCACCTTGCACACAATGCAGGTAAATGTACTTCACGCGTATAATTTCTTAAACAACTACCACCATTCAGCAACCAAGGAAGTAAAGCATTCACAACGGTCAAAAATCACTCGCACACTCTGCTTTTCATCTAACCATTTTACCAACAAACCCACTAAATGGTTAAAGTACACATGGATACGTGGTACAGCTCTGTAGTTTCCTGATGTCTCCCTCCCTTCTTAAATAATGGAGTGGACATTTGCAATTTTCCATCCAAAGGCACAATTCCTGAATCAGAAATGCAATTAGCCACATCTGGATTCCCAATTAGTCACATGAAGCCAGTAGCTAACGTATTGGACAACACTGTGCTAGCCAACAAATTAACTGATTTATTGAATTCAGTTTCATAACTTGCTGTGGGATGTTAACTTTGAACCTGTGGGTTCCTAGTCTTGTGCCATAACCGCCATGCTACCGTGCCCATTCTTCACGTGTGAGCTTTGAAAATGAGTGTCAGCAGGTTGTTCAATTGTCCAAAGTACCATGGCCAAACTCAATCCTCCCATCATGCAATCTTTGAACGTGCCCAATTTCCCAGCAGCAGCCAAATAGAGAGTTATCACAAATGGTTGTGTTTGTCCCCCTTCCCTTACTTGGGGCAGTGAATGCAATTGTGGCACAATTATTCATCGGGTCTAGTGAGTTGTGTGTGTGTGTGTGCATGTTGGGTGTGAGCATAACCAAGCACTGCTCTTGTGATCAAATAGCCTGTATGGGTCTGCAAATGAAGCATGATGCAAAGCACCAGAGGACAGCCATTACCTGTGGAACTGTGTTGCTAATGAGGAGAGGAGGAGAGAAAATTGGGTAAACAAAAAATGAGTGGGACAGTTTCATACACTCCAGGCATTGACGAGCTTATTAACTAATCAAGCTTTATAACATATGTAACCCTGATGTTTACTCAGCGTACTAGCACCAGCTATACAAAAGGGGGAAGGAGGTGGTTAAATTTTATAGTGGGTCTGCAGGCCGCAGAAAGCAGTCCAACATACTCCCCCTTCCCGCTGCGTTAATACAGTGCACAATGTTGGAGGGACCATGTTGTGGAGATAAGATGAGTTGAGCTGATTGATTCTATTAGTGAGTGAAGTCTTGCCAAAGGAAAAAAAATGGTGGATTTTGTGGTTGTCGTGGTTTCCTAGATGCATTGTCTTCTTTTTGTGCTTGACCCCGTTTTCTACAAATGCTGTTCCTATTGCTGGCAGATTCAATTAGTGTCTTTTCAGGATCACTGCAAAGTCACGTCGTCTTGGTTACCGGCATGTTATTGTTCCTACGTCCATCTTATTTATTACTTTAACTCTTTCCCACCCTTAAAGCCCTAGAGAAAACTGTTGGGAATCCTAGTGAGAAATATTGGAATTCCTACCCTTTCTCAATTGAGAAAAGCTTTTTTAAAAAAAAACCTTAGTGGGAAAGTCCATTTTGTCATACGTGAGTTATGTTTAAAGCGGGCACTCCACAGATCCTTCCCCCGTTGTCTTATATGAGCTGTATTAACTAGAGGTCCTTAATGAAAATATGGCAAATCTTCTTTAAAATTTCTTTACAAAGGTATGATGCAACACAACACTTGCACTTAACATTGTTATGGGAATTGGATACGGTTGTCTTCCCTCAACACCAGAAAAATTCCCAGATTTTTCATGACAACAAGCACCTTTAAATTTCAAATTGGGTGGCTCATTATGCAAGGTTTGCATTTAAAGTCACAATCCTTTGGCAGTTTTTTAATGGGGATGGGGAGACTATTTCAAAATTGTAGTAGTTAAATATTAGGTGACTGCTGCAACCTGACTGTGACAGAAGATTCCATTTTGTGTATTAGGATAACGTGGCACTGAATTTTGTCATTTAGTCAGTTTTTGTGAGATGCAAATATCTGTTAATTTACACAAGAAAATAGGTCAGTCCAACACTGGAAAAGACTCCGCAGTATATATCGTTACAAATACTAATCTCTCTCTCCATTGTCCACTCCCTCAAATATATTTCCAATTCTCCCTTAAAAATTTCCGTACTATTTGCCTCCCGGGCAGTCCATTTCACATGTTCACTACCCTCTGCTTAAGCAGTTAAATCTAAGCTGTCTATATACGTTCTGTCTTTTAAGCTTGTGCTAATGTCCCTTGGAACCAAAGATCTTTCTCTCTCCTTTCTTTCTCTCTCTCCTCTTTCTTTCTGCTCGCTCTCCTTTGCCTCTCTTTCTTGCTCTTTTATGCTCCTTTGTCTCACCACTTTTTTTTGCACTTTATCTTAATTTTTCACACTCATGCTCTCTCTATCCTCCCTTTCCCTGTTTACACTCTCTCAGGAATATTTAAACACAAAAGAATTCATGTCATCTATCGGTAGACCAGCCACAGGGTGAATACCCAAAGGTAGAGGAGCAATTTAAGATTCCATTTTGTTTTGTCTTTTCTTGATTTAGAAAGATTTCACGGTGCGGGATGAGCTGCAGCAGACAGATGTAGAGCACTGGCTTGGATTCATCACATTTCTCTGTGAAGTTTTCGGAATAATGCGAAGCAACATGGGAGAGCCCTTCCGTGTGCTCGTCTGCCCAATCTACACGTGTCTACGGGAGGTAAGTGAAACCACAGAGTTGTGATTCGGAGTAGGCTCTGATAAAGCAGGTTGTACAAGGGCTCAATGTACCTTGTGGCCATTTCTCACAAGTCCATCTTGTGAGCCAATCCTATCAGGTATCCCGTTGAGAAACCTAAATTGGATTTTAAAAAAATACAAGGTTTATGTTTTTTTTTTAATCATCTTTTAATCATTCTAGTAAAGTCACCTCTCTCGATGGCTGTTAAGTGCATTACCTGGCATCACACTGTGCAATATAGAGTGTTCAGAGGGATTTGGGTGTCCTCGTACAAGAAACTCAAAAAGTTAGCATGCAGGGTACAGCAATAAGGAAGGTAAATGGCATGCTGGCCTTTGTTGCAAGGGGGTTGGAGTACAAGAGTAAAGAAGTCTTACTACAATTGTACAGGGCTTTGGTGAGACCTCACCTGGAGTACTGTGTACAGTTTTGGTCTCCTTATCTAAGGAAGGATATATTTGCCTTAGAGGCGGTGCAACAGAGGTTCACTAGATTGATTCCTGGGATGAGAGGATTGTCCTGTGAGGAGAGTTTGAGGCCTATACTCTGGAGTTTAGAAGAATGAGAGGTGATCTAATTGAACCATATAAGATTCTGAGGGGGCTTGACAGGGTAGATGCTGACAGATTGTTTTCCCTGGCTGGAGAGTCTAGAACTAGGGGGCATGGTCACAGGATAAGGGGCCGGCCATTTAAGACTGAGATGAGGAGGAATTGTTTCACAGAGGGTTGTGAATCTTTGGAATTCTCTATCTCGGAGGGCTGCGGTTGCTGAGTCATTGAATATATTCAAGGCTGAGATATATAGATTTTTGGACTCTAGGGGAATCAAGGGATATGGCGATTGGGCAGGGAAGTGGATTTGTGGTCAAAGATCAGCCATGATCATAGTGAATGGCGGAGCAGGCTCGAGGGGCCGTATGGACTACTCCTGCTCCTATTTCTAACGTTCTTGTGAAAGGTAAGAGGTTCAATCCCTTGTACCGAATTAGCTGATCTAAGCTGGGGCTGGTATTTGCCCCCATGCCCCTGGATAGAGAAGGGAGAAAAATCAGCCAGCATCCTAATCACTATCCAGTTGCCCGTGCTGAAAAAGGAGTGTGTATGTGGATTAGGTTGGCTACGATGCCATCCAGCACTGATTACCCTGCCAGCACTCGCACTCCAGGCTTCAGTTGGGCAGGCCACTGGATGGGAGGTGGCACTCCATCAAGAGCCAACACCTTGAGGATGGAAGGGGAGAAAATTAGTGGGTTGTCACTTGACGTTCAAGGAGAAGGAAAGTACCTTTTATTCAGTATCCACGTAAAAACACATCATTATATAATTGGTATTCCTTGCTGTTTTTTTAAAATCTAATTTCCCATCCCCATGGAGAGCCACCATTATGCCACTTCTGATACATCACTGGCAATACAGCCCTACCTGCATCCCGATCCAGAACTACCCAACCCAGAGAAGACACACTACGGACAATGTACCCTGCAGGTGAAGGTGTACATGTAGGGGGCTAGACTATTACTGAGTGTGTCAGCAGGGACAGACAGACTAGGTTGAGGGCACTGTGTAACTGACATCCATCCATCTATTATTTATTAAATTTGGTATGTTGTTATGTTTTATTTAAAACCGTGAGTACCGGTTACTCTTGTGAATGGCATGGTGATGGGTCTTTTCAATGTTAAAGGTGTCCTGCTGTATGATGCACAATAGCTGCTATTATATAGTGAGAGTACAGCACCCTGTTATTGTACAATCTGACCACCTGGCTCCTTCAAATCATTCAAAATGCCTCTGACAATTTTTTTTATTTGCCATTATTTTTTCCTCAGTAAGTGAATTTTCTAATGTCCAAAATAAGGATTGTGCCGTCTGAGCGTGTGCAGTGTGCCAAATTTCCCAAGACTCATTAGTATCATTGTCATCTTCTGATGGAAATTTTTTAGCACTTTCTACTGAGTACCTTTTTCTTCAAGTAATTTTGAAGAATTTCAATAGAGGTCCAGGCCTCAATTGACTCGAACCGTCGAGCTGCTGCCGCCAAATGGCCGACTCAAGGCATCTCACCGTTTTTGGGACAAAGGAATTTCGGCCGGCTGGGACGCCGACGGCAACTGAAATAGGCTCTGGGGTGTGGGGGAGGTGAGGCCTCGGGGAGTCAGCCTGGGCCGGATAGTCGGGGTAAATGGGGCAGTAAGTCTACTGACCCTGTTTTAAGGTTGTTACCACCCCATTAACCCCAATTCCGGCAGGTTAAAATCGAGCCCACTGTGTGCAATGTCAGGGGCGATGGACTAGTTATACTTTTTTAAGGTATGCCATTGTTTTAGGCTGTGATCAACATGCCCGATCCTCTTGACTGGTAGACCTACATTCAGCTTGTTCCCAGGACTGATCAGTAACTGGTCAGGAGGATGTATAGGAACACAGTAGCAGTTAAAGCAGTGTGTACATGTGTTTTTTAAAATTAAATTGACTAATTCTCGTGTGTGAACTCCTTGTCCGTTGTAAACCTGACTGCCCTATTACACAGATGCCTCAAACACACTACAGTCAATCTTTCTGTCGTGACTGCGGCCACAATAACAATCTTAAAAATCAAAATGCAGATGTGACCAATTTTCTGCCCTCCTCTCCTGAAGACATAGCCTGGTCCTGGGTTCCAGTTCTACAGGCATCAGCTCCGCCTGGTACCTCCCCCAAGTGGCCATTCTTCATGTGTGAGCATAGACAGCAAGTTGTTGGCCTCGAAGTCGAACCTGATCCAATGTCCACATGCATGTTTTCCAGTGTGTTAATGAGGAACGGCTTTTCTTTTCGCTGGCTCAGCCTCGGGCTCGCTCTGATTTCGCTGGCTCTGGCTTGCTCTTTCTGGCTTTCTCTCTCTCGCGGAGTCTCTCTCACTCTCGTGCTCTGAGAAACGCCAAGGTCAATTGCCCTGCCTCCATTGCTGCAGCCCTGGCTGAAGTTGGGTAACTCAGCACAGAAGGCAAATTGAACCTGGGAACCCTTCTTGCCTGCCTGGCTCAACACTGCACTGGGCAGCATGATTACCAACTGAGGCATTTAGGGAGCACATGAAACTCGTGTTACAATAAAGTTCACATGACACAGTGGCATTTATTTACAAAATAGTGCTACAGAGGTTCTCCCTATTGGATGAAGAGCAGCACCTCGTCCTTAGAATCGTCACTGGACTTCAGTGACGATTGAACTCCAGGTGTTCCATTCCTCGTCGGGTGGCTTTCAGCTCACAAAAATGCAAAAATCATCCTAAAATTTCAGTCTCCTGGTTCAGGTTTCATTCCAATTCATTGCTGCTTTTGGCTATAAATATTTTTTTTTAAAGTTTTTTCTTCGAACACTGTGTAGCTTGTGTATTTTTCTGTCTTTTTTTCCTTCTTCCAAGCTGTCAAGCTTTCTTGACAGAATCCAGGGGCTTTTACTCTCACTTTGATCGTCCTCAACTTCCAGTCCCCCACCTTCAACAAAGAGGCACTTGTGTTGTGCCAGGGATTTTTTTTATATAAGGCTAGTATAAAGAAAACACTTCAGCAAAGCGGGACCTTTGTGGCAGTGAATATCCCGTAATTTGAGAATTAGAAAAGTGCCTAGAAAAGAAGCAAAATTTAAATTTAAGAAAATCCATGCATGACTTTCAAAGCAAAGCATTAAAGGGACAGTGTTTTGGAGTAGAGTTCTTTTTATGGGGGAGGGGGGCATGGAGATGGCGGGCTTTTAGCACTTCACTCAAAGTTTGCAACATTACTTGCTGGGTAAGTTCAGATTATAACGGATAGTCTTCTCTCCGAATTCACCTATTTGTTGGAGCACATCTGGCTATTGACATTTTGATACCATTGTGTGATTTTTAGTTTTACCAAACTACAATGTCAGTGTGCCAGGTGATAAAGTGCTAGCTTCATTCAAAAAAGTTACAAGGATGACAGCTGTGAGAAATGGAGAGCTCGCAGTGGTATCATGGGGGTGGTCTCCTGAGGTGGAGCTGGGAAGGAGCTTTATTCTGCATCTAACCTGTGCTATGCCTTGCCCATGAGTGCTCATGGTTAATACTAGGTACAAAAAGGGGAAATCATTTTAATTCCCAAAACATCAGTCTCCCTGACCTTGATAAGCATTACAAACAAAAATAAATTAAAGACTCCACATACGCTGCTATCACAGCAGTTGTCACAGAAGTATCGTTATAAAGCTGACGTGAAGTTTGGAATTGTACAAGTATATCTTTGAAACATTGGCCGGTAAAGGAGTTACCAATAGTGCCATCAAGCGATACCTTTGTACCAGAAACTGAACTAGACCAGCCACATCAAAAGCATTGCTACAAGATGAGGGCAAAGGTTGAGTACTCTGACGAGTGGCTCACCTCCTGGCCCCTGAAAGCTTCTCCACCATTTACAACCTCAAATCAGGAGTGCGATAGAATACTCACCACTCACTTCAATGGGTGCAGCCACAGCAGCACTCAAACTTAACATCATTCAGGACAGAGCAGTTTGCTTGATTGGTGCCCCTGCCACTTGGCTCAATATTCAACCCATCCATCACTGGAGCACTGTACGATGCACTGCAGCAACTCGCCAAGCTCAATTCAACAGCACCTCCCTCCCCGTGAACTCTACCAACGAGAAGAACAAGAGCAGCAAGGTCGTGGCAGCACTGTTCTCTCCAAGTTGCTCTCCAAGTCTCACACCATGCTGACTTGGACAAATAATTACCATTCCTTCATTATTGCTGCGTCAATATCCTGGAATTTCCGACCTAGCACCATCGTAACAAGGACCGCAGGGGTTCAAGGAGAAGGCCCAACACCACCATCACCGTCTAAAGCAGCTAAGGATGAGCAATAAATATGACCTTGCCAGCATCATCCATATCTGAAGAATACAGTTTTTTTTAAAAGGGGCTGATAAAGCAATTGCCATAATTTTCATTGGTTAGACACATTTTGGATCCTGTGGACCAGCACAATTAAATGAACTTGATGAAGTAGCGATCCGTTAATGGTTCAGCAAGTTTATTCAATGAGTAGCTGAACCCTACAGACTAGGAAAGTGACTGGTTCAATCCCTGGTCTGTGCTGAATAGCTGATCACGGCAGGATGATGGTAACAATGATACAGTTGGGCTCACTACCCCTCCCTGAGTTGAGAAAATTGGCTAGCATTCCCAATCCTATTCGCTATCCATTGGCTCCCTACTGGAAGTATGCCTGTGTGGCAGGATTAAAGTTTGATTGTGATGCTACCTATGGTAGGTTAGCCCTCAGCATTTATGGGTTAATAACCACTTGGGTAAGGGAGCAGAGTGTGTCCAGTGCCCTTGGAACTGTATCTCAGTGAGGAGTCAGTGCCTTCAGGAGAGGAAGGAGGGAAACTTGGTGAGAAAAGAAAAAAAAATTGCTAAGATACACGAATGGCATTGAGTCTTTTGTACGGCATGCTGGGAGTTCCCGAGGAGTCACTGAGTTTGATAGAAGCTGGATTCGGACTCATAAGGCGACCTTTTATTAAAACGTATCACCTGAAAACAACCTGTGTTCATTGGAGAAAAGAAGACTGACCCAGTGTTTCAAAATGCTGAGAGAGCATGAGGTTAGAAGGAATTTTCATCGAGTACCAGATGTGGAATAGATTCCCAGCCATCAATTTTGTGTCAATTAATTAAAAAAAAGAACTGAGTGAATATATGGTAAAGGAGGAGAATTGAAGATTATTAGGATAGGATCAGATTAATGATTTGTTTGTTAAATATTATTATTTAACAATATATAATTTTTATTTCAAATTTGACCTCCATTTTTCCCTTCTCCTGAAGGCATAGATTAATGATGTGGTATTGTTCCATGAGCACCAGTTATTTGACACTGCCTCACTCAAATGTCCAGTCTTCATATGTTAGGCTAGACAGTGACATCGAGGTATTCAACTGTGGAGGCCATCATGGCCAATTCTGATCCCATATACATTAGCTACCAGGAGTGGGAACCTTGGTAGTTTTTCTCTTTTCTTTAGTCTAGAGATGCTGAAGCTAGTTGCAGCACTCCTACCATAGCCCGAGCTGAGATCAACAAACTCAGCACAGACCAGACACCATCCCAGCATGTACAGGTCAGCAACACACCAAATGGTGCTTTTACCAACGAATCCATCAGGGAGTGGAGTTCCATTTATAACTCCTGGGGTAAGCATCATGAATGGTAAATATTTCCCTTCATATGTGTGTCCCATCTTAATCTTGGGGAAAATGTACATTAATCACATTTTGCAAATTTCTTTTTTCAGTTCAAACTGTGGAACGGGCAAATTCTGGTGATCTAAGTCAAAAGGATTTACATCCTGTTGTCAGTCTGCACATATTTGGTATATTTAGGAAGGAAAAAACTTAGGAGACAGTGTTAAAAATTGATTGAAAATGTTGATGGAGAAGGAATTTGTTGGCTGCAATCACCAGAGCCAAGCGAGCCCTGGTTCAGTGAGCAAATGGGGAACTGATGAGGCCTTAGAAAATGTGATTATTTAACTGAGACATTTCTGGGAAAGGTGTGATGAGAGAATTATAGCAGCCACAACTACTAACCTGAATGTGACAGTGGCAGTACTTGCCCCTGAGAGGATAACATTGGCAGTACTTAGCCCCTGAGAGTTTAATACTAGTGGTACTTAGCCCCTGAGAGTTTAATACTAGTGGTACTTAGCCCCTGAGGGATTAACACTGGTGATATTTGGCTCCTGAGAGTTTAATACTGGGGAACTTAACATTAGGAGTACTTACCCTTGCAAGTTTAAGACTGGCAGTAGTTACCCTTAGAGATACCTTTTCCAGTTACAGGAAGCAAAGCAGAAAATTGAAATTTTGAATGTAAATGCCTGCCCTCTTAGATAGGCAGTGTTACAAGTTGGAGGAGGCCCTGAAGAAAACGAAACAGATTTTTTAAAATGGCTCTCAACCGGGTGCTAGTCGATGTGTGCCAGAAATTGCAATGATCAGTGAAAGTGTCAAAAACTTTTTATATAGTATCATGTCATTGCAAGTAGATTGGATACATTCTGTCTTTTAATTTATGTAAAGTCAATTGTACCTATTTTCTTTGTTCCCTCCTTATAATCTGCTTTTGCCGCTATGACTACAACTCAGCTGTTGCAATCACAAGATGTCAAAGAAGACGCTGTTCTGTGTTGCTCGATGGAGGTAGGTTTTTATTTCACGTTTTCCTGTAATTTGAAGCTCATAAAAACGCAGCTCTACTGACTGTCTATTAAAAAAAAATCCAGCAGCCAATTTTGTAAATATCTAAATATTTTGATGATCCTTCATATAAATCACATGTTGGACTTTGCAGTGCAAGAGTCCTGGACAATTCTAAGAACCGTGTTTTAAGTTGCAGCTTTGGCTGACAATCACATTGTATTTCTGTAGCAGGTGAGCTTGGTCCGTCTCGTACAGAATGTCTGTCTGTGGAGGGTAGGAAAATCAACATTCATTCTGATTGGTAGACCTCTCTGAGGCCATAATAGTGTCCATTCATGGAGATAACCAAGAAGGCAGCCAATTCTACACCACGTTATCAATTCTACACCACTGCACTAACCAGACTACCAATGCTCCATCTTCTGCCACGCTGCTCGTTGGCTGGTGTGGCGAAAAGCACAGTAAAGCGGTGAAGTAAAGGTGTTTCATCCCTAGTCAATTCTACACCACTGCCCTCGCCCAGACTACCTGATCTGGCTAAAACTGGCCTAAGTATTACTCCATGAGGTCAAAGTCTAAGTAGCCTAGTCAAGACTGGACTGAGAAGCAACATGAGCAATTTTTCTGCCTGAAACTCTCGGTGTTGCATTGTGCTGGGAGCCCTGAGGAAAGCTAAACTGACAAAAATAGCCTGCCCCGCTCCCTTGAAGCTGATGCATGCAGGAAATTGCATGATCAGTGAAAGTGCCAATAGCTTTTCGTATAATAATAATTGGAAGTAGATTGGTACATTGAAACCATGTCCATAAATTTATACAAACACTCCCCTCTTATAACAGGCTGTACCCCTGTGCATTTGTTTTCAACCGTCCCCCCAGTACCTCAAGCAAGTAGCCATTGCTTGTGTATGATTCCAGAAAGTGAGTGGTGGCATACTATTCGATCATGAAGTGCATTGCCTGCTATGCCCAATTCTGTCTTCGCACATGCACTTTCCAGCAGAGGTCACTGGATAGCAATCACTAGAGGAAACCCTGGCTAATTTCTTCCTCAACTCCCCACCCACAGCGTGCTGGGGTCCAAAGTAGTGCACCAACTACCACCTTACCTCAGATTAGATAACTAGCATAGACCAGACCTTTAGCCCAGGACCTTTCTAGTCTGTATAGCTTGATACAAAAGTGAATGGTGTATTTGGTCATTTGAACCATCAGAGTTATAGTCAATCGCTGTACCTACAGTCGACACTTTCTGCTGTCTGGACTAAAGCAGGAAATCATATACCAGGAGGCATCCTTTAGGGCAGGAGTAAAAAACAAAAGAGCAAGAGGGTGGGAAAATATAAAAACATTCTAGAAAGGATTTTTAGTGTCCATCTCTGACTTGTCTTAATCACTGCTTATAGTCGTTTTGAGTGACTTGACCGTGTGAACTTTGACCTCTGCCCTTTGACCCATTTGACAGCTGCAGAGCACAGGCAAGCTGCTGGAGGAACAGCTGCCAGAGATGATGACAGAGCTGCTGGCAGCAGCACGCGACAAGATGCTAGGCCCCTCGGAGTCGGCGCTGACACGGTCTCTCCTCCTTGAAGTCATCGAGCTGCACGCCAATAACTGGAACCCGCTGACCCCCACCATCACGCAGTACTACAACAAAACCATCCAGAAACTAACTGCTTAAAAAAAAACGAGAAGAAAACAGGGGGGAAACTAAAAAGAGAAAACAGGAAGAAGGAGGAACAAAATATAGGAAGGTGCTGTCTCTTTTAATATAAAAAAGACTTTCTACTGGAAAAGAGGGGAAATGTATTATTAAAAAAAGGATCAGAAAGATAAGTCCCAGCATGCTGAAAATCATTTTAGGGGCGCATTCTTTCATTCGAGTGCCAAGCCTCCCTTCTCCCCCCTCCTGTGTTTTTGATTGTGTTTGATTCGTTGACAACACACCAACCCATGATTTGTGGAGGGCTGGAGCTAGCCTGGTATTGTGTTGAGTGTGTGTATGTGTGTGCGCTGTGTGTGTTTTATTTGTTCTGCCATTGTGACAGCCAGCTTGCTAAGCAAGTGGCAGAAGGTGACACTCAGCAGATGGCCTGGCAGGATAATAGGAAGCACATTTTATGCCAGGCTCGAAATTCAATTACTTCATGCAGGGCTGGTTTTGAGTTGACTTTTTTTTGTTTTACACATTCTTTCTAATTGCTCAAATTCTAGGAAAGGAAGAAAAAAAAAATTAAAATACGAGTTTACGTTAGAACTTCACCTGCATGTTTACTGAAAATTTTAATTTGCACAGCTTCCAAAACAGTTTCTTGCAGAAGATTCTGAAGATATGCATTGGGTTAAGTGATTGAAAGTGCAGGTTTGGAATTTTTCAATGTTGCATTTTGATTCGAGTGTGAGATGGTGAAGTGCCTGGGTCGCAGAGAAAAACTCCCAGCACTTGATAGTGTGACGTTTATTGTCCCGGTGCTATGGTTGTTAACGGCTAAATGCTACAGAAGACTTGACTTGGCCTCGTACACTAAAATGGGTTACGGTAGTTGCAGTATCCAAAGCTATGAGAGGACAAAATGGCTTAAATGTGAAGTACCCACTGATGTATTGTTACGGAGAGGATAGTCCTGTGAGTTTACAGTATTCAATTTAGACTGCAAGTGTACAATTCATTTCATATAACTTGATTTTTTTCTCAGAACAGTTTACCTGTATCAACCAGTAAAATAATTCCCAGTACCATTTCTGGCTCCGTCACATGATGTGTACGGAGGAGCCATCTTCATGATACTTCTGCTAGCTAAACTAGAAATGAAACATGTTAGAGAGTGGCTCTATATCTGGTTATTATGTCAAGTGATTCATGGCTATTATGTCAGGTGATGCACAGTCTGGAGTGTGTGCAAAGCATTTGGGTATCTTGGGGATGAGACAATGTTATAAAATGTTGAAAGTTCAGTTTTGCAGCTTCTCACTTTCTGAACTCCACAGTGTGTTGCTGCCTCGTAACGCACTGCAGATTATGTGTTAACTTGTGTAATAAATACTGACTGAATTATCTTGCGCAATAAGTGCTAACTGAATCATTTTGTGTAATGTGCGCTGACTGCAATTTTATGGTGATGACTTGGACGAAGGAACAGAGTGTCTTGTGGCCAAATTTGCTGATGGTACAAAGATAGGTGGAAAAGCAAGTTGCAATGAGGAAACAAAGGGCTCTATTTTCGCACCCACGATCGGGTGCGTTCGTGGCGGGGGAGCTGCGTAAATCCGGGATTCTCGGGGTAGGTCTGGAGCCGGGCTCCAACCTGCCCCATTTCCAGGTTCCCCAGTGACCCGCTCACATGCGCGCGCAGCCCCTGCATGTGGGACTCCCGCCGGCAATTAAAGCCAGCGGCATGCCACTTAAAGTACTTGAACAGGTACTTCAGGTTGTTTACAGACCTGATTGACCTGATATTTTAGGAGGGATCGGATTTTGCAATTAACTGAGACTGTTTCCCGTTCTGGCAGCTGCAAAGGTCCATTTGACAGGTGGGTGGGGGGGGGTGACCCTCACTCATTGCAGGAGGCCACTCTGTCACTTTGGACAAAGTTTGGCCTCCACCACCCTCCACCTAACAATCAAATGCATAAACTTGCACACTTACCCCGGTGTCCAGACACCTTTACCTACCTTGCGGACCCCCTCAAATGTACATGTTCCGGATGGGGGCCGCCGTAGCTGCAGTCATGACCTCCTCGGAGGGCAAACAGCTTCACCAGCCTCGCCGGCCACGCCGTCCACCTCTGACATGTGGAGCTCCACAACACAGTGCTGTGACACATCCACCTACACAGCAGGAGGGAGGGCAACCACAGAGAGAGCTGCTTCGCAGAGGGCACTACCCTCGCCACAGGGTCTACAGACCGAGGCTCAGCTTCCATGGACATGTAGTCATGGACATCTGCAGCCTCCTTCATGCCGAGCTGCTCCCGGCTGGCCCGAGCACCATCTTCTTACCTGTCATTGTCAAAGTCACCACTGCCCTCAACAACTTCTCCGCATCCTTCCAGGGTGCCACCAGGGACATCGCCGACGTCTCTCTGTCGTCTGCACAAAAGAGCCCTGCAAATACACCTACACCCACTCTGCAGTGACACATGGGTGGCATCAGTTGTGGGTCTTCATAGTGATCCTCAGGAAAGGGCATTATTGCACAAACCAGACAAGATTCGCAAAGACGTGGCAGTAGTGGTGACAATATAATATGTTATGTGAGGTTGATCAGAAATCAAATATAGGTGAACACCTTGACAAACCCTCAAACACGCTTCATGCTAACGGCACGTTTGCCTTACGCTTCCTACTGCACGTATGTGATGCATGCCCTGTGGCTGCAGCACAGGTAGTGGCGGGTTGAGTGAGGCTGACCGTGAAAGAGATGCATGAGAGGATGAGGATGAGATAGAGTCATGAGATTGTATGAGGATTGGGTTGAGTGGTAGTTTTGGGATGAGTACTGGCGAGGTGAGTAAGTGCAGGTAAGATGAGGATGAGCTTTGAGTGGGTGTGTGGAGTGTTGTGATAGAATAGTGTTGGCAGTGCAGAAGGAGATGTGGGGTGGGGGCGATGATGTGGCAGACAGAGTGTAGGGGAATGAGTAAGTTGTATTCACTTCGGCTGACCTACTTAGGCGATTGAAGCGCCTCCTGCAGTGTACGCAGGTGGTGGTGGTGCAAGTGACCTCCTCTGCCACCTCAAGCCAGGCCTTCTTGGTGGCAGAGGCAGGCCGCTTCCTCCCGCCCGCTGGGAGGAAGATCTCTGTCCTCCCCCCTCCTCCTCACCCCATCCAAAGATACCTGGAGTGAGGCATCATTAAACCTGGGAGCAGCCTTCCCCCGGGCTGCTCCATGCTGTAATTTTTCCTATTTTCTGCAGCATCAGTCCGTGGAGGACTGCCCCTTTAAATAGGGCTCCTCCAGCTGACAGACCTTGCTGCGCATGTGCAGTCCGCCCGCCACGCAGCTTACCAGCAGGAAACCTGGAAGCACAGGTAAGTGGCTCCAATTATCCTGTAATTGCGTGCGGAGCACCCCGATTTCACCAGGCGCGTTACCCACGCGTCCAGCCGACCCCCCGCTGAGAACCCGCCGCCCTGCTAATATCGAGCCCAAAGTGTCTGCAAAGGGATATTGACAGGTTAAACGAATGGGCAAAAATTTGGCAGATGGAATATAATGTGGGAAAATGTGAAGTCATCCACTTTGGGAGGAAAAATAAAAAAGCAAAATATTATTTGAATGTACTGCAGCATTTTGTAGCTTTTCTCCAGAAGGATCTGGTTGTCGTCGTACATGACACACAGCAGGTGATCCGGAAGGCAAACTGAATATTAGCCTTTATTTCTAGGGGGATGGAGAATAAAAGCAGGGAAGTCATGCTACAACTGTACAGGGTGCTGGTGAGACCACCCCTGGAGTACTGCATACAGTTCCTTATTTAAAGAAGGACATAATTGCATTAGAGGCAGTTCAGAGAAGGTTCACTAGGTTGATTCCAGGTATGGAAGGGTTGTCTTATGAGGAAAGATTGAACAGGTTGGGTCTATACTCATTGGAGTTTAGAAGAATGAGAGGCGATCTTATTGAAACATACAAGATTCTGAGGGGACTCGATAGGGTAGATGCTGAGTGGATGTTACCCCTCATGGGGGAATCTAAAACCAGGGGGCATAGTCTCAGAATAAGGGGTCGCCCGTTTAAAACGGAAATTAGGAGGAATTTCTTCTCCCAGAGGGTTGTGAATCTTTGGAATTCTTTACCCCAAAATGCTATGGAGGCTGAGTCATTGAATACATTCAAGGCTGAGTTAGACAAATTTTTGATCAGCAATGGAGTCAAAGGATATGGGGAAAAGGCGGGAAAGTGGAGTTGAGGTAAAAATCAGATCAGCCATGATCTCACTAAATGGCAGCGCAGGCTCGAGGGGCCAAATGGCCTACTCCTGCTCCTATCTCTTATAGTTTTATGGTCACCTTGATTATCATTCAACAAAATTGCAATAATTGGCGAACTTGCAATGATTGGTTATTTCTTTTGTTGTTGACATCGTTTGAATCAACTGCATTTGGGGCCCAATCATTGTTCTCTGGTTTCATTCCTGCTGACAGGGAGGGGATGAAAACTGCCCACTGACTGCACAGTGTGTATTATAACATATATAGTTGGGAATGATTATGAACAAGATAATGGATGGCTGGTCGTGAACTACAAGATAGTAATTCAGTCAGTGTTCAGAGGTCAGCTATCCGTAGATTTGGGATTATATGCCTGCAGTTCTTTGGTGTTTGGTAAACTATTGTATGAAGTTTAACAAATATATAGCCACCACTACTACTTGTGATGTTGGACCCCGACAAAGTCACAGGATACCAGATTTATCTTGGGTAGTGAATTACAGTGCATCCTGGTGCATTATTGCTATTTGGTTAAGTCTTTTGAAACCTGAACAGTTTTCTCTAGTAGTGATGAGCAGGCTTTGATACGGATAGGACCAAGAGCTTAAACAATTTAAAGAATGGAGGTGCAACAGCAGCTGTTTTTATGTTAATGGGGCACACGAGGCAAGCACCATTAAAGCAGCCTATGAATACTGCTCTTTGTTTCTTTTTGCATTGTTGCAGTACAAATGGAGGCTAGCACTTAGTGCTACTTCTGGTAACAGCCCTCAAGACTCATGAAAATTTGGGTTAGGCTGCCATTGGAGGTGTGAAATTTGCATCCTTTATACTGTGATATATTGCCAGCAGTGGGAGCACCCCATGGACACTGCCAGTGGCGCATTGAAAATGTAAAATTGGAGTCACGGGTGGGTGGGGGGGAGCGTGATTTTAACTGGTTGCGCATGGCATTAACGGGGCAGTAACGGCCTCAAAATGGGGTCAGTAGCCTTACTGCCTTATTAACCACAATGATGCAGCCGGCGCTATCTTGCAAGGGGCCTACCGTTGCTGCCCAAAGCGCCTATCCTGTTTCTTGACAGACCCCTTTTAATATGCAAATTGCAGTCCTAGGACCCCGGTTGCCATTTTAGGTTGAAACCAATCATCAGTTCCACGGGTGATAAAGCCGAAGAGGCCCAGTGAAGGTAAGTTTGAAATTATTTTTGTAAGGCCCAGAGGAGCTGGAATACTCCTCAGGTCCCCCTCCCCCTCCCCCTCCCCCTCCCCCGCACTTACCATGCTGCCCTCTGGGGCGGCCCGAAAGTGGCCAGCCTCAATCCGGCAAGCAGTGTCAGGGCCGTTTGGTGCACCGTTGCTCCCCGGCTCGATGGAAATGAGGCCAGGACCTCACAATCGTAGCCGCCTCTTCACCGTGGGTACGGGGCAACTGTCCAACGTGCTGTGCCGGTCAAGCATCTGAAAGTCAAAATTGACCCCACTGGATTCAGAATCTGAGGGATTATTTTGCTTTCAATCAAATTTCCATTTTTTTTTGTGCAAGAGGATTTTTTCATTATAAACACATGACATGGTGGTGCTGTTGACTTAGAACCAGACAGCCAATCATTGGCTTAACAAAAAAGATTGGATCCAGACACATCTGGATGCGTAATGTATCTCGCCTTTTTTTTTGTTTTGTAGCAAAGGTACACCCAGCAAAAAAATAAAGCTACTCCTGTAAGGTGACTGAGCATTCATTCCTCCATATTTATAATTAAGGCCGTGAGGTGTCTGGTATTTTGTTTGACAATACAGCCAATCATTTTAAATCCGTTTTATGATACAAAAGAAAATTTCCACACAGAGCTGGTTATAATGTTGGGACTACTTTATTTTTTGTAAATAAGGACAATGAATGCTGGAGGTTTACAGCGATCAGCCAGCAAGTGAAGGAGAAAGGAAAGGTTAAAGTTAAATGATAGACCTTTCAACATATAGCCTCACAGCAAATGAAAGAGATGGTGTGTATTTTCTCTGCAGCCATAATACATTAAAGAGCCCAACATAGAGATCCAGAGAAACCCTGTAGCAAATGGACTAGATATGAGCCCTGATTTGCAACTTTTTCACATGCAGCAGAAAGCTGCCCTTTACAGTATATGCAAAATTAAGAAGTAGTTTCCTCTTTATATTTAACAAGTAAATTAATGGGTGGCTTATTTAAATGCTATAGTACATTGCAAATTGATGGCATTGCCCTCCTGTTAATACAAGCTCAGCTGGTATAAATGCACATATGACATGGTACTGATCCATAGAGACCATGAAGGCCCCAGTTCAACTTCTGTGCTGAGTTGGCTCATCTTGGGATGGGGCCCTATAATTAGCCTCAATAGTTTTAGGCTCGAGAATGAACAAAATCAGCCACGGTCTCTCTCCCTTCCTGTACTGGAAAGTGTGGATGTGTGGTGAGAACATGATTGAACTCAGCTATGAATGACAACCTGTTGATATTCAGTATCTAGGCTCACACATGAAGCATAGCCAGGTAGATGAGGCACCAGAGGGCAGTTGCCACCTATGGAACTGTGACACAGCACAAGTTAGTGCCTTCAAGAGAAGAGGGGTGAAAAATAAGAGAGTAACTCCTGAGAGCCACAAACGTTTTCTACAAGATTCTAATTGCTGAAGTCAAACTAAAGTCAAATTAGACCAATGTGGAGAACTAATGAAGAATTATTGAGTTCAGAATTTTTCACCAAATAAGTTATGGGGATACCATGGCCCTACACTCTGTTGTAGTGTTTATGTTCACCACTTGGCTGTACAGACACTCAGATAGTGAGTCCCTTGGCCAGGATCTATTAAACACTCCTATCCAACATAGACAACAAAAAAAAATTTACAAATAATAAAAAAAAAAACTTTTTCTAGGAAAATCTTGCAATCCTCTAATGCTTTATTTTCAGTTATCATTTAATATCTGCTAATATTGGGGGGGCGGGGGGGGAGAAGTGTGTGTGTGTGGTAAAATCAAGATACTCCATGATTTCATGCTCAGCAAATTATCTCTGACCTGTTTTCATGTTTTTTCCTAATGGAATATAAAGTCAAATGAAAGCATAAAAGCCTAATAAGCTAGGCTGTGCTTTTGGGTTTTAATTTATATACAAATATATATACTGGGGAGAGCTCCATTAATAATTAGCAATATGCAAGTTTAATATTTTTAGTGTTCATCCTCCATCATCCAACATGTAGGAGACTTCACTTTGCTACATCAGTGTTTTACGTGGTTAGCTAGCTATATTTGAAAGATTTATTTTATTTTATTGTATTTTTATTTTTTTAAAGTGAATCAGAACATTTTATAATTCCTTTTAACTATTTCTTTCCTTCTGCGCCCCCCCCCCCCCCCTTTCTCTCTACCCCTGACCCATTCAAGTTAATCGATGCATGACAATTTTACCCAGGATTTCTTAGGAGAGGTGCCATGTTTAAACATCTCCCGGTTTGATCACCACAGTGAAATTTGCCTGTTCAGTCTTTTTAAAAGAGATGTTTGTTGTATCTGCATCGAGAAATTTGTTTAATGTAGAATCTGTGCCTTGATGCAAAAGGGCATTCTGAATTTAGGTTATATTGGGTTGTGCCACTTCTGACCTAAGTCCTGTGCATGAATGTGAAAATGTAGCAGAGGAACATTAGCAAGTAGACGGTACACTTGGGTGGGGGTCGATTGACTATACCTTTGTTCAGCAGTGAACTATCTCTGTATTCTGTATATGACATGAGTACTAGCAAATATTGCCAATTTCGACCGTGTTTTATTTTTACATGAATATTCTAATATTCTGCAAATGCTTTGTGATGTATTTGGAGTAAGGCTATTGGTTTTGAGTGACATAGATGGGAAAGCATTGTATTCAACAAGGTCCCTGCCACTTCCTTAGTTTATAGAATGACACATATCCATTGAAAAGGAAATTTGGGTTTGTCGTCTTGTCTTCTCTTCTCCATGTCAGTTCAATAATTGATGGAGTTGAATGGATTAGAGTGAGGCAGTCTAGGCAGAGGCAATCTTTACTCAATCCTGAAGAGTTGTACAGGTGGGCCAAGAATTACTGAAAAACTGATTTTTTAATTTTAAAATATTAAAGGTGATCAAAATGTCTGATCGGCCACCCATCCCCAATTTAATGCAAGAGTTTCAATCGTGTGCCACAAATGAAATCATTTACATGGCTTCATAGTCTTGGCACAGCGGCATTTGTTACTTGGCATTGACTTGTGTCCAAGGGTGGTCCTGTTAAGCAAAGGGGAGTATCTTGGTGACTATAGCTGCTTTCATACTATTCTTTTTAGGTTGGATCCTGGGACACCCACAAGAAATTGGATGTACAGTTCTGCTACCAGGATAAAGGATTTAGTAATGTGAAGGCTGGGAGCCAGCATGCAGACACTGGTCTCCTAGAATTCATCCCTAAACGGTGCTAGTATAAAAGCAGCTTTAGTGGAATCTGGGGGAGTGGGATTCACTAACATGCTTGTTATGTAACCAATTTAATAGCTCCAGTTTTCTTAAGAATGCTGCCTCTGCCGTAGGGTATATAAGCATCTAGTAAAAGACAATGGTGTAAAATTATTCCTTTATAAATGTTTGAAGCTTCTCAGATACACAAATGATTTAAAGAGGAACACAGATTTGAAATTTGGCTGTGTTTGGTTTCTGATTCATTGATGTAGAAATTGGGATTTGATGTTAAAATTTCAGGATGAAGACATTTTCTTTCTATTGTATAGCAGCATAGGAAAAAGTTGAGTTGATCTTATCCGGTTGCAGTATGTCCTCAAACTTTACACCTGGTACTCTTGAAACAGGTAAGGCCTAGTTTGCCACAGTGTCATCCTGTTTAAAACGCTAGTGGGCCTTTTTAAATTCTGGGTTGTCTTCGTGATTCCAGTCATTTGACAAATTGTGAAAACATTGCAAGTGTGCTCATTCTAGCTATTTCTCTCCACCACAACAAAGAGACTAGCAATGAGTGCAGTGTGACGAGAGCTGACTTCACACCCGTCAAGCTTATGTGTGTGATTTTTTTTTTTAAAACTGTTTAGGAAATGGATTCAGGAGAAGTCTTTCACGCAAGCAATTAGACATCTCAGCTGACCTATTCAGGTGGATCGATGTATATCAGTAATGGTACCTTACCTATAGGTGCGATAATGAGGGGTTGAGAAGTTGAGATACTACCCTCCTGTTTTTTTTGGGGGTGATCTAGAAATTCTTAAGATATAAACCAGGCATCAGATGTCTTTTTTTCAATATAAGTTTTTTTTGCCCCCACTTACTTGTATGTGTCTTATGTGGAGGCATTAGCTATTAAAGTTTTTAATGAATTTTTATCAGCAGCAGAAAATCAAGCATCAGAATTCATGCCTCCTGTTGCTTGGCTGTCCAGCCCTAGTCTGGGTTTGGACTTGAGAAAAGAGGACAATCCTAGGTCAAGGAAGTCTAGATTACTGTGACGATTTTAATCAGAGTGGATATGAATGATGATGGGTTTATATAGGAAGTGAAATGGGATGGCATTGAAAGTGGGGACAGAGACTGGCATCTCTCATAAATGGTAAAAAGAATCACCTCTGCATGAATGGTTAGGGATCCTTCACTCCAGCTGAGCTTTGTACGGTGTGCAACACTTTCACCCAATTCATTCATTCTGGATCTCGCATGCAAATCTGCTACAACAGCATCTGCCAGTCTGAAATGTTCATGTTAATAGTATTGTGACCACTAATGTGTGGAGAAAGGCAATAATAGAAAAAAATGTATTTTTTTTTTTGGCTGTGTTCCCTTTTAAGCAGAGTAATTGTATCAAATTCCAGATTTAATTTTGCTTTTCCAATGTTAAACTACATAGCATGAATTAATACCTCAGTATACAAAGATGTATTGTTTTTCTCTTTTTTTAAAGTTGGGTTTTGCACTATTTTTAGTTTTTAATTTTTGTTTTTAAATGTATGTTTTTTAATGTATGTCCAAAAAAATTACATGTTCGAAGTTACCATCCTGTCATTTATTTTTTATTTGAAGGTTTGCTGAAAAAATACACAAAGTAATTGGTCCTAAAGTGTTATGATCATCAAAAACCCAGACCTGCCATTTGTATGATGAGATCTTGACTCTTGTCAGTTAAACAGTTCTTTAAATAATACAACATAATCCTTTTTCTCCTCTTGCCCCCACACTGGTTTATGGTTCAGTGGGCACCAACTGCCCTCCTGGTATCTCACGTAAGTGGCCGTTAGGGGACAGCATCACAGCTGAGCCTGATCCTGTCTTCACCCAATGTCCACATGCCTCATTTAAATGCCACTGGGCAGCTGCTTGCCCGTTTTGGATAGAAAGCAGCAGCTGTCCAGCGGCGGGGTGGGGGAACAAACATTGGGCACTGAGAAGCCTGTCGACAGCAAGGTAAATCCAGGTGGTGGGGGGGGGGAGCCAGGGGCAGCAAAGGCCCAGACTTTCCTTGCTCCTGCTCCTCCTGGACCCACTAAGGAAAGCTTTTTTTTAAAACTCACCTTAAAGAGCCTCACTGGCGTCCTGGCAGCTTAACCCGGGGGTGGGGAGAAGGGAGTAACAGTAGCGGGCACTGAGCTCGAGAGCGGGTTGAAAGGCCAGCGGGGTCTCATGTACGTGACAGGACCTATATTTGTATTTATTAATGGGGCTTCTGCTGGGTTCGGGTGGGAGCCTCATCCGCTGCCAAAACCAATGGTGTTAAAATGGGGAATTGGAGCCGTTCCATTCTAACTGCACCTCTGCTCCTTACCCATTAATGGGGGAGTGTTAAAATTCACCTTATGGAGTCGCAGTAGACCAGGGATGTCTCGGGTCACTACTGACTCGGCTGATCTCAGCTGCTATAGTTGGTCACAGTGGCCCTGATGATGATGACCATTGATGGGAAAAGGGACAGAATTGTAGAATGCAATCCACAAAGCACCAATTTATTTTTTTTTAAATCCATGCAATGAAAATGGAACCTATTCATTCACTAAACCTGTAGCTCTGCTCATAACTCAGTGCTCTGGTGTAGGGATCAACCTTGTGGCTTTTCTCTGTACCATCTTCAGCATTTGAATGTCTCCCATATGTCTCAGGACATAAGGTTCATGCTGCAATCTGACCAGAGTATTGTGGTTTTAGTTTACTGATCAGTCTTTTATTTGTTGATTGCTCTGCAAAGTGATTGGACATGTTAAGCACCAAGACTACTAATACCCTGAGATCTCTTTGAGCTTCAAACTTAGCAATTCATGGAGCATGAATAGCTTCTGTCTTTTTCTCTTTTTGAGCAATCTGTTGCACTTAAATCTACTTACTTGCATGTTTCATATAACTCATTTTATAGATTGTGATCTGTCTCATCAGATTCGAGTTTTCTCCTTCCTCCCCCCCCCCCCCCCCCCCAACAACCAACAAATTGGCATCATCTGGGAATTTGACCAGTTTGCATTAAGTGTATGAATGCAAGTCATTACTATAAATTAGAAACAGTAGGGGTGCCAATACTGACAATCTCAGCATTCTCTTCTCCCTCCCCCATCCCGACATCACTCCTACAACACCTATCCACTGCTTCCTACCCTTTAGTCAATTTCTTATCCATCTCCAGGTTTTACCATGAATTCCCATTGCATTCAGCTTAAGTAGTGGCCTTTCATCTGGAACATCTGTCAGGTAGGTAGGCAATATTGTAAAGTTTACCAAATTCCAGCCTCTGATCACAGCGTAGCTTGACTGAATGGGGAGAGCAAGCAAGACTATTAACTATTGTTACCCTTCATCGGCTGCATTCTCAGTGGCGGCTGGTGACCTTTTGACAGGTGAGGCACAGCTACACATGCCTACCCAAGCCATGGTATGTTACCATGGTAACGGGCCCTTCCTGTGGAATCCCACCACCAACCTTATAAAGCTGTATGAGGCTCGGGTGTTATCTAAAGTACAGTGACCAATTAAATCCATCCCGGGAACTTTCCCACGGTAAGTCCCCCCTCACATTGCCTTTTAGCTCGGAAAAGAAAATCAAGCAGGTTGGCAGGGTTTAAATCAGGCAGCCGATCCACTACCGCCAGCTATTAATTTGAATCTAATTTTGAATTTAAATGGAGGGGCCTGGAACTTTTCCAGTGCAACGTCCTCCCTTACCATCTATGTCTAAATTTAAATACCTGTCGCTTTCCGGCAGGAAGTCTGTGCAGGATTCCCGGTGAAGCAGTACCTTACCTGACATGTCGCCTCTGTACATTCTGTTGTATAAATGCCCTGTACTCGGGTGAGCAACAGAATCGTAGATTCACAAAAATGCAGATGTACAAATGTGCCAACAGATTAATGGAGCTTGTTTCAGGAAAGTAAATGTGGGGAGCTGCCTTCCCCTGCCCCCCACTGTGTTTTCACTGATACAACAATTTGGTCTTTGCATTGCGCAGCAGAACCCAACTTCATAAAGTAATGGGGGGAGAGTGACACATCAACCCTGATTTTAACCCTGCCCTGCCCACTGGGGTCAGGCAGGAGACTCAATGGGCCTGTGCAGATGAGGCCGGGGAGTTAAAATCTCCCCAGGCCTCGCGCTGTGTGCAGAGGGCAGGATGGTTTCCCGTGCGCCTCGACCACGCCCGCATGACTGCCACCAGGAGTTAAAATTCGGGCTATAGATTGATATCTTGCTAAAGAAAACAGTAAAATTAGACATCTTAATGTTTCCTTTATTGTTCCTAAGCGTGTAAGTGATGTGAAATTTTCTCTCGATTTGGATGATAAGTACTTCAAGCCTAACAATAAGTAATGACAACTGAGGCAGCGCAGAGCCCGCTTTGTTGCTCCCTTACGTGACTGTGGACGCTGATGGATTTTTCTCGCTGATTAAACTGTATACCATCAGCTCAGTTAGCTCTGTATAGCAGGCAATTACCCTTGCATTATAATGTGATAATCTTATTGGAGACCAATAAAGCATGATGTTGTTCAAAAGCCAGTAACCTTGATGGTGTGGCATTGTTTCGCCTTAGTGCAGCAAAAGCACCAGCGTTGAGGCACAGCTCGGAGGCTCATAGGTTCTGCTCTGTGATTTCACTCCCGCATTATTCCATTCGGTCTACTCATTCTATAAATATTGTATCCAGCAGCTTCCTGACTTAACACTGGTGTGGAAAGATAAGCTTCAGACATCCATTGAAATAATTTCACAATGAAAAAGTACCAACACAAAGCCATTTTGATATGATTTCCCAACTCTTTATCGTGAAGAGAGAACCTATTTAGTATTCAAAACCCACAGTAAAAGAATAAAGCTACAGATCTTGAGATAAAACACAAAAGTGCGCAAAACTTGCAAATCTGTCAGAATTGAAAAAGTATAGATTATAATTTGGGGAGATCCTTAGCTAATTCTAATGAAGGATCTGTACTAAAACCATTAACCTGTCTTTTCTCTGGTTACTGATGAGCTTGCTGTGTATTTACAGCATTTTTAAATATGTTATTCCATGTTGAAAAGGCTGCTGCCATATTCAGGAGAGCAAGAAGCATCTATTTTCATCACGATGATGTGTGCAAATGATGCAATAGCTTTTCAGCGAAAGACAAATTTCACCTGTGAGACTGACGATGCCATTAGTTTGCATATGTGTAAATGGATCGGAAATGTTTTTCCCAACAATTTAGGGGGGAGGGATGATGTCCATTTAAACCAATGTCATTCACTGATGTTTTGTCTTGAGCCACAATCTCAAGTAGTGTCCTGCTCACGGCCAGTCTCGGAAACATTATAACATTCTGCACTGTAGCCTGATGGGAGGTAGATCTGCAGCTGCTGTCCTCCCCCCACCCCAACACACAGACCTGGTGATTTAAATCGTGCTACTGTAGGCAGTTCCAGAATACAACCTAAGCACTTCTCCACAATCTTACTGAGAAATTCAGTGCAGATACAAAGCAGGAAGTGTAGTTACGCCTACCTTTTTTGCTAAAATTATCAATGGGAGGAATTTTACCTCCCATCAGTCCTGTAGGCTTAATACGGCCCTTTCTCTTGCTGTGCTGATGATTGGCTTACCCGACCTCCTATTAGTATTAATTGTTGCCGTTTGCCAGAGAACAAGATAAGGTGATGGGGAGATATATATTGGAAATGCAGAGCGGGGCGATTGGAAAGGAAAGATAAGTTAAAGTTTATGGGGTAGCCATTCATCCGAATAGCTCTGAACTGGTCTTTCTCAGTTTCTAATCGACCAGCTATGCGTAACAAGCATTTTACATTTTTAAACTCAGAATTCCAGTATTTACAATAGATTTTGATTTAAAGAACAAGGGGCATGATTAAATTCCTAAAAAGCCACACAAGGTGGTATTAATTTTTTTTTTTAAAATAAGCAGAAGAGAGCTCCTGCCTTCTGATAGTCCGAGCCTCAGGCCGACCACACTGGGTCCTTGGTCCTGAAGCTGCACAATTGCTGTTTCATTCGACACAAAAGCAGTAATCCAATATTCTTTCCATGTTTTGTGAACCTTCACTGCACCCCCCGCCCCCCTACATGAAATATAGCTGAAAGTGTTTTTACATTAACAGCCAGATGGTCCATTCTTTCTTCCGGCAGCTGAATGTCTGCAGCTCAGAGGCACTGAGCATTTTCTGCTGCCCCCTTACAAAAGCAGTTCAGCACTCGTGTGACCTTTTCACCCTAGACTTGTCGACTTCTGGGTGCCAACTGTCCTTATCAGACCAGACCGTGAAAAACCCAGAGACACTAGACGGCACAGTGGAGCCAGTGAGACTTTGATTAACAGATGGCAACAGTTTGGTCCTCTCTCTCCCCACAGCCCACATTCTCCTCATCCCCGCGATTGTAACTCATTTTTTTAAACAAATATAAAAGTCAAATGTAACAAAATATTATTTTTTTTCAAATCAAGCAGCTAAAAATGTATTTACAAAAATTGAAATACATGCGGTAAGTAACACTGTGTGGCCCAGAACATAAAGATATCTGGCTGCAATTAATCAACAGTGAATGAAGCCACAGAGAATTTCAGAATTTTAGCACTAAGCTGTAGAACAAGGAGACAGGGTGTAGTTTATTCAGAGAATTCTAGATGGACTGTTTGCCTCCATGTACTGCCCACTGTGGTCTGTGCTGAATTGGCTAATCATAGAAGGAGGCCATTCGGCCCATCGTGCCTGTGCCAGCTCTTTGATAGAACTATCCAATTGGTTGCACTCCCCTGCTCTTTCCCCATAGCCCTACAATTTTTTCCTTTTCAAGTATATATCCAATTCCCTTTTGAAAGTTACTATTGAATCTGCTTCCACCACCCTTTCAGGCAGTGCATTCCAGATCATTACAACTCGCTGCATAAAAAATGTTTCCTCATAATACCTCTGGCTCTCTTGCTGATCACCTTAAATCTGTGTCCTCTGGTTACCAACCCTTCTACCAGTAGAAACAGTTTCTCATTGACTCTATCAAAACCGTTCATGATCTTGAACACCTCTATCAAATCTCCCCTTAACCTTCTGTGTTCTAAGGAGAACAACTCCAGCTTCTCCAGTCTCTCCATTATAACAGAAATCCCTCATCCCTGGCACCATTCTAGTAAATCTCTTCTGCATCCTCTCTAAGGCCTTGACATCCTTCCTAAAGTGTGGTGCCCAGAATTGAACACACTATTCCAGCTGAGGCCTAACCAGCGTTTTATAAAAGTTTAGCATAATTTCCTTGCTTTTGTACTCTATGCCTCTATTAATAAAGCCCAGGATCCCATATTGTTTTGTAACCCCCTAACTTGTCCTGCCACCTCCAAAGATTTGTGTATGTGCACTCCAGATCTCTCTGTTCCTGCACCCTCTTTAAAATTGTACCATTTAGTTTATATTGCCTTTCCTCATTCTTCCTACCAAAATGTATCACTTCACACTTCTCCACATTAAACTTCATCTGCCATGTGTCTGCCCATTTCACCAGTCAGTCTATGTCCTCCTGAAGTCTGTTACTATCCTCCACATTGTTTACTACATTTTTGAGTTTCATGTCATCTACAAACTTTGAAATTATACTTTTTATACCCAAGTCCAGGTCATTAATATATATCAAGAAGGGTGGATTCCTTGCCTTTGTCAGAAATGTTTCCACCTGCTCAGTTACCCTGGCACCTGGGAAGCCACATACCATTCAGAATCCTGCTCTCTGCTGCAAACCAATTATAGAATCGTCACAACTATCATTCTTATGGACGGTCGTTTTCCCTCCCCCATAGGTAATCCTTTGGTGTTGCCTTTGATTACTTTCCCCTGTGCCTGCCTACTTGTCCTCATAATAGGTGTCAGGGACTGTATATCTATTTGACAAATTCAGACCCACAGTGGTTTCCTATATTGGTTCCTGCTGCTTCCCCTGCAGACCGTAATCCATTTCCTTTCCTTCTCTTCAATATTTCTCTATTCATGGGGGTAACCATCTTTTGCACTGTCTCTTTCAGAAACCTTTTCCCAATTATGCACACTGGAGTGTGGCCAGCTGCTCCTCGTTTTTGCACTCCTCTGATTGAGCAACATAACATTTCATCATGTGTGTTCCTCCTAGACACTTTACAGATCCAGGATATCCCACATCATGCATGCTGCACACATTCCTAGCCTAGCTCTTGATCCTGCCATTACTATGCTCCTAACTTCTGTGCTACTTTGGACTCAATTAATTAGAATTATCTCTTGCTAAGGTGCCTGGTCTTGCTAATTCTGTCTGGACGTTTCACTACTTTTCAGGCCAGACTCATTTCCTTTACTTTCTCTCTGCAAAAACCCCTTGTCAGTGTCTCACTGTAGCTCGGGTGCTTTATAAGGTATGGAAGAGAAATAGATTGCACTAGAGAGTAAATTCAGCAATTCATCCCCTCCCCCAGCCCCCATCCCAGCAGGGAGCTGCAAGCAAAGGAAGTACGGTTAGGAGATGGGGCCACAGTGCCGTAGCCCATTATGGTTAATTTAGTCTACAACTGTGATATAAAGCCATATAACCCATTGACAAGAGTTCAGATAATACTGTTTTCCTGTGTGCGGTTGCTTCATTCTCCAGGCTTCTGTCCAATGTGAGAAATTTCTGCTTCAGACTCTTTTTTTAAATGAATTGGGGATACTGTAAAATATTACTTCACAGATTCTAAAATGGCCCAGTATAGGTGGATTATGCCATCAAATGTTAATTTCCTTTTGTTTTATTCCGCTCCGCTTGGGTTCTCTCCCTGCTATGCTCCCTGATGATGATAGCCTGGCAAGAGGATGGACAGTAACTGACGCTGCTCCCAGGCAAGCACTGGGAGGTTGACTTATCATTTGATCTTTCAGCCCTCACTGTAGAAAAGGACACTGTTTTGCACCTGCCCTTTGTGTGCTTCCCCTTCATAGTCCCATTCTGCAGCTTCCTGACAGCCCTCCTCTGTGCTTTTCAACTCCAGACATACTCTGTGGCTACTCTCTTAAAAGTAATATTCAGCACATTTGTTCCTCAAATGCCTCTTAACACTTTCCTTTCAAGGCTCACTCTGTGGTTACTGAACATCCTGGCTGAGATCAGGAGCTCACTACTTCACAAATCTTTGTACTTAAAGTAACAGATAAGTGCCAAGTCCTGAAAATTCTTGGTGGTCACCTGTGCCACCAGAAGTATGATGGAATGATTCTCCTCACCCCACCCATCCCAATGCTAGTAGGAAGTTGAGATTACACTGGGCAGTGAGTCCTGGAAATAACCTTTGCTTAAAAGCAACCTAATATAACGGTGGGATCATTAACATCAAGGGGGTGGGCAGCTGTGTCACCTGCGCACGGACTGGAAAAATTGGAACAGCACCATGCCACTCCTTAAAGGGGTGGGCCATTGCAGCAAGACACTGATGGATTTACTAGTAGCCACACTTGAAACTACATGCCTTATCTAGGAAAAATATTGACCTTCAAAGAAAATTACAATCCTGCTTGTGGTGGAGAAACAGCCACTGTGTTCTACTGCCACCAGGATCGTACCCTGGCAATTCGTTATGGAGGTATATTTTGCATTGGGGACAGACAAACTGGTGGTATTTGTGGCATCCGGCCAACCCTGTCTCTCAAAATAATGCCAGGATGGAGTGGGAGGGGGGGTGGTGATAAATGCCCTCCACTCTCCCATCGGAATTTTGCGTCGCTGCCAGAAAGGCAGAATCAGGTCCTGCTGTCCCCTCCCCCACCAGGTTGCGCATTTTCGTGCGTAAAAAGCTATTAGAATTTCAGGGCGAAAATCTAATTTTTAAAAAAATATTTGAGCTCCCCGGTGCACCATGTGATACTGACCTGTATAGACCAGGAAGGTCCCATGTTTGATAATAGGGCTGTGTTAAGTTAGCTGGAATCAGCCAAGGTGGCAATAGGGTGGTACAGTTGACATTATTCTCCTTAGGCTGTGAAGGGGAAAATCAGCCCGGTTTCCTGCTCGCTAGCCAACGATCGCTGCTGGAAAATGTGTGCATGTCAGGTAAGGACAGGATCAGGTTTGGCTGCAATACCCTCTGCAGTTGAAGCAGGCTTCCAACATTCACAGTCTGCAATCATGTGTGAAGAATGGTGAGTTCAGTGAGGTACCAGAGGACAGCCAGCTCCCATGAAACTGTAACCCTGCATGTGTCAGCATCTTCAGGACAGAAGAGGGGAAAATTGGGGGAAAGTATATATTTTTTTAATTGCATTAAATCTGATGTTATTTAGTTGCCCTGTCACTTGAATTAGTCTCTGAATTGATTGGCAGCCCTGGTGGGACCCATTGTCAGCACCGTGAAGAATTGCTTTTATTTTTGCAGTTGCTTTTTCTTCTTTGCCAAAAAAGTAATTTGAAACCAATCATTTTAATTTTTCTAAAAATATAAGTAATAAATGGCTTGCTCACTTTGTACATAAGCTTGTGTGTGTTTTATGAGGGCAGTGCATAAATGTCTCACTTGTTTTTATAGAAAGTTTACTGAAGTCAATGTGAATTTACCAGACCCTATATACAGTGTTGATCCAGGTTTCTTCACGAGAAAAGTCATTTACAAGAAAAGAACATTCATTCTTTCCAAGCCTAACCCCTAGTGCCCTACTTCTACCAGTTACTTAACATTAATACCAGTTCACACGAACAAATGAATTCCATTCTGATCACACCAGCAAAATGGACCTGGATTCTAATAAATCAGACAGTTCGACACAAAATGTCTGCTTCCACCATGCCTTTAGCCTGCAGTCTTGAACAACAGAACAAGGTAATGACAGGTGATTAGAGACAGTGATAAGTGTTATGGCTATCTCTATTTATTACATTTAGAATTATAGACTAGATCAGTCAAATGTGTTTCACCCTCAAACTGTTTCCACCCTGTATCTTAATTCGATACAGCTGCAAAGTTCAGCACAGAAGTGAGAGTAGTCACCATGTAATGGCTTCTAGGGTTGTCTTGTGCTGTTTATATTGCGCTATAACATTCTGAGCTTTGTGCTAATGTTACACTCCCTCACCCACACTGGATCCGGAGTGCGATATAGTTCCTTCGTGAAAGGCAAATTGCCACTACCATAAAGTTGCAAGAGAAACCTTTTCTTACACTATGTAATCTTCTGCTGTTATGATGCCATCCATGTTACAAGGATGGCATCATAAATAAAACTCGCTGGTGACAGCATTATGGTGAGAAGGGTAAGAGGATGACTAGGGAAAAAATAGGGCCCATTAGGGACAAAAATGGCAATCTGTGTGTGGAGCCGGCAGATGTAGGAGGGGTTCTAAATGAATTTTTTGCATCTGTTTTCACTATGGAGAAGGACGATGTAGACATAGAAATACGGCAGGGGGACTGTGATATACTCGAACATATTAACATCGAGCGGGAGGAGGTATTGGCGGTTTTAGCAGGCCTAAAAATGGATAAATCCCCAGGCCCGGACGAAATGTATCCCAGGCTACTGTGTGAGGCAAAGGAGGAGATTGCGGGGGCTCTGACACATATATTCAGAACCTCTCTGGCCACAGGGGATGTGCCAGAGGACTGGAGAACCGCTAATGTAATACCATTATTCAAGAAGGGGAGTAGGGAAAAACCGGGGAACTACAGGCCAATGAGCCTAACATCAGTGGTAGGAAAATTATTGGAAAAAATTCTGAAGGACAAAATTAGTCTCCACTTGGAGAAGCAAGGATTAATCAGGGATAGTCAACATGGCTTTGTCAAGGGAAGATCATGTCTGACTAATTTGATTGAATTTTTTGAGGGGGTGACTAGGCGTGTGGATGAGGGTAACGCAGTGGATGTGGTATACATGGATTTCAGTAAGACCTTCGATAAAGTCCCCCACAGGAGATTGGTCAAGAAGGTACGAGTCCATGGAATCCAGGGTGCCTTGGCACTTTGGATACAAAACTGGCTTCGTGGCAGAAGGCAGAGGGTGATGGTCGAAGGTTGTTTTTGTGACTGGAAGCCTGTGGCCAGTGGGGTACCACAGGGATCGGTGCCGGGTCCCTTGCTGTTTGTGGTCTACATTAATGATTTGGATATGAATGTAAAAGGTATGATCAGTAAGTTCGCTGATGATACAAAAATTGGTAGGGTGGTAAATAGCGAGGAGGATAGCCTCAGTCTGTAGGACGATATAGATGGGTTGGTCAGATGGGCGGAACAGTGGCAAATGGAATTTAACCCGGAAAAGTGCGAGGTGATGCACTTTGGAGGGACTAACAAGGCAAGGGAATACACAATGAATGGGAGGACCCTAGGCAAGACAGAGGGTCAGAGGGATCTTGGTGTGCAAGTTCACAGATCCCTGAAGGCGGCGGAACAGGTAGATAAGGTGGTAAAGAAGGCATATGGGATACTTGCCTTTATTAGCCGAGGCATAGAATATAAGAGCAAGGAGGTTATGATGGAGCTGTATAAAACACTGGTTAGGCCACAGCTGGAGTACTGTGTGCAGTTCTGGTCGCCACACTACAGGAAGGATGTGATCGCTTTGGAGAGGGTGCAGAGGAGATTCACCAGGATGTTACCAGGGCTGGAGCGCTTCAGCTATGAAGAGAGACTGGGAAGATTGGGTTTGTTTTCCTTGGAGCAGAGGAGGCTGAGGGGGGACATGATTGAGGTGTACAAAATTATGAGGGGCACAGATAGGATGGATACTAAGGAGCTTTTTCCCTTCGTTGAGGGTTCTATAACAAGGGGGCATAGATTCAAGGTAAAAGGCGGGAGGTTTAGAGGGGATTTGAGAAAGAACTTTTTCACCCAGAGGGTGGTTGGAGTCTGGAACTCACTGCCTGAAAGGGTTGTGGAGGCAGGAACCCTCACAACATTCAAGAAGCATTTGGATGAGCACTTGAAATGCCATAGCATACAAGGCTACGGACCAAATGCTGGAATATGGGATTAGAGTAGACAGGGCTTGATGGCCGGCGCGGACACGATGGGCCGAAGGGCCTCTATCTGTGCTGTATAACTCTATGACTCTATATAGCTGTTGCCATCCCCAGCGATGATCTCCCGTTTAGTAATGCATAGTGAAACGCTTTCATGGGGCTTTCTAATATACTACATGTTTTTATGCATTCTTAAAGAACCTGTAGTCAGGCTCCTCCGATGGCCTAGTAAGTAAAAGTGCCGCGCAGTGCAGTACTAGGCCAGAAAGGCCCAGGTTTGATTCCTAGTGTGTGCCGTTAGCTGATCTCAGCCGGTTGCACCAGTTGGAGGGGTGCCCAGGATGTGCGAACATCGGATGAGAGCAGGATCAGGCTCCAGCTGACACCTTCAAGAAAGTCCGAAAATTGTTTTTTAAAAAATTAATAAGAAAAACCATGTAAAGATGGTCGGTGTATCCTTTATAATAATCTTCAATGCCTTCCAAAGATTGCATTACTCTGTTTATATTCTGAGGCCAATTGTAACGCCCAACTACCTCCCTGGCTGAGATCAGCTAATTCAGCACAGACCAAGGATCAAATTGAGGACCTCTTATCGTCAGTATGCCTGTACCTCACTGAGCAGTGTTTTACATATTGAGGCATTGGGGGCTGTCACTTAATTTTGTTAATGCAGTTTGACAATACTATTTGTTTTGTGCCCAAAACAAAAATATGGTAATTTAGAGAGTATTAGAAATGTGTTTGTTTAATCTTGATCCTTTTTATAACTCTGCTTTGGAGCGACTGCTCTATTAGAGGTTGTACACGACAAAGCCTCCCTTTCTTTTGAAAACTGCAGTACCTAATGGGTTAATGTAACCACAGAGGCTATAATAACAACTTTGTTATTGTACTAACTTTAAAAAAAGGGTTAATTAGTTATTGAGGATTAGATGACGGCTGCCCAGGCAGGCAGGCTCAACAAAAGAAACCGCACTCAGCTTGATGTAGTAGGAGACTTTTGGGAATCTTGCCCCCTGTGGTAGTGTGGGACTTCATAAGGACACAATCCCCACAGCGAGATATAATGAACTGTCTGTGCTGAGTCCATTGAAGGAATGCTAATGGCAGCCAGGGTGAAGGGAAGGACCCAGCCCAGTCCCTTTGAACTGCAAAGTACAGTCTTACAGGATGTTAAAAGCAACATTCCCAACCATCTGTGTGGATTTGTAACTTGGCTTTTAATGAAGTGAATGAAAAAGACTTTAAAGAGAAGTAATAATGTTTGGAATAGGACAAGTCCCCTTTAGAGGGCATTTACTGTTTGTTTTTTTTTAATGTTTTTAATGGTTCCTTGTTTCTACATTCCTCAGGAGGAGTGTTTTTACTCTAATACCACGACTAACGCAGTACTTTTTATTATATGATTATTTTCACATGAGGGGAGACAGTACCTTTTATGTGAGGGACTGTTTAATTTTTTTACTACCCCATGAAGCGGCACTATTTTAGTTTCTTATAAAAGGGAAAGAAGTTCTATTTCTGGGTTTGTGAAAATAAGAAAACAACAAATGCAGGAACCAGAGGATGTAATCCCATTGCTGTGATTCTCCATCTGTTAAATCTCAAATCATAAAGGAGGACACAATAATGGGGCTGTTTTTATGAAGGTGAAGCACTTCTCATTAGAAAAAGCAGGAGGTGCAGGGATTGAATCCAGGCTCCTTTTTTTGTATCTCTGCCCTCCCCCTGTGGATTTTCTTCCTTCTCATCTGCTGGGGTATAGTTCCACAGACATTAGCAGGTCCCCAAGTGGCCATAGTATACACATGAATTGATATAGTGCTGGATCCTCAGGCTAATTGTAACACCCCAATATCCCAGCTTAGGTCAGCCAACTCAGCACAGACCAGGGATTGAACCTGAGACCTTCCCAGTCTCTATGGCCCAATGCAACAGCAGGAACTGCCTCTACCTACTAAGGAGCCTATCCAAGTGCTCTTTTAAAAAAAAAAATTGTCTAACCCTTCCACATTTTTGCTGTTACTGTATTTGTTGTACCGCTAGAAGCATTCAGTAAACGAGGATTAATCAAGGTATTTTACTTTGAGAGAGAAGATGTCGCAACAAAATTGGCATCTGCTACAGTGCAACTTTCAGTTTAACCCTTAGATTCACAGCATGCACAGGAAAATAGCTGTCTCCCTAGACTGGGCCAGTTGATGTATTGGCACATTTAAAAGGGAGTTGGATTGATATCTGTTGAGAAGGGGGATTGAGAGTACAGTAATCTTAATAGAAGCACTTGATTATTTTTTCACAATGGAGTCTGAAGAAGGAAATTAGTGCCCCATAAAGTGTAGGAGGGAAGTCCATGAGGGAATGGCTTTTCTTGCAGTAGGCTTTCTTATGTATTTTCAGCTCACTCATTGTGATGCTGAAACAATTATATTACAGTAACAAAGCTTTTGAAATGTTAAAAACAAACACCTCAAACAGAGTTTGAGTTGAAAAATAGAAAAAAAATTGAACATTTCTACAGTCATCACCTAACCTCTGTTCTATCCCGCTTCCTACTTGTCCTATTTTTTGACTTCAGTTTTACTTTTTTCCACCTTTTCTAACTATAAGAATAAAAGTCCTATTCCATCTCCCCTTCCCCCCCCCCCATTTAATGCTGGTCTCTATCAATGAGCATATTCCCATGGAGTGGACAGCACACAATAAATTCATACCGTTTTCCTTTTCTGTCCAGGTAACACATGAGAGACCGTAACAAGGTTCTGCAACATGTAAGAGCATACAAATCATGGAATGAGAAAAGGCGATTCATGCCAATAAGCCTATTCCTCTAACAGATCATACATATGCTTAGGGCAAATTGTACACGCATAGCCTCTATCAAAAGATTCTACCCCACCCATTTGATCTCCTAATGGAAAATTCTTTTAAAATATTTCCAGATTCCCCAGCCCACTTCTCCACCCCAAGATAGTTGTGCAAAAGGAGCTACATCACAGATGTAAGGGTATATTCATCTGTTCGTTAAGCTTAATTACGCCAAGGCTTAGAAATCCCAAGTGCATGGGTGCTACTGGGGTTAAAATGGTTAGTACAAGACATTGGCAAGCTTCCTGCTATCCAGTTAAGACCACCCTATGGGTCAGGTTGGGGTTATCTGGAACGGAGAAGAATCCAACCCCCAGTGAGGGTTTTATCCCTCCACCTGCTAAAGAGCCAGACTAATGATTCAATCATTAACTGTGCCTTGGAGAACTGCAGACTTGCCTGCCTCTGATATTGGATTACTGAATTTCCAAGGAGGGATGAGTCTATTTCAATCTTCCTCAGCAGGCATGTCATCTTGGAGCAAATTCCACCCCAAAGAGACCCCGGGTGCGGTAGTGTAGCGATTATGTTACTGGACTAGTGATCCAGAAGCCTAGACTAATAATCCAAAGAGTGTGAATTCAAATCCCACGTTGGCAGTTTGAGAATTTGATTTCAGTATACTTTTTTTAAAATCTGGAATTTAAAAAAAGAGCTGGTATAAAAGTGACCATGAAGTTGTCAGGTTAACTTAAAACCCAATTGGTTTACTAATGCCCTTTAGGGAAGGAAACCCGCAGTCCTTACCAAGTCTGGCCTATGTATGACTCCAGTCCCACACCAACGTGGTTGACTCTTAACTGCTCTGAAGTGGCCCAGCAAGCCACTCAGTTGTATCTTCAAGAAGAAGGCCCACCACCACCTTTTTCAAGACAAATAGGGATGGGAAATAAATGCCAGTCTGGCCAATGACACCCATATCCCAAGAATTAATTTTAAAAAAATATCCCCTGTCCTCTCAAAAGCAGCATGGTCACTAGCTCATGATGAAGCAACTGGCAAGCATGGGTTTGAGCTTCACTTGGCAGATAGTGGGAATTGCTCATAAGCAGCATAGTGAGCTGTGCAACTCACCATAAAATGTGAGTGTATTGCCACTGTTCTCCTGACCATAACAGACACTACACCATACCTCATCAATTGGAGCTACAGAGCAATAAGTGCTTGACTCTTTGCAACTGAATCAAGGTAGGCATTGAACCTGGATGTATGTTCTCATGCTTAGTCTCCGGTTAGCACCTTCCAGCAGGTATCCTTCTAAGCCTCAGAGTTTCCTATTGGCTATATTTGATACCTGCCTTCAGCATGGACACATGTTGCGATATGTCGACCATCTTGATATTCTAGATATTGAAGTCCCTTATACATACCAGAATAATTGTCACCAACTGCTTAATCCTGGGATTTATGTGAGGGGTTTTGATAGAGGTATGTCTACTGTAAAACAGACTCCCAGGGTGCTGAGAAACAGGTCAGAGATTACGCTCCCTGCAACTGTGTTTTTCTTTTTGCCACTAATCCACGGTTTGGACTTGGATTTCATACATGGGCCAAGAGAAGCCCTTTTGTTTCATGCCCGGGGATTCCAAATCAAGGAGAACTGCTTGGGAACATATTTATCACAAGCTTAATCTGCATTGGGCCGCAAAAGGGCAAAGCTCACTTTTATTTGTTCATGGGATGTGGGTGTCGCTGGCAAGGCCAGCATTTATTGCCCATCCTTAATTGCCCTTGAGAAGGTGGTGGTGAGCCACCTTGAACCGCTGCAGTCCGTGTGGTGAAGGTTCTCCCACAGTGCTGTTAGGAAGAGAGTTCCAAGATTTTGACCCAGCGACGATGAAGGAACGGCGATATATTTCTAAGTCGGGATGGTGTGTGACTTGGAGGGGAACGTGCAGGTGGTGTTGTTCCCATGTGCCTGCTGCTCTTGTCCTTCTCAGTGGTAGAGGTTGTGGGTTTGGGAGGTGCTGTTGGAGAAGCCTTGGCGAGTTGCTGCAGTGCATCCTGTGGATGGTACACACTGCAGCCACGGTGCCTCGGT